>NW_026000229.1:6754517-6851048 GCF_001458135.2 Marmota marmota marmota
GTGGGAGGGTTGGGGATGTAGCTTAGTAGTAAAGGGGCTCTGGGTAGGGACACAGAGGACTCCCTAGCACATGTTGCCCACTTTTTCTTTCATTCCTTTACCACATGTGATAGAATAAATCAGTCTTCACCATCATTTATACCTTCTTTGTCCACTTCTCATAAGGATGAAACTTGGTTTGGTAACTCATCTGGAATAGATTAGTAGGAACAAAAATGTATGTCTACCTGATTCATTTATATTTATACTTGAACTAGGGATGTAGTTCAGTGGTAGAGCACTTGCCTGGTATATATAAGACCCTGAAGAATTCAGTCTTCATTACCTCAAAACAAAACATTTATACTTGATTTTAGTGAACTTAATATTTTTCTTGGATGTTCTGGTTATTAACAAATACTATAATCCAAGAAGAAATAGCCTATGTTATGTACCATAGAGTTATTTCTTACGCCCTTTCAGAAATCTCTCTTTTGTGATGGGGGCAAACTGCCTCCACAACTGCCAAGTCTATTCATCTTACCCATGAACAATGTTTCCCCTTCATATCAGAGATACATGAAAGGTAGTATATAAAATTCAGACTCTGTTGCAGCCTCAGAGCTAAAACAAGTATATATAGAGAGGAGTGGTTATTTTTTGGAGGTGATAGATTGTATCTGGTTTTGGTAGGAGTCTTTGTGGAGCAGTCACGATTCAGTCAAACACTAAATAAAATATTTTTTCAAATGTTCTGTAACTTCTATGGAGACATTGTTTACATTTACACAGATTGTAGTGGGGGAATGAATTCAAGTACTGGCATGTGCTTTGCTGGCAGGAAAATTTATCATGAGCCTTAGTAAATAAAAGTTTTTGATGCTGTTGAGCCTGAACTTTTGCACTTCTGCCTGTTATTCAGATTAACACACCCAGAGGTTCCTTATGGCAGTGGAGCTACATCATCCACCAACAATCCAGAATTTGTAGAGGATCTGTCCCAAGGTCAGTTGCTTCAGAATGAGTCTTCAAACACTGCAGATGGCAATGAACAGAGGCATGAAGATGAGGTAAGCTGAGGTCTCTTGTCACTGTCCTCTGAAACTTCCAAAGAAGCAGTCAGCAAAGAAGGTGTTGATTGAGGTGTTCATCATCTGGCTTCTTACCTTCTTGAGATGATACCTGCAGAATTTTCTATTGTATATTTCTTGTTTCAGAACCATATTAATGACTTTAATGACAGACTGGTTTTTTTTTTCCCCTAACTTAAGAAATTATAGCTGGGTGTAGCTGTGTATGCTCAGCAGCTTGGGAGGTTAAGACAGGAGGATCGTGAGTTCAAAACCAGCCTCAGCAACTTAGCAAGGCCCTAAGCAACTTAGCAAGACCTTTTCTTAAAATTAAATATTTAAAAAAAGGCTGGGGATGTGGTTCAGTGATTGAGTACCCCTGGATTCAATCTCCAATACCAAAAAAGAAAAAAAGAAAGTAAGAAATTATAGCTACTTCATATTAGACTACTCAACAAATGCTTATTGGGGCTGGGGATGTAGCTAAGTAGTAGGGTGCTTGCCTAGAATGTGCAAGGCTTTGGGGTCAGTTCCCATTACCACAAACAAACAAAATCAACAAATACTTCTTGGATAAGTGAATTACTTAATTAAATAAGTAATTAATGAGAAGGCCACATGCCCTTGTCCAGGACCCCTCTGCTTACCAAGTGCTGCATCATGGAGCCATATGTGCCCAGATATTTTTGTATCATCACCAACTTCACCCTCCCATATGAACCGCCTTTTTCTGTTTTCACATGAAGGTTCCATATGGGCTTGGACTTTCCATGTGCCTTACAAATGACTGATTACATTGTGTAGGAGGTTTTTTTGTTGTGTTTTTATTGCTGTATTGCCTAGGCTGATATCAAATTCCTGAGCTCAAGGATCCTCCTGCCTCAGCCTCTTGAGTTCTGAGACTACAGATGCATGTCACTGCACCAAGCTACATTGTTTTAAAGTACTCTTCTTTTTTTTAGCTGGGAAAGAGTACCATCATTGATTTTTGTCTATATTATTACTTTAAAAGAACTGATTTTTTTCATCTATTCTGTTGGCATTTTTTTTTTCCTTGCATTACTGGGATTGAGCCCAGGGGTATTCTACCTCTGAGCTACATCCCCAGCCCTTTTCATTTTTTTATTTTAAGATAGGGTCTGACTTAGTTGCCCATACTTGCCTTGAACTTATGATCCTCCTGCCTCAACCTCTGGAGTAGCTGAAATTACAGGCATACACTATCATACCCAGCTAACTTTGGCATTCTTTTTTTTAAATATTTTTTAATTGTTAATAGACCTTTATTTTATTCATTTATTTATAAGCCATGCCAAGAATCAAACCCAGTGCCTCATACATACTAGGCAAATGCTCTACCACTGAGCCATAACCCCAGCTCTGACTTTTGGCATTCTTAAAGGTTATAATGAGTTCTTAAACAACTTTAAAATCGTAGCAGCTTTAGTTATCTATTTATGCATGTGCATATGTATGTGTGTGTAGTATTGGGGATTGAGCCTAAGGCCTTGGTAATGTTGAGCACATGCTTTACAAAAGAGCTACATGTCCAGCCCTCTTAGCTTTAATGCTACCAGGTTTATTTTAAATAAATAAATAATACCAAAAGACATTTTCCAAATTGGGAATTATTGAACCACATTTATATATTTGGAGGAGTACAATACTATAATTAATTAATACTTAGATTTTTTTGTCCCTTTTTGTTTATCTTTCTCTTCTTGAAATAAAAATATTCTTATATCTGCCAGGGTTGTGGCTCATTGGTAGATCGCTTGCCTAGCAAGTGTGAGGCACTGGGTTTAATCCCCAGCACCACATAAAAACAAATAAAATAAAAGTATTGCAGTGGGCTGGGGTTGTGGCTCAGTGGTAGAGCACTTGCCTTGCACACGTGAGGCACTGGGTTCGATCCTCAGCACCACATAAAAATAAATAAATAAAGATATGATGTCCATCTACAACTTAAAAAATAAAAAAAATTAAAAAATAAAAGTATTGCAGCTAAATTATATATAAAATCTTGTATCCATAAAACATTATTAACTGATAGGTCTTGTGTATGTTAAATTATGAAGCAAAAAACTGGATGTACCTTAATTCTCATTTAAAAGGCCAAGTAAAAATGCCCATGGTAAAACATCAGTAATACTGTAATCCCTTTTTTTCTTTTTCAAAGGTGAGTTACTCTCCGAGTTAACTAAAAATTCAATATATAAAGACCTCTGGCTTCATAAAATATACATCTTAAGGACCAAATCATCAAGTTAAAGAACAGTCTTCATTTTAGGGTATATTATACATATTGAAATTTTTCAAGACCTAGATATTAATTAAAAAATCTAATGCTCTTTGCGGTGGAAAAGAAACTTTTTGAATAGTATCAATGGAAAACAACTGCATGAATTATTATTAATCCCTGTGTACAGCTTGTCTCTCCTTTTGCCCTTTGCATATGACAGCATTTTATTCTGATCTGTGACATTGTTTGTCTCTCTGGCACAGTGCTGTATATGCTATTGTGCATATGTATTTAGAATATTCCCCTGTAGCTGGGTACCGTGGTACATGGCTATAATCCCAGTAACTTGGAAGAACTAAGGCAGGAGAATGCAAATTCTAGGCCAGCCTGGGAAATTTAGTGAGACCTTGTCTTAAAATTAAAGAATTTTTAAAAAGGCTAGGAATGTAGTTCATTGATAAAGCACTTTGGATTCAATCCCCAGTACTGAAGGGGAACAGGAATATTCTCTTGTCAGAACTCAGGACTTGTTAAGTATATATGAAGACCAAAACTAGCAAGATCATGGCACCCATTATTCTCATCTTTTGGAATTAGAACAAAAATAGGCCTTTATTGTGATGTTTTTATTGTGGTGCCTCAAAAGGTCTACAAGTGAGCCATCTGGAATCCCTTCTTATTTAATCAACATTACAGTCATTTGTCCTGAGACACATCTGGAAAGCTTTAAATACCCAAGGCCTTATTCACAGAAAACTGCAACTCTTGTCCTATTTTCTTTGTTTGTGTTTGTTGTTATTGTTATTGTTATTATTGTTGGGTTGTTTGGGGTGATCGTTGTTGTTTGGTCTTTGGTTTGTTTTTGTTTTTTTTTTTTTTCTTTGTTTTATAGCAAAGAAGTAAACGAGGAGGTTGGTCCAAAGGGAGAAAGAGGAAGAAACCTCTTCGAGACAGCAATGCACCCAAATCCCCCCTTACAGGATATGTTCGGTTCATGAATGAGCGTCGAGAACAGCTTCGAGCAAAGAGACCAGAGGTCCCATTTCCAGAAATCACAAGGATGTTAGGGAATGAATGGAGTAAACTCCCTCCTGAGGAAAAACAGGTAATTGTTCTTACTCCTGATCCTTTGCTTGCACTTGATTATATCTCAAAAATAACTTCTGTCAGAAGAACAAAGAGGATTAGCCAGTTGATTTTTCAGTGTTGTCACAGCACCTAGGAGACCACAATAACAGGGTCCTTTATAACTCTTTTCTCTAGCACAGTGATTTTTAAACTACAACAAGGATTATTACAGGGATATGAGCAGAAAGAACTCTAGGACTCCCATTAACCAAAGTAGTTCCACTTATATTTGATTTATTTGCTGAGAGTTCATATAAGATTATTTTGAAAAGAGGTTCAATATTGAGAAATTAAGAAATCTATCAGTGTAATTTATTCGACTGAGTTAAATGAAAAGTTATGAATTAAATGAGAAAAAAATCATTTTATAAAATTATGCAATTCACATAAGAATTTTGTTTAGGAAAAAGATTTTACTGCTTAAGTGAATTTAACCAGTATTCCAGCAAATGTAACCTACTATGGGAAAATAAAGCAAGAGCTACTTGAATTCTCTCTTCTCTAAGACAGAAACTAATCATTGCCAAATTGAAACAAATCCATTTGTTAAAGAGATTGGAGGGGAATTAAGGACAAGATAGCCATGAGCTGGGTGAAGTGTCACTAAAGCAGAGTAATGATAGTGATTGTAGAATTGATTTTGGGTTAAAAGTTCCCACCCTTCCCAGAATCTAAAAGATCTATATTTCTTTTATGTCTTAAACTCTTTTATGACTTTCATCTTTAAAATGAATTTCATATAGATTAAAACCAAATTAAAAAATTAATTGAATTCAGAAATTTTGAGATCAGATTAAGTTGCAACTTGAAGCTCTGTATTTATGATAGAAAGCAGTTTATATCAGCCATTGATTTGGCTCTACAAAACAATGGGACCATGGGCTGAATATGCTTGGTTGTTTTCTTCTTTTTTCTTTTTCTTTATTTCAAAATTAATGCATGCTCATTGTTTAAAATTTTTTTCAGATAATACAGAAGCATTTAAACAAAAAGCAAAAGTAAGAGTTATCTCTGGGGATAACCTACTTGTGTAGGACAAGGGTTTTGTGTTTGTTTAGTTTCATTTTATTAACTTTTTCATTTGAAAATAATTTCAAGTGCACAGAAAGTTATAAGCATAAAAACAGTACAGATCACATCCAAATACCCTTCATGGAGCTTCACCTATTAGTAACACAGTTTATCCTACTTCTTCATTTGCATGCAGACTCATGCTTGCACATATCCAGTCTCTCTCTCTCTTGCACATGTGCACACCCACATATATACACACAATTTTTTTCTGAATCATTTGAAGGTAAGCTACATACATTGTGTCCCTCTATCCCTGATTAGCTCAGTGTGTATTTCCTAAGGATAGAGACAGTCTCTTATATAACTATAGTATAGTTACCAACTTCATAATTTTATAGTAATACAGCACTTAATCTACATCCATATGTTGAGGTAACATTGTTCCTTTATAAGTTTCCTCTCCAGTACAGGTTCTGGTCTAAGGTTCAGTTTTATCTTTAACCAGATCTCTTTAGCTTCCTTTAAAAGGAGTTATTTCCACAAACTTGCTTTGTCTTTTATAAATTTGATATTTTTTAAGAATATAATCCTTCTGTCTTCCCACACCACCAGCTCCTTCTGCTTTGTTGTTTTTACTTTTAACAGAACATTCCTCATTTTGTGTTTGTCTGCTGTTTCTTTGTGGTTAGATTGCAGCTGTGCCTTCTTGGTCAGCATACTGCATAGGTAGTGTTGTACCCTTGGATAGAAGATAGAAGCACACAGTATCCTTTTATTCCTCATTAGTAATATTAATTTTGTTTACCTGGGAAATTTTTAAATTCTCTCTTATGATTAAATAAGTAGTCTACAAGAGACATTTTTTTCTTTAAATATTTTTTATTTGTAGTCGGACACAATAACTTTATTTATCTATGTTATTGTGGTGCTGAGGATCAAACCCAGCACCTTGTACATGCTGGGCGAGCACTCTACCACTGAGCCACAACCAGAAGACATTTAAGAACATGTAAACTGCCTCTACCACATCATAATTTCCCCTGGATCTAGCATCCATTGATGGTTTTTGCCTAATCTATTCTTTATCATTATAGTTGCAAAATGATAATTTTTTAGTTCTAGCACTCCCCCATATTTAGGAATTGGATTTCAGTTTTCTAATCTAAGCAAGAGCCCTCCTCCCCCCCTCCTTTTTTTTTTTTTTTTTTTTTTTTTTTATCTGGTTATTATTGGTATGATAATACTTAAGTTGTATTATATCTTTTTTTAAATATTTATTTTTAGTTGTAATTGGACACAATACCTCTATTTTATTTATATGTGGTGATGAGGTTCGAACCCAGGGCCTCACACGTGCTAGGCGAGTGCTCTACCGCTGAGACACAACCCCAGCCCACGTGTTATATCTTTTATTAATGCTATGAATTTCTTTTCTTCTAATGGTTTATAACTTTTTACTGTACTTAATTATTTTTGTGTTTAAATTGTTCTAGATTTGGCCAGTTGAATATCTTCTTCATCTAAAGCTTAGGTGGAATAAAGTTTGGGGTTTTGTTTTTGTTTTTGTTTTGGTGCTCAACCACTGAGCCTCATCCCCAGACCTTTTTATATTTTATTTAGAGACAGGGTCTTGCTGAATTGCTAGGGCCTCACTAAATTGCCAAGGTTGGCTTTGAACTCATGATCCTCCTACCTCAGCCTCCCAAGCCATTTGGATTACCGGTATGCGCCACTGTGCCCAGCTTGTTTGGGTTTTTAGTGGGGGAAGTTTGGGAGGAGTTTGATAATGGGTTTGAGCTCAGGAGTGCTTGACCGCTGAGTCACATCCCCAGCCCTTTTTATTTTTTATTTTAAGACAAGGTCTCACTAAGTTGCTGAGGTTGGCTTCTCATGATCCTCCTGCCTCAGCCTCCATAGTTGCTGGGATGACAGACATGTGTCACTGTGCCCAGCCTGTGTAACAAGGTATTTAACATAATTTCTCTCATTCTGGTTTGAGTTCACTTAGAAGCAATATCTTTATACTTTCTTATACCTATTTTGATGAATGAAGAGGACAAAGGCATTAAAAATAGTCCTAGTAAGTCAATGAACTTTGTTTAAATAATTAATAGCATAAAACAATCAAAGCATGTAGATACAGGCTCTTTCAAAGTAGTCCATTTTTAGGCACATAGGATGAGGTCATTCTTTTTATGTTCTTTGTTTCTGGCTTTAGTGCTCTACTCTTGTAGCTCTTAAAAAGCCAATTGATGTATGAGATCATTCCCTCAAAATGAGTTGGGGATAGAGAAACAAAGTAATATTCCTTTCCCTCCCCTGGGAAGGCTAAGTGTGCCTGTGTGGATTCTAGAGGCCATGTGGAGTTCTTTCTGTGAGGTTAGAGGAATAACTGTAATCATTTGTGAATTTTTTATGAGTGTGATCTCTATAGAACTTATCTTCGTTAAACTAGAAAAGGTGATAAATGTTCTAGAAAGTGAGAGTCACTCATTTCTTTTAAGAATTGAGATTGTATTCTATTTCTTGATTCTCCCTTAAACCATCTTTTCTGAATACTCTTTTCTATATTATAATTGTCCTGTTTTCTTCAAAGTTATTGTTGATATTTTATCTAAATAATCTCTCAGTTTCTTAAATTTAACTCCACATTTCTTTCCTAGCGCTACCTTGATGAAGCAGACAGAGATAAGGAGCGTTACATGAAGGAACTGGAGCAATATCAGAAGACAGAAGCCTACAAGGTCTTCAGTAGAAAAACTCAGGACCGTCAGAAAGGCAAATCTCACAGGCAAGGTATCAGTACCAGAACCAAGTTCATTTGAAGTTGGTCATGCATGGCATAATGTCATAAAACCAAATGTTAAGAGTGACAAATAGGGCTGGGGTTGTGGCTCAGCGGTAAAGCGCTCGTCTAACACGTGCAAGGCCTTGGGTTCAATCCTCAGCACCACATAAATATAAATAAATAAAGTTATTGTGTCCAACTACTTCTAAAAAATAAATATTTTTTAAAAGTGACAAATATAAAGGATATTTCTATTATTTCTTTTTTATCCTATATTAACTAACAAGTATTATCTTTGAATTTTATTAAAATCACTTTGCTCTCATTTAGAAATTTCTATCAAATTTCCATATCTGGCATCAACAATTTGGCTTGTGCACCAAGACCAATATTAATGCCTGCCCTTCTTTTCCTAATTCTCATTTTAGGTATTTTTCTGTCTCTAAATAAGTCTGTCTACTAAACTATATAGCTGACTTGCTCTGACACTTCTAAACCTTTCATTTCTAAACCTTTCATGTGCCATCTCTTCCAGCCTTCAGTGATCCTATTCATTTATACATTCATTCATTTTTTTCATGTCTGCATGCATGCATTCAGAAAATATTTATTAAACCATGTGTGGTGGTATACTCCTGTAATCCCAGTAACTTGGAAGGCTGAGACATTAGGATCTCAAGTTTGAGTCCAGCCTCAGCAACTTAGTGAGACTCTGTCTCAAGATGAAATGGAAAAAGTGCTGTGGATATAGCTCAGTGGTAGAGCACCTCTGGGTTCAATCCCTAGTATTGGGGGGAAAAAAAAAATTGTTAAGCACCTTCTATTAAACACTAGGCTCTCTTCTAGCTGTTAATAATGAAGTAGTGAATAAAATGGACAAAATCCCCGATTTCATGGTTATTTATTCTCTGTTAAAATTGTTCATCACACCCTTATAAGTATTGCTTCAAGTTCCCCTTCTTCAGAAAATGCTGCCAAAGAAGCACCACCCACAACTAGTCTGTCATGCCTCAGCCATTGCATCTTCTCCACATTCGGGCATTTTGCTTGCCAAAACCATAGTGTTATACAAACAGCCTTTGGTGTGTGTTTCCTGCCTACCCTCCCACCTTATTCTCTTCAAGCATAAGAACTGTGTCTGTTCTCTTATACCTGTGTGCTCTGTAAGTGTTGGGTTCTCTTTAATCTTTGTTGACTAACCTATTAATAAAGCCACGAGAGAAAATATTGTATGTTGTGAGAGTGCATATACAGGTAGGTTTTTGTAGTTTGGCACAGTTATATGCCTGGGTTTTGTTACTATTTTCGTTTTTTGACTTAATGTTTTCCTTTTCTTTCATATTTTTAGATGCAGCCCGACAGGCCACTCATGATCATGAGGTAAATAGCCTTCTGTCTATATATCATGTAATATTTATAATAATGTTGTTCTTTGAAATGCTTTTTGGATTTTTTTTTTTTAAATCAATAGCAGGGTGTTTCCTATCCCAGGATTCACATTGGGTTAGTTGCTTTAGCGCAGAGGTTCTTAATATATGGCAGACACTTAGGTTTTGAGTCTGCCTTTGAACTACACCCACTAGTCCCAATTCATTCCTGTGGTCTGAGAATTTTATTGACTTTAAATGCCAAAGATGGCTGGAATTCAGAGTGAGATAAAGAAATGAGTACCAGATGAAGGGTCTGAACTGATCATAGTTTATCATCACAAAATATCATAATCTCACTCTTAGGATGTTGTTTAGGTAATTCAGCATTTGGTTAAGATGAATTTTTTTTTTTTTTTTTTTTTTTTGGTACAAACGATTGAACCCAGGGTGCTCAACCACTGAGCCACATCCCCAGCCCTTTTTAATATTTTATTTCGAGATAGGGTCTCTGAGTTGCTTAGGGCCACACGAAATTGCTGAGGATGGCTTTGAACTCACAATCCTCCTGCCTCAGCCTCTTGAGACACTGGAATTACAGGCATGTGCCACCATGCCCAGCTGAGATGACCTATTTAACTACAATGTCAATGGAACACAACTGACAGTAGCTCAATTCCTATACTTTCTTTCCTGTTCCCTCATCTCATTCATACTGTTTTTATGAAAGGTCTCTTTCTTTCCATTCAATTCAACCTCATCCATAGAATTCAGGCCTATGTTCCTCTGAATGTACAAGATTTAAGCCTGTGTGTGATGACCATGCTGTGTATATGCTTTAAATATATATGGCTATAAGAAAATAAAATCCATGGTAATTTAATGCTTTAAAATGTTCAGTGACTCCTTGTTGCTTTCCAGATCACATTCGTACTCCACATTCAGGGTTTTCTGTAATTAAGTTCCAACTTCTAGATACCTAATCTCCATTTCCTACTCACTGCCCTCTAGGTGCCCTGCCCTGCTCTGCCTCAGGCCTGTTCTTATTTCATTGATGAGAATACTTTCCCTCCCTCACACAGTTCTTCACCTCCCCACCCGCCCCCTCTTTTTCTATGAGACAGGCTTCTAGTCATCTTTCAAACCCCTAGTTTGCTTCCATTTCCTTTAACCCCCACTGCTCTCAGTATGTCTCTTATGCTCAGGCTTCTCTGACCTGGTGTTGAGGCTCTTACTTCTGTTATTCACAGTGGAGGATCAGGATCTCTCTGAGGGTAGAATTCTCTGAGGTCTAGTTTCTGTCTTTGTATCCAGCTCTGTACCACATAACATGAAGCCCTGGCATGGAACCTGTCCAAAAATACTTACTGATTTTTACATAAGAACTCAAAGTTTACTTGAAATAACAATGGGAATTTGAAAGAGTTTTCTTGTACTCTTTTATAGTTTTTTTTATTTGTTTGTTTGTTTTGTTTTATTTTGTTTTGTTTTTTGGGTTCTGGGAATTGAACCCAAAGGCACTTTATCAGTGAGCCACATCCTCAGCCTTTTTTATTTTTATTTTGAGTCATGGTCTCACTAAGTCTTTTAGGGCTTCAATAAATTGCTGAGCCTGGCCTTGAACTTGTAATCCTACTGCATCAGCCTCCTTAGTTACTGGGATTACAGCTGTGTGTCACTACATCCTGCTTATATACTCTTTTACAGATATTTTGATGTTTACTAAATTAAGAAAATTATTTCTTCAAATTAAAAACTTATTTATCTTGGGACTGGGATTGTGGCTCAGTGGTAGAGCACCTGCCTAGCATGTATGAGGCACTCAGTTCAATTCTCAGCACCACATATAAGTAAATAAATAAAATAAGGGTCCATCAAAAACTTAAAAATACATATTAAAAAAAAACTTATTTATCTTGAGGTTGTTGTTCTTGTACCTAATTTGATCTTGGTAACCTTCAAAACATGCAGAAAAGATTCAGATTCACAAAACAAATAGAAGTATTACTATTCATGAATTATAAAGTAGGAAACAGTAAATATTAGCATTTTACTCTTCACATAAATCCTACTTGAATAGTTATATATAAGATCTCTGTGCTCTAATTTATGTGAAGTGTTATGAATATTTTTGCTTGAAAAAGTTTGTATGTATACTTTGTATTTTAACTGATGATAAGAAAAATTTTGCACCATTATTCAATTATCAGCACTTGTATAATTAGTATTCATTTCTCTCTTCCTTCATGTGTATGTCCATTCACCAATGTCATGAAATATCCTTTCTCCTTTTTTCCCTTACTATGTTGCATCTCTGTCCTTAATGGTTACAAAAGAGAATTTGGACAGTAATGTGAAACAATAGGTCTCACATTTTCTAATCAGTCACTAACTCATTCATCAGCCTGGGGTTTTCCTGGCCAAATTGTATGTGCCATTTTTGTCTTCAGTAATGTTGATAGGCACAGTCAAAAAAGATGTAGTAAATTCAATCCATTGGAGAAGCTGCTGCTGATGATTTGAGAAGTAAAGTTTTTTATTAAAATACATTGTATGATACGAATGTTTCTGATTTCTATAATTTATGTGATTTTTTTTTCCTATTTGAGGATCAGATACTTATTAAAGTAAAGTTTAAAAAGAAAGAAAAGATAGGTAGGGGGAGAACCAGCAGTAGGTTATATATGCATGTCTATTGCTGTGCCCATATCAGGATAATGGTCTCAGCCAGGCAAGGTGGCGCATGTTCATAATCCCAGCTGCTAGAGAGGCTGAGGCAGGAGTATCACAGTTCAAGGCCAGCCTGGGCAACTTAAAGAGACCCTGTCTCAAAATAAACTAAAAATAAAAGCTGTAGGGATATAGATCAGTATTAGAACAGTTGCCTAGATCAGTATTAGAACAGTTGCCTAGTGTCTGCAAGACCATGAGTTTAATTCTCATTACCAGAAAAAGGGATAAGCATCTCATAGGTTTTTGACCCAATTAATGTTCCCCACTTTATCAGTTTTATTTTTCAGTTGAATAATATATTTCTTAAAGCGGGTAATTTTTTATTGATTTGAATGTAACATAACTGGTTTGAAATTTTTAAAACTGTTTTAAACATAAATGTCCTTTGTGTTTAAAAGTTTTTAAAAACAATTTTTAAAAATTACTTGTAGGATATTACTTACAAGTCACTTTGTGTGTGTGTGTGTGTGTGTGTGTGTCTGGGTATGTGTGTATATTGAACTCAGAGCCTTATGCATGCAAGGCAAGTGTTCTACCACTGTACTCCACCCCTAGCTCCTTTCTCATTTTATTTTAGGACAGAATTTGGCTAAGTTGCCTAGGCTAGCCTTGAACTTGCAGTCCTCCTACCTCAGTCTCCCAGTAACTGGGATTAGAGGTGTGTGCCACCACACCCAGCTTCTTCCATATCACTTCTTAGTGTGGCAGAAGTTTAGAAAAATGAGAAAGCACTATGGATAAAAAGCAGCCACGAAGGTCCCATTGAAAAGAATAATGGAATTAGTCTTAAAGATAACCACAGTTTGGGGGATGGGAGATGTTTTGAGCAGAGTTATAAGTTCATAAAAGAGGAAATGTCTTGTAAAGTGCCTACAACATAGATTCTGAATACATACACATTTACCTTATCTTATGAGGAGCAAAATGAGAAATAGAATAGTCTTCAGGCTCATCTTTGAATGGTAAGACCTCAGAGATCCTTTCAACTGACCAGTACATTTTAGCTGTGAGAGAATTGGCTTGCCTAAGATAGGAAAGAACTTACCAAGAATGACTTACTGAACTAAATTAGAGGCAGAGGTATGGCTGAAACCCAGGCCTTCTATGTAACAGTCTATCACTCTTGGCAGCACATGCCATGCTACACAGAAAAATACGGTGTTGAAAGTAAAAGTGGGCCTAGTTGCCTGAGGTGTTGGCAAAATTTGTTGCTAGTGAAGACAAATTATTTGGTTTATGTATAATAAAGAAACTTATTGTCTGTCTTTTTTTTTCTTTTTTCTTTTCATTACTAAGGATTGAACCCAGGGCTAGCACGTGCTAGGCAAGTGCTTTACCACTGAGCCACATCCCCAGCCCTTTTTATTTTATTTTGAGACAGGGCTCACTCACCAGGCTAGCCTTGAACTTGTGCTCCTCCTGCCTCTGCCTCCTGAGCAGAGGCACCACTGAGCAAACATGTACCACTACGCCTAGCCAACCTTTTGTATTTCTAAACGGAACTTGGATCTTCAGATGTTGTTACCTAGCCAGGTACTAGAGAATGCATATAAGAACTAAAGTCAGAATGATCTGAGAGCCATTCTGCATAGCAGTGGGGCACTTCAGCCTGGTACACAATATTAAAAGTATTCCCAAAGTAAAGGGCACTTGAGAGAAGCATATCAGACTCTGAAATTCTGGCCCTGAGCCTAGATTACAGCAAAATAGGTTCAGTTCAAAAGGGCCTCTGTTCTCTTACCCGCCACTCAATATATGGAATGAAAACTGAATTGAAGATATTCATGCTTCTGTCAAATCAAAAGTCAACCCACTAGACCCACAAGTCAACTAGCATTACCCTCAAGAATGTGTCTGCATCTCATGTGAAGACTAAGATAGAAACAATAATTTTGTTTCTCCTTTAATTTATGAGAAATGACAAAATGACACTCAGCCTGAACAAATTAGACCCTTTCAATGAGGAGGTAATCAAATCCTTATGATTTTAATCCCTCGAGCGATCCTTGGAGCTGCTTAAGTATATCCAAGCCCCCAGGAGGATCCTCTCCATGCCGAGTAATGCACTCAGTAATGGAAGAGTGCTGATGGTTTTTATTACCACTCTTCCGTTAAGTAGAATTTCTCTGTTGCATTCAGACGCTGAACAGTTTCATTTAATTGCTTTAATGTTTCTGATTTTGCACTCTAAGAATCTGTACCAAGGGGCAGTGTGTTAATGCACCTATGTGGTGCTGCCCTTTGCCCTTACATCGTTAGCTTGGCTTGGATTGCTCTAGCAAAGAAAAGAACAGAACTACCAGTCTGAGGGAGTTGAGACCTTGGAGAGGGATCTTTGTACTATGAAAATGGGAGCCAGGCACCCACACTTACCCCTCTGACTGGCAACCACTGAAAAAACTGATCTCATATATGGATGTGCAGTTAAATAGGAAACTGAAAAAGGTAGGATGATTAAAGTCATAACACTTATCCTGAGTCACTGTGGGCTTGTGCTTGATGTTACACCTTGTGCATGTTGGGATTGTGTGTCCAAAATTTTCTGCTTTCCTGCAGCAACCCAGTAAGAGTTAAAGTGTTAAGTAATCCAGCAGAATGGAGAGAAAGCCACTGGGAAATGTGTCTAAGATCACTTCTGGAACCAGCCTTTCTTGTCCATACATTAGTTCTTATTGAAATCCACTAGGAACTGGTTTGAGGTAGAGCTTTACAAGTTGAAACTTGGGGCTTTCAAGGATAATTTGTTATTTTTAAATTACTCTGGAAAACTTTGCTTTCTTTCATTAAAAAGAAAAAAGGGTAAAATTAAGTTCCCTGAAATGTTTCTCAAGTAAATACATAGTTTAGCATATTTCCATCTTAAATATCTACCTTGACCTCCTGCCACTGCCAGGCAGGCCATGCCACTCGCCCCGCTTCCTAAGCAGACACCACTGTGAAACCAGAGCCTGGCTGTTGGGATTCCCTCAGAGGCTCCTAATTGCTTGGGCACAAAGTGTCTTGGAGTTCAAACACAAAAGCTAGTGGTAACAATAAGAGAAATGATACATTCAGTCTCTAGCTTTAAACATGTTTATATAGGACCATTTCTAAGTATTGTTTACTGGTTTTCATGTTATAAAGTTTTGGAGTCTTCAGTTTCACTAATAATTTCATCAGTACTTGTTCCCTGCTGTTCCCTTTATCATTCTTACGTTGTACAAGATTTTGAACACTATGCCAAAACACTTAAGACTTATATTCATTATACTTTGAACTTTAAATTCTTTGCAGAAATATCAGCCAAACCATCTTGAAATATTGACTTTATATTCTAAGCGTCATTGTTGAATATATTTTGTGTGGTTTTGTGAGACTTTTAATGGTTTATTGGTGAATTAATGTTAGACTTTGTTATTCTTTTGTATCCTACACAATTCTTAACTCTCATTTGTAGAGCCTGATACTGACTTCTTGGTTTTCTTCATTTGTTTTTCCTGTGTCTGAAGAAAGGCTACAAGAGCCTCAAAGATAGACTACCCCACTGGAAGTACATAGAAGTACCAGTGGAGTACCATTATTATTGCTTGTGGCTTGGAAGATCTCTGTTCAGAATTCTTGCTGTCCACTCTGCAAATTTGGATTGCACAGTCCTGTCTCAGCATTTTAGATGCATAACCAAGAGACAGGACTGAAAAACACCTTTTCTCAATCCCTGCCTCAGCCACTCTCACAACTATATACAGTTGACTATTCAAAACACAGATGGCTTCTAAATTCTCTTATTAGAGAAATACATGTAGTTCGTTTTAGGGTTTCTCATTGCATAGCACCTGAGAGAACTGAGTACTTAACCAGCTTGAGCTCTGTAAGTTTGATTCTAATGAAAAGGTGAATGCATTTCCCTTACAGGCTCATCTAGACTGATTCCCTTTTACCCTATTTCTTTAAGGAAGACATGATCATTGTGCCTCAGGCACTATTATTTAATTTAGCTTCTGTTTAAGAATTAACTTTGTTCTTGATTCACAGAAAGAAACAGAGGTAAAGGAACGGTCTGTTTTTGACATTCCTATATTTACAGAGGAATTCCTGAACCACAGCAAAGGTGATTACTGCAGTGTTTTTGTGTCCCTCGGGTTTGACAGGGGTTTTAGTTCTCAGGAGGAGTTCATTGCTCAAAATCAGTGATGGTGGTAGCTCTCCTTAGGACTAGTCTGGAAGAATAATTGTTCTTCTTTCTCCCCATAGTAGAGGTAGTTACTCAAAGACCAGTGAAAGAGAGCTGGGTCAGTGTTGTCAAAGCTTCTTTGGTCTCTGGATCCAAAGAAATTAATGTAAATCACTAATGCAGTTGCTTTTAGATGTGTAGCCTGCACCAGTGAAAGCTTAGTTGGGAGTCCAAAATATAAAGTAAGTGATTGCAAAGCTGATCCCATTGCAGTACATATGGGTACCCACAGCTGTGCTTGGCCAATCTCCCAGGAT
Organism: Marmota marmota marmota; assembly: GCF_001458135.2. Classification (NCBI taxonomy): domain Eukaryota; kingdom Metazoa; phylum Chordata; class Mammalia; order Rodentia; family Sciuridae; genus Marmota; species Marmota marmota. The sequence continues at coordinate 6,771,306 of NW_026000229.1, forward strand.
CCCCCTGCGAAGCCCCTCAGGTTTCTCATTGCACAATTTTAAAAAGCCAAATCTCACAAACAAACAAACAAAAAATTCAAGGAATTGCCACTGTTTGTTGCAGTCTTATGTACAGAATGTACAGCTTTAAGAATTAAAATAGCTCTGGGGAACCAGGCGTTTCAGTGCTGAATTGCTATCTAGAGCGCTGTAATGAGAATAGGGAGATGAGGTGGGGGTAGCTAATGAGAGACAGCTAAGCAGAACTTCTTTATAAAGAGTCATTGGGACTCCTCGGAGACTCCTTCTTGTGCTGCATGTGTTCTGGTGTGGGGGGTGTCCTCAGCTCGGGAGGCAGAGCTCCGCCAGCTTCGTAAATCCAACATGGAGTTTGAGGAGAGGAATGCAGCCCTGCAAAAACACGTGGAGAGCATGCGCACAGCGGTGGAGAAGCTGGAGGTGGATGTGATCCAGGAGAGGAGCCGCAACACAGTCCTGCAGCAGCACCTGGAGACCCTGCGGCAGGTGTTGACCAGCAGCTTTGCCAGCATGCCCTTACCTGGTAATTGCACCCTACCTGAGCACTTCTAGAGCGGGGTTGGAAGGTTGCTCTTTATGTTTGTATTTGTGTGGGGAGATTGAAATCTCCCCCAAAGCGAAAATCAATAAAATAAGATATTTTCCCTCCTCAGGATTTTCTGTGAGTTATGTAATAGAATGTCAGCATTGGCTAAAATCATCCAAAATTTCAGGTTCTCTGATCATTTAAATTTTTGTCCTTTTTTGTTTTGTTTTGTTTTAATATAAACTATTTTCCTTTCTGTTAAACTTAAATTGATATTCAAAACATGGAAGCAGTAGTAAATGTTGAAGAGAGCACTTTCTCTTAGGTATATTTGCTTGCCTTGTAGGGGTGTGTGTGTGTGTATAAAATGGGAAGGAAGAAGAAACAAGCACTAGTATTTTTTATATACTCTTTCATTTTGAGGAAAGTCACAACAGAAAATTGATGGAGTCTCTTTTTGTTATATACAGCTGAGTACTCATACATACTGTAGTATATAGCCCGTCTGTTCATTTAGAGTATGTGGATTTACTTCATTTCTTTGAAATCTGAAAGTCTCACCTATAGAATTAAAATCTGCCTGTGGAGCAGGCCACATTAGAGTCACAATTTCTTTTTCTGTGGAGTCCCTTAAATGTTTTGTAGCTGAACTGAATTGGAAAGATTTTCTTATTCTTTCTCTTTTTGTCTCACTTTAGGAAGTGGAGAGACACCAACAATGGACACCATTGACTCATACATGAACAGACTGCACAGTATTATCTTAGCTAATCCCCAGGACAATGAAAACTTCATAGCCACAGTTCGAGAAGTTGTGAACAGGCTCGATCGTTAGGGACTGGTGAGTGCTCGCTGATAAGACTCATATGCCAGCACATCATCAAAAATAAGATGTCATCAGACTTTATTGGTGCTACTAAAACTGTAGAATTATATTGAATGAATGAGGTAGAAACTTGATTTAGGTTCCTGTTGCATGGTTGCTAAAAGTCTTTCTAAATGATATTAGAAAATTAAATTGAAACAGTTTTTTCTCATGCATGCCTCAGAATAATTTAAGGAAAAAACATGACTTTGTGATTGGACTTCAGTTCTGGGTATACAACTTATTCTTTCTTGGGTGTTTTTGTTTTGTTTTGTTTTGTTTTGGCTGTTTTTGCTTGTTTTTTTAACAGTACTAGAATCTGAACCCAGGGGCACGGCACTTTACCACTGAGCCACATCCCCAGCCCTTTAAATTCTTTATTTTGAAACAGTGTCTTGCTAAATTGCTGAGGCTGCTTTGAACTTGGGATCCTCCTGTCATTTATTCTTAGGTATTAGCTTCTAAAGGATCTTGAAGACTGGTGAGAAACTTAGAAGAAATCATTCCCAAAATAGCTCTCAGAACAAAATAAATATCACTTAATTGTTAATCTTTTTTCTCACTGAAAAATATTAATGATAATTTGTAAGTAGTCAGTGAGAAACTGTATTATATGAGCCTACATACGTAAAAAGCATTCTCATTCACCACTCATTAACTCATTGTGTTAAATGCTGATGTGAACTAACTGTACAGTGAATGTGAATGCCTTGATTTTAAAAGATTGAAAAAATTGTACTCAATAAGCAAAAAGAGACGAGAGAAAATAAGCTTTTAAAAAATATATTCAACAAATGACTAGTAGTGTTGCATCTTTTAAAGGAGAAAATAACTGCGTTCTCAGAACGAACTCACCTAAGCAAACTTTTTGGTAATAATGGTAAGTCGTCATAACTTGTGTTAAATGAAATTAGTACTTATTCATTCAAATTCCTAGAGAGAGTTTCCCTTTTAGTGTGTCATCCCTAAAATTGTCAGCCCTAAGGTCTATTGACAAAATTGTTCCATGCCTGTGGACATATAAAAAATGTGGAAATCTAAGGATTGGACCATACAGCAAGATGGCCAAAAATGAAAACAAGTCAGTGCCAGGATGCTCCTTAGAAGCATCATGGGTTTGAATCTTTATTTGTCCTGCAGGAATAGGGGCACCCACATATACATAATTTACATTCTAGCTTTGTTTGGATTTTGAGCAACATGTATAAGAACAAATAAAACCCATGATTCTTTATCTAATGAGGCAACATCTGCCAGCAGAGACAAAGGTAGAAGTCTTTATCCTTCTTGGTCATGCCCTTGGATGGCAACTGTGCAAGACAATTCATTATTATTTTAGCTTGCACCAGGCTCATATGGGGAAAGGATTACCATCCTTCTAGTGAGTAGCCAGATGGAACGGACTGTACTTCTAAGAGACGGTTGGACTCCCTGCAGAATAAAGAAGTGGCATTACTGCTGCTGCTTATGAAAGAAACAGCTTGTAAATCTAGGCCTGGGATTTTCAGGAGCTCATCATCCTTCTCATTTTCACACAGTGTTTTCAATTAGCACTCTTGTAAGCTTGAAAAGAGAGAGCTGAGAGAAACAGTATGAGAGATTGTGAAAGAAAATAGTAATTGATAACATGGTGTCGCCTCACCTAGGTAGAGGGCAATGAATGCAAGAATGAAGCCAAGAGTGGTTTTCCATTTTGACCATTTTACTATTTTACCATTCAGATTCTCCTAACACTCTATCCATCTTAAGAATATAGCTAGAGTACAAGTTCTCTGAAGTGTCTTTGAAAACTGTAGATTATTACCATTGTCCTTGATTTTAATGTACAATTTTTTTTAAATACATTATTTTGCAGTATTGGGGATTGAATCCAGCGCTTCACATATGCTAGGCAAGCACTCAATTTTGAGACAAGGTCTCACTTAAGTTGCTGAGGCTAGCCTCCAAGTTGCAATCCTCCTAACTCAGACTCAGAGATAGCTAGGATTACAGGCAGATGTGCCACCATGCCTGGTGACATACAAATATTTTGTCCTTGAAAAATTACCTGAAAATGTAAACTGTTATATTTACTACAGATTCTTAAAATCTAACAATGCAAACATAACTAATAGATATTTCCCCACACCCCCCAAACTGTCAAATGAAACAATTATAAAGAGTGTGATTAATACTAGCTTGGCTTCATTATACAAATATGTACAGACAGCTAGGCCTGATGTCCCCAGCACTCATGGTGCAATTAATTACTCTGACATGAGCTTGGCAAAGGTTTCATTCCACTGTCGGGAACCACTGAGTGAAGCAAAGCTAATGGTCTGCAAGTTTTAGAGGATCCTATCAGAGCTGGAAGGACCTTTAGAAATCTAGCACTTTATAAAGAAACTGAATCCCAAAGAGATGAGATGACATGCCTGAAACTACTGGGTAGAAGAGCACAAAAACCAGGACAAGAACACAGACATCTCAAGTCTTCTCATTCAGTGGGGCTTCTAAAACATTGCTATAATAAGGAGGCACTGTTGGAGTAGGGCAAAAGTACTAAAAATTCTTACAGTAGAGCATTAAGGAAAAGTATTACACTCCATCAATTATGATGTAATAAAATTCTGACCAGCCCATTTAAAAAATATTTTTGTAGGTATATAATGAAAGAATTTCCTCAGCTTTCACCTTTCTTAGGGCTCACTGGTACCCAGTCACCAGTGAAAACAGGAGGAAGTCATGGGTGATTTTAAGTTGAGAGGTGACCACTTTACATAAACTCTAAATCTGTTTTGCAAGCCAAGTGCAGTAGCACACGCCTGTAGTACCAGTGGCTGGGGAGGCTGAGGCAGGAGGATCAAGAGTTCAAAACCAGCCTCAGCAAAAGCAAGATGCTAAGCAACACAGTGAGACACTGTCTCTAAATAAAAATAAAAAATAGGGCTGGGGATGAGCCTCAGTGGTTGAGTGCCCCTGAGTTCAATCCCCAGTACAAAACAAAAAATCANCTGTGGTGCTGGGGATTGAACCCAGGGCCTTATGCATGCAAGGAAAGTACTCTACCAACTGAGCTATATCTCCAGTCCCTAGCTCTTTAATTTACATACTCCTTAACCCTTATGAAAATAAAATAGAGCGTTCTTTAAATCCATTAACCCTAACCCCTTCTGATCTGTCTTTCCTTTTTGGTATCCCCCCACAGTATATTGGTTTTAGAGCTCCCAACTTGTTCTTGTAAGCATTTTTACTTGTGCGGAATGAGAAGCCATCCATGGATTTTTGAACTGAGTTGGAGCAGAAAGGACTGCAGATCCCTTTACTTGTTAAAGAATTGTCAGTGAGTGAAATACCTTCACCCCAGGAAGCTGCGTGAGGGAGCAGCAAAAGGCACATGTGTGTGAACTTCCTGTGGAATCACCCTCCAGTGATGCTTTGAAAGTGTGCAGCCACTCTCCCAAGTCTTCAGCTCCCTATCATTTCCATTTCTGCTAAAGCAGCTCTGCATATATTCTGCTGACTAGGTGACCCTGAAGCTGACATCTTCTGCAGCAGAAGGAAGACTGCCTATTGCTGCCATTCTGATTGGACCCTTTTATCAGTGGAGCTCCACTTTTCTTACCTAGCTGTCACTTTTTTTTAATGCCTTTGGGGGTGATTTTTGCTTCCCTTCACCCCCACCAAGCTGTACATCTCCATTTTCTGACCTCTGGGCCTCACTACTCAGCAGGGCTCTGAAGGAGACTTTCTCTCATTGGATGGGCCCAGTCTTCTCCCATCGTTGCCCTGCTGTGACTCCAAAGAAAGGAGCTTCTTGTTGACAGTGCCCTGTGGAGCCAGGCTGTGTTTCCTGCCCCACATGGTGCTCCGTGGGTGCCCGCCCTCAGCAGGCTCTGCGACTGCAGCCCTGAAGGAGAATGGCTCTCCTCCTCCTGCCGCCCGCTGCTCTCTGAGCATTGCTCCCAGCCTCAGCAAGGCTCTTCTGTCTCGTCTGTTGGCAGTGTCTTGCGGAGCTTTTTTGCCGAGGAAAAGGTCATTGGTAAACACAAAGGAAAGGAGTAGTTCTCATTTGGTATTGAAAGAATGTCCAAAGTTGATCCTCAGTGAAAACTGAGGGAATCCCTGCTTTTTTAGGTAATCAGATCCTTGGATGTAGATAGGTAGGAGGGGCTTTGGGAATAGTCTCTTGTGCTGACTGAATGGGCACGGAGGAGTTCTCATGCCCTTTGTCTTCCTTCAGTAGCCATTAACTGCCAAATCTAGGTGGAAAAGTCAGCCTTCCCTTCTACTTAGTAAGGGATTTTTGTTTTTTAACGGCAGAAGTGAAGAGGGTTCTGATTCTCTCCTCAGGGTCTTTTTTTTCTTTGTTTCTTTTCTTTATGCTCTAGAGCACAAGGCTAAGGTGGCAGCTGAGATCTTTGGAACCAAAGCAGAGCATGCTGAGCCCATTGTCTAGGCACCCCACCACCAAAGGCAGGTGGATGGACGCGTGGCCCCTTTCACAACATGCTGACCAGCCAGGGCGCAAGCCAGAAACCCCGTCGTGTCTCGTAGCTGCACCATCCTGTCCTCTCAGCCCTGCGTTCTCCCTCTTTGTTCTTTCTTAGTCCAAAGGAAAACAACAGCAAAAACAATAACAAAAATCTTCTTTTTAAAATTTCTTATGTGGACACACATCAAATTTCCATGCACTGAAGCCCACACACCACTGCGTGGCAATTTTTTAGAATAAGACCCCTTTGTTATCTATTGCTATAAAGCCAGCCAAGTCTCCTGCCTCTCTGTATTTTCCACCGTCCCTGCTCTCATCTGCTGTTTTTGCCACTTCTCTTAGATTCCTTGCCTGCTACGTCTAAGCCAGAACTCATTGTCCGTGGCAGAAGGTTGTCCAAACTGGTTCAGGAAGTTTGTGTCTGCCGCCTGCCAAATGCTTTCTGTCCATTTTTCCTTCCTCCTAGTGTTGCTGTTTCTCCTTCCTGTGAAGTTTTGTGCAGCTTCAGTAGTACTGTTTTTATGACCATGAAAGGCTGTAACTTGGTCCAGAGGTCATCCCTGACCCTAGCTGGACACCTCACAGTGACCAGACATGTACATGAGCTCACCAGAGCCTGCAGTACCCAGTCATCTGTGCAGACGCCGCAGCTTGCTTCCCGAATGAGGGCTCTCCCAGGAGCCCCGCACCCAATAGGTGTGACTGGGACTCAGCTGCCACAGAACCTCTCCTCTGCACTCAACAAGCAGGTGGAAGGGAAGTTATACCCTGGCGCAAGACCTAAGTCATGTTCCCTAACAAATCTGAAGAGGTTACTGCACTTTCATGTTCTTCTCAAGAAATAAGCTGTTGCCTATCAGTGTTTCCAATTAACTTTCTTCCTTTTATTAAAACACAAGCAGCAGCTGGGGAAAGGGAGAAAAGATTGTTTTCTTTCTGACAAATTTTAGAAAAAAATATTGTGTACATGTGTTTGGAACTGTTGAAATGCCAAGTTTTCTGTACAAGTGTTTTTGTAATTAAACTTTTAGATTTTGTTTTTTAAGAAGTTGATATGCTTGCTTGACATTTGTCTCATTAAAACTTTTCTATGTCGAATCCACCTGATCCAGTTTTACTTGCATTATAATGAAAAAAGAAGACCTGCCTCTGCTTTTTCCTCTTAAAGCCTTTGTCAACCCTACATTCATCACAACTGTTAGGCTTTGAAAACAGTAACACATTCATTTTACTAATTGCTTATTCAAAATGTGTCTTCACCTGTTTGAGATTTCAGTTCTTTGAATGTATGTTATAACAATACAATGAGTTCTAATTCATTTTAATGTGGTAGTAGCATTCTGGAGGCGACTTGAAGGAGCCTTCTAAGTCAGTGACTCTGAAGTCCCCTTGAGGAGATCTTTTGACAGAAGGGGTAAGTTGTGCTTAAATGCTTGGTTTGTTTTTTGTTTTTTTTTAAATAACTGCTACTTAGCCATTCAAAATATTTTTAAAAGATGTTTGTCACCTATTTCTACCACGCTTTTACAATCTTCAGGGGAAGGCAACCTGGCTTCCAGGGCCTCCTATTCTCCAGGTAGCCAGTCATCTGGCATTGAGCAAGTCTCTCTTTTGTTTCAACTCCATCTTGCCCCAGAACACATGCCCCAGCTCTCCTCCAGTATTGTTGGAGGGATAGAATTAGGCAACAGAAGTCACCGCGCTTCAGAAGATTGGAAGTGTTTTTTATGTGATGCCAAGAATGATCGGCATATCAGTTATGATTTCGGTTCGACCACATTTAACAAAACCCAAATAAGCATTAGCTTAAATAAGAAGCAGATCTCTCTCAGAGAAATGTCCACACCAGTCCAAGACTAGTGTGGAGGCTCCCGTTGGCACTATAACATGGTTTTTCTCAAGGTCACCTCATGGTCCAAAATAGCCCCTTGGCCAGTAGCCATCACTTTGAAATTCCTGGCAGCATGAAGACAAGGCAAGGACAAAACGGGCAGGCCTAGATTAGTTCCAGGACTCTTCCTAGAAATCATAATCAACACTTTCACTTAATTTGGCCAAAACTCAGTCACATGACTGTGGCTAGCCGTAGGGGAGACTGAAAAATGTCATCCTTGTGTGGACATTACTGTTAATATATAGTAATACACAAGTTTTAGTAAGGGAGCAGGTGGAAATGAATATACTTTTGCAACTCGTTTGACTCCATTAAGCCCAGCCCCACCATATTAGTTAACAGAATGTATTACCTTTCCTTTGCCTCTTGGCCATCTGAAAATGACCACTTCCTTGTTTTCTGGATGTTGAAAAAGAAACCCAAAAAACTAGCTTGGGGGCCTGAGTTGGCATTTCCTGTTCCTACCTTAGCTCCTCCCCTACCAGTCAACAGCTGGCAGCCAGGCTTGTTTGGTAAAAGTCAACACAAACAGGTGGTAATACTTCCTCCAGTTGTTTGTGCCCTTTCTCTAACTGTTCTGCATCTGCTGGATTAAAACAACACCAGGATAATCTTTCCCTAAGGTGGGGATATTGAGAGATTGTTTGGCAGTAAAGTTCATAGCTACTTCCTGCTCTCTGAAAGAATTTCCTGCCTTGCAATTGAGAGTTCCAAGATGGGCTTTTTCTTTGTTTTATTTATTTACCTTTGACACGTAGCCTGCGCTCAGATACATACTTTACAATATCTGTAGATATAAACACCAGCTCATACACTAGCTCATAAAAGGGGTGGGGACTGAGTCAGGAAAGATCCAGCGAAAATGTTAATGTCTATTCATTCAACTGCAATGAGAATATGTGCCTTCAGAGAGAAACTTTCACCAGAGATAGAAATGTACGGTCTCTAAGCCCAGCAAAACGCAGAAAGAAGGAGCTACTAGAGTGTAGGCATAGCACTGAAAAATTAAGATCAGGCAATGCCAATTTTCTAGACAGGACTTTTGTAATCACCAGCAACACTAGGTCAGTGGGAAGGTCCAGTGGTTACAAGGCTAGGGGTTCCCTTGTTTGTATCTGCAACAATCCCACCAACACTGAAGAGCCAGAACTAAACAGTTGCACTATTTGGACTATAAAAAAGTGTTTGTAAAACATGGTTTCTGATAGTCCAATAGGAAAAATAGAAAGTACATAAATAGTTCTTAAACTGAGTCCTCCCCATCCACACCCCTCCCATTTACTGGGGATTGAACCCAGAGGTACTTTACCACTGAGCTATACCCCTAGTGTTTTTTTGTTTTGGTTTTGATTTTTTTATTATTTATTATTATTTTATTTTGAGGCAGGGTCTCACTAAGTTGCCCAGGCTGGCCTCAGCCTGGAACTTGAGCTCCTCCTGCCTCAACCTCCCAAATCACTGGGATTACATATATGGGCCACCTCATCCAGGTTTTTTTTTTTTTTTTTTTTTTTTGGTACTGGGATTAGAGTAAACCCAGGAGTGCTTAACCATTGGGCCACATCTCTAGCTTTTTTTTTTTTGAGACAGAGATAGGGTCTTACCAAGTTGCTTTGTCACTAAATTACTAAGGCTGGCCCTGAGCTCAGGATCCTCCTACCTCAGCCTCTTGAGTGGCTAAGATCATAGGTGCACACCACCACACCTGGCTGCCCAGCTATTCTTGCTTGTATTAAGAGTTTTAATAAAGGTTTTTTTGTGTGGTTAGTTTTTTTGAATTGTGTGTGCATGTGTGTTGCATACCAGGGATCAAACCCAGGGCCATGACTATGCTAGACAAGTGTACTAACCCTGAGCTATGTTCCCATCCTCAGGTAAAAAAAAATTTTAAGGAGTGAAAGAATTGCTTGTATCTTGCCTGACACAAGAGGGTTTATCTATAAGTTCAAAAGGGAGTAGATCAGAGTCTTGGGGGATTAGTAACTTAACTAATAAATACTTTTTCTGCAATATAAGCAAAATTTATATTGTGGAGATGGGGATATTGAGAGATTGTTTGGCAGTAAAGTTCATAGCTACTTCCTGCTCAACCCAGGACCTGGCACATGCTAGGCAAATATTCTAGCACCTACCCCAACTGCAGATGGTTAAATCAGTGAATCCATGGAAAATGCATAAGAGTAGAAAACACATAAATATAAATTTACAGTTTATGCAAGACTCAGGAATAAAAGAAACAATTAGACACACCCTGTAGGTGAAGCACTCTGTTCTGCTTTTTATACAAATTATGTCATTTAATTCCTATAACTTTACAGAGTAGGATTACTATACCCACTTTGATGATAAGTAACTTACACAGTTACACAATTAGAAACAGGTAGAGAAGGATTCAGCCCCAGATTATTCTATTCCACGCCACTGTAAACTGTGCTGTCTTGGAGGTGTCTGGTGAGTTTGGTAGGAGTTGACAGCAACAGCCTAGTGTGGTGGCTTTGAGAGCTGGAATTAGATGTATTCGTCCAACAATATGTGTTGAACTTATCTCTGTATCAGGAACTGTTCTAGGTCCAGGGAGCTTGTATCCTGCTGGGGGAAAAGAGAGGGTTAAAAAATGACCTAACATACTCACATCAGCCACTTACCAAGATGGAATGGTACAAGCTAGGGTCCAGGAAAGGCATTTTTGAAAAAGTATCTTTCAAGGCTGAGACAGAAGTACCGTTGAGTTCAAAGCTGGTGTCAGCAAAAGCGAGGTGCTAAGCAACTCAGTGAAGCTGTGTCTCTAAAATACAAAACAGGGCTGGGGATGGGGCTCAGTGGGCAAGTGCCCCTCAGTTGTTCAATCCCCAGTACCAAAAAAGAAAAAGTATCTTTCGAAGAAGGACCAGGTCGATTGGACAAAGCCAGTCCCATGAGAGGCCAAAGGAACAGGAAGCCCACAGTCCCAAGACAGGAAATAGCTCTGGAATTCCAAGGAAAAGGAAAGAGTTGGAGAGGCTAGAGCCTAGTGCATGGGAGGAATCGCAACTTGGAGCTGCAAGATGCGCAAATTGCGTGGAGCCCTTTAAGATGGCAAAGAGCTTGAAGTTTCCTGTAAGTGTGTTGTGCAGAGGGCTCTACACCAGTGACAAGATCGGATTTGTAGTTTTAAAGGATCCTTTGCTGCGGGGAGGCAAGAGAAGAATTGGGAGACTGGTCAGAAGGTTGGTGCAGAAACCCAGTGGGAAGTGGCAGCAGCTTAGCCTAGAGCGGTGGCAGTGGGGGTAGAGAAGAGGAGCTGGATTCAGGGTATATTTTGGAAGTACAATGGACAGAAGTTGCTAAAGCACTGGATGTAGAGAACAAAAGAAAAGGAATTTGGAATGATTCTAGCTGATAATGAATTCCACTGTTGTGTATAATTATAATGCACTAACAAAAATGTTTTGTTTTGGGTACTGGGGATTGAACTCAGGGGCACTCAACCACTGAGGCACATCCCCAGCCCTATTTTGTATTGTATTTAGAGACAGAGTTTCACTGAGTTGCTTAGCCCCTCACCATTGTTGAGGCTAGCTTTGAACTCAGTGATCCTCCTGTCTCAGCCTCCCAAGCCACTAGGATTACCACTGTGCCCCGCCCAATGAAAAAAAAAATTTTTTTTAATGATTCCTGCTGGGGCTGTAGCTCAGTGGTAGAGCACTTGCCTGGCATGTGTAAGGCCCTGGGTTCAATCCCCAACACCACAAGAAACTGGGGGGAGAAAAAAAAAAGGCTCCTACTTTTTGGCTTGAGCAGCTGGGTAGTGGCTAGAGGTGCCACTGCTTGAGATAGCAGATACTTAAAGACAAAATATGGAGAACAGATCAAGAATTCCATTTTGGACTGGCTAAATTTGAGATTCCACCAGAGGATTAGCCCCTGGGGAACACACTTCAATCTCTCTGCTATCAGTTCAAAAAAATTCCTTTCAGCTCTTAAGTCCCGTGGTTCCACGAGATTCTAACTTGAGGTCAGTATTTGCTAACATTCCTTCCATGATCAGCGCCTGCGCACACGCATAGACCCAGTTACTCAAGCTGCTCATTGAACTATGAAATTAAGGAACAGTCTCCTTTTTAATTTTGCAAGCTCCTTAGGAAAAGAAGTTTTGAAGCCTTGCATCTGCATTTGTTTAAGAGTGGCAAAAAGCAGCTGAATGTTGTAGGATATAAAAATCATACCATAACCTGATGGCTCGAAAATCCTGGGATAAGTAATGGAAAGTGTCTGCTTAGAGGAGACTGGCTGCAAATATATTTGGCATCATTCAAAGAAGGGTAATGTGAGAAGACATCAGTGATACAGCCAAGAGGTTTCTCATCTCAGCAAGTGGGCTGCTGCTAAGGGGCTTTTGCCTTCTTTAAGGCAGCCAAGGCCAGACAGCAGAATGCGACATGAAAACATTCCATTTTTCTTGGGGGCTGGTGAATTCTTTAAGTGAACTTATATTTATCAAAAGAAGTTCCTATTCCTAAGGACAGACTGATGGGGTCATTTTGGATTTTACTCATCCCTCAGGAGAATATTTTAGATATATTCATTCATTCAGGCATTTCCATGTATTTGCTACCTTTGAGGTATAAATTTGAGGAAGTCCCTCTTCTCAGTGAGCTCACAATATAACAAAAAATAGATACAAAATCTAACTATAATTGAGTCTGATAAGCAGTCAAACAGCTGTGAGCAAAATGTTCTGGAGAACAGAGGGAAAAATTCAGTGGTTGTGTTTGGCAGAGGTCAAAAGAAGGCTTTAGCAGGATAACATTTTGAGCTGGGCCCTAGAACAAGAATAGTTCTTTAAAAGAAGCTAGAAATAGACCTGGAAATATGAATGCATTGTTGGTGTACTCTCAATAATTGTGACTGGGACACGTTATATCCAAGGGATGGATTAAAAATAAAGGCAGTGAGGTTTTTTTCTTTTCTTTCTTTCTTTTTTTTTTTTTTGTGTGTGTACATGTGTGTGTTTTATTTTTATTTATTTATTTATTTATTTATTTAGTAGTTGTAGATGGACAGAATGCCTTTATTTTATTTGTTTACTTTTATGTGGTGCTGAGGATAGAGCCCAGTGCCTCACACATGCTAAGCAAGCACCCTGCTGCTAAGATACAGCCCCAGCCCATCAGTGAGGTGTTTTGAAAAAGGATTGTAAAGGGGCCTTGAATGCCGAAGGATTTAGCTTTTATTTTTGTAGTCACCAAGGCTGGTTTTGCAAGACAATGACATGAGATTTAAAAAAAAAAACCCAAACTAGAGGTTCTTAATATTTTTTTTCTGCCATGAACACATTTGGTAATCTAGTGAGGCCTGTAGGTCCTTCTAAGAAGTTTTTTTGTTTTGGTTTGATTTGGGTTTTTTGCAGTAGTAAGGATTGAACTCAGGGTCTCACATATGCTAGGCAAGTGCTCTATCACTGGGCCACATCCCTAGCCCACAATAGTGTTTTGGGTTGTTTTTTTTTTTTTTTTTTTTTTGGTAACATTTTTTTAGTTGTAGATGGACACAATACCTTTACTTATTTATTTTTATGTGGTGCTGAGGATAAAACCCGGTGCCTCACCAGTGCTAGGCAATTGCTCTACTTCTGAGCCACAACCCCAGCCCCCCCCCCACAATGTTTTTAAGTACTTAAAACACAAATAAAGTTACAAAGCAAGTCCACTATGTTGAAATATAGTTACCAAAAGTAATAAAAATGCAGTACAGCCAGGTGCAGTGACGCACACCTGTAATCTCAGTGATTTGAGGCAAGATGATTCCAAGTTCAAGGCCAGACTCAGCAATTTAGCAAGACCCTAGGCAACTTCATGAGACCTCATCTCAAGATAAAACATAAAAAGGGCTGGGGAATGTGGCTTAGTAGTAAAGTACCCCTAGGTTCAATCTCCAGCACCAAAAAAAAAAAAAAAAGTGTTATATAGACATATTTGTGCTCCTTTAAAAAACATTAAATAACATAATCTAGACAAAACTCTAATAATGATCATAATTTAAACGTACTAATGATCATAAGTGATATTTCAACATCTGCTATATTGTGGTATGAAAATACCTGTGATTCTATTAATGGCAAAGCCCAAAATTCCCACTGATACTATTGGGATTTGTTGGCAACATTTATCATCAAAGGAAATGCAACTTTTCAGGTCCAGGTTTATGAAAATCAAGATGTAACTTTCCTATCCATGCTTGTGGTCCCCAGGGTCAGTGCTCTTGAATTCAAGGCAGGGAGGAGATATTGGATAGGAGATTGATAAAATAGGACAGTAGCCGGGCATGGTCATGCATGTCTGTAATCCCAGCGGCCTGGGAGGCTGAGGCAGGAGGATCATGAGTTCAAAGCCAGCCTCAGCAAGGGCGAGGTGCTAAGCAACTCAGTGAGACCTGTCTCTAAATAAAATACAAAAAAGTGCTAGGGTGTGGCTCAGTGGTCAAGTGCCCCTGAGTTCAATCCCCTGTGCCAGAAAAAAAAAAAAAAAACTAAGAAGAAGACCTGTGGCAGGAACAGAGCAGAGTTTGTCTTGGTCCCTCCTGGCCTGGATGGAAATCCCTCTGCAGGGACCTGTGGTAACATCCGGCCGAAGCAATAAGCCATCATTAAACCTTCAGGCAACTCTCCTCAGGCACAGCCTTGTGTCCTGAATTTGTATAGCTACTATTGATCCCCCTCTTTGGCAGGCATGGGGAACACAACAAAGCCGACATGGCCATGCTGTCATGGCGCTTACTCTCTAGTGGAAGAAAAGGGTCCAACAAACAGAAGCAGACATCATATCCCCACCTGGGCTGCAGGCAGGAAAGCAGTGGTGCTGTTCAAGGCACATGTTGGCCGGAGATAGGGGAGGCCTCTGAGGAAGCCACACTCAGGGGGGGTCAGGGAAAGAAGGTGAAGTTCAGCTTTCCTTGGTGCTTTAGAGGAGCTGAAAGGAAAACAGGGGAGCTAGAACAGAGAGAGGTGGGCGAAAAGTGGGGAGAGGTGGGTAGGCCTAAGACTGCAAGGTCATCCCATCCTCAGGATTTGGGATGTTCTGAGTACAGGGGGAAACTGTTGACGCTTTCAAGGAGGGAAGTGATATAATCCAATTTATAGCTTTAAAAAATTCTTCCAGGCCGGGGATGTAGCTCAAGTGCTAGAGCATTTGCCCAGCATGTGTGAGGCCCTGAGTTCCAGGCCCAACGCCACAAAAAAATAAAAAATTAAAAAAATTCTTCCAGCTACTCTGCAAAGAGCAGATGGTAGGGAGCAGACATGGAAATAGGGAGGTAGTGGTGCTGTGGCTGTGTCCCGCTAGAGGTGGCATTGGCCTGGACTGAGGCTGCAGTGGTGAAGGAGAAAGGGGGTGGGGTGGGGGTAAAGCCCCCTTAGAAGAATGAACAGGATAAAGAAGAGGGGGATGGGGAGGCTGCAGGTGCGAGGGCGGGAGAGAGCAACTGTGGAGGAACTGTGAGGCCTGGAAGGGGCAGACAGGGTAGGAGTGACCCAAATCAGAGATCGCTGTGGCAGGCAGGCTCATTTGAGATACAGTATGAGTAAGTATTTTTATTGACAATCTGACAATTGAGAACTTAAAAGCTAGGTCTAGACGTAGGATGACATTTACCAAAAATTCCAAAGAAGGGTTTTTTTTGTTTCCTAGCATGGCTTTGCAGGCAGTCAGACCCCATCAACTTCTATCAACAGTTCACTGTCTTATCCTTTGCTTTACTGCCAACCTCGACAATTCGTCCTGCCCTTGATACCAGAACCACATCTGGACCAGGTGCAACTTTTCTCTCGGTTTAAATCAGATGGCATCTCTACAGTTGTTCAGAGCATTTACTAACATAGGTCTCCTGCATGGAATTCTGCAGGGGGAAGCTTTGCATCTGTAAAGATGCTAGACATTCCTTCCAGTGATGCAATCCCTGCTTATCTTGGCTGATTTCATAATAAATGTGACTGAGATACTTACTGGTTGTCTGTTAGAACTGGATGAAAATACAGGACAGACCAAGTGCATTGCAGCAACTAAAAAACATGCTAACAACATAGAGGAAAGGGTAGAGATTACAGAAAATTATAAATTGTGATCATGCACAAGGAGGGGTTTCACTGCAGCCTGAAAACTTGACCTGCAGCTAAACAGGGCCAAGATTAATCATGACTTGATCTTATACATAAGCTGAAAGATCTTTTCTAAAGATCATGTCCATTAAGGCAGTAAAGACATTTTTTGCAGGATATGCCATAATGAGCTCCAGGCATTTAATGAGAGACAAGTGCTACTGTTGAAAGCATAACCTTCTGATCTGATCTGAAACTGAAGTGGGCATGCTTGCTCTGCAAAACCAGGCCCCAGTTGTGTCCGCCAGTTGACAAGGAGGCTCATGTTTTTAGATGCTCTGTTGCAGTCAAACATCAAACCTTCTGGGAGAGGTTTTTGTTTTGTGATTAGGTAAGGATTTTACATGTAAGGAGCAAGCAGCCAGCCCCACGCTGCAGGACCAATAGCTTCCAAAGACAGAAAAGTAAAATACAGCATCAAGTAACAAACAAACAAGGGAGCTTGATGGCGTGCCCCCAGAGCTTCTGGAGGAACCTGAGGCATTCAGAGGCAAGGAGCTCTCAGCTTCCACCTCTCAGAATGGTGGCTTCAGGTGAGGGTAATCGCCTGGTGAGGAAATATCACCAGCATGAAAAAAGTGTCATGTTGATCAACCTACTTTCTTTTAGCCTTCGGATGTGTCTCCCTCATTCAAGGATTTGTGTGATGTCCTCTCAGCTCTTACTTTGATATGTGGAAAGGCTTGGGTACAGTCCTGGCCCTCCTCCCCTCTCTGCAGCCCTCACTAACAGGGGCGGCTGACCTGCCAACAGGATGCTGCCTCACGTCCTGAATCTTACCACCAACTCCTGCCTTGATTGCTGCACCAGCTTCCTCTTGCAATCCCAAGGGTCAGAGGATTGGAGGGGCAGGACAGGAACAGAGCATGGTCTCCCAGGCAGAAATCTTTTGGAATGCCTGAGCCTCAGCTTGTTGGCCATGGGTCTGCCTTTCTGGTTAGGAGGAGGGGACCTCCCATCTCCCTCCAAATGTCCCTGTCTTAAACCCATGCAGTACAAAACAAGCCAGTTCATTGTGTTCTTGGATATAAATATTGATTCTGGGTGATGTTAACATTCTGTTCATAAAAGAATGTAACATATTTCTCCCACACCATATTAGACTGATGTGTTGTTTGGCCAAGGGAAGTACAGATTGCTGGCTTCTGCGGGGAAATGTGGACATTTAAATGCATGCAGCTCTTGGAAGTCTAGGGAGCAGTCTCGGAATAGCAACCAGGGCCTTTGGCTGGCTCCAGCTCAGTGCTCCTCCATCCAGTTTCTCCCTTCCCCCATTTCCATGTGCGTGTTGCTTTGGCATTTCTAATCACTTGTAATTTAGGAAGATGCTTTCTTGGAATTATATCTTTTATTTGTTGAGGAAATGTGGGGCATTTGCATTCTTTAGGAGGCCCCAGAAGGTCAGAACCAAACATTTTAGTTTTCTTCCCCTGGGGAAAAGATCTGGGCGGTCTCCTTCTCCTGTTTTTCTCCCCTCTCCACGTGGGAGGGGAGGGCAAAGGCTTCAGAGCAGAGGTGGTCCATCCAAGCATTCCACCCAGGCCCTACCAAGTCCAAGACTCAGATGTGCTGACTGCCTTGGCAAGGCAAGTTCCCCACATTCCACAAGTGCTCTTGAGGGGGAAATCTAACTCAGGAGAAAGTGGAGCTCTTGATGGGTATGCATGCTCTCTCGCATGCCAACGCATCGCACAGACAGATCCCCGGCCGGTATTTCGGTATTTCTCTAAGGGAGTGGTAGAGCTCCTTTCCAGATGTGGCAGAAAAGCCTAGGACAGTGCTGTCAGGAGAGCCAGCGCCCTCTGCTGTCCTAGCCAGGAAGCTCCTCAGCAGTAGGAAAGAACCCCAGGGGTTCTGGAAAGCCAGGAGCTCTGTTAAAATCCACAGCCAACCCAGCCTGCAAGGAGGAGGCCTGAGCTCCTTGCTGTTCACACCGTGAGCTTGCACAGGACTGGTTCCCCTCCATCTAGCTGGCTCTTGATGTTTTGTGGCTGTGAACGAGCCAGAAATGATGAGGATTTACATTAAAACCCCAAACTTCCGTAGAATCTGCTGGGCCAGGGTCCAAGAAGGTGGGGAGCAGTGGCGCTGTCTCCTCCCCAGGAACCCGGCCAGTGGGCCCAGGCAAGGTGAGACAATGGGGGCAGCTTGCCCAAGAAGAGCAACCCCATACTCAGGGTTGACAGGCAGCCCCGCGCCACGCCCTGGCCTGGAAGGCAGTTTCTAGAGGCCTGGCTGCTCCGAGGCTTCCAGCTGAGTGGAAGCTGCAGCTGCTCCCATTCAGGCATGCTGGCATCTCCCAGGGGCCTCAAGAGCTGGCACAACCCAGACATTGGCTCAGCTTACAAGCTAAGACCCAGCTGCCACCCCCTCTGCCCTGCTGACTGCCAAGACGGCAGCTCCACAGCAGTCGGACTGGGCT
Source organism: Marmota marmota marmota (assembly GCF_001458135.2). Taxonomy (NCBI): domain Eukaryota; kingdom Metazoa; phylum Chordata; class Mammalia; order Rodentia; family Sciuridae; genus Marmota; species Marmota marmota. Next base: position 6,789,636 of record NW_026000229.1, read on the forward strand.
TGCTGCTGCAGGAGTGCGCGCGCGCATGTGTGTGTGTGTGTGTGTGTGTGTGTTTGTCTTCACCAGAAGCGGGTGCATGCTGGTGAAAGGCCAGGTTGGGGGGTGAGGGGGCAGCGAACCCATTCTTCGACAACCTTTCAGTTTTGCAAGAAAACAAAGCGTAAGACAATCCATTTTTGTGTTTGGGGAAGGTTTCCGTTCTATTTATTTATTTCTTTTTGGTAAACCTATCTCCTCTCTGCTGGGAGATGAGAAAGCCCAATCCACCCAACAGCCCTTTAACAACAATGCCCTTCTCTCTCTGGGACCAATTTCCAGACTGCAGAGCAGTCCTGACAAGGTCAACAGGCTGGAGCTGTGAGCGGAAGATCTTTATCTAGGTGGGAAATAGGAAAATCATTTGACTGATAAAAGGAAATACAATAAATAGCATCTAAATTCCTGGCTGCGATCCCCGGAGCCCCTCCTCTGCCGGAGAAAGTGCAGGGGCAGGAATACTTGTGCTGCTCCAGCATGTTTAAAAATAGCACACGCGGCACACGGCCCCTTCTTACCTTCCAGAAAGACTTCATTACCGGATCCTCCAGCCCCATCCTGCAAAGCCGCTGCTGGCGCTTTCTTCCCCCTGCGCTGGGTTTTTCTTTTTTGGAAGCGCGAGGCAGCGCGGGTGTGATACATTTTGCTCACGGACCAGCTCCCGCTCAGCTCGTTTCAATCTAGGCACGTCTGGCGTGAATGGTGAAAGTCCATTGTATTTAATGGGGTGTTAACTCTGTTTATTCTAGGGGACTGGTGCCGTAATTTTACACTCTGCAAAACTAGCAACTTGAAACTCAAGTGCTGTACCTCTCTCCCCCTGCCCACCCCCGTGGTCCGCAGTCCCCAGACCCCTCTGGCTCTGCCAGCATCGTTCCTCTAGCTCAGGCAGCCAAAGGAGGCCTGTGTGTGGTGGCAACTGGGAATTCTGGGGTGCACCCAGCTTTCTGGGCCTGTTAGCATTGGTGTGGCCTGGGGCAGATCTTTTAGAAGCTCATTCTTCTCATTATTAAATGGAGATTTCTAATCTGCCTCACATACCTAGAAATGTTGCTGACACATGACAATCTTGTGATGGAAAAACACCCCACTGGAGTTTATAAAGACACTCATCCTCTGATTCCCAACTGGGCCACTTCTGCATCACCTCAGAAGCCATTAAACCTCCCACAACCCATCTGTCCACCAGAGACTCAAGGATTTGAGCTGCACTGTAAAGGCCACTAATGAGACTGGGTCTTCATGGCACTTTTGTGATCTTCTATCTCCATTATTTCAGCTACTTTTTTAGAGGGGGGTGGGGCACTACTGGGGATTGAACCCAGGAACACTTTACTACTAAACTATATCCCGGGTTCTTTTTATTTTGAGACAGGGTTTCACTAAGTTACTTAGGGCCTTGCTAAATTGCTGAGGCTGACCTCGAACTTGTGATCCTACTGCCTCAGCCTCCTGAGTCCCTGAGATTACAGGCATGTGCCACTGCACCCAGCTTCACCTTTCTTAGTTGGTGTTCTACCCTAAGGGCCTGACCCTACAAGGTGCTGAATACATAAACAACTAGATGGTCTCTTTGAACTCTAGATCTTCGAGACTCAACCAAAAGAAGGAAAATACATGCTGTTCAGTCCCTGGTACCAAAAAAAAAAAAATACATACATGTAGTAAATTATACCATCTGTGTGAACAGTGTCTTCCATTATTCCCATCTGATCTAAACACCTGATTCTTTGGGACCTTGAGGACCTTCCTGCATCCCTACTGCTCAAACATCAACTGGACCCACGTGATCTTCCTCTGGAGCTAGCTTTGCTTCCTGCATGTAGACGGCCCAGAACTAAACCCTGCCCAGCCCCTCCTTCTCTGGAGTTCCTGATCTCTATTTCCAGCTCCCTCAGGTCTTCACCATCTGGTGTCCTGCAGAATCCTCAACTTAATTCATTTAAAATTAAATACATATTCTCCCCAAGCCCATATCTTCTCCAGTATCCACCAGCTTAGTGAACACTTTACTACTTCACTGCAGTTGGGTATGGTGGCGCACACCTGCAATCCCAGCTCAGGAGACAGGCAGGAGGATCAGAAGTCCAAGCTCAACCTCGGCAACTTAGTGAGAACCTTTCTCAAAGTAAAAAGAGCTGGGGATGTAGCTCAGTGGTAAAGTGACCCTGGGTTCAATCCTCAGTCCTGTCTTTACTTCTATTATCTCATTTAAGCCCTGGGAAATTTCTATAGGATAAGAATTGTCCCATTTTGAGACTTAGCTAGGTTTAAAGACCAAAGGTTATGTGGCAAACATACCTTTCAGAATTGAGATTTGAACTCAGCTCTGTCTTATATTGCAAAACCCATGTTCAAAGTCTTTAAAGTAGTAAGTTCAGTACCGGACACATACCAAGGTTATTTTCTTTATACCCCTGGCCCAATCTTAAAGTTTACCCTCTTTAACAAGGTACAGAGGCCTATTCCAACATGGGTGGCTTATCTCCCCAAATGCATCTCCTTTCACTCCCCTTGGCCCATCTCCAGCACCACCAATCAGACCACATCTGGCCACTCACTATTTCCCAATCTTTCCCTTTTCTTTCATATCTTTGTCTTTGCAATCCTCTTTCCCATGGGTGGCAAGACTTTTTTTGTCCCTTTTTCGTCCTTGTCTGCAAGCATCAGGTCAGACAGCACCTACCCTGTGATACTTCTCCTGATCCCCCAAACCAGAATCCATGGCTCCAACCTCCCTTTGCCAACGCCCCTTGTTATTTTATTTGTGCCTATTTTGTGCTGATTGTATTGGAGCATGGCTATCCGGGCCTTTCTCTGCGTTGTCCCTGTATCCTGGGAGCCTGGCAACATGCCTGGGATCCAGCAGGCACGCAGTAGAAGTTTGTTTAGTTCAATCTTTCATCCCTCCCTATGACGAATGCTTACTTCAACCATCTTGCAAAGGTTAGATGTCTCTGAATTGCTGCTGACAATGTCTGTTCTCTCTGACTTCTATACCCACATCCCCATTGAAGCTGCTCTTGGCAAAGTCACCAGAGTCCTCTTATGTTACTAGGCCCCCCAGCCCTCTCTTGCCCTAACCCTCCTACTCTCAGCAACATGGAGCACAGCTGCCCCCCTTCTTCTGTGAGCCTCTCCTGGCTCCACAGCCTGTTGTATTCTGTGCCTCTTGACCTCTTTCCATCCCGCATGTGACTTTCGGAAATGAAGTGCCTCAGGCTTGTCCTGGGCTCCTTTCTCCTGAATGACCAGCCTGTTCCCTACAGTTTAAAACACTGCCTCCACCTTCAGCTCTCAGCTCTAGATTCAAATATTTAATGACCTGCTTGACTTAGATGCTACTTAGGTTTCAGGCTTAAAAGCCTAACAATTGACTGTCTCCGCTTTGCCCCGCAAGCCTTTCCTCTCTCGGTCCTTCCCTTTAGCAAAAGACACATGGGTCCGTGATCATGGGTCCTCTTCCTGGGAACTTGGCAGCCACTCTCTTGGAAGAAGAAGAAAGTGTCCTGGCAGAGAGGCGCAATCCAGGAATGTCCAAATATCGTGGATTCCAGCGTCTGACTTGGGCTTGGAAAAAGAACAGATTCTTTAAGCTAATATTTGATGCTCAGCAGGTTTGGAGGTTTGGCCCAAGCCCATCTCATCAGCCCCAGCTTTCATCTCAGCCCTAGATCAGAAATGGACAGACTGGTCCAAATCTGGCTCATGGTATATTTTTATACAGCCCGTAAGCAAAGACTGTTTCTTATATGTTTTAATAGTTGAAAACATACCAAAAGAAGAATAATATGTTGTGACACATGAAAATGATACATGTTGGGCACAGTGGCAAACACGTGTGACCCCAGCTACCCGGGAGGCTGAGCCAGAAGGATCGCAAGTTCCAGGCCAGATTGGGCAACTTAGTGAGGCCCTGACTCAAAATAAGAAAGGGCTGGGTGGGGGGCGGGGAAGCTCAGTGAGAAAGTATCTCCGGGTTCAATCCCCAGTCCACACACCAAAAAAAAAAAAAAAAAAACTACGATGAAATTCACATTTCCGTTTCTATAAAATAAAGTTGTATAGAACAAAACCACACTTGTTTGTTTACTAATAACCCACCTGTGCTTTCATGCTGCAAGGGCAGAGCTGAGTAGTTGAGCCCAGAACTTACAACCTTCAGAGCCAAAAATATTGACTCTTTGGCTTTCTATTAAAAAAAAAAAAAAAAAAACTTTACCAAACCCTGCTCTAAGCCAGCTCCCTGTCCCCTAAACATAACCTTACAAACTTCCAGTTTTATACAAATTGATCTCTGTTCCTCTGTCTGTCTGAATTCTACTCACCTTCAGGCCTTACCAACCCAGCATCTTCTAGAGTCTTCCATCCCTGCTCCATCCAATGGTTTCTCCTCCTTAGTAATAACTAATGGTGGTGACTTAACCACCCAGGGCATATTTTCTGAGGCATATGTCATGTGTCTTGTCCCGACTGGGAGCAACATGAGGAGAAGGATGGTGGCTTGTATCCTGGGCCCAGGGAAGGGCTACATCATGAACACTTAGAAAGTAGATGTCGATAAACTCTTTCTGAATGGGCTCCTCTTTTCTGCCATTTCCCCTATTTAAGTCTGAGAGCTGTCTCCCTACTGTATTCACTTAGGTACTCTCTTTTAAGGAAAAGGCAAATTTCACCCAAGTTTCCCCCAGCTGAGCACCATGAGGTGCTACGAAGACAAGGCATGGAGATTTCGAGGGCAGCTTTAGGAGAATGCCCAGGCTCCTGGGGGGCAGTGAGGTGAAGCAAGCCCCAGGCTCTGGTGCCAGCTCAGACACTAGCATCGGTTTTGCTATTGCACCTGTCCTTCCTCCATTTCATCATCTGTAAAATTGTCAAGTGAAAACTGGATTTCTGCTTGAGCAAAGGAGCCCCTGAAATCCTCCTCAGCTCCAAAATCTAAGGATTGTGTTTTCCTCAGGGCAATGAAAATCTCCAAGCTCACCTCCCAGGAGAAGCAGCCTTGTGAACCCCAACTGGCCCCCCTTCAACAGCAGCCTCTCAAGAGGCCCTCTTATGCCTGTTCCTTACTTAAGCAGCCCATCAACCCTGGAGGACAGGCATTATTATCTCCATTTGGCAGATAGGAAAATGAGATTCAAAGAGGAGAAGCGACTTGCCCAAGCAGGGACAGCATGTCACGGGACTCCAGAGGTGTCATATCAGTCTGTGTGAGACGCTCCCTAGGACCATAATATAGCCATGATTCTCAGATTTTGATGTTTGACTCACTGGAGATCTTGTTAAAAACAGATTTTGATTCAGTCGCCCAGGGGTAGGGCCCAGGATTCTGTATTTCTAACAAGCTCCTATATGTTGTGGATGCTGATGATCTCTGGACCCCACTTTGCTTGTCAGGTAGTGTACAACCTGTGCAGCTGTATACAGCAGCTCTGCCAAGCACACAGCTCAAATGTAGCAGAAGTGAGGTCAAATGTCAGGTCTTTGAACTCAAAGTCCAGTGCCCTCGATACTGAACCAAGACTTCATGAAAACCACTTCCTCTCTGGGAATGTGGGTGTCTGGGAATCTAGAAGAAGCTTGAAAAGGAGAAACTAAGGTCTGTTCTGCTGGCCTCAGCAGAGGTCCTTTGGAGCACACATAAGTAGACGTCTGCATAGGTTTGAGGCCCTGAGGGAACCAGAGGGAGCCAAGGGACCGCACACCTAGCCTAGTGGCAACCTAGGGCTGGAGAAATGAGGCAAGGCAGCTGGGCTCCTGGTCTGCAGCTCCCGGGGTGGCTAATGAGCGGGGCGTTCTTCCCTGCAGGTGCTGGGAAGAGGGATGAGGCTGGCAAAGAGAGAGAGTTGAAGCTGCAGCCTGGGAGGCCTTAATTCCCGGATCCTCCTGCCACAGCTGAGCTGGCTCTGGGCCCGTTTCTGTTTGCTTGGAACAGTCTGACATTTTGCAAGGAACTCTTTGCACACGGGTGCGCCTTCTGGCCTCTCCAGGGTAATTGCCCAAGAGGCACAGGTGCTCCTTGCTGGGGCCAGAGTCACAATTGGGGAAATCAGCATGACATAGTGTACTGTGGACGCTTTGTACACTATAGAGTGTTGTCAAAATGCCAGGGTCGTGGGGCGGAAGGTGGGTGGGCAGTGAGGTGCAGCTCTGGAAGGACACTAGAGGGGCAAGAAAGGCTTTTGTGGGAGAGTCTGGAAGGTCTTGGGGCAGCAGGGAACCGGGCATTACAAACTAACAGAAGGGAATGGGAAAGTGGCAAACTTGCAGGGGGGCACCTGGACTTTCACACCGGCCCTGCCACTCGTCAGCTGCAGACAAGTTTCTATAGTCCCCCAAGTCTCCTGTGTCTCCTGTGAGAGGCAATGAAGCAACAGGGGCCAGGACATCTCTGCTGGGTACTGTGGGGTTGAAGTGTACTGGGGTGCCCGACGTGGTGTATGTGAGTCGACCCTCTGAGGCTTGCAGACAGATGAGCCCTGCCTGGTCCTGGAGGCCGGAACTGGACTTCACCAGCTGCCTTCCTCTCCCGGGGCCTTGTTTCTCAGGTGAAGTGCTGCTGGGGAGAAGGTTCCTGGAGCCAGTGACTGCCCAGAAGTACCTTCCCCTGGACATCTCCTGCGGTCCACAGGCTGTCAGAGTGGCTCAGTCACCAGATGCCCAGTTAGATGGAGCAAGAGACGCCCAAGGTCATGTCTGGGCTCTGGGCAGTATGGTAAACCCAGGGGGCTAGATCCCAGGGCTGTGCTTCACCCCTTCTGTTCCCATGTCCCACATCTCCCTCTCTTTTCCTTTTCCTTTCTTTCACCCCACCCCACACCCAGTGCAGTGCTGGGGAATCACACCCAGGGTCTCCCACGTGTGCCAGGCAAGCGCTTTACCACTGAGCTAAATCCCCAGCCCACCGCTCTCTTTTTGAGCAGATCATATAGTTGCTATTTCCAAATACAATATTCTAGGGTAGCCTCTCAGGAGCTGGTCTTATCCTCAAAGTCTGCAGGATCAGGTAAACCTACTTAGTTTCTCCCATGTGGGATCCTGTCCCCAACCTAGCATTGATAGAGTTAGAAAAAAATTAATAATATATTAATACAAGACACCAAGTTAAATTTGAATTTCCGATAAACAAGCAAATAATATTTTAGTATAAGTACATACTGTACAATTTTTACACGTGCTATGCTGAAGTCATTTGTAGACCCAGCACAGTGGTGCATGCCTGGAATCCCGGCTACAGGATGCTGAGGCAGGAGGATCAAAAGTTTGAAGCCAGTTTCAGTAACTTAGCGAGGCCCTAAACAATTTAGCAAGATCCTGTCTCAAAATAAAGTCAAAGGGCTGAGGGTGAAGCTCAGTGGAAAAGCACCCCAGATTCAATCCCTGTCACCATGTAAACAAATATATAAAAAGTTACTTGTTGCTCACCTGAGCTGTGACTTCACTGTGTTTTATCTGGCAACCTTCCCCACTCCCCACCCGCTCAACTCCTCTTTGGGAAGAGCTGGAGAAGAGCAGAGAGGGCCACGGGCCCCACCTTTGGGTGGTGGAGTCTTTAATGAGCAGCCCCTGATGACTCTGCCTCCACTCTGGCCTCCTTGCCGCTGATGCTGGCTGGTGGTGGAGGCTGAGCTGTGGCCTCCCCTGACTCCCTCCGAGCAGCCCGTTCTGTGTTCAGTGGCCGCAGCATCGCAGCCCCGCTTTCTGATCTCTGCAGGGCCCAGTGCTGGGAGCATTTCCTGCTCTCCAGGTCTGTGCTATTCATTACTGATACTCAGCCACTTTGCCTTTGTTGGCAAGCGCCTAAAGCATAGTTTATTCTTCCCTAGCTCCAAGTGGAGGTGCAGGAAAGGAAGCCACAGATTCCAGAAGAAAGGGCTCCCACCGGCCTGTCAAGTTTTCACACCTGTGGGGTGGGGGCAATCCCACCTCTGCCCCCAGCGCTGCAGAGGAGAGCAAGGCCAGCAAGGCCGGTGATGGCTAATTGTAAGTATTCCCTGGAGGGGATGCAGGCTGCCCAGCTGTTTGGTTCAACTTTATCTCTGGGTGTACCTGGGAGGGTTTCTGGATGAGGTTAACGCTTGCGTCATGAGCTCAGTAAACCAGGTGGCCCTGCTCAGGGTGGGTGGGCCTGGTCCAACCAGTTGAGGGCCTGAACAGGCTCCAGGGTCAAGCAGGAGAACGCTCTCTCTCCAGCTGACTGTCTTCCACTTGGGACATTGGTCTCTTTTCCTCAGACTCAAGCTGGCACTTATACCATCAGCTCTCCTGCTCTGGACTTTTTGACCTTTTAAATCTATGAGCCAATTCTTTATAATAAATATCTCTGCGCATTTATGATCTCCTACTGGTCCTGTTTCCTGGAGAACCCTGGCTAATACAAGCCCCTTCCATTCTCCTCCCCACCCGCTTCCCACTGTAAGAGACCCACATGGGCACCCACACCCCAGCACCTTCCAGAAGCCAGAGCTCTTTCACATGCCTCCTCTCACTGTGCCTGGTCCCAGGGCTGGCTTCCCCTGTAGCAGACTGAGTCACTTATGAGGAAGCTAAAGGGACAAGTCAGCAAAAGCAAAGGGAAGTGGAGGCCGGGCTTGGTGGCTCATGCCTGTGATCCCAGTGGCTTGGCTCAGGAGGCTGAGACAGGAGGATTGCAAATTCAAAGCCAGCCTTAGCAATGGTGTGGCCCTAAGCAACTCAGTGAGACCCTTCTCTAAAAAAAATACAAAATGGGGCTGGGGATGTGGCTCAGTGGTTGAGTGCCCCTGAGCTCAATCCCCGGTACCAAAAAAGAAAACAAAAAGGGGCCGGGGAGGTAGGACAAGGAAGCAAAAATAAAGAAGCCAAGCAAAGCTGTGGCATCCAACAAACTCACACATGGGGTGGCTTTGGCCTAATACACCAGGAGCCCAGGGACAATTAACAGTTGTCCCAGTCAGGGGCAAGAGGACTGGGGTACTTACACCTCCTTACTCCCCACCATAAATGTCCAGGCACTTCCTGTGCTGGGGGTGCAGACAGTGGATCTGGCAGCCGGGGCCGTCCAACAGAGAGGGGCAGGTACCAGGGAAGGGCTACCGGGAGTGAAGGGGTGAGGGTGGGGGAAAGGCCTGGGGAAATAAAGAAGGGACACAGGGGGACATGCTGGGTGTAGGTCAGGAGGCTTTGCCTTTGGGTGGCCCACCCCAAATGCACCTCTGAGTCTGTTTCCCTCCCCAGAAAGGGTGGCGCACACGTCTGTAATCCCAGCAGCTCCGGAAGCTGAGGCAGGAGTTCAAAGCCAGCCTCAGCAATTTAGTGAGGCCCTAAGCAACTCTGCCTATAAATAAAATATAAAAATATATATAAAGGCCTGGGGATGTGGCTCAGTGGCTAAGCACCCTTGGGTTCAACCAAAAAAAAAAGTTCCCTAGGAAAGTGAGTAATGCACTCGGCTCCTGCCCCGCCCTGCCAGTCCCCAGTCCCAAGCTATTTTTGTCTTACTCTAGTAACAATAAGCCATTGTAAACCCTTCCTGACTAATCCCCCCCAGTGGGGCCAGGAGGGGAGGGGCAGCTCCAAGGACTGAGAGGCCGGTGGGGTTCTGTCACACAGCACCATGGGAAGCTAGGCTGTCGTGCTCTGCAGGCAGCAGGTATCCCTGTCACCCGCTGCGCACCAGATCTCCCGTGAGGCCCTTGCCTGCCTGACTTCATTTCCCCTCATGCCCGGCCCTGTGCCCTGTGTCCCCAGGAAATGGCTACTGTGAGCCCATGTATTCAGAAACCTCAGGCCCAGAAGTCTAAGTGGCTGATTCAGTGTTGGTGGCTGGTGGTGTCCTATTTCAAGCGAGGCCTGCCAAACCCCACCACTGGGGGTCTTTCTGCACCTCTGAGACCTTGTACCCAGGAGTCCCCACTGGATTCCATAAGAGGTGGTGACACTGAGACAGGACTGGATGAGCCAGGAAGAAAGGCCCCAGCCCTGGGGGCCCAAGAGACCAGGTTCAGCCATTTGTCCCGCGTGCAAATCAAAGAGAAGAGCAGGGCGAAGGGTGGGAGAGGAGCTTGAATCAGCTCGGTCATAGCAGGAGGAGCAGATGTTGGGGTACAGTGTTAAAGAGCTGTCTTCCAAGTGACTGATGGAAACTTTGAGGTTTAAAAAAAAAAAAACAAAGGCAAGGGTTGGAGCTTTTGTGGCGGGGGCTTTGCATGCTAGCAGTGTGGGTGATCCTGGTCTGGTTGGTCATTATCTCAGGACTGTGAAGCTCCAGGAGGGTCATCATCGCTTGAGGGCCAATTCAGCTCCCAACGTGAGCAGATTGCTATAGCAGGGCAGCCTCGGTTCTGTCCTGGTGATGGGGGGGACATCTCATCATAGGTGGTCCTTCTGTGAGGCTTGCCCATCGCTTGGGGGTAGTCTTAGTTCCTTGTCATAAAGATGCTATCAACCAAGCCTGTTCCTGGAATCCAAGGTAACCGCAAAACAAAGTGGCTCAGAAGGAAAAAACTTAAAATGCAAACGGAGTCAGAGAGGAATGAGATGGCGTTGGCTAGGTCCGTGCCTGGATCTTCCTTCAACTGGTCAGGCTGAGTAAGTGTTCTGGCACCAGCCATGCAGGGCACACCCGCAGGAGTAGCTCTGGAGAAACGTCTGCGATCAGAGTCATAATGGAAAAACACAGAACCTTGCGGGACTTCCTCCCCTTCGTCTGGGTTTAGGACTGGCTCTATATTTGGATTTGCACGTGGTACATGAAGGGTACCTTCTTCACGTCCAGGCTGAGGACCACTAAAGTAAGGTCTTCATTGTCCCTGCCCAGCCCTGGCTCACAGGGGGACCTCAGGGAGTAGCTGCTGCCTCTGGCTTCCTGGCTCTTGTCAGTGAAGACACACTTCGAACCTTCTATCTGCAGGATCTGCAGGGCCCTGTGCAAGATGAGAGGGTGCTGCCCTTTCACCTTCCTCCCTGCTCCTGGACATGATCACGAGTACAGATGCACTTGGTAAAGTGCACAGGGCTGTGCTTGTTGGCTTGATGAAGATGAGATCCTTGTCACGACAACCGGGAGCCGAGGAACGGCAATGGTGCTCAGTGGTCACCTTCACTTCTGAGTGTGACAGTAGTTAGTTCCAGCTTCCCAGGGTAGGAATCACCCTGAGGGTCCCCAGCACCCAACCCAGGCACACATGGCAGCCACTCAGAAAATGTTGGTTAACCCATTTAACCCATTGTGAACTGGATTGACCTCAGTCACCACAGAGCCACAGGACCTGTGGCTTGGGCTTTTTTTTTTTTTTGGTCACTAGGAATTGAACCTAGTACTTTACCACTGATAACATCCACAGCCTTTTTTATTTTTTATTTTCGAGACAGGGTTTTGTTTTTTTTGTTTTGTTTTGTTTTTTTCAGAGTGGAAAATAGAAGTTTATTAAAGGACAGCAAAAAAGACTTCTCCTGGAGGAAGAAGGGGTCCCAAGAGATGGAATCCATGGAAGCGCGGTTGTCTCCCCATTTTATAGCTGAAGTCTTCATTTAGCTTTCCCTGAGACAGGGTTTTACTCTGTTGCTGAGGCTGACCTCAAATTTAAGATCCTCCTGCCTCAGACTCCCAAGTCACTGGGGATTACAGGCATGGGCCACCACACCCAGTTGACCTCATGTTTTTTCTAAGAGAGGTGTTGGTGTGGGGTCCCTGACTGGCTTCCATTGGCTTCTTCTCATCTTGTTTCTTTATTGAGTGCGCATCTCACACCTGCCCCTCCCCTACACCTCGTTCCCATGCTCCCCCTTCTGGCCTGAAGCCCCAGGAACTCTCTTCTCACAGAGGCACATGGATTCTCCCCAGGGTTCTCTCTGGTAGGATGCAATTTCACCGGTTCCCCTTCCTGTCTGACACCCACCACCTCTCCATGGTCCACACAGGGAAAAGAACATGGTGGCTCCTTCACCTCCCAACTGGGGAACTCAAGTAAACAATTCCCCTCCGTTAGCCTCAGTTTCCCTTTCTATAAACTAGGAGGATGGATTGTTGGGATTATTAGAACATAATTCACACTAGTGGCCTCATAAATAAAGTTTATTATCTCTTTGCCTTAAACAATCTCATCCCTCCCTTCTTTTCTTCTATTTGTCCTACTAATGCTGATTAGGCTTGATTTATTTCGGAGACAGGTAGAAAGATTGCCCTTCAGAGCTCTAGAAGGGTTGGGCACTTTGGCGCATGCATATAACCCAGCAACCCTGGAGACTGAGGCAGGAGGATTATAAGTTGGAGGCCAGTCTGAGCAACTTAGTGAGATCCTGTCTCAAAATAAAAAATAAAAAGGGTTGGGATGTGGCTTAGTGGTAGAGTATCCCTGGGTTCAATCCCCAGTAACCACAAAAAAAAAAGTTCTAGAAGGGGAAAGAAAAAAGTAAGCAGAATTACTTGCTCCAAGGAGAGAGGACAGTCCTCAGCCCAGCTCTGAAGTCTCCCTGAGGAGTGGAAGCCTGAGTCTCCTGGTGAGGATGGTTGGTGGAGTGGGGAGCTGTCGAGTTAGCTAGGAAAGCTTAGTTTTAGGAGCTCTTCCAAAGTCCTGTTGCCTAATCTTGTACTCATAATTTTGTTTTAAAGAATGTGTCAATTTCCTGCCGTTGTGATAAATCAACTTAGAGGAGAAAATTTTTATTTTGGCTCATGGTTTTGGGGGTTCAGTCCGCAACCCCCTAGACCAGTGGTGTTTTACTTTCTGGGGAGATAGTCCATAATGGCGGAAACATGTGGTGGAGGAAAACTGCTCATCTCATGATGGCTGGAAGCAAGGAAAGAGAGAAAGGAGACAGGGACAAAATATACCCTTCGAGGGCACACTCCCAGTAACCTGTTTCCCCAACTAGCCCCCACTTCTGCAAGTTTCGCCATCTCCCAACAGCCTGAGAAGCTCTAACTCCATTGATGGATTACTCCATTGCCAGGGCCCTCCTGAGCCCATCACCCCTCAAAGTGCCCTCTGGACACGGCTGCCTTGGGGACCAAGCCTTTAGCACATGAGCATTCAGAGGACATTTCAGATTCAAACCATAATAAAAACTACACAAAGTTCCTGAGCTTTGGGCCTCTCAAACCCAAAAGCACCCCCAGAAGCCTGCTGGAAAGCCTGCCTGCCTGTCAGGAAGATTTCTCCAAGGATTCTCCATCATCCTCACCTTCTCTGTCCATCACAGTAGTCAGCCTCAGACAAGCCAAGGCATCTCTCAGTGTCCTGGGCACCTGCCTTCTGCTGTGGGCACAGCTGTGTAACCATAGATGACCTATGAGTTCACTGAGGGTCAAGGTCCTTCCAAATGCCCTCCCCACCAAAGACCCTGCTCATGGCAGGCCTCGGTGACGCTCATGCCCAAGAACTCCTGGGCCGTGAGGGAGGCTGGGCTGAGTCGGCCTGGCTACCCAGAAATGGTCAAAACCTAAGCCAGGGCCTCTTGGGTACAGAGAGGTTCCTCTCCCTCCCAGGTGTCCTTGGTAGTAGAGAAGGGGCTGGACATCACAGTAGCCAGAAAACCCTTTCATGATCCAGTGGCCGGGATAAAAGGGAAACCTCAAAAACTATTTGGACTTATAAAGTGTAGCTTAAATGCACTGGGAGCCAGGAGGCTGTACTTAGCTAAGAGCATCTGCATCAATTATGAATCTCCTCCAATTTGCAGCCTGACTTCCTAGGGTAGGCCCATCTGGGTCCCACTAGCCAGTTGAGAGAGACTGAGGCCCCAGCCTCTTGCAAGATCCTACCAGGTCCACAGTCGCTGGACAGGGTTCAAATGCTGGATGGATCCAGGGCAGCATGGCCACTTCCTGCCACTCCCAGTAGCTCCAGCAGTAGCTCCTCCTTGGAGGTGCAGAGCCTGCGTGGGCCAGCTCCTGGTGGCCTGGTGGGCGTCCCTGGGCAATAGACAAATTGTGGAAGCAACTCAAGTGTTCCATCAAGGATGGATGAACGGATAAGCAAAATATGGTATAGACATATAATACAATGCCAGGTGCCCTGAAAAGGAAAGAAATTCTAACACATGCTACAACATGGATGAACTTATGCAAAGTGAAATAAGATGGTCACAAAGGGACAAGCACTGTGTGATCCCACTTATATGACAAACGTAGAGTAGTCAGATTCACAGACACAGAAAATAGTGTGAGGCTCACCAGGACCTGGGGAGAGGGGAGAGAGAATCATTGTTGAACGAACACAGAGTTGTCAAGTTTTCAAGATGAAGCGTTCTAGAGATGAATGGTGGTGGTATCTACAGTACAATGTCAATGTCCTTAACGCCACTGAACTGGACGCTAACATGATTAGGATGGTAAATTTTATGTTATGTGTATTTTAAGACTTTAAAAACTAAAAATTTAAAACTAAGAAAAAGACACAAGAAAAAAAAGAGAAAAAAAAAAAAAAGACACAAGAGCCAATCTGAATAGGGCTCCCAATGATCAAATCTGGCACCATTTGAGCATCAAAATAAATAATGATTTATGAGTCAATATCCTTCTAAGTAAGTGAATAAACAGATAGAAGAAAAAGCTCTTACTTAGAGAACAACGTGAACTAATAAATGTGAACAGAATAATGGAATTAGAAAAATCAGATTTTTGCAATTGTCATAGAAATATCTGATTCAGGCAAAAATCATTAATGGCTGCTCAGGCTTGTTAGGTGAGAGCTGGATGAGGCACAGGATACTGAGACACAGCCTCAAACTCTCTCCTTACAAGATATTTATTAATTACTTATAAATTAAAGAGTACAATATGCTCAATTATCAGCAGTAGTGAAACCTGGTATACCCCATCTAAACCGAAGGACAAGAGTGAGTATCACCAGTGGTGGGGAAAATTCACACGTATAACCTGATAGGATGCAATGAGGACCCAGAGTCACTCCCTTACGCTCCTGCCCCAGCGTGTAGGATCAGATAAACCCACATGGAGGGGAATTCTACAGAATAATCAGCCTGTAAGCTTTACAAGGGTCAAGGCTTGAAAGTAAAGATCCATGGGTCCTCTGGACTAAAGGCAGCTGAAAAGACTCGACGGCTAACTGAACAGGTGATCAGGAACTGGATCTTTTCTTCTCTTTCTCTTTTTCTCCCCTCTTCCTCTTTTCCTTCTTTCTCTTCTCTCTGTCTCTCTGTCTCTCTCTCTCTCTCTTGCTTGTGGTACTGGGGATTGAACCCAGGAGTATTCTACCACTGAGCTACATCTCCAGCCCTTGATTTTTCATTCTGAGACAGGGTCTCACTAAATTGCTGAGGCTGACCTTGAATTTGCCATCCTCCTGCCTCAGCCTCCAGAGTCACTGGGATTACAGGCATGCAGCACCATGCCTGACTTTCTGACCCTTCCGATATAAAGGACATTATGGTGAAACTGGAATGGTGTGTGTGGATTAGATGTTAGTAACATAGTGTCCTGATTTCATTGGTTGTAATGTGTGGTTTTGTGGGGTAGTGTCGCTGCTTTTTTTACCCTCAAGTGGTTCAGATAAAAACAACTCCCTCTCTCTGGCATGGTGGCACACACCTGAAGCCCAGTCACTCAGGAGGCTAAGGCAGGAGGATCACAAGTTAGAGGCCAGCCTGGGCAACTCAGTGAGATCCTGTCTCAAAACAAAAAATAAAGAGGGTTGGAAAGGTGGCTTAGTGGTAGAGCACTTGCCTAGCATGTGTGAAACCTTGGGCTCAATCCCTGATGCCATAAAAAAAATGAAAATAATTCTGTCTCCTTCTATCAATACCTCTCTCCTGTGACCCACTCCTGGGGACATATCCAACAGGAATAAGTGCTAATGTCCACCAAAAGTCATGGAGAAGAATACTTATAGCAACTTTACTTGTCGTGGTCTCCTGTATCAGTCTGCTCAGGGAGCTCCACAGAATGCCACAGACGGTGGCTTAGACAGCAGACTTCGCGTTCTCACAGCTCTGGAGGCCAGAAGTCCAAGGTCAAGGTGGTGGCCAGATTGGTTTCCAATGAGGCCTCTTTTCCTGCTGGGACATGGCTGGCTTCTCACGTGTCCTCGAATGTCCCTACTCTGTCTGCTCACACTCTTGTGCTTTTTCCTCTTCTTATAAGGGCACCAAAGCTATTGGGATAGGGCCCCACTCCCAGGACCTCATTTCACCTTCATTGCCCCCTTAAAGGCCCTGTCTTCAAACACAGCCAGATGGGGGTTAAAGCTTCCTTCTAGCCGGGTGCGGTGGTGCACACCTGGAATCCCAGCGCTCGGGAGGCTGAGGCAGGAGGACCGCAGTTCAAAGCCAGCCCCAGCAACTTACTGAGGCCCTAAGTAACTCAGTCCCTGTCTCTAAAAATAAAATACAAAAAAAGGGCTGGGGATGTGGTTCAGTGGTTAAGTGCTCCTGGGTTCAATCCTCAGTACAAAAAAAAAAAAAAACTAACTAAATTCTACAAATTGTGAGGGGACACAATTCAGTCCATAATACTACTCAAATGCCCACCAACAGTAGGCAGCAATGAGACTGAACAAATCATTAATATATGCAACCCTGTGGATTAATTTTAAAGACGTACTCTCAATCGAAAAAAAAAAAAAATGAACACAAAAGAACATACACTGTGTGGTTTCATTTATATGTGGGTCAGGAAAAGGACAAACGTGTAGTAAAACTTATGGTGCAGTGGATTTAAGGAATAAAGGCTGGGCATGGCCAGAAGGAAAAATAAAGCAGACCCAAAGGTCTGGTGGGTTCTCTGTCTCAGTCTGAGTAGTGGTGACAGGGAGGTTTACGTTTATGAAATCAATCAAGCTGCACACGGGAGATGGGTCAGCCTGCTGTGTAAAAGTCACAGCACCTGTTTACAAAAGCCAAGAGGCGTGGAAGGCAGAGCTAAATGAACTGATAAAAGGTCAGAGTGCACGGGCTGGGAGAGAGGATCAGGGGAGGTGAGGAGGCTGGGGAGGGAGGCTGACCTGGTCCCAGGGCCTTGTAAGGAGTTTTGATTTTTTTCCTTGTAAGGAATTTGGATTTTTCCTCCGCTAAAAATGGAAAGTCATCGAAGGGGTCAAAGCAGGAAGTGACATAATCACATTGCATTTTACAGAGGGTTCCACAAGTCGGAGGGGCAGGGATGGAGGCAGACAGACCAGGAATGAGGCTGCAGTGTGCTAGCCTGCGATTACGTGGCTCGGCCCAGCATGGTGGTGGTGGTGGTGGTGGTGGTGGTGGAGGAGTGCAGTGGGCAGATGTGCAGAATCCATAGGCTGGTGGTGAATTGTAGGTCTGGGAGGCAGGAGTCCCAGAGACCCCAGGTCTTGCCTTGGATGAGCCGGGCACTGTGATGAATTCTCTGGGACTGGGATCCTGGGCGGGGAGGAGTTTGGGGGACAGCAGAGGAGGTAGTAGGAAGAAAACGCTTGGAGAAAGCAAAGAGAACTGGCTGGAATGCCTGTAACTAGGGGCCAAGAAGGCACCCCAAAGAGGGGGGTGACCAGTGAGTGCGAAAGTCAGGGAGACTGTGTCGGAATGCAACCAGACAGCTGCTCACCAAAGCTGGGTTAGAAAGAAGGACCAGCAGTACAGGCCTCCCAAGTGCTCAAGAGAAGGTGGAAATGGAGATTTTTGACTTGGAATCTGTTAATTTTTAAAAAAATATTGTTAAATTGAAGTATACATTCAAAAGAAGGCATGTGCCAGGCATGGTGGTGCATGCCTGTAATCTCAGCAGCTTGGGAGGCTGAAGCAAGAGGACCAAGAGTTCAAAGCCAGCCGCAGTAACTTAGTGAGCATTTAGCAACTCAGGGAGACCCTGTCTCTAAATAAAATATAAACAAAGGCTGGGGTGTGGCTCAGTGGTTAAGTGCCCCTGGGTTCAATCCCTTGTTCAAAAAAAAAAAGGCATACGTTCTAAGTGAACAGCTTCCAAAATGGTCAGGAAGTGAACTCCCTCCTGACTTACTCTGGAACTCTGTAACTGCCGCAGGCCAGGCAGAATGGGTTGCATTTCCCAGGGCCACCGTTTGAGAAACCTGAGGCAGAGGTTGGAGAAGAAACTTGGCTAGCTTTGGGGTCAGGGTTGTGGGTGAGGCAGGAAGAGCTGGTGAGGAGAGGGCAGTGGTGGAGCTCTGAGGAACACCAGCTCTGGGTAACAGGTGTCGGGGAGCCGAGGTGCTTACGAGGTCCTTTGAGAATTCGTTAGAATTGTTAGCAGAGTGTTTTTGTTTGTTTTTTCAATGCTGGGGATCAAACCTAGGGCCTTGCACATACTAGACAAGTGCCCTACCACTCAGCTACATCCCCAGCCATTTTTGTTTTCTTTTGAGATGAGTTCTCACTGATTTTCCCAGACTGGCCTTGAACTTGAGATCCTCCTGCCTCAGTCTTCCAAGCTGATGGGGATTGCAGGTGTGCACCACCATGCCTGGCTTCTGGGGTACTTTGAAAAGTACCTGCAATCCTGCAGCTTCTGTCTGGAAACTCCAGAAGGGACCCACAGGGGCAGTTCCACGGGGGAGGCATTGGGAGCCTTAGGTCACAGGAGACGGGCCAAGAAGAGTGCTGGGCCCCCTAAAGGCCATCCTGTCCTGGAGACACTTCACACACACGGCCTGGGGCAACAGGAAGGGTGCAGGCGTGCTGTTCAGACTCACTCGCTATTTCAACGAATCAATCTGCACAAACCTTAGTCTCTTCCCCTACAAAATGAAAATGATACCTCCCTCACAGAGTCGCCACAAACAGAAAACAAATCAGTGCACTTCGAACACTTAGTGTGGTGTCCGACACAGCAGATGCTAAACACTACCCGCTTCTGGCCCATCCCCACGCCTGCCCCAATACCAACTAGCCCCTCGCCTTGGAGTTTCAGGTCTCTGAGGATCTTGGACCAAGGTTTGAGCTGCACATAGAGTTCTCACTTTGGGAAGGTCTCTTGGATGGGAATAGTCTTTGGATCCCTAAGGAAGGGAGTTCAAATGGTGGAAGCCAGGTGGGGAGACTCTGGGCCTGGGCCTTCCCAGGTGAGCATCTGGGATCAGTCTGTGCCACAGTCTGGCTGGGCACAAATGCCGCAGTCTGGCTGGGCACACAATCACGAGCCACCACACAGCTTGTAGATTCAAACAGCAACTCTTTATTCCCGAACTCACACCACCAGCCGTCTACAATCACGTTCTGGGGAAATCCACGTTCTCTGCCCAAATCCACCTTCTCTGCCCAAAATCACTCCACTGGGCATCTGTCTCCCAAAAAATACTGTCCAAATCCCGTGAGAACTCAAGGGGAACTCAGGCAGCAGGATACGCCCCATTCCCATCAGGAATAATCTTAAACCTTAAACCTGGAACCTAAACTGGGAACGCCCTAAACACGATTATCTTAAACCGGGAACACCCTAATCCGCCTTGGTCCTTGAGCAAGGTCACCTACATTCAATGTCACTGCAACATGGGGTACGCTGGCAAGGAAATTGTCATACCTACTTGGCTAATGGCTCCCAGCAAGTCTGGATAACTGTGCTCTTGTACCCACCCTCTCATGAGCCCCAGGGGCCAACACCCAGGATGAAACCCCCTTCAGTTACTTCCAGGCCCTTGTATGATCTACTCCCACCCGCCCTCATCCATTCATTCCAGGAGCATGCAGGGCTGCCCATCTCCCTGTCTACACCCGGGCTGCTACCTGGGGCAGGGGGGCGTCTTCCCTACTCTCCACTGTCCCACATCACCCTCAGCCCTTCTCATTAGGTCCACCTGTGCCTCTTCCAGAACACACTTCATATTAATTTTTGCCTGTGTCTTACCTTCCACACGGGTGCTGGGCACCTGGGTCATCCCGAGGACATCCACTCTGCAGTCCCTCACTGCAGAGTATCCAGGCACCTGTTGGTGACACCAGGGTTGTTTGCAATTTGGGGTTATTCAGAATGAGGTGGCTTGTGGTTGACAAGTCCATGTGGTCCTGTTCTTGTGCCCCTACCTGCCTCCCCTAGAGATGCCAGCTCTGCCCTTGGCCTTCGCGCACACACATGGGTGGACACAGAGCCATGAGCTTTTGTGGGTGCCAGCAAAGCATCCTGACTCTGGTTCCACCACTAACTGCCTCTTCTTCTGAGGGGACCCTGGCTCTCACTGCTCTGACATTTTTTTGGAGGGAAATTTCCCCCCATCTTTCTTCTGGCCAGGAGGGGCCCTGGGTAGGCCTCTGGAAATCAAGTGAAGGGAATGCAGAGAAATGCCCCCCTCCCCTGTTCTATCATATCCTGAGTGGTATCCTCTCTCTCTCTCTCTCTCTCGCTCCCTCGGTGTCCTCCTTAGCAGACATAGCGTCCCCCCTGGATCAGTGACATCAAATCAACATGGGGACCTGGCAGCCCAGCCTGTCCCCAGCCAGCAGTTTATCTGGGAGGGGGCAGGGAGGACCACGAAGTCTCCATACCTCTGGATCTCAGGGGTTCCTGAAGCTTCGGGATGGGGTAGCTGGGGACATGTGTGCAGGCTGAGTGAGCTGGCGGCTCACTCTGTGCAGTGAGGGGGGTGTGGGTCCTTGAGGGAGCGGGCCTCCCTGGATGAGTGGAACAAGCCAATTGTCGCCCCAACCTCCTTCCCCCGAGGAGGGATTCTGTGGGCTTTGTGTAAAGGGATTAAGGCTTTAGCCTGCTCAGCGGAGAGAAGGGCTCTCCACTAGAGTCCTGTGGCAGTGTGGTCTTGTGTCCGTGTGTCCATGTGTCCATGTGGGCTGCTATAGGCCTTGATTCCTGGGCCTGTGCCCTTGGAGCCAAGGGTGCTGCAGGCTGTGGGAAGGGGCGGTGGGCAGGAGGAGATGCCATGTCGTCAGCCCCAGCTGCAGTGGTGGTGGGTGGGGGGAGATCCCACAGCCCACGGAACATCAGTCCACGCCTAGGCTCAGACAGGTGCGTGATCTCAGAGAAGGCGCGTCTTGCAACCACACAGCAAGTCAACAGCAGAGAGGAGGCTAGGCCCTTGCTCCTGGCCCTTGATTTTTTTTTTTTTTTTTAAGAGAGAGAGAGAGAGAGTTTTATTTTTCAGTTTTCGGCAGAGACAACATCTTTGTTTGTATGTGGTGCTGAGGATCGAACCCGGGCCGCATGCATGCCAGGCGAGCGCGCTACCGCTTGAGCCACATCCCCAGCCCCTGGCCCTTGATTTTTCCAAGGGAACCTGGCAAGTGTCAGGGGTCCATCCTGTCCACATGCTGCGGTGTCTTTTTCTTCTGCCTCTGAACCCCAAAGGGTCCTGCTGAGGGGGAGCCTGAGGTGAAACTCTTCCCAGGAGCCTTTTTAAAGGGGAACATGTGTCATTGATATCCACAGAGGATCTTTTGCTACAGGAGAAGTGGGATGATTTTACAGTCCTTCGGGGGAGCGGCCTGGATTGAGGGATGGGGTGGCCTGGATCTGTCTGAGGTATGATTGACCCTTGACCATTCTTGGGGACATGTGTCCAAGCCCTGTACCCAGAGAGAGCAGGGGTAGAAGGCATGGGTGCCATGGAGCCCAGCCGTGGGGATTCGAGTTGTGGGGGGAACATGGTGCCAAGGGAGAGAGGCCTTCATTCCTCTTCTCAGAGTACAGCATGTGGGTGCGGACGACAAGGAACCCACTTCAGGGAGAGTAGAAATAAGGACATGCCAGGCGTGGTGGCGCACCCCTAATCCCCTAATCCCGGTGGCTTGGGAGGCAGAGGCAGGAGGATTGTGAGTTCACAGCCAGCCTCAGCAAAAGTGAGGCGCTAAGCAACTCAGTGAGACCCTGTCTCTAATGGCCTTGCTGTCCAGCTCTGGCTTGGAGAAGCCTCCCTCCCCTCAGCTGTAAGACAGTATATGGAGGGGGAGGGGAGGCCAGGACTAAAGGTCCTTCCTGTTAGACCTGGTCTCCCTTCCCAGCTCTTGTCCCTGAGCCTGCTTGCTGCCTTGGGCGTGTTCTAGGGTCAGTCTCTCAGCACTTGGAAAGGACCTTAGAAAGCAGCTGATGCCCTGTGGGCATGTCAAGGTGGGAACCCTGAGGCCCAGGGGACAGGGCAAACCTGCAGGAGGACAAGACCAGAACAAGATGGCCCCATCTCCTGGTGCCCAGGCAGCCATCCCCCGCCTCCTGGCTCTTCTTAGCAGGAAGCAGAGCATTTTCTCAGATCTGAGCAGAGTGCAGGGAGCGCTGGCTGGTCCCCTGGGCCTCGGGCTGTCCAGACAGGCTCGGCAGGAATCTGCTCTGGTCAGAGCTGCCTTCCCCAGGGCTGCCCCAGGCTGGGCCCAGGGCCTCGAGGTCCTGGGGACATGTTTACTTTCTGCCTGGCTTCCACACGCATTGTGGTTTCCCCTTGGAGGGCTGCAGGGGGAACAGCAGGGGCTGCTCTGGGGGCTGGGCCGGCCTGTGGGAAAGTCTGGGCTGTGCGGCAGGAAGTCTGGAATTCAGCAGCCCAGGTCCTGGGATTCCCACGCTGAGGGCCCCGGCTCAGCTCTGGCTTCCCCAGCTACCTGGAGTGAGTGGGTGGCCAGGTCCTCCAGGGCGTGAGCCAGAGGAACCGTCTGGTTCTGATGCCTGACCTCCTACCTCACAGATGTGGAAACTAAGAGAGGGACAGGGACTTGTCCAGGGCCCCCTCCTGGCTCATGGCAGGGGAGGCCTGGAATAAGGCCACCTGGTTCCCAGCTCAGGGCTCTGTCAGTGGGTCTGGAATCCCCTCATCCCCATGGGCCTTGCTGGGGTGGGTGGACTCCGGGGACACCCTCAGCCCTGCGTTTCCCATGACTTCTCGGAGCTGGGGCAGGGAATGTGTGCTGGAAGGGGCCTGGCCTTCTCCACTGCACCCTGGCCACAGCCCAGGCTCTGGGCAGAAGAGAAGTTGGGAAGGGGCCGCCCACTGCTCTTGCTCTCCCTAGGGTCCCCTTGGTGGCTGGGCTGCCCCATAACACTTCTCCCAGCGTAGGCTCTACTGTGCCCAAGTCTGGAGCCAGAATTCAGATGTGAACTCCAGTTCCCCATCTACCAGCTGAGCAAGCTGGGAAGGCCATGCTGCTCCCTGGGCCTGGGTTTCCTAGTTGTGGAGGATCATGGGAGTAGAACCACTGTGTGAGCTGCCAGGCCTCAGCACACGCTGGCCATCCACCCACCCCAGCAACCACGCTGGGTTGGGGAGCTGGTGATGGGGCCCTCTCTCAGGGAGCCGCCCTTGCTTCTTATTAATCTGCAGGACCAAGGAAGCAGAGCTGTCCTGCTGAGGAGCCTGGGAGAGGGAGCCAGGATGGAGCGAAGTCGTTTATCTTCCCAGCTTGTCTGCTCCGGGGACTGTTTTGGCGAGTGACGAGGAAGGAGAAGCCAATTTGCAGCTTCTTGGAGGAGAAGGTCTCTGCTGCTGCTGTCTGGCACGGCTCTGCCCCTCGTCCTCTCTGGCCACCTGCCTCTTTAATCCATTTAACGCCTCTTGGTGATTTTTTATTTTTTTTTCAATCCATCTCCTCAGCTCAGGCCCCCAGGGCTTCCTTGACAGGAGAGAGAAAGGCTTCTCCTGGTCCCAGTCTCAGCAGCCCCCGGGCAGTTCCCTGGAAGGGGACGGCTTCAAGGTCAAGCTGCTGCTGGCTGACCTTGAAGCCCTCCCTCCCCCCACCCCAGGCCTCCACTCTAGAGCTCACTGAGCTCCATCACATTTAAAAGCTGTTAAAAGCGCCCATCTGGTCGGCTGCCTCCTCGGATCAATGGGCGGGAGGGCAGGCAGACTCAGTTCAGGAACAAGGCCCTGCACTGCAAGGGAGGGGTAGGGGTCTGCCCTGGGGGTCCAGGCCCGAAGGGCTGCCTGGCAACTTCCCACCCCTGGGCTGGCAGCGGAAGGAAGGCCGAAGAGGACAGGGATGGTGTCATCTGCGCCTTAGGTTTCTGAATGACTCCCTCTTCAGTTGTGGGTGATCAACCCGCGCAGCAGAGGTTACACCTACCCTGGCCAGGCACTAAGTGCTTTAGGTAGGTGAACTCATTGCATCTTCACAGCAACCCTGAGAAAGAGGGTTATTATCAACCCCATGTTGCGGATGGGGAAATGAGATACAGAGAAGTTAAGTTACTTACCCAAGGCAACACAGCTGGTAAGCAGCAGGGCTGTGATGGGAACCCTGGAATTCTGGCTCCAGAACTCCCTGCAGTGTCGGGGCCTGGCTGGGCTCCTCCCTGTGAAGGGACAAAGCTGTGGTCTTTTGGTGACATCTTCAGAAAAAAAATGCAATCATTCTGATGTGACATACATAAGAACTAGAACTCAGGAAAGTTAAGATCTCGGTCCTAGAACTCAGTGGCAGGGGCTGTCCTATCACCTGCCCACTCCACCCAAATCAGTGTTGCCTCTGGGCTGCAGGAGGCAGCCGCCTTGGGGCTGGGCACAGAAAGCGTCTCCTGTCTGGGGATTGCCAGGGCTTGGGCCTTGAATTGCTGTGTGGCCAGAGACAAGTCCTCCCTGGGCCTGAGTTTCCTCCAGAGAGGGGCCTGGGGCAGGGCAGGGCCAGGCCTGGGGGCTGGTTAGGGCCCGGCTCTGGGCCTTTATTAAATCCCACAAAAACCTAGCTGCAGGCTTCCTGGAGGTGGCTTTGGAGGTCTCCCCAGGCCTTTGTCTGCCTGCTAATGGGTTTTTAGCTCCCCTGCAGCCTGGCAGCTTCAAAACCCACAGAGACTTGCAGCCAGAGAGCTCCCAGTCCGGGAAGGCTCTGGCCTCCCTGACCTTCCTCCTCCATTCCACTGCCTGGTGAGCTGGGGGAAAGGGCAGCCTGGGGTGGGGAGGTGTGGAGAAGGGAAGAGGCTAGGTGCCCCACCCACACCCCAATTTCACCGGGTCCCAGCTGTGGAGCTGTGAGGACCCAAAAATGCCATCATTTGAGAGACCTTCAGATTAACCCAAGGAGGCCCACTTTCCAATGGCAATTGTTACGCCATAGCCTTCATACATGATTCCCGTGGTCCTTCCCACCTCACAGCCTCCCACAACCCCGGCTCACTCTACTATAGTCACTCAGACCTCCCCACTGTCCTCAAGCACAGGAAGCACAGGGCCCACCATCACCCCAGGGCCTTTGCACTGGTGACCCTGTGCTCTCCCTAGGTCCAGGCTCCTTCAAGTCTCTGCTCAGCTTTCACCGCTCCTAGAGGCCTGCCCCGAACACTCCACTTTAAACTGCCTCCTCTGGCCCACCCCCCAACCTCAGGAGCCTGCTTTGTTGTGTCCACAGATTTATCCCCCTCTGACACTTTGTGACAAACTTATTTGTGTTGTTTTCTCCTCCTCATCCACTAGGAGAGCAGGGACTTTTGTTTGCTTGGCTCCATTGAATCTTTCCCCAGCACTACACAGTGAGTGCAGTGCTGAACACAGTAGCTGCTCAGTAAGTACCTATAGGATAGATGGGTGGAGGGGTCCAGCACTTCTCAAAGCACAAGAATAGAAACTTTGTTTAGGGACCAAGGAAGGGAGTGTTGGAAGATAGAGATTAGAGCCTTGTCTCTGTTCTGTCCTTCAGTGTGGCTTATGGGAAGTCCCCAGCTCTCAGAGCCTTGACTTGCCAGGGCCACCCCCCAAGGACTGCAGAAGGTGGTTTCTGGGAAAGGGCTGGGCAGGTGCCGCCCACAGGGCCCACCTGCTGCTCTCTGCCCCATCCTGCCCACACCTGCTGGCTGTGACGTCCATGCTCATTGGACCTCCCTGAGCCTCTTTCTCCATCTCTGAAATGGGCAACAAAGCAGACTCAGCCCCTCAAGCAGGTGGCACCCGGGGCCTGGTGAGCCTTCTGGAAAGGTTCGCCAGGTTCCGACGTTGCTGGGTCAACAGGAAGGAACAACCTTCACCCCTCCTCCCGGAGGAAGCAGGACAGAGTTCACCCAGTAGTGGAGGACAGCAGAGCTGGCAGGGATCTTGGAGGCCAGCAGGATGGACGCTGGCTCCAGAGAGAGATGGGAGCTGGTCCAAGGGTGACAGTCCCCAGCCGCCCTTCACCGAGCACCGGCAGTGCATCTGGCATTGGGGGCACAATTCCCTGTGCCCCAGGGAGCTTCCCATCCTGCCCTTGGTCTCCCTGAGGCGCTTTCAGGTGTGCCGCACCCGCTCCTGCACCTTCTCCCCAGCAGATGTGGGGGGCAGACACGGGGTAGAGGCCTGTGTTCCTGGTTCTCCCCGACTTTAGGGCCTGGAAACCCTGGAAGAAGAGGATGAAATCAATGGAAGAAAAGCACCTGTCCACATCGGGAGGCTGGAAATACCACCCCTCAGGAACCGGTGATGTGGTCGTGGTCTGGTGGTGCCACGGGCTGGGGCTGGCCTTGAGCTCTGTTGCTTGAACCATCCCGCTGCACTATCAGATCTCACTGCCAGATCCTGGGTGAAACCAGGTGCTCACTGCCCTGACTTTGTCCATGGGACACTTTCGATTCAGCTCCTTGGACTTTCACAATTGGGTTGGAGGAGGTTGGGGCAGGGACAGATGGTGAACACTGTCCCCCACAGAGTCACTGGGAAAGACCCAGGTTGGCAAGATTGGGAGGACAGTTTAAGAATGTCCACAGCTCGGCACAGTGGCTCACCCACCATAATCCCAGGAGGTTGAGACAAGAGGATGTCAAGTTTGAGCCAAAACTCAGCAACTCAGAGGAGCCCTCAGCAACATAGTGAGACTGTCTCAAAATTAGAAAAAAAAGGTTGGGAAAGTGCCTCTAATGGTAAAGTGCCCCACCCCCAGGGTTAGATCCCCATTGCCAAAGAGACAGAGAGAGAGAAAGATACTCTGCAGCACATGTGACAAACCTTAATCCCAGCTTCTTGGGTGGCTGAGGCCGGAGGATTGCAAGTTTAAGGCCAGTCTCAGAAACTTAGGGAGACTCTCAACAATGTAGTGAGACTCTAAAAAATGTCTAGTGATATAGCTCAATGGTAAAGCACCCCTGGGTTCATTTTTCAGTATGGCCAAAAATTAAAAAAAAAAGATCTGGGGATGTAGCTCGGTGACAGAGCACTTACCTAGCATGTGTGAGGCCCTGGGTTTACTCCTTAGCATTAAAAGAAAACAAAAAACAAAGGATGGATTCTCCAGCTCTGGTTCATGGGACAGTCCCAAAAGAAAGGCACAGAAAGGATTATTCATCTATTTCACAGATGAGGAAACTGAGGCTCAGAGAGGTCATGGAACACACAAAGCAAGGAAGTGAAAACTAGGGTTTATCTACTCTGTTTGGATCTAATGGATGGAAAACCCTCAACTCTTTGAACCAATCAGTGGCTGTCTACCCAATCCTAGGTCAGATGACCTGGAGACACAGACCCCTGGGGAGATGATATGGCATCCACTGGAAGCATCCAGGGAGGTCAAATCAATCATGATAACAAAGGAGTAATTGGTAACATTTTTGGAACACTTAAGGGAAGCCAGCATATTGCCAAACAATATTTGTGAATTATCTCCATTAAGCTCTCATATTTGGGGGTATAAGCATTATTTTTGCTGCTTCTTAGTATTTATAAGTGTATACCTGGGGATCAGCATCACCCCCCCCCCCCGACACACACACACCCCCTTGTGGAACCCAGTGGACACTTTTTGGGGCTGCTGAATGGCTCAAGAGGGTCTCTATGTTTTTTAGAGATCAGGCCATTTTAGAGAGCGGCTCAGTGAGGGCAGGGTCACTCTCAGGTGCTGTTTGGCTGAGGTGCTACCTGCCACCTCCTGGACATTGTGCCAAACTCAGGCAAGTGCCACAGAGACCCGAGACCCTGCTGAAGTTTTCCAGGCAGGCTGTGTAGACAGGTTGTAGACAGGCATCCCCCCTGGATTGTTGTAGAATTATGTTCCCTGCTCTCTCTCTCTCTCTCTCTCTCTCTCTCTCTCTCTCTCTCTCTGAGCCTCACTTTCCCTAACCTCTTATCATCTCATCTCTGATGTCCTTGAACCTGTGATCTCACTCATTCTCCTGTTCCAGATGCTAACGTGGAGTCAAAGAGATCTTTATGGGAGCAAAGAAAGACTTGATAGAAGGGTGCTGGGGGCAAGGGGGGTTGGCCAGTGTGAAATGAGGCAAATACCAGGGCTGGGGCACAGCCCATGTCAAATCCATGAAGGTGGGAACAAAAGGAGGTGAGGGAAGAGGGACTTGCGTTCCAGCCACGTGGCCCAGCCTCAGTTTCCCTGCTGTGCATGGAGAGGGTTGGCTCTTCAGTCATTTGCAGAATTGTCACCCCAGGCTGGCAGCCCGAAGAGGAGAGAGGGTGGCCCCTCCTTTCCCCGCCCAATGTCCACGATTGGTGGTGCCTCCTCTCTCGTTCCCTTCCCGTTCCCCTCCGGTTCCGCCTCCCCCTCCCACTCCTTCACGGCCCCCAGTGTGCTGTGCAGTTATTAGTTTAGGTTCATTTAGAATCGGCTTAGCAACCCCACACCCCTGGAACCTGGAAGCTTAAAGCACAAGATGTCTGGCAAATGGAAATTCAATTGCTTTAATATAGAGACTATTTTGCTGCCGACAAACGGGAGCCTCTTATTAAGAATCTGATGGAATTTCTAAACAGGGAGAGAGGCCCCGAGGAGGGGGCATCGCCCATCGCACACCAACATTGCTCTTGACATATTTATGGCTCCAATAAAATCTCCCATCTGGTATATTTTAAAATAAAATTGAAAATTTATCACTTTCCCGAGTCGGTTTGTCGTTCTCCCCAGGAGGAGATAGCCAGCCTGAGATTACAGGCAGCAGCAGTGGCGGGCGAGCCTCGGAGAAGGCAGAGAGGTTAGGCCGGGCTCTGATTTAAATTTCAATACCTTCCCCATTACAGCTGTCTGGGCTGGGAAAATTACTAGGGGGAAGCAGGCCAGGTGCACCTCCTGCTTCTCTGGGCACCCACTTGCCTCTTTCTCCCGGGGTCTACAGACTGGGCTTGTTGTCTCCCCTATTTTGCAAGGTCTGGATGAATGGTGGAGATGTGGGAGGAAGCTCCCTCCCCTGGGAGGACAGTGCTTCAGGCCTGGGGATCAGCATCACCCCCCACACCCTTATGGAGCCCAGCGGACACCTTTTGGGGCTGCTGGATGGTTCAGGAGGGCCTCTGTGTTTATTGGAGGTCAGAGCCCAAGATCAGGGCTTAGATTGGCAGGAGGGGAAAATAAAAGTTCCCTCTATCAACAGCATCAGGGTTCAGTCTAAACTCAGGTCAGAACTTAAACTCAGGCCAGGATCAAGACTCAGGGCTCAGGCTCAGGCTGGGGTCAAGTTTCATTCTGTGCACAAAAACAGGACCCAGGGCTGGGGGTGTAGCTGGGTTGGTAGAGTGCTGGCCTCCACAGGGCCCTGGGTTCAATCTCCAGCACCACAAAAAAAAAAAAAAAAAAAGACACAGATTTCATCATCAGACAAGTCAATTCTAAGCCTCAGTTTCTTTTTTAGTTAGAAGTACTAGTAATAGGTATTGCCTTGCCTGCTTCAAAGGGCTATTTAGAGGAATAAATTAAAATAGGAAGAGCTTTCATTTTATATCATTCTACATTTTCTAAACTGCTAACACATATTTTATCTAATTTGATCCTCGCCATATCACTATTTAAAGGCAAGAACAGTGACTCAGAGAGGCTAAGACGCATATCTAAACCAGGTACAGTGGCCCACACCTGTAATCCCAGCCACTCAAGAGGATCACAAGTTCTAAGCCAGCCTCAGCAACTTAGTGAGGTTCTAAGCTACTTAGCGAGACCCTGTCTCAAAATAAAAAGGGCCGGGGATGTGGCTCAGTGGTCACGGCTGCACATCTGGTTTCAGTCCCCACTCAGTACTAGGGGTGGGGGAGAGCAGCTTATCCAAGGCCACACAGTCTGTAAATAGGGGTTGAGTCCAGCCCTTCCTGATTCCAACCAGTTCTATATAGAACAATATAAAGAAGCAGTGACCCAGGCTGCCCTTATCTAGCTAGTCCTCACTCTCCACTTTTTCCTATTCCACCTAAAGGTCTAGATTTTCTTTTCCCAGCTTCCCATACAGCCGGTGGCCAAGGAGATGTGGACAAAGGAACTGGAGAGGATTTCTGGGAAAGTTCCGTAATAGAGAGGCAGAGAGCACGGGATCTTTCCACTCACCCACATCTTGCTTCTTGCCCGGAATGCAGACAGGATGGAGCCATTTTGGACCGTGAGGTGACCTGAGCTAGACAGCAACGCTGAGATGAGTTCTAAAGGAAGAGTTTGGGATATTGGTGACATGGTGGAGCCACCCTGGGCTGATGACCTCCAGATATGCTTAGGTTGCTGTGGTCGGATCCCTCCTACTAGCAGGCAAGAAGTAATTTCTGAGAGAGCCAAAGGTCATTCTAAAAGAGAATACGGTCACATAAGCTTGGGAAATGCCAGGTTAAGCAGAGTTCTTCTTGCAGAACTCCCCAAATGCTTTAGCCTTTAAATGCTAACCAGTTTTGAAAACTACCACGTAGGGGACATACTAGAGCACACTTCCCAGGTTTGATTGGCATGGAAACTTTTCCCAAGGCCCACTATGTATACGTGAGAGAGCGCGTGTATGACTTGGGTCTGGGTGCTGGGGGACCACTTCCTGATGTCTGGCAGGGGCTGGAAAGCGCGTTTCCAACATTCTCATTATTAAAACAAATGAAGAGGGACTGGGATTGCTGCTCAGTGGTAAAGCGCTCACCTCGTATGTGGAAGGCACTGTGTTCGAGCCTCAGCACTACATAAAAATAAAATGAAGGTAGTGTGTCCATCCACAACTAAAAGAAATATAAAAAAAAAAAGAAATGAAGACACTGGCTCCTTTCTTTGGGTGCTCGTGAGCGTCAGCTGGCATGCATGATCAAAGGGAGGCTGGGCCAGGAAGGGGAGGGCTAATGTGGGGACCAAGTCAGGGGAGCTGTTTGGGGAAAGAGGGTCTCCGCTCTCTGCCCTCTCCCCAGCCTATCCCCTCAGTTTTCTGGAAGCTTCAGGCTAAGTCATACACCTGGCACCCTGGTTCTGCCTCTGCGCAGGGGCCTGCTCTCAGTCCGCTGTGGGGGTCCCACTGCAAGCTGCAAGGTCTTGGCGCGTCCATTCGATGCCATTTTAAGGACTCAACACAATGGCAGTCATCGAGGTGACTGCTGACTGGCTGCGCAATGACTGTGACCCTGTGGGGGAGCCGTGGACTGCCTTGCCAAGGGGTGATCCCATTACTTCTTAAATAAGAGGACCATAGCCGAGGGCAGCCAGTCACCAGTCCATACCAGGGGGAATCAAGGAGCCCCTGGTACGGCAGCCTGGTGGAGGAAAGGCAGGTGGGGTGCAGGGGGTGGGGGACATGATATCCAGAACCCCAGACTGAGGATGGGGGCTTGAGGGCCCTCTGCCCTGTTCTGTTGTGGCGAGTCCAGTCCATTCCCCAGACCTCAGTCTCCCTGACTGTGCAATGGGAATGACATCAGGCCTCTGAGAACTTGTCCAGAGCGGGAACTCCAGGATTCTGCTTGGTAAGGACATTGTAGGGGATTAAGGACAGGACAGAATGACAACTAGCTCTCTCCTGCCAGAAACTCCATGAGGGCAAGATCCATGCCTTCTTCCCCTTTCCAGCCCCAGAAGCTCACCCTTCTGGCATGACTGTCCCAGATTGGGGGTGGTGGATAACCATGTTCCAGCAGAAATGGGGGAACCAGGGCAGGAGAGGAGGGGGGAGGAGATGTGTGGGGAAAAACAAGCCTGAGACTTCATCTGAAGGACACTCGCTATCAAAACCTGAGCAAGAACATCAAAAAACAAGAAATGATCTGGGCGCCGAGGTGCACGCCTGTAATCCCATGGTTTGGGAGGCTGAGGCAGGAGAATCGCAAGTTCAAAGCCAGCCTCAGCAATATAGCAAGACCCAGTCTCAAAATGGAAAAAAAAAAAAAAAGGTTGGGGATGTGACCCCATGGCTAAGTGGGCTGGGTTCAACCCCCGTACCAAAAAAATTAAAATAAATAAATAATAATAATAATGATAAAAAACAGGCAAATTTCCCTCGTACTTGCAAGGGCTACTTTATGGACCATGGAGCGGAGTGGGCAGGTGGTCCACGGCAGAGGATTGGAAGCATCTCTTTGTAAATTCCCTGGAGATTCATCTGCAATGCAGATGAAGCATCTTAGAAACAAGAATGAAACAGGGTTTGATGTTCATAAAGGCCAATTCAGAGGCGCGCTTCCTGTCCAGCCCAGGGTGCCAGCGTGTGTGTGTGAGACAACTGGCCCCAGCGGGGTAGAGGCCTGCACGGGTGAGCTCGCGGACATGCGTGGATGAACACACAGTTACTCGGATCTTCAGCAGAACCATTTTGGATTTGGTCCTCATGGGAAGTCCAGTTCATGCCTAGATCTAGGTTCAAAATATTCAGTCACCTAGTGTAGCTATTGAGCACTCACTAAGAGCCTGGAGTTGGTGACACCGGGAGGAATAGGAGGTGGCCCCTAGGCCAGGAGCAGTGGCACATGCCTGGAATCCCAGTAACCTGGGAGACAGAGGCAGGAGGTTTGCAAGTTCAAGACCAGCCTCAGCAATTTAGCAAGGCTCTAAGCTACTTGATGAGACCTCGTCTCAAAATAAAAAATAAAATGGGCTGGGGATATTGCTCAGTGGTTAAGTGCCCCTGGGTTTATGCCCAGGGCCCAACAAGAAAAAAGAAAGAGAGATGGCCCCTAGAAGAATTCAGGCCAGTGAAGAGAAACCAGTAAATAAACACCTTAAAGATCACAGCACCCTGGGAACATAGAAAAGAGGCATCTGGCCAGGCGTGGAGGGTCAGGCAGGGCTTCCAGGAAGAGATGGACGTTGGAGCTGCACTACCTGAAACAGTGACCACTAGCCACATGTGGCCATTTACATTTAAATTAATTGAAAAAAGAATTGCAAGTCAGTTCTTCAGCCACACTGGCCACATTTCAAGCGGGCTGTGGCTACCATATCCTTTGTGAGAGACAGGACATGGACATCTCCATTGTCACAGAAAAGTCTAGGGACAGTGCTAAGAAGGTGAACAGACTTTCTGTGGGCAAGGGCCCCAGAGAAGTGGTCCTTTCCAGGGAGCAGCTTAGGAAGGCTCTGAAAGAGAAAGGCAGCCTGCTCCTCGGGGACCGGAGCCCTGAGCACAGGTGTGAGGAGGGGGACAGTGATAAATGAAGCCAGACAGGAGGGAAGAGCTCAAACGGCAGCCAGAGCCTCTGCATGTGTTGGCAGGAGCTGGGGTTTTGTGCTGAACGCGGGAGTCTTGGAAGGGTTTCAGGGGAGAGGCAAGGTCAGGCTTCCAGGTGAGGCAGAGCTCGGGGATGGCTGGGAGGAGAGCCCGCAGGGAGGCAGCAGCCCCAGGGAGAGCAGAGGCAGGGGGAGGGCTGGCTTCGGGTGAGCCCAGAGGACCTGGAGTGGGTTAGCTGGGTGCTGGAGAGAGGACCTCTGGCTTGAGTGCCAGGGTGACCAGAGCTGCCCCAGATGAGGAGAGTGAAGGGGGGTGGGACAGCCGGTGGAAGAGGAGATGGAGACCCTCAAGTGAGTGAGTCCTTTGGGAGTGTTGGGCTGGAACCACTGACTGCACGGTCACCAGCAAGTAGGTGGGGTACAAGTCTCCAGAGAGTAATCCAGAGGTTGCTGGGGCCCTGGGAAGCACAGATGCGGTAGTGGCCCAGAGAGAAGAAGCTGGGGAAGGCAGTGTCCCAAGGAAGGCGGGGGAGCCAGGGGTTCCTTGGGAGGCATCATGCATGGGGTTGAGGTTTGTTCCTTGGTCCCTTGGTGTGAAGCTGTAGCTCTGCATCTGGGCAGGGATCCTGCAGGAGACAGGGCAGTGTCGGGCAGGAGGGCACAGGGCTCAGGGAAGGGGGTGGGCAGGGCTTTCATCGTAGCAATGAAGGCAACAGGGAAGCTTGTGTTTTCCAAAAAGGGACACAGCAGTCTCTCTTGCCCCACAGGCTCTCCTGCAGTGTGACCTGGGCCCTGCTCCTGGAGGTGGGTCTGGATGGGCCGTGACTGCTTTGGCCAATAGACTTTGGCAGAGACGACACTCTAGGACTTCTGAGGTTGGGTCATGAGATGGAATGCAGTTTCTACCCCATCTAGACACGCTTGCAGCCCTAAGCCAACATGTAAGGTGTCCTATCAAACTGACCACCATGCCCCGAGGAGGCCACCACGAGCATGGGTGGTGTGCATGTGGTTCTGGTTGGCAGCCCTGGCCTGGCTCCCACCCACACCAGCATCAACCGCCAGGTCTGAATGAGCCAGCCTCTGGATACTTTTTGTTGTTACTTGGATTGAACCCAAGGGTGCTTAACCACTGAGCCACCTGCCCAGACCTTTTTATATTGTATTTAGAGACAGAGTCTTGCTAGGTTGCTTTGGGCCTCACGAAGTTGCTGAGGCTGATTTCAACAGGAAATCCACTTGAGGCTGGATCCTCCTGCCTCAGCCTCCGGAGCAGTTGGGATTACGGGCATGCACCACTGCGCAGGGTTTTCTGGATGGTTCTTGACTCCAGACATTGGGCCCCACCACCAACGCTGTGCAGCAGGCTCTTTGTGTCCTGTCCAATTGTCTGGCCTCTAGAATCCATGAGTATAGTGGAAGGGTCACTGTTTTAGGCCATTACATTTGAGGTGGGGCTGCACTTCTTACAGTATAATAATAGTAGCTGGAACGGGCAGGAGGCAAGCAGGCCAGCTGTGGGCATGTGTCAGGGACAAGGACATGACAGGATATGGGGTGGGGACTTAAATGCTGGGATGGGGAGGGATGACTACCTGGCTGACTGGTTAGGCCGAGGAGGCTGAGTCAACTGAGCAGTGGTGGATGCTTTAAAAGGGGGGGATGGAGTTGGGGATTTGGGGAGTTTGGGGAGGAGGCTTCAACCTTGGAGTTTGGGTCTGAGGGGTTACCCCCCACCCCAGGGCAACCTCAGGGAGGTCTTGGTGGGAGCAACTTCAAGAGGTGAGGAGGACTTTGGAGTTTTCTGTTGAGTTCCCAGAACTCTCTAAGCCTCAGTTTTGCTGATCCAGAAAATGGGAGCACAGATCTGTTCTGGTGCAGAGTAAATGCAAGGTGAATGGAACTGCCCTTCCTTTTATATTTTTTTTCTCCTTTATTTTTATTATCTTGGCCAGGGACTCTCACATGTGTATAGACTTAACTGTTGATAAGTATATCCAAGGACAAGTTTATTTTACTACTTTATAGACACAGAAAATGATCTCAAAGGGGCTGGGGGTGATCCAAAGCCCCAGAGGACCCCAGTCTTTTCAGCTTGTATTTTTTCTGCAACTGCCTGTTCTTCCCAGGATCCAGGCAGGAAGGTGGGGAGTGCAGGCTGGTGATCCAGCAGGGCCCTGGGGGGCCTGGGTGTGACCACCGGTGCTGGATTAAGCATTCCTCCCCAGCCCTGCCCCAGCCCCAGCCTCCCATCTGCTTGAACTCTGGAGTCCCAGACAAATTGTAGCCCTGAGAGCGGCTGTGGGAAGCTTACAAATGTGGCTGGCCAGCCCTCCGCCCCTTCTCCCACTCTTAATGCCTGCCTCTGGGCCCTGGGGTCAGCACCGCCACCACAGAACGCCTGCCAGGCTCCACAACACTCTGGCCTCCTGGGGTCCTGGCTGCCTGCCCCCCCCACCCCAAGCCCTCAGAGCCCTGGTCTGTAGATCTGTAGTCTGGACCCCAGCTCCCGTCCGTCCTCCCGACGCCCTCCTCAGCATCTGGTTCCTCCTTGGAATGCAATGCCGTTGCCCCTAGCAACCGAGCTCCTGGCCTGAGCAAGATCCTCCTCCCTCCCTCCTCTTCTTCCTCCTTCTGCTTCCCCTTTGCCATCCTTCCTTCCCCGCTCAATCTGGAGGATCAGAAGGCTCCCCACAAACTCTGGGCCAGCTGGGCCACCCACCCAAGCTCCCTGGCCTTTCTGGGTTGCTCCTCAGTGACTGACCATCTTGTTCTCTTTCCTGCCCAGTGGATCCAGTCCCGCAGGCCCAAGGGATGGCCCAGGAAGACTCTGAAGCAGGCTCTCAGGGGATCCCAGGTACAGAGCCAGTGACGACAGAGAAGAGAAGGCACTCAACAGCCACAGAGAACTTCTCCCCGTGACAGCTGTTTGAGGGGTGAGCTCCCCAGAGCTGGAGGCATACAAGAAGAGTCTTCAGTGCTGTTCTGGCACAGGGCAGAGAGGACCGGCTGCCCTGACCCAGATAGTCTTGAAAAGGAGGGCTGTGAGGGTGAGCTGATGGCTGACCTGGCGGTCCCTCTCACCCTCTCTCCTTTCCCTGTGCCCAGAACTCCCAGGACCTTCTCCTCACCTCTGCCAGCCCAGACTTTCCTCACCTGGGCCCCAGAAAGGAAGACAGCACCAAGGATGGTCGAGTGACATCATCGCTCAGAGGGCGTGTCCACTGGTGCTAGGGGCAGCTGCTTCAGAGCAGACAGATGGGGGCTCAGCAGGGCAGTGACGGTCCATGCTGCAACACTCTTAGGTTCAACTTCCGGACCCCTCAGCTCCAGCTCATGGCCACCCTCTAAGCCTGTCCCTTTTCCCGTTCCAGTCTCCTGCCATGGCCCGTGGTCCCCCATGCCTGATTCCTACCTCCTTGGCCTCCTTGGCCTCCTTGCCCTCTTCTCTGTGCCTCCTCCTGTCGGAAATGCTCTTCTCTGCCTTTTGTTGTGATTCAGCTGAGGCCCCCTCCTCTAGGAAGCCTGCCCTGATTGCCCGGTGTGTGTTCCTCTGCTGGGCTCCCTGGCTCCTGCCCTGACCTGTCTTGCAACTCTCCCGGCCCATTCTGTGGTCACCATCTGTTTACAAGGTTTCCTCCTGATGCATCAGAAGGTCCTTAGGTCAGAAATTCTGTGCTTACAAAATAATGAGAAGATCCGTAGAGCAATACTCTGCCTCTTCATGAGCCTCAGTTTTCCCATCTGGAATGTGAGGGGATGGGCCAGTGGTTTGGGGGATCCTTTTGTCTGGTGAAGATGACAAAGTTCGGGCGGTTGGGTGTAGCAGAAGACAGTTGGGTCACCTTTGTCCTCCTCCTGCCACAATGTCCCCTCTTTAAGTCTCAGGACTGAGCCATGGCAACCTGGCATAAGGGCTGAGCACGGGTCATGAGGTCTGGGGAGGTCCTGACCCTCTCTGAGGCCTCAATTTTCATCTGCTAAATGGGGACAGCAATTGCTATCTGCCTACCCGCTGGAGTCGGCCTCAGAGGTGGTGCCAGAGGAGACTTCCCATCAGGAGCAGCTGAGCCTTTTCCAAAGGGCACAGCTCCGGCTCAGCCGCCGCCCTCTTCTGGACAGCCCAGCCCTTGGGCTCAGGGGTCCCTGGGGTTCTGCTGCCCTCCAGTGGCCGGAGGCCCCTGGGCACTTGGAACCAGTGAACTGTCTAATTCTGCGGGCATCCAACACGACCTAGGACTGACAGAGAAGGTGGCCGGGTCTTAGCAAGTTATCAGTAGCGCCTGGAACATTCTGTTCCAAGTCCCTAAGGCTTCCAAGTCTAGGGCAGGGCCTGTCATCTCGCAGGATCCAAGCTTGGAGAGAGAATTGTTCCTGTACCTGCAGACCTGCCCACCTGGGGACGCCTACGTGGCCAGCCCCTCCCACCAGTCCCTCTGGGTGGGTGCTGGCCTAGAATGCCGAGAGAGCTGTGCTCCCCATGCCCACCCAGGTGCCATTCCAGAATTGGGGCCAGTGTTGGGGGCTAGGCGGGGTGCTGTAACCCCTCCTTCCTTGATGAATCAAATATTTAAAATAATGGCCACCGTCATGATTGATGGACAGAGCATAGCTAATTACCCTGGAGATTAAAATGACTGTTTCTGTTTAAAAAGGCTGCAAATGAGTTAATTATTTCCTTTGCTCACCTCTCTAACCTCGTTACACTTCTAAATGAATAGCAATATTGATCTTGGAGCTGATTTTGGTGTTACACTGCCCGAGCGGCTTTAATTAGGGTTTGAAAACGCCGCGATGCCTCCTCCTTCTGACCGAGGAAATTAGCCCTGGGTTTTACTTACATTTCACAGCCGTGTCCTCGTGTCCTCCACACAAGACAGCAGGGCCAGGACGTGGCGCAGCCTCACTCCGGCCCTGCCCTGGCTCCCAAGAAGCAGCGGACCCTGCCTCTCACCTCTCAGCAGAAGTGGCAGGAAGGCCCTGGGGGCAGCTGGTTTACCTTCGTCTGGTCACAAATGGGGGCTCAGAAGCTTCAATATGACAGGGAAGAGCCCCGCATCGCTTGGCAAGGTGGGGGCAGGTCTGGGACCTGGAACTGTCACGGATTCCCAGCTCTGGACCTTGATGGCACCCTGGTTGAATGAACAGTGCCTCCCTGTTAGAGCCTGCCCGGCTCCGGCTCCTCACAGCCTAAGGAGCCTCCGTCCTCCACCCCTCCCGCTCCCTCCTGCCTCCCCCTTCCTCCTGAGGCCCGGGAAGCGAAGGCTACCAACCCAAAGATGGGGAACAGGGGAGCAGGAGCTGGGAGACCTGCATCCCTGCCCTGGAACTGGCTGGCTATGGATGACCTTGAGCCGGTTTGGTTGACCTTGAGCTAGTCTGGACTATTTCTGGACCTCTCTCCTCTGAACTTGACCATCTATTTTACATCTGCCCTCCCACCTCCCCCAGCATGAGTCTTAAAGGGCAAGTATTGGGAGCCAGGTGCAGAAAGGTAGGGTGGGGAGAGTGGACCAGGTGTGGGACAGCACCCAGGCTGAGGGTGCTTGGGTTTT
Source organism: Marmota marmota marmota (assembly GCF_001458135.2). Lineage (NCBI taxonomy): Eukaryota > Metazoa > Chordata > Mammalia > Rodentia > Sciuridae > Marmota > Marmota marmota. The sequence continues at coordinate 6,828,365 of NW_026000229.1, forward strand.
GACCTCTGCTCGCCCCCTGCTCTGCCATGGCTAGTCTTGTCCCAGTTCTGCTTCTTGAAAGAGTTGTTTGCCTTTACTGCCCGTCTCTGATTTCCTACCCCTGAGATCACCAGCCTCACTGAGGTCACCAGCAACTTCCAAGTTGCCGAACCCAGTGAGGGATCGAACTGGCCTCCACTCTTCTCGTGTTTTCCTGCAGCTTCCATGATATGCACTGGGTGCTGGTTTTCCCTTCATGCCTCACTTTCCTTTGCAGGTGTCTCCCCTCACTCCCTTAAGAATCTAAGTGTTGGAGCCTGTGTGGTGGCACATGCCTGTGATCCCAGCGACTGAAGCAGGAGGCTGAAGCAGGAGGATCACAAGTTCAAAGCCAGCCTCAGCAATTTACCAAGGTCCTAAGCAACTCAGCAAGACCCTGTCTCTAAGTAAGATATAAAAAAAAGGGCTGGGGCAGTGGCTCAGTGGTTAAGCACCCCTGGGTTCCATCCTTGGTACCAAAAAACTCAAAAAGAGTCTAAGGGTTGGGCTTCGACCCCTCTGTCTTCACACGGCCTCCACTCTGCTGGAGAGCCCCCTCCCTCATGGTTGCAAAGCACAGGAGCCCAGAGGGCTGCTCAGTCTTCTTCCCTGAGCTCCATGTAGGTCCAGTTGGGAAGTGACATGGCCAGATTCACACTTGACAGCCACTCTGGTTGCAGTTGGGAGCATGATGGACAGGGCTATGGTGGAGATGGGGGCTGCGAGGTGGCAGCTTAAATCTCAGTGAGAAAACATTCAGGTCGATTTCCCAAGGAGGTCCAGGCCAGTGCCCACCAAGTACCTTTGGCTGATCCTGATGACAACAGGGAGGACCAGGCTTTCAGGGAGTGTGCATCATGTAAGGTTGTTGGTGAGGTGTCTCCAGGGTCTTTCAGAAGAAAGGGGGGCCTGAGGAAGGCAGATGATTGGTCCACATTGCCACAGCTAGCTGGTGGCCCTGCTCTCAGGACATGGGTCATAAGTGCTGCAAGGATCCCGGCAGCACCTTCACACCAGCAGCCAAGATTTTCTTCTGGTCAAACACATATCGAGCTGGGTGCGGTGGCACACACGTGTGTAATCCTGGAGGCTTGAGAGGCTGAGGCAGGAGGTTCGCAGGTTCAAGCCAGCCTCAGCAACTTAGGTTGGGGATGTGGCTCAGTGGTTAAGCACCCCTGGCTTCAATCCCTGGTACAAAAAGAGCAAACCAAACCAAAACAAAACACCTTCCAGATAACCAGGAGGATATGGGAGAGAGGAAGTTACTGCATTTAAACTCAACAATTCGTACCTTGTCTGCCTGGAAAAATCTGGGAGTCAGGCCACATGCCTGCTTGTCAAACAGGAAAAGAAGGAGATTGAGGCTCAGACTCGGAACTAAATCCCAACCTTGGTAACAGATTGAGTTTTGAGCTGGTTTACACACTAAGCCCTAGTCCTGGTCACATACTGAGCCCTGACCCTGGTCACACTCTGAGCCCTGTTCCTGGCTACATACTGAGCCCTGGTCCTGGCCACAGGCCATGGGAGCAGGTTTTCCTGGGCTCTGCAGCTAGAGGTTCTGAGGTAAGGCCTTCTTGTTCCCATTCCCCTTTCTCCTCCCTGGAGTGTCCCGAGTGAGCGCCTGAGCCAGGTGAGGTGTTGCTATTGGGATGCATACGTGGCTGACCCTGTGTGAAGACCCCAGGGAGTCCTGCATTCAGGCTGTAGGGAATCAGTACAGAATAATGACAATTAATTGGTGTCTACTTTGTCCTGGGTCATGGGGCAAGCTTTACATTCCTGCTCTCGGGGGGCACTTGTCTGTGGAGAGACTGTGGAGGGACGATCCTAACGCATGCTTCGTATGTAGTGTTGGGGGAAAGTAGGTAAGATGGACACATGGAGGGGATGATGGATGTTTGTGATGAATAACATTTATTGAGTGCTTACTGTGTACCAAGCCCTACTCCAGGGGCTTTACATATATTATGTCATTTCATCCTCACAAGAGAATGACACGTTGCGGGACACGATGGCACACGCCTGTAATCCCAGCGGCCCGGGAGGCTGAGGCAGGAGGACTGCAAATTCAAAGCCAGCCTCAGCAAAAGCGAGACGCTAAGCAACTCAGTGAGACCCTGTCTCTAAATAAAATACAGAATAGGGCTGGGGATGTGGCTCAGTGGTCGAGTGACCCTGAGTTCAATCCCCGGTAACAACAACAACAACAAAAAATAGAATGACATGTTATAACCTAACCATTATCAGACACACCAAAGAGAGACTTCTGAGGCTCAGGAAGGGTTGGACTAAGGCTTTTTTGAGACCTGAGTCTTCTCTGTGAGCAGAGCTATGACTGAGCCCCAGGGGCCTAGGGACCAGTGGTGCTGCCTGGCTGAGGGGACCTGAGGGAGGCCCGGGAATGGGCGAGGGCCTTGACAGTGGCCTTGAAGGCCAGACTGAGGCACCCTGCTCATGACCACTGTCCCTCTGAGCCACGCAGGACCCCTGCAAGGAAGAGCAGAGCAAGGAGCACCATCTGCTGTCCCCAGCCCAGCTCTAAACACCAGGCACAAATAAGAGCGAGTCCACGGTGCAGCCGGCCCTGCCGTGAGGACGTGTCCAGTGTGTGCCCGTCCTGGGTGAGGTGAGGCTGCCTGCCTCCTCAGGGGCCACTGGCGGGGAGGGACAGCCACAGCCCCAAGGGGGAGGGCAGGGGCAGCAGAGGGGGTGCGGGAGATGCTGCCGCAGGGGTGGCCACGGCTTCCTCGGGCTCCAGGTGGGCCTCGGGCAGGTGCGGCCTGTGGGGCCGGGGGCCGTCCCCTCAGCACTGCGCCCTGGCCTCGGGAGCCTGCCTGGGCGGGGAGGACCCTGGCAACCTCCACCCCAGACTAGGGAGGAGAGGCGGATTGGAGGCTCCAGGCGGTTGCTGGGGCGTGGGGCGCCTGTTCCTCACTGCACCTCCTGCCCCCCCCCTGCACAATTAGCGGCTCTTGTCTCTAATTGATTCCTTTGGTACTCACAGGACAATTAGAATTTAAATTGCCTTTTACAAAGGTCACAAAAACATGATCAAAGAGGAATCTATTAGAGGGGCTGGGGCGGCCCCTCCTCCCCAGCCTCCCAGAGCTGTGGGGGTGGAGGCCGGGCCTTGAGGAACCATCACCACCTACGGGGGCCCTTCTGTGACCCCAAAGTCTTCCCCAAGGCTTCCCGGTCCCCTGCTATGTGAAGGGTCAGGGAAGGGCAAAGACAAACTCCTCCCGCCCGGGGCTTTGAGGACTCCTTTCTGCTCCCCCCCACCCCTGGCTCCCATCACCCCCTCCTTAGCCTGAACTCTGCTGGTCCCAATGTTGTGGCTCCAGCTATGCTTCAGATCACCAGCCCCTTAAGTCATCGTCGTTTTCTTCTTCTTCTTCTTTTGGTACCAGGGGTTGTACCCAGGGGCGCTTGACCACTGAGCCACATCCCAGCCCTTTTTTTTTTTTAAGAGACAGGGTCTCTCTAGGTTGCTTACAGTCTCACTAAGTTGCTGAGGCTGGCCTTGAACCTGTGATCCTCCAGCCTCAGCCTCCCCAGCTGCTGGGATTACAGGCGTGAGCTACCACGCCTGGCCCCTTAAGTATACTTCTTGTCCCTTCCAGACTTCACTGGCCTCATCTGTGAAATGGGCCAATACGTTTTGCTCCCTCAGTGGGCGGCTCCTCATGAAGAATGCCTGACTTCCCTCCAACCCCCAGGTCCTTGCTCCTCTGCACCCACAGATTTTTCTTCCTTTGCCAGGAAGCCATCTCTGGTGCTCATCCTCTGGGTCCTCCAGCCCCAGCTCTGGCCCAGCTCCCCCTGCTGTTCCCAGGTCCAGGAGAGAGACCACCAGCTCCTTCCCTGGCTCCTCAGCAGACTGCCCAGGGCTGGACGTGCAGGGTCGGGGTTCAAGGCGTGATCCAACTGGCAGGTGGCTAGCTGGCTCTGAGAGATCCCGGGTCCTACCCACAGGGGCTCCCCCTCTGTCGGGAGAGGCAGGTGGTCCGTGCAGCAGGCAAGACCAGCTGGCCTGGGCCTCGACTCCGTCCACTTCGCTGACTCTGGTCTTAGTCTTGGGTCAACTGGGACTGTGGCCTGGAGGATCTGGGCGGGGTGGGCTTAGGCCTCTTTTGAGTCAGCCCAGGCATTCAGGCCAGCGGGCCTGACCCAGCTGCTGGACTTGGGAGAGGAGAGACAATAAGAGGCCTTTCGGGGGGTGGCCTTTCCGGAGGCCTCCAGGACCTGGGTCAGAACCTGGAGCAGCACCAGCCTACCCAGTTTCTGCCCCTAGAAAGCAGTGCAGTGCCCATCCTGCCAGACATGTCACAGGACGGAAGGGGATGAGGCTCAGCTGCTTTCACCTGCTCTCGGTGGCCCTCCACTGGGAAGGAGTCCCAGTGATTCCACCAAACTTCAGTGTTCCTGAGCACCTATGGTGAGTCAGCCTCTGGGTCAGATGCTTTAGGTTCTCACCTCAAAGAATCCTTCCATCCGACCTATATGTCACCATTTCAAAAATGGAAAAATGGGCTCAGAGAGGCTGAGCATCTTGCCCAAGGACACACAGCAAGGGATGTGGATTCAAATCCAGTCTTGCCTGGTTCTGAACAGAAGCCCTGCATGGACTAGTCCTTTGACTCCTGGTGGTTGTAAAGGGCACAGCAGGTGGTAGGAAGTCATTGGGGGCAGGGGAGGCCTTGGAGAGTTCCTGTGATTTTTAGGACACATGAGTAAAGTGTGAGTACTCCTCCTCACTCTGCTTTGGCCCCAAGGTCAGGAGACATCATCATTCCTCATTTAGAAGCAGGCATGGAGCCCTGGGGCAGGGAGGATTACTCAGGTAATCCAGCCTGATTACCAGCCCTGGCAGAACTTCATCTGGATGCGGAAGGAGGCAGCTCTGGGACCCAGGCCCGCGGCAGTCAATGGACGTCCTGCCCCCTGACCTGGTGTGAGCAGGGTCTGCCGCAGCCTCCCAAGGAGGTCCGTAAGGAATGAGAGGCAGGACAGGGCAGGAGGCTCAAAAGGAGAGAGAGAGGAAGCCCCAGCACATCCCACGTAGAAGCTTGGCAGAGGCACATTAGGTGTCCCATCTCAGAACCCTCCCCATGCCCTGTCAGCATCCAGGACATGTTTACCAGTGGTGCGGAGGCCCGGGGGCCCTGGGAAGGGTGGAAGGGCTGCTCTCAGTGGGACACCCTCAGGGGCAGGGCTTCTGCTGGGACCGGGCCTGGCTATGGTTGGGTGGGACCGGGCCTTCAGCCAGTGCCTGAGGAACGAGATGGTCTCTCCGGGGCCATAAATCCCACAGGCCCAGGCGAGTAGGCCACAAAGCTGTTGTGACAGCAGTGGTTTAAATTAAGTGCCCTTGCAGAGCCAGGCGGGGCTGGTTTCCTGAACCGGGATTTATGGCCTCCGGGCCCATTCACTGTCCAGCCAGGCGGGGCCTCCCCAGCACCTGCCTTCAAGGGAGGCCCCTTCTCAGCCCCAGGAGCGCCTAGTCTTGAGGGAGACCCACTAAGGCTGCCAAGCCTGGGTTGCAGGGATGGGGCCTCCAAGGCTTGAACCCCCGAGGCTCACTGATGTCTGCCTTGGTCCTCAGAAGAGCCCAAGGCCCATGGAGGGCATGAGATCATCCGGGGTCTATTCTGGTCCCCAAAAGATGCACCCACATTCCTCTGTTCAGGATTCTGCTGAGGCCTGTAGCCTCCAAGGCTCTGACTGGCCTGGGCACAGCCCTGCGCATTGTCCCCATCCCCTACCATATTCCCTTACCTGCTCCCAAGCCGCTTGGGACAGGTGAGGTCCTTTTGGTCTGTCTCTTGGACCTTCTTTCTCTCCTGGGGCCCAGAGCAGGCAGCAAGGAACCGTCCTGCCTCACCTCGAGCTCACGCATGCATATCTACATACAACGTGTGCTGTGTGCTCTGTGACGGTGCCAGCATTTCAGGCCTATTCAGGGGAAGACACTGTGTGGAGCATTTCATCAGCCGAATCCTCTGCCCTGGACGATGTCAGATATTTACTTGGAACAAATAGAACATCGGCAATAATAACAAAAGACTGATACACAAACTATAAGACGCATAAAACCTGGAGTCCCCCGAGGCATCCTTGACCAACCTGCTCTTTAAAATGGTTTGACCTTCGACCTCTAGACACCCCTCCCCCAGAGATTTCAACTAAGGAGGGTCCAGGAGGGCAATACCCTCAGCCTGCCCCTGAACCTGGGTCCTCAATAGATCTAAGCCCAACCCAGAAAGCAGGAGCTGCTGCCTCCCTGGGACTCACAGCTGGGACCCTCCTAAGTCACCTTAACCAATGGGAAAAGTGATTTGTGGGGGTGTAGTGACCACTACTCAAATAATAATGTCCTACTGATATAAAGATGTCCTTGAGCAGGAGCATCGGTGGCTCCAGAGTACCACCCATCTGAGGGTGGGCAAAGTGGGCCTCACCTGCAGGGCAGCCTCCGGGCCCAGACAGGGCCTGGCCTGTGCCCTTCAGGAGCAGTGCCCCCTGGGCCGCGCCCTGCGCTGGACAGACTCCTCCCCATCTTGGCTCTCAGTTTGAGGCTGCAGGTTCTCTCACAGATGGTCTTGTGGAGGTCAAGGCTGTTGGCAGGCCAGGAGGGGCTCCTGCCACAGCACAAGGCCTCGGGCTGGCTCCAGGTCCCTTTGGCTCAAGCCCAGGCCCCCCTGCCAGGGCTGTCCTCCTCCATTCCTCGGTGTGCCTGGTCGAGGGCTCGCTGTTGTCACTGGCACCTGCACATTCCCAGTCCTCGCCTTTGCTCTGGTCAGTGTCTCCTCCAGGAGGAACTGGCCGCCATCACCACTTTCCCTGATCCTCTTCATCCACCAAGACCAGTAGCAGACGGGGTTGTGTCCTGCTGCTTCTCTCTGGAAGGGGCCTGGCCCTCATCCAGTTAGAAGTGGAACTTCTGGGTGTCCCCTTCAGCAGAAAGAGGCGGGCCTAGGAAGAGCAGACACAAAAGGCCCGTCCTGCTCTGTTGGATCCTCGATGGCCCCATCTATAAAATGGGAGAGCAGTCTGCTCATCTCCCTGCTTCTTACCGTCCCTGTCCACTGCGGTCCTCAGGCTTAAAAGGGAGGAGTCAGCATGGGAGGCTGGGGCTGCGCCTGCTTGATGCATGTGGCTGAGTCAGGACAGTTACGAGCACAGTGGAGGAGTGTGGAGGGTTCTCTCTGCATTGGGACCACGATGGTGAGGGGTTTGTGGACAAAGGGAAGGAGGTGTGATCTGTGCCTGGGGTGGGTAGTGCCCAGGTGTGCTTGTGTCTATGATCATGTGTGTCTAACAAGTGTGCACATACATGTGAGGTGTGTACGTGCCAACAAGCTTGTGTGAATTGTCCAATCCTGTGCAGGCATGTGCAGGGGTGTGCAGGGGTGTGCGAGAGACTTCTGTATCCTTGTGCCTGTAAACACTAATGCTCTTTGTCTGGCACTTTTTTTTTTTCGTACCAGGGATTGAACCCAGGGGAGTTTAACCACGGAGCCACATCCCCAGCCATTTTTTTTGTATTTGATTTAGAGACAGGGTCTCCCTGAGCTGCTTAGGGTCTGGCTAAGTTGCTGAGGCTGGCATTGAACTCTTCCTTCTCCTGCCTCAGACTCCTGAGCTGCTGGGATTACAGGTGTGAGCCACCTTACCCAGCTGCCTGACATTCTTGATCCTGGACTTGTCCCCTGGGTCCCTACAGCCTACAGTCAGTGTAGACATGTTCAGAAAGAGACTTCACACTGTCCCCCCGACCTGGGCCACTTTTCTCTTGGGAGAGCAGGAGAGCATCATCCTGCCTAGACGGGTCCTGCTGAGAATCTGGGTGCACCACCTCCCTCCTCTGGATGCTCACATCTCTCAATGAAGCCTGAAATCTCCAGAGCGTAGGCTACTGGGGCGGCCTCCATCCCTTCACATCTGTCCCCATCCCAGACCCCACAGAACCCTGGTCCCACTGCTCAGAGAGGGCAAAGGAGAGCCTGGGGAGAGAGGCTCAGGGAGTGACTGACACCCACCGGGGAGGTCTCCCATCTGCTAACTCAGAGTGGAGCAGGCCCCAGGCACATCTTGGGGAGGCCAGGCCTGTCCTTCCGGGGCCTCCTGCCTTTCAAGGAACCACCTGTCTCCTCCCGCCCCTCTGCTAGCAATGCGCACGGCCTGCTGGGGGAGAGAGGATGATGGGAGCCAGGCGGAAGGCCAGCTCACCCTCCCCATCTTGTCCTGCTGCCCTGGCAGGCCAGCTACCCACTCTGGGGACGAGCATGGGCCTGGACTGAGGAGCTGGGTGGCCGCAGCTCTCTTGGGTTCTGCCCCATCGTGCTCCCAGCTCCCAGGGCTCCTCTGGGCTCCAGAGTTCCTCTCCCCACCTGCTTCTCCAGGTTCTGTGACTTCCTCAGGGCCCAGCAGCCATTGCTCTCTTACTGGAGCTGGCCCTGGCCTGCTCTGCCAGGGACACAGCAAGGAAGCAAAGGAGTCCTAGTGGAGGGGCGGGGGGGCCTCAGGCCCTGACCTGGGGTCTCCCTCCTGCAGGTTGGGGAACAGAGAGACACACACATGCACACACATGGGATGGCACACAGGCAGACGATGGGACAATGGGTCTTGAGGGGTCTCGGGCAGGGGCAGAGTCAGTCCCCGGGGAGTGGGAGCCCATCCAGATCAAGTGCAGGCAGGGGGTGCGCTTCCTGGCCAAGCTGGTTCAAGGGACCAGGGCCACAGAGAGAGCAGAGCTGGGCAGAGGCACAGAGGAGACGCAGGGAGGAGGCTCAGAGGACAGCAGATCAGCAGCCCTCGGGCAGCGGCAAGGGGTGGAGGGGCTGCTGCTGGCCTGGCCAAGTTGGCTGAGCTGGACATCAAAGCCCAGAGTGTGTTCCCAGGATGCTGGTCTCCCTCCCACAGAGAGACAGATGTCCCTTTGATGGTGAGAAGAAAGGATGTTGTACAGCGAGGGTAGGAGGGGCAGGGGAGATGGAGTCTGCTCCCGTTCTGTGGCCACCCTCAGAAGGAGAAAGCCCATCACCGATGTCACGTCCTGTACCTCCCATGGGCTGTGAAAGCAGACTCACCTCTGGGCTCTTCATCTGCAAAGGGGAATGGGCAGCTGCACTGGGATCAGGTCCAGACAGGGGTCAACGGCTGGCCACTTCCCAGTACCCAGAAGCCACTGTGTACTGGGGGTGACAGGTCTGGCCAAGGTGCGACAGCTGTGTTCTGAGGAGATAGAGCAGAGCAGGCCCCATGCCCGCTGGCCACCTCTCACCATCGCCCCGCGTCACCTGGGCTGGGAGCCTCACTGTGTCTTGGGAGCACGCGTGCTACGTGCGGGGCCTGCCCCCAACCCCAGCAAGAGAGGGTGTGCTTCCCTTGCAGCCCCTGGCTTCTCGGGACCCACTTCTCCTCCCAGCTCCCCAGCTTCCCCGCCCAGCTTGCCCACGTTCCACTCTAGGTGTTCAGGTGACTTTGTAAGAATTGGCAAAAGTGCCCCTTCCCCAGTCCTGTTCCTGTCATTTGCTGGAGACTGTGGCGATGAACACAGAGCGGGCAGTGCCTCTGGAGCTTCGAGGTGAGGGCCAGGACCCTCTCCTTGCCCCTCCTCTCTGGGGCCCATGTTCTTCCGCAAAGCCTTCTCTAGTCACCCCGTGCAGGAGGCCCCCACAGCACCCAGTGCTGCAACCAGCTCTCGGTGAGGGCAGTGTGGCCTGGGTGTCCTGCCTAGGGACACCCGTGTTTGAGGGTGGGGGCACCTTCTAGGAGAGGCCTGGGCTTCCTCCAGTGGGGAGGTCAGCCCCCTCCACTCTGCTGCCATTCCCTGGAGAGGGCGCACTTGGGGGACCCAGCCAAGTCTCCAGCAGTGCCTGCGGCGCTCTGGAGTGCCGGAGGCAGCGAGTTAGGGTGACGGCAGAGGAGGATTTTGTCCCCATGGGAAGAGAAATGTCCTGGCCAGTCACTTAGCTAGAGAAAAGGGTGTGGCCTGTGGCCCCAGTTCTAGGACCAGGAGGTATGGCTCTAGGTTCAGTTGTAGCTCCACGGGCCCCAAAAGCCACAGGTTTCTTCATCCAGGCTCCCTGGAAAGGATCTTTGTATGGAGCGGGTGCCTCATTCCCTCCTCCCACACCCCCTGGAAGGCCTGGTCTCCTGTGGCCCCAGCAGCCCCCCACTCCCCTGCCCTAGTGCCACAGTTCTGCTGTGGCGGTCTGTGGATCCCGGGCCGCTCACCTCTGCAGTGCTTTGGGGCATGCTCCTGGGACTCCCATCTTGTCACCTTCAGCTCCTCCAAGGCTCTGCTCGGCCTCTCCCCCATGCGTCCTCAATCAAAGCTGTTCCAAAGACCCCTGCTGGCCTCCTCTTCATAGCAACAGAAGCTTGCCGAGGGCAGCACCCATACCTGCTCACGAGCTGGGGCCAGGCCACGTGGGGCCCCTACTCCATGTCCAGAGAATATCCACGCCACCTTCCACTTGAGTCCAGGCTCCATCAGGAATCTGGTGGGAAAACCCAGTCCCCCTTCCCCGTGGGACTTGACCCTGACCCCTTTGGGAAAGAAAGTGGGAAATGAAATGGAGCCGCAGGAGGTGGAATATTAGGGATATGGGAAGATAAATTTGGGGCCCTGTAGGGTGACACCCCAACGGTCCCTGCTGATGTGGAAAAAAAAAAAGTTGCCTGCTTGTTTCTTGGCCCTCTCTTTCTGAACCATTGGATGTTTTATTCCCACCATCAAACTCTCCGTTCTCTGCTAATGGCAGAATAATAAAAAAATTATCCCTCATAGCATGTGAGTGAGAGGCTAAGCCGGGAGCCCAGGAGAGGGAGGAAGGAGAGGAAGAAAAAGGTAATTACGAACGTGTCAGCCTTGTTTACGGCCCTTTATCAGCGAGGGAGAGGCGGAGGGAGAGGCACCGTCAGCGTGTGCTTCAAAACGCTGCCAGCTTGGCTAGGGAGCGTAAATAATTTTTATTTTCAGCTGCATTTAGATATTTTAAAATACACACCCGCCAGTCATCGTGGGGAGCCAGCCGAGCCTGCCAGGGTGAAGCAGGCTGGGGGCAGCCTGCCTTTCCGCCCTTTTGATGGGAACACATTTGACAATCAGGGCTTTCAAAGCAGTGTTTTCTGATAGCGCCTCTCTCCCAAGGAGCGCAGGGAGATAGGAGCCCGGCTCCAGGCTTCGGAACTCCCTGGCTGGCTGGCCGAGGGCTCCTCTCATGGGCAGGACTGGGGAAGCAGCCTAGGTGCCCCATAAGGCCAGCAAGGGCACCACCACCATGGGCCAGTGCACCATCTCCATACCACTGGCACCATGTCTCAATTGTGGGCTTGGGACCATAGCCTCAGGCTCCCTCTGGATTTGTTCCTGTTGCTATTCACTGGTCAGTATTTTTTTGGGTGGGGGGTACCGGGGATTGAACTCAGGGGCACTTGACCGCTGAGCCACATCCCCAGCCCTATTTTGTATTTTATTTAGAGACAGGGTTTCACTGAGTTGCTTAGCACCTGACCATTCCTGAGGCTAACTTTTAACTCGTGACCCTCCAGCCTCAGTCTCCCAAACCACTGGGATTACTGGCATGCACCACTGCACCTGACTCACTGGTCAATATTTATTGAGCATCTACTATGGGCCAGGATCATAAGGGTTCAAGATAAGGGAACTTAGGTCATCTCACTTAACTAATCCTTCAATCTCTCCTTCAGTGCTTCCCAAGATCAATCCTTCCATTGCATTCTGGGGCTGAAATGGGCTGACCTAAGGCAGTGCAGTGCACACAGAGGCAAATCATGCCTGTGAGATCTTAGCAAGATTCTCCCAAGGGCTGAGATTCCATTTATTCTTCTGCAAAATGAGGATAATAATCACACTAAGTCCATATGATTGTGAGGATAAAATGAGATGGATGAGCATAAAGACACTGCTATCTGGTGCACAGTGTTATACTAAGAGTGTCTCTTGTCATTTGCTGTATACCCCAATGGAACTAAATGTTCCAATGTGTCCAGCAAGGAGACCAGGATCCAGGAGAGGCTACTCGAAACCCAGCTCTATCTTGTGAGAACTCGTGGAAAGGCAGGACTGAGGGGATGTATGTGGAGCAGGTGTAGCTCATGGGCGCAGGCCCTAAGGGAAGGGCCCCCGAAGGAGAAGGAAGATGTGGAGGGGGTGGGAGGAGGCTGGCCTGGATGGAAACGGCCTGGTGACCTCCCCAGGTTGGTTCCCAAACCAGCTCAAGAAGCATGTCAACCTCACGACAGTTGCATACTAGGCATATGATCAGCACATCACCTGTCCCCTGTGTCTTGGGGCTTCTATCTCTGGTGCTCACTGAATGTTATCTCAGTCTGATAGACACGTGGGGCAATTTGCCATGCCCTATCTGTCCTCCAGACATTGGCAGACAGTGAGCAAAAGCAGGCTCAGAGAGACAAAGAAGGATAGATCCAAACTCTCAGGTCAGCCACTTTGCTGGAGATGGGAGAGCAAGCCCTGAGCCCTTCCAATAAGCTCCCTCTCTGGCTAGAGCCAAGGGTGACTGGAAGGACAGGAGTTACCAGGCCAAAGGGTGACTAGAGGCTTGGTCCTGGGCAGAGCCTGATCCAGGACTATGTTAGGCCCTGCATGGAGTCTGTGGACCAAGAACAAGCCAGGAAATCAAGGCACACAGGAGGCAGAGAGAGGCAGAGAAATAGGAGGGTGAGGAGCAGACAGGGGTTCAGTACCTACCTTCCCCTCTTGTCAGTCCTTCAGTCAATGCTTCATGTCACAAATATCCGAGCTGCCTGCTGTGAGCCTGGCACTTAAGGTCTTCACAGCCTGCCCTAAGAGGGAGACAGATGAATAAAGAGAGGAAAAACCAGCAGATGAAGTGGTGGTCCAAGGGTGGAGAGAAGAGGTGGGCATCAGAGAAAGAGGCACAGAGCAGGGAGACTCGAGTGGGCACAGACAGTTTCCAAGCAGTCTAGGTGGGGAGGACATTTCCTGTAGGGGTGCAGCATGAACAGAGCTTGAAAGCATGTGACCACGTGGATCACTGGAAGAAGTATAGGGAATTGTGTAAGGCTGGATGGTTAGAATATTAGATCTGAGGAATATTAATCAATGTTACTTAAAGCAAGAGTTCCTCTGGTCAGATATACTTGGGAAACTTTGGACTAAATAATCAAGAGCATGAGGAATAAGATCAACATGCAAAAGATGAATTGTATTTCTCTACACTGGCATTGAACAATAAAATTAAGAAAACAATTCCATTTATAATGGCTTCAAAAAGAACACAATCCTTAGGAATAAATGTAAGCTTTCCCTGGAAACTACAAAACATTCTAAAAGAAATTAAAGAATATTGAAATAAACAGAAAGACATCCCATATTCATGGATTAGAAGACAACACTTAATAATTTAAGCATGCGATACTCCTTCAATTGATTTACAGATTCAATAAAATCTCTAGCAAAATCTCAGATGGCCTTTTGAAGACACTGATAAGATGAGCCTAAAATTTTTATGAAAATGTCAGGGACTGCTGGAAGGAATGCAAAATGGTGTAGCCACTTTGGAAGATGGTTTGATTTTCTTCAAAAGTAAATGTACTCTTACCGTACTATCTAGCCCTAGGGCTCCTGGCCTCGTATCCAAATGAATTGGAAATTTGTGTTCATACAAAAACCTATGTGTGGATGTTTATAGTAGCTTTTTCCATAAATGCCCAAACTTGTAGATAACTAAGATACCTTTCTTTTTTCTTTTTTTAAAGAGAGAGAGAGAGAGAGAGAGAGAGAGAGAGAGAGAGAGAGAGAGAGAGAGAGAGAATTTTTTAATATTTATTTTTTAGTTTTCGGTGGACACAACATCTTTTTATTTATTTATTTATTTATTTATTTTTTTATTGGTTGTTCAAAACATTACAAAGCTCATGACATATCATCTTTCATACATTTGATTCAAGTGGGTTATGAACTCCCATTTTTGCCCCAAATACAAGTTGCAGAATCACATCGGTTACACATCCACATTTTTACATAATACCATATTAATGACTGCTGTATTCTGCTACCTTTCCTATCCCCTACTATCCCCCCTCCCCTTCCCTCTCATCTTCCCTCTCTACCCCATCTGCTGTTGTTTAATTCTCTCCCTTGTTTTTTTTTCCCCCTTTCCCCTCACAAACTCTTATATGTAATTTTGTGTAACAATGAGGGTCTCCTTCCATTTCCATACAGTTTCCCTTCTCTCTCCCTTTCTCTCCCCCCACTCGTCTCTGTTTAGTGTTAATCTTTTCCTCACACAACATCTTTATTTTATTTTTATGTGGTGCTGAGGATCAAACCCAGAGGCGAGCCAGGCGAGCGAGCGCGCTACAGCTTGAGCCACATGCCCAGCCCCACTAAGATACCTCTCAATAGGGGAATGGATATAAACTGTAGTACACCCAGACAATGGCATACTTCTCAGTTCTAAAAAGAAGTGAGGGGCTGGGGATATTGTTCAGTTGGTAGAGTGCTTGTCTCACATTCACAAGGCTGAGTTCAATCCCCAGCACCAAAAAAAAAAGAGAGAGAGAGCGATGAAGTCATGAGAAGATATGGAGGAACATTAAATGCATTTTACTAAGTAGAAAATTCCAGTCTGAAAAGGCTGTGTAAAATGATTCCAACTACATAACATTATTCTGATAAAGGCAAACTATACAGTCAGAGCTTGACAGGGGTTATGGGGAAGGAGAGATGGAACACAGAGGATTTTTAGGACATTGAAAATATTCCATATGATACTATGATGGTCATTTGTCAAAACTCACAGAAGGAACAATAAATACCAAGAGCGAGACCTTAATGTGAACTATGGACTTTGGATGATAATGATGTGTCAATGTAGGTTCACAGATTGTAACGAATGTACCAGTCAGGCTGGGATGTTGATGGTAGGGGAGGTTGTATGTGTGGGTAGGGATCCTATGGGAACTCTGGGCTTCTGCCCAATTTTACTATGAACTTAAAACTGCTCTAAGTAATAAAGTCCATTTAAGGGACCCAGAGTGGTCAAAATAATCTTGAAAAACAACAAAGTTGGCAGGCTCCTACTTCTGGATTTCAAAACCTACTACAAAGCTACAGTAATCAAGACAATGTAGTACTGGCATGAAGACAGACATGGATCAATGGAATAGAAATGAGAATTCAAAAATAAACCTTCTCATTTATGGTCAATTGATTTTCAAAAGGAGAGCCAAGACAACTCAATGGGGGAAAGAAAAGTCTTTTTGATACATGAGACTGGGACATCTGGACAGCCACATGCAAAAGAATGATGCTGGACCCCTTCCTCAGGACTACAGAGAAATGACCTCAACAGGAACAAAGACCTGAACAAAAGGCCGGAGGCTGGGAAAGACCAGGCTATTGGGGGCTGAGGCAGGAGAGAGTTGAACCGGGAGTCAGGCTCTCTGGGTCTTCTTCAACAATCATCATCGTTTTTTCTTTCCTGAACTTCTGAGGTTGGTTGGCAAGTGTCTGGAACAGATCCTGGAAGGACTCTCTGTGAGATAGGAAGGGTCTGCAAAGATTCTTCCATCCCTCCTCCAATTTGTTTTGAAAGTCAGTAGATGTGAACACTGATGCAAACTTTTGAGGGACGATTTTGCAGTCAATAGCACCCTTCTTCTAAACTGCAAGAGCTGTGGCATCCCAGGTAGTGCCCCTTTGGCACCTGTAGAAATGCCAGCCTGATAACAGGGAGAGAAGTAGGCACAAAAGTGTTCATCTCAGGATTGTAGGTCACAGCCCCATTGGCAGATGAGTGGCCCCAATTCACCACATTTCCCAAGGCATTTTGCAGCTTAGTCCATCAAGAGGCGGCAACAGGCTGGGCATGGTGGTGCACACCTGTAATCCCAGCAACTTGGGGGGCTGAGGCAGGAAGAAGGCAAGTTCAAGGCCAGACTCAGCAACTTATCGAAGCCCTAAGCAACTTAAGGAGACCCAGTCTCAAAATAAAAAGAACTGGGGATGTGGCTCAGTGGTTAAGCGTCTCTGTATCAAAAAATCAAAAAATAAAAGAAAGGAATGAGTTTCTCCACCCCTCAACTCTGGACTGGTGTCCTAGTTGCTCTGGCCAGTGAGTGGCCAGTGAGAGGTGGAACAAGTAATCAAGTACCAGCTTCAAGTGTAGACTGAGTCTTTTTATGCTTCCACTTGCTCTCTGGGAAACCTGCTACCACCACGTGGACAAGCATTGAGTCATCCCAGGCAAGGCCATCAGAGACCATCAGCCCCCCGCCAGGCTTCCAGCTGACCACAGACCTGCGAGAGCCCACCTGGGAATCCGCCCAGCCTGCGGCTGCCCAGCCAAATTGCAGACTGTGAGCGGAATAAATACCTGTTTAAAGATGCGAAGCTTTGGGGCTTGTCAGGGACCATTATTTATAGTTCCAAAAAACTGCTACAGCCCCAAACTGGAGGTAGCCCAGATGTGCGTCGATGCGGCCTTGGAGGTTTCAGTGGCGGGACGGAGGTGACGGGGAACACCCCCACGGCCATTAAAAAACAAGATCGATCTGTACGTACTGACCTGGAAGATGTCCACAATATATTGGTGAGGGAAAAAAGAAAGTGGCTGATCGATTTGTATGCCATGACCCCATTTTGTTTTCTAAAAAAGTCTGTGTGTAAGAATATATAGAAGATACCCCTTGGCAAAAATTGGCAGCAGTACACAGCAAACTATTCTCGGGGGCTGCCTCTAGGGGAGAAAAGAGTTTGATGGGTTTTGCTCTTATAATTTTTTGGAAAAATGAAGATTACTTGGAAAAAAAAATTGGTGTTTTCTGTGACTGTATTTGCTGAAACTGAGACAACTGCCCCCACGCGGATTCTTGAGCTTTTCTCCTCAGCCCTGGCTCCCTGGCTCTGCCTCTCCTCCTGGCCCAAGGCCACCCCCTTGTGCTCGAAAGGCCAGCACCCTGAACTGTCTCCCCACATATCCCTGCAGTGACTCTGTCACCACTACACAGCGCTTTAGGTATTGACCTTCAAAATGAAAGCAGAAAGAACCTTAGGGAATCAAGTCCCGCCTCTTCATGGTACAGATATAGGGAAACTGAGGTCCAGAGGGAACAGGGAGGGACATATCAGAGGATCTGTGAGGCTGCAGCTGACCGGGGGGAGGCCCATCCACCTCAGAAGCCCAAGGCAGGCCCCACCCCGCCCAGCCCTCCACTGCCCTGTTTCCTTTCAGGGACAAGCTTTGTCCTTCTTGAGAAATGAAGGAGGGGACGCCAGGCAGAGTGGAGAGCCAGAACCCAAGGGGAGGAGGGAGAGGGTAGAGTGGGCATCAGTGCCAGCCTCAGCCCAGAGCCTCCGGCAGCCACAGATAATAAGCAAGAATAATAGAGGAAAGAGAGCAAAATGTCACACACGCTCCGGTGCCATTAGCCACCAGAGAAGGGAAATATCATATAATTAGGCCGGGCCTTTGTTTGCCTTTGTGGAGGGGGATGAAGGGCTGGTTGTGGGGCGGGACTGGGCCTCTGGGGTTGGGCCTGCTTACTGGGACAGAGGAGGGGATGAGAGGGGGACCTCAGGGCTGGGCTCTGAGACCCTCGGGCCTGGCGCTGGGCCTGAGGTGACTGGGGCAGGAAACAGGGAAGGGCTGGGACTCGTCCCCTTGGAGCCCAGGACCCCTAGCTCGGCCTCTGCTAACTGCCTTTGTCGTTGTTTGTTTGTGTCCCCTCGTCCCCTCGTTATTATCCAAGTCACAGAAACGCCCGGTAATGGCTGTAAAATTACACAGTCGCAGCTAATTCGGGGACGACTCTTGGCATAGCAGCTACGTTTTAAGGAGAAATAAACAAGGCCTGAAATAAAAGTCAGCAGGAATACAAATCCACAGCAGCGAGGAGGATTCCCCGGCCCGCGCCCCCGTCCACTCTCCACCCAGGCGCACGGGCCGCGCAGACTGAGCCCAGAGCAGGCCTCCCCGCCCTCGGGGTGACCCCGCTGCCCGGGGCTGCCAGAGGGGCTCTTCCCCGCGCCCAGCCCCTCCAACCCGGAGCCAGGAGAGGCTGGGCCAGCGTCCTTGTCTTGGGAGACCTCCCTGTGCTGATTCCCTTTCTCTGTGGAGCGTCCACATCCTCCTCTCTCCAGCTGAGGGCCCTCTACCTGCCAGCTCAGCGTCATTCATTCATTCATTTCTTTTTCTTTCTTCTTTTTCTCTTTGTTGTTGTTGTTGTACTGGGGACGGAACCCAGGGCTTTGGGCATGCTAGGCAAGCACTCTACTACTGAGCTATATCCCCAGCCCTTTTAATCTTTTATTTTGGACAGGATCTCACTGTATTGCCCAGGCTGGGCTCCAGCTTATGTTCCTCCTCTCTCAGCCTGCTGAGTGGCTGGGACTACAGCCATGTGTCACCATATCCAACTCATTCATTCATTTCTTGAGCGACTACTTTGTGCCAGGCACTGTGTTCCAATGGTCAAAATGAAGACATTGGTTCTTTCTCAGGACTAATATCTGGTACAAGAGACAGATATTAGAAAAATAAATATAAGAATAAGTATGTAGTAAGTTAGGAGAAGGGCTCTAGAAGGAAAAGAGCAACATAGAATGGAAAAGAAAAGAGGGGGCATCAGATTGGGGGTTTAAGAAAGATCTCTTGGGGGAGAGGAAGGCCTTTCTGAGTTCAGGTCCAAGATGTGAGTTGGCTGGTGCAGAGCAGCGGGCATTCCAAATGGAAGAAATGACACAGCAAAGATCCTGAGGCAGGCAGGCAGGGGAGCTTGGTGGTATAGTATGAACTGGCCTGGAGAGACTCCCAGGTGCTGTAGACCACCTTGGAAGTGGGAAAGGATGATGAGATCCAAAGGAAGGGGCAGGGGTGGAGTTAGATCTCACTTATGCTTTTGAGAGCTCTCCCTGCTGGGCTGGGAGGAGCTTAGAGGAGTGGGAGGGGTGGGAGCAGTAGGGGAGGCTGCAGCATTCTGGAGGGAGATAGCGGCTTGGGAGAGCAGAGTAGCCAGGTGGACAGGGGGAAAGGAAGGGTTGAGAAAGCTCTGGAAGGAAGACAGGACTTGGACCTTGGGATGAGCTAGAAGTAGTCAAAGAAGCGATGGACAGATGTATCTCTAAGGTGGGTGTGACTACAGGAGGGGCAGGTTTGGGAGGTGTGTCTGAGGCACCCGGGGCTTTTGAGGTCACGAGAATAGACACACTTGTCTAGAGAGAAAGTGTGTGGACAAGTGGGACTCCCAGCTCAGGCCTTCTGTGGCCAAATGCCCCTCTGTACCATTGCTAAAAAAATAAGAATATAAGTTCCAAGCACAGCTGGTTGAGAGGCTGAACAAGGAATGTCAAGTGTCAGTCCCTTTCCATCCCTGGGTAGATATGCTGCTGCAGCTGCTGCTATTGTCCCTTGATTTTGATTTTTTTTATTTTTTGATACCAGGGATGGAACCCAGGGGCACTTAACCACTGAACTACACCCCAGCCCCTTTAAAAATATTTTATTTAGAAGCAGGGTCTCGTTGAGTTGCTTAGGGCCTTGTTGGGTTGCTGAGGTTGGCTTTGAACTTTCGATCCTGGGGTCTGCACAACATCAAGACTCTGTGTGGCCTGGGAGGTTTTTGTGTGGGTGGGGGCACCCCCCCTGCAGCTGGGAGCCCAGGGGGACTCATGGAGCCCACTGCAGAGATGGAGAGCTGAAGGTCGACGTGGCAGAAGCAGGAGAGGGGCAGAGAAAGAGGGTGGTGGGCTGGGAGCACAGGGAAGGGGGCCACGGAGTTGGGCCAGGGCACAAAGGGGCCCTCGTATATCTGCCAGGCAGGACTGGGCTGCAGGAGCTAATTAGCACAGCACAGTGTCCTGATGGGTCCTGACGCTGGGCCGCTGGTCACACCACAAAGCAAGGGAGCGTGGACTGGATCCTTCGCTAGAGTCAGGGATGCCAGATCTTCTTCGCCCTTTGCTCTCCTCTTGAAAAACCTGGGCCAGGGCTGAGCTGGGAAGCGGGAGGCCTGGGCTTGCCAGAGCCCACTCTGCCTGGGCTGGGCTCCCTGTCTGAAGACTCAGGGGCCCTGGGAGGAGCTGAGCCCCCTCCAGCCTCAAGCTCCTCTGCGCCTGCTTGTCCCTCTGTGGATGTTGGAGGCCATGTTTTTTCCATTCCTGTGCATATCTGGGCCATGTAAGACATAGCAAACATGTATGTGCCACACAGTTTGCACACGAGCGGGCATGTGCATATAAGGTACAGGCGTGAGGGCCTGGGTGTAGCACACCTCTGTCCTCATGCTCCTGCTGCTAGACTGTAGTCACCGGCCGAGCCTCAGACTGGAGACCTCAGACGGAAGCCCAGCTGCCCTGGAAGAGGCAGAGGCTCTGCTTGTTGTCATCAGCAGGTCCCTGGGAGCTGCCACACATGGCAGTGATGAGAAGCTGGGATATGGTGGGGCAGAGGCCCGAGGGCCCCAGGACCTGCCGAGCAGAAGCTGCTGGTGCTTTGGAGCAGGCGCCAGGCTGGCCCGAGACTGCTGAGAGCGCCGTGTTCCTCACCAGCACCTTGCTAGGGCTAAGGACCCTGGACAGAGTCTGGTTCTAGCCTCCTCGCCTCTTGGCAGAGCTCTGGCCGGGGTGCTGCAGGCCAGCAACCTCCTCATCGCCAAAGATACCCAGGAGAGAGAGGGCTTGGGTCCACTGTAGAATGAAGTTTGGCTTAGATCCCCCAAATGCATCTGGGGCCCAGCCCAGCCCAGCCCTGCCACTGACATGTCCTTTGAGGCTGGACAAGTCCCTCCTCTCAGTTTATTCACCCATAAAATGGAGGGGCTTTGGACTAGTGGCCCCTGAGGACCTGTCACTTCTGCAATCTACCACAGAGACTGAGGCAAGCAACCCTTGCCACCCAAGACCACCTGAGGGGCATGGTGAGGGCATGGGCAAGAAATGCAGGGGCACCATGGCAGGAAGCCACCCTAGAATGCTGTTGTCCCTGGTGCACGCTGATGACCTATCATTGCCCCACATCTTCAGTGGGTCAGGCTCTCCCCCACACCTTCACTCATCTGAACTTGGCCTCCCAGCACTCACAGGTCTGCAGGGAGACACACATCAATAATCACAGGCCAAAAGCTGGTACAAAATTTGGTGTGGACAACTGGGTCGCCTCTGCCCTCAGCTGATTGCCCCCAGACAGGGCCCAAGTGTACTAATTTTCCTACTGTGTTTAAAACCAGACTAGAAAGGTGGTGGCCTTAGGAGCAGTTATAAATTTTATTTATTATTTTAAAAAGGGCATATATTTACATGTGTCAAAAGTCTAAAAAGATAACCTAGTGTAGAATGAGAAGTCTCTCTGGTCTCCGCATCCTGCCCCAGCCCCGATACTGCAAGCCCTTGTGAGTCCTTGCAGGGTTGCTTTTGCTGTCAGAAGCAAAGACAAACACAGACAGCTTCTGAATGGATTACTGAATGACCCCGGGGCTCTCGTGGTGTGGCGGTGAGTGCCCCGCCTTTCCCAGGGCTGCAGCCATCATAGGACGATAATGAATCGGATACTTTCCAGTATTTATGAAACAGAGGTGGACTTTCTCAGTCTGGAGTTGTATCCTCATAGGATTTGGTCTTAATAGCCAGAAGGTCAGTATTTACCCTAGGCCACCATTGAGATGCACATACTCCCAATGTGCCCCTGGCCCTGGGACAGGCTGCTGCTGTCCTGTCAGTTTCTGTTGGTGGCTCTCAACTTTTCTGCTGTTCAAGCTGGCCAGGAAGAGGCTGGGGTTGTGGCTCAGAGGTAGAGTGCTCTCCTTGCACATGTGAGGCACTGGGTTCCATCCTCAGCACTACATAAAATGAAATAAAGATATTGTGTCCACCTACAACTAAAATATAAATATTAAAAAAAAAAAAAAGCTGGCCTGAAGGACAGAGAGAAGTCAAACCTCAGGGCGAGGTTGAGATCTTGGGGCCAGGCAGAAATTCCGCACAGACCCACTCTGGGGCCTTGGGCCAGTCTGAATTGTGGTCACCCTCCCTGAACCTCAGATCTGCTAAATGAAAAGTCCAGCCAATCACAGAGCTCCATTACTGCTTGTTGCCCCAGGGGAACCTCCAAGGCTTTCCATCTGGGGCTCCAAAGTTCTGGGCTAGTTCTGCCCTTCCTCCCCTCTCTGCCGGCCATATGCCCAGATCCAGGGCAGGGCTTGGACTCAGACTCCTTCCTCAGAATATTGCAAATTCATGGCTGTTACTCGGAGAAGACGCTGTTTCCCTGACATCTAGGGGGGTTGTGGCCTGAGAGCCTGGGTGCCTGGGCCTCCTCCCAACTTGTCCCTGGCACATGGTTGTTACTGGGGCCCAAGGGAGCAGCTGTTATGCAGTTGATGAGATTAGAGTCTGACCAGGGGTGAGGGATGGCCACAGAGGACAGCTGATGGACGGTTGTGAAAACCAAGCTGACGGTTCCACAACCCCGAGGTCAGCACCAGGGCGGCCAGGAGCACTAATAAGCTTGGCTGTGATGGGGTGAGCCAGGGGGCCGCCTGGAGAAGCCAGGCAGGGGGTGGCCCCAGCACCAGGGGAGCTGTGCTCTGGGCCCTTCTTGCTCTGCCCAGTCTTTGGAAGTGTCTGTGGTGTGTGTGTGTGTGTGTG
>NW_026000229.1:6852123-6855472 GCF_001458135.2 Marmota marmota marmota
GTGTGTGTGTGTGTGTGTGTGTGTGTGTGTGTGAGAGAGAGAGAGAGAGAGAGAGAGATCTCATGATCTTAAAAACATTCTCACATGGATTCAAGTAATCCATGAGTACATTTTCACCTCCCAAACCCCAACAATACACCTCCTTCCCTCCCATCACCAACAGTTTGATATCTTACACAATCTCCCACAGATTATATTAACATACAAAATAGCCTCGCAGGCACAACTGGTGGTTTTTTTTTTTTCTTTTTTCTCTTTTGGTATCGGGGATTGAACCCAGGGGCACTCAACCACTGAGCCACATCCCAGCCTTTTTTTTTTTTTTTTTAATATTTTATTTAGAGACAGGGTCTCACTAAATTGCTTAGGACCTCAATAAATTGCTGACATTGGCTTTGAACTTGTGATCCTCCTGCCTCAGCCTCCTGAGCCACTGGGATCACAGATATGCACCATTTAATAACATAAATAGGATCCTTTTTGACTTTTTCTTTTTTTTTTTTCAGTGTTGTAGCTTGAACCCGGGCCCTTGCTTGTGCTAGGCGAGCTACATCCTGAGGCTCAGGATGTTACTTGATATATCTTGTTCTGGAATTTGTGTTTCTCATAAGTTGAGGGGATCTTTCTGTATGTATGCAGACATGAATTCTTTTTTTAATATTTATTTTTTAGTTGTAGTTGCACACAATGCCTTTATTTTATCTACTTACTTTTATGTGGTGCTGAGGATCGAACCCAGGGCCTCGCACGTGCTAGGAAAGCACGCTACTGCTGGGCCACAACCCCGCCCTAGATATGTATTCTTTAAAAACAATATTTAAAAAATTCTTTAAATATTGCTTTAACATATTTCTTACAAAAGGTGAGTCCTTGGTCCTTTCCAAGGGTTGTTTCCGGGGTTTCGCTATTTCGCACGTGTCCTGGAAGCATCCTTGATGAGGGAGGCTCCCAGCATGGAGAGCAGAGCTCTGCTCTGTGGTCCTCTTGTCTATATGGAAGTAATAAGAAATTCCAACCCAGAGGGCAGTGCTGAGGATGCCAGTGTTTCTAATGGTGGCTGGCACAAAGCAAATGCTCAGAGAAGATGGGCCGTTTTGTTCTAGGTCCATCATTGTGACTGAAGGATGGGGATAATATGCAAAGGAAGGGTGGGTGGTCCAAGGGGGCTGCCCAGGCGTGGGGCTCAGAGCACCAGGGCTAGAATCAGCTCAGAGGAGGTGCCACCTCTCTGAGCACAAGGGGTCCAGCTTGGACGTTACACTTTGTGGTGACCCAGGCTCCTGTGCACACACTTAGGGGCAGGATTTGCTAGCTTTTAGTCCTAAGCTGTATCATGACTGACCCCACCCTGAAGACCCAGGGCACAAATGGTAGAATTCTAGATACAGGGACGGGTTTAATAGCAATCCCCAGGGCCTGGGTTGGGGTACGAAATCTGTGGACCTTACAGAAGGCCAGCTGCCCTAGGAGGTGATGGGTGGTTCTCTCAGAACGCATCAATCAACAGATCCTCAAGGGACAGGGTAGGTCCCCCAAGAGGTCTGTGCCTCTACTTCCTCATCTGTACAGTGGGAAGGGATAGTTGGACCAGACGGCCAGAAAGGCCTAGCTGTCGGTGGCCATATCTGAGCTGGCCACCCAGGACAGAAGCCAGAGGGCCTGACATGGCGGGGAGCCTCCCAGAGGTCAAGTGAGCAGGAGGTTGAACTAGGGCAGACCCTGTCCCTCCCTTTGGCTACCCAAGAAGGCAACAGCTCCTCCACTCCCCAGATGAGACTGAGGCTGACTGATGAGGAAGGCTCCAGAGCCAGGCTGTCAGCAAGTGCCCCTGCCACCTTTGTGTGGCTAATTTGCATAATATTTGCACAAATCTGCATAATTTAGGAAGCAGTCAGAGCTCCTCTTGGGCAGTCCAATTCTCTCTGATTTTATGAGCTTTGAAGTAGCCCTTTCTTCTCCTGCCCGCTTCCCCTCCTGCTTCCCTTTTCTGCATGTCCGGCCTGTCAGATCCTGTTGCTGCTGCCCACCTTCCTGGGGCTGGAGGAGGGGTCTCGACGAT
Organism: Marmota marmota marmota; assembly: GCF_001458135.2. Classification (NCBI taxonomy): domain Eukaryota; kingdom Metazoa; phylum Chordata; class Mammalia; order Rodentia; family Sciuridae; genus Marmota; species Marmota marmota. The sequence goes on from NW_026000229.1 coordinate 6,854,183, forward strand.
TCTTGGGTCCCTGGAGAAAGCCTCACTGCAGCTGTCGAGTGGAGTTGCCGGTGAGCCTGACACTGGTCCCAGCCCAACCCTCTGAAAGGCCTTCACAAAGGAGGGGCGGGGGCCCTGAGCAGGCTCCACGCTAAGTTCAAGAGTGGGTCAGGCCCAGGTGACCAAATCCTCCTTCCTGACAGAGCACAGGGAGGTGAGATGTGTCTGGGTTGCTAGGAGGCTTTGCCCTTGATGGTTGGGATGGTGCCCCCGAGGCTTGAGAAGACAGGGCACAGACTATGATTGACTGCAGCTGTCCCCAAGGGAGATGGCTCATGGAATACTCTGTCCATGCAGGACTCTGTCCCTGCCCTCTCAACATTTTTATTATTCTTGGGTTAGTTAAGACTCTTCCAGGTCTGAGTGACATTGACTCAACTTCAAATGGCTTCAGCAAAAGAGAAAAAGAGGCTGGGGGTGGAGTTCAGTAGAGCATGTGCTTAGCATGTGCAAAACCCTGGGTTTGATCCCCTGCAACATCCAAAGAAAAAAGGAGAACAAAAGAGAGGATACTGTCTAATGCAACTGAGATCTATGGACTTCAGGTACAACTGGATCTAGAGGCTCAAGGGCTATCATGAGGTCACTGTCTCTTTGTTCTGCTCTCCTCGGGGATAGCTTAAACTGGTTCACCCTCTGTCGTGGTGTCTGGAAGCTCCAGCATTATATCCTACTTGTACAAGTCCAGAAGAACCAGAGCTCCTTCCCGCAGCCCCAGCTTAAAGACCGGAATGTAGTCTTGTGGATTCATTTTGGGTCATGTTGACCAGGCCCAGTTCACATGTCCACCCTGAGACAAAGACAGAGTTAGCCCCACTACCAGAATCGAGAAGGTGGAGATTTCTTGGGGGAAATCGAGAAACCTTCTCAGAGGACAGGGAAGGGGGAGGAGGCCTCTGGCAATGGGGACTTCCTTCCGATCCTGGGGGGAAGGCTTGGGCAGGACTGGAAGCCAGCCCATAGGTACCTGGGCACTACGTGGGGTGTGATACCATAAACCCCCTTCACTGCAGAGCCCTGAGTCACCTGACCTCTGAGAAACAAAGACGATGAGCAGAAAGGTCCACGGGGTCCACCTGGGAGACTGTCACTGAACTCTGAAAGGAGGGAGCAGGAGGGGCCCTGAATTTCCTTCCTATGAATACTGAGCAAGGCCTGGCCCTTTAAAGCTAGGGAATTGCAGATTAAAAAAAAAAAAAGAGCCCCTATTTTAACCCCATCCCTCCAACTGAGCAGCCCCCAGCCCGCCCA
>NW_026000229.1:6855497-6906084 GCF_001458135.2 Marmota marmota marmota
GCCCGCCCACCCCAGGCTGGAACTGCTGAGTCTGCCCTCCGCCTCTGCCCAGGACAGCTCAGCACTTTCCTGCTCTCTCAGGTCCTTGCCTTGGAGGCTGTGGCCGCCCGTAGCTCCTGCTCCTGCCACACTGGTGCTGCCCGCCTGGCGCAGAGCCTGCCGGTTCTGTCTGGGGGCTGGCACCGTGGGCTCTCCCTCTCCTGTGGACTCTGTCCCCAACACGTACCAAGTGCTCTGACCACCAGGCGTGGGCCTCAGTGCTTTATCATCAATTCCCAACCACTCCACAGGAGAGGTAGGGTGATCACTGTCTGCTGCCTCCCTGTGGTTTACAAACCAGAAGCCTGAGAACCAGACAGCCTAACCAAGTCGCTCAAGGCGGTGCAACTAGCAGGCGGCAGAGGAATTTGAACCCCACACCCTTGAATCTTTACATTATACTGTGCCCCTTCCTCTCTGTGCCTCAGTCCCACCATCTGTACAATGGGCAGAGGAGCAACTATGCTCCCTGCTGCCAGAAGTATGGGAGGAACAAACAAGATTGTAAAAGACAGGCCTTGAGCAAATGTCCTCTAAGTCCTTCCTCACTACCAGGAAGGAGCAGGGGAAACCGGGAGCCTGCAGCCCCCAAAGACCTGGGTGCACAGAATGTATCAAGAAAGATGGAGGAGGAGGGAGAGACAGGGCCCTTTGCTGAGTGGAGGAGGTGGGTGGAGGTCAGCTGCTCAGGCCGGACATCAGCACCACTGGTGGGGGCGGTTAGCAGGAAGGGAGAAAGGAAGGAGGGAGGTGGAGCAGAGGCAGGGAGGTCAGAAGAAACAGGGCATGCATCTTTCAGAGCAGGGACCATCTGGACAAGGAAAGGGGACAACTACCTCACCTCCTGTGCCCACCAGTAGCTCCATGACCACTCTCCATGGTCCCCTGCAGGGCTGGTTTTACAGAGGGGGAAATAGGTTCAGAGAAGCAAAGCATGCTGGTCCCACCAGCTGGAGGAGTTCACCCAGGGTGGAGCTGGGCTCTGCTCCTGCTCTCTGCCCATTCCCCCTGTGCCTGGGGATACACAGAGGCCCCGATTTTGCACTTTATCCCAGACCTTGGGCATCGATCCCTCCTTTGGGGGCTTCCCAGGCTCCCAGGGAAGAAAAGAAATCCATGTAGGGTCACCCCAGCCTGACACGGACTAGTGTTCTCTCCCACAGCCTTCCTGGAAGGGAAGAGCCAAGCCCAGATTCTGGAACTTTCTACCCATAATGGCTGTCTTCAAAATGAAAAGCTGCTTTAATGGTGGCTTTTCTGGTAGGCCGCTGACCAGAGGTGTGCCTGTGTGTGTGGCTGTCCACTTCACTGTGCGTGGTGCCCCTCTCTGTGCCTCTTCCTGCCTCAGGTTCTCCCTGGATATAGGTCAGACATAGGGTCTAACCCTCACAGAGACAGCTGATGTTCCCTTGTGGGTGACCAGGGCAGATGCCCAGGGCAAGAGGTGGGGAGAGGGAGCATAGGCCCCAGTTTGGAACAGGGAGCTGACCTCCCGGAGTCTGTATCGCAGCTGGAGCCACAAGAGGCTCATTTTTGATCTGGCTCAAGCAGCCACTTGGGTCTCCCCAGGAAGCCACTAATCCCATCGCACATTGGTCTCCTAGGGGGCAGCTTCCTGAGGATCTGAGCCGCCCTCTCAAGAGATATTTGGGGTGCTCCACCCCATGGTTCTGGTCTCAGTTCCTGGGCTGGAGTGTGGATTTCCTTCCAAGTCCTTGGTTCTGCACATGTCAGCTTGCAGGGCCCATTGACGGTTACCCAGCAACGCGGCAAATATTTGGGCCAGCCAGACCGGTCTGTGCCCCCATTCCTTGAATTAGTGAGACCCTAGAAGGCATGCAACCTCATGGGCTTTGCCTATTTTTAAAAAATATCTGGGCACTTCATAAAAATAACTCCCCTTGGCAGAATCCTTCCTACTGGCCTCTTGTCCAGGGCTTTCTATTTGGGAACATGGATGAGGCAGAGAGGGGCTGGCAGAGCTGAGGGCAGAGGGTAGGGTGAGAAGGCAGCACAGACCAGTGTCAAGAGGAAGCCAGGGCTTCAGGACAAGAAGGCCCAGATTTCACCTGCTCCACTACCTCTGGCAGATGTGTCTGAGTGGAGCCCCAAATGCTCAGATGTGCATGCCCAAGCCCGGCCCATCGTCTCCCCTCCCTTCGGATCTGCCTGCCCCCAGGTTCTGCCCTCTGTCTCAGTTCCCAGCTGACAGCACCCCCCTGAGCCACCCCAGGTAGAACCTGGCTCCTGCCTCCCAGCTCAGGAGATAGTTTCTGTTCCAGCGGCTCTTGCTCTGCACCCCTGTTCTTGCTCCACTTCTGAACCCCATCTCTGTCTAGATGCCTCAGTGGGTCTCATGGTGTCTCCAATCCAACCTCCATGTTGGAACCACAGAACCCATTCTGAAACGCAAATGGGATCCCCTGAAAGTTCCTGCAGGCTCCCGGAACCCCTGCAAGCAGGGACCATGGCCCGCTCAGCTCCCCAGACCCCTCTCCCTGTCCCCTACCAATCCTGTTGCTCTGGGCATTCCTAATCCATACTCCCCAGGTCTCCGGAGCCTTGTCAGGTCGTTCCCAGTGTCACCACTCTCTCCCTTCCCCATCCGCCCCACCTTCCCCACGTCGGCCTAGCCTTTCCTGTACCTTCTTGGATCTTGGGGCTGAGCAAGCTCTCGTCATTCCTGGCTCGATGTCTGTCACCACCCCCAAACCCAACACCGCGCATCCCTGTTCTCTTTACTGATATGTCTCACCCCTTCCTGCCACCCCCACCCTCTGGCTCTAGTCTGCCCTACTGCATGAGGAGCTCCTCCGGGCAGGGACCCAGGGCAGCCCCTGCTGGCCCCCTGTGAATTAGAGACGCCCTTCCTAGGGGTGACCACCGGGTGGAGCCAGTGGTGTCCCTCCCAGGGGCCCGCGGTCTCTGGTCCCTCTGTCCCTGCAGGTCATGGCTCTGCAGCAGGTTTCTGCTCTCCCCTCGGTGGTGGGTGCTGTCTGCGGGTCCTCCAGGGGTACCACAACAGGTCTCGGCACAGTGGGCTCCCAGGCCCTCTCTACCCTCTGCCACTTTGGCCACCTTTGCAGACGCTCCTTCCCCAGGGATTGCACTGATTTTATTCCTGCTATTGTTGAGATGGTACAAACAAAAAACCTGGGTGGAATTGACAGGCTGGGGTGTCCAGGGTGGGGGGCCTGGTGAGAAGAGGCAGGAGGCCAGGACGGGAGGGGCACCTCATGCTGCACTGAAGCCTGGGCCTCCACGGCCTCACCCCACCCCATTTCTCACCTACTGCAGTAGCAGCTGCCTCCATCAGTAACTCTGGTCTGTCCATCTTGTCATGCAGGGAGCAAGTACCTGGCTCACTGGGACAGAGAGCCCTCTTACTCAAGCATCTGACGGGGAGAAGGATAACCCTACCGTGGCTCATGACAGATTTGGAGGAAAGGCCGAAGTCCTCACAGTGGCTTATGTAGTCATTGATTTGGTCGCATCCTCTCTCTGACCTTGGGTTATACACTCCTGCCCTGCGCCCCTACTTCCCTCACTCTGCACCCACCCCAGTGGCCTCTTTGATGTTCTTCCTACACATCAGACATGTTCCTACCCCAAGGCCTTTGCTGTTCCCTGACCTCAGATTCTCTGGGCTTGGGATCACAGCCTCACCCTTCCCCCCCCTTTTGGGGTACTGGGGACTGAACCCACAGGCACTAAATCACCAAGCCACATCCCCAGCCCTTTATTATGTTTTATATAGAGACAGGGTCTCACTGAGTTTCTGAGGTTGGCTTTGAACTCTCCATCCTCCTGCCTCAGCCTCCCCAGCTGCTACGACTCCAGGTGTGTGCCACTGTGCCCAGCGAGCCTCGCCCCTTTGCATCTGTACTCAAGGGCCACCAAAGCAAGGCCTTCCCTGTCCACTTGTCTAAATCGCAATCTTTCCCCAGCTCCCCCAATTACCTGCCTAAAATTTCCCCATAGAACCTGTCTCCCCCTAAAGCGCAATTTGTCTTTCTAACTCATTTGGTGCTGGTGTCTCTCCAGGATGTAAGCCTCCTGAGGTCAGGCGCTCTTCACTGCTGGATCCCTAAAGCCTGGCTGAGAGTAGGTAGAACGAGTGAGATCTTGCAGAGTCAACAAAACAAGGAACAGATTACAATAGTAACCAGGAAAATAGCAGCTGCCATGGACAGACACACACACTGACACCATGTCCTTTAAAGCCATTTATCATTTCCTGAAATCCTCCAACACTCCCACGCCTCATCTGTTAAGGTAACTGAGGCGTAAGAGGTTAAATGACTTTCTCAAGGTCACTCAGCCAGTCGGGACTGAGCCAGGCTAGCTGTACTGCAAGCCCCTGACCAGAATATGGTCACAATTGCAGGAAGAGGCTCTGCCTATGCCTGTCACCATCTGGAGGCTCACTTGGTCTCGGCCCTGGGACACCAGTGCACTTGCAGACTTTGGCATTTCTGATCAGCACTGGACCAAAGCCCTGGGATGGCCAGGGGTATGTGAATGTCTGTCCACCCTCTGTCCCTGCAGCCCGTGGTCCACTCCTGTCTTCTGTCCCCAGCAAGGCCCTTTAGTGGACCAGGGCCATCTGATGTCCTCCTACATCAGTGTCCCCACCTGCAGCCACCTGAGAGCTGGGCTTCATGGCACAACTTTCACCCCCTCCTGCTGGGCCTGCCCGCCATGGATCATGTCAGCACTGCATGAATTATTTTCTGACTGAAATTCTTTCTGAGTCTACTTGTCACTCCCTCTTCTCGTGGTAGCTCCCTGGCCCTTCATTTCACACTATCCTCTGCCATCACCTCCTCCAGCAGGGCCCTCGGGGAACGTTGTATATGAAATTATTTTGTGAAATCCAATAAAAATTTTAATCAGGTCAACATCATTGCAGGAAAAGGAAATGATGGATCTTCCCTGATGCGGAAAAAATGTGGAAAAGAAAAAAAAAAAGTCCACCAATCCACGCATCTGTGCACTCGTGTACACCCACATCCATGTGTACGTGCACCCCTCTTGGTATACTCGGGTGCCCTGCACTTGCACACACACGTGTCTGTTCATGGGGTTTTCATACATGATGGGACAAATCCCTGCCACACTTGAGGCTTCAGTTTTGCCATCTCTTCAATGGGCCTTGATTGCTGGCCTCAATTCCCTACCAGTTTGGAGACTCCATTGTCTGGAGCCTGCTGGACCCTCACCAGAGGAAGGGCGGCTTTCACCTACTGCTGAAAGATGTCATCTCAGAGAACAGAGAATGGAGCCTAAAGTTCCAGACCCCCTCTGTAGGCCCACCCCTAACATTTGTGAGGTCTGGGTAACGGTACAAATGGAGGTTCCCTACAACATGACTAGATACTGAAGGTTATAAATCAGCCCAACAAACTGTTTAACGAGACATGTTCTAAGGGCTGGGGATGTAGCTAAGCGGCACAGTGCTTGTCTAGCACGTGCAAGGCCCTGGGCTCAATCCTCAGCACCAGGGGCTCAGTCACTTCTGGGGGGTTTGGCTGGGGAGGAGGCAAAGCCTCTCATTATAACCCAAGGAAGCTGAAGAGGGAGAAGTTGTGAATTGTGGAACGATTTCTTGCTTCCCGTGATCACTGGGGTGCTGGTGCCCCTCCCCTAGGCAGTTTCCGGCAAGGGGCTTTCCACCAGCTCTGTGACAAAGTGGGCTGGGTCCTGCCAGGGCCACCTTTTTTCAAGTTTTAGGAATTTGGGGGAGATGGCTCCAGGTGTGCAAGATCTGTAAGATAGGCTGAGGGCATGGGGAGGGGCTCCCCAAGGTCCTTGGGGTCCCTGGGTGGGGATGTCTGCCTCCAGGTGAGGCAGGGGAGTGAGGCCTGTCACCTATGGGACAGCCCTGCATTGAGTTAGTAATTTATTTCAGATGTAGAACTGGAGACACAAGTGCTCCTGTTCCTCGTCCTCTTGTTAACTCCAGGCAAGGATTTCATTCTGCATATTTCACGAGAGGCCTGGGTGAAACCACGTTTTGGAAGGAGCACAAGGGTGAAGTCTGTCTTCAAATCCTGCCTCCACTATTGATTGGCTTGTGACCTCACCTTCCATTTCCCATCTGTAACCTGGGATCCTAGGAGAAAAACTGCCTCCCTCTGCTGTTGAGGGCTAAGGGACCCTCCTCCACCCCACAAGCACCTTGCAGACACAGAGGACACGACAGTGAACAAAGCAAACAAAGTCCTTCACCCTCAACAAGTGTGGCATCGGGCAGGTAAGTGAACTAGTCCAATATCTGATAGATGTTGATAAACGTGAAGGAGATAAATAACCAGAGAGGAGACCAGGGAGTCTCCGTGGAGGTGGGGAAGGTGGCCAGGAAGTGCTACCCGGAGTGGGTGACATTAGAACAACGACCTGAAGAAGGGAAGGGAGGAAGTCTTGAGGACCCTGGGGAAAAGGTAACCAGGCAGAGGAATCAGCAAGTGCCAGGCCCAACGTGGGGTCAGGCCACTGCAGGGGGCTGGGAGTGAAGGGTGGAGGAGCAGTAGGGCCTCAGGTCACCCAAGGCCTAACTCCAAGTGAGTGGGAGCCAATTGGAGCTCTGAGGAGAAGAGTGACAAGACCTGATGTTAATTTTTTTTTTTTTAGTTGTAGATGGACACGATACCTTTATTTTATTCATTTATTTTTATGTGTTGCTGAGGATTGAACCCAGGGCCTCACATGTGCTAGGCAAGTGCTCTATCTCTGAGCCACAGCCCCAACCCATCCTGACTCATTTTAATAGATCAGTCTGGCTGCTCTGGGGACCAGAGACAGGGGCCAAAGCAGGGAGACCATCAGGAGGCTTTGCAATAGCTGTCATGAGAGAGGATGGTGGTTTGTTTGGATAAGTAAACAGGTGATAGATGATGAATGGCAGGGGAGATGGTTTTTTTTTGTGTGTGGGTGTGTGTGTGTGTGTGTGTGTGTGCGCGAGCACGCCTGCCAAGGATTGAACCCAGGGTGCCTAACCACTGAGTCTCATCTCCAGCCCTTTTTGAAAAAATGTTTTGAGACAGGGTCTCGCTGAGTTGCTTAGGGCCTCATTAAGTTGCTGAGGTAACCTGGCAGAGGAATCAGCAAGTGCTTTGAAATTTCGATCCTCCTGCCTCAGCCTCCAGAGTTTCTGGGATTACAAGCATGGGCCACCATGCCTGGCTAGGGGAGGTGATTTTGTGTCACAAAATAACACACCATTCTGTTATTAAATGTCACATGGTTAGAAAACTTTTTTTGTTTGTTCTTTTTGCTTGTTTTTTTTTTCTTTAATAAGATGTGGCTTAAGAGGGTTTTTTCTTAATATTTATTTTTTAGTTGTAGTGGGACACAATATCTCTCTTAATTTATTTTTATGTGGTGCTGAGGATCGAACCCAGGGCCTCACACATGCTAGGCGAGTGCGCTACCGCTGAGTCACAACCCCAGTCCCTCTTTTTACTTGTTGTAGAATGTTATTCTGGTTTTAACTTATTTCAAGCATCTTGGAAACATCAGGAAAGTTCCCACCACACCCCCTCCCATTCCTGCCAACCCAGCTGCTTCTGCCTGCAGCCTCCTGCCACGGCTTCCCGTGGACTCCAACTCCTGCTCTGCCGCCGTGGTTCCCGGCTCCTGTACAGCTCCTGCAAATGCAAGGAGTGCAAATGCACCTCCTGCAAGAAGAGTGGCTGCTCCTGCCGCCCCGGGGGCCGTGCCAACCGTGCCCAGGGCTGCATCTGCCAAAGGGCCGTAGACAGGTGCAGCTGCTGCCCCTGATGTCGGGGAGCCCCACTTCCACATGTGCATAGAACAACATGAAGAAACCTGTTTTTTTCCCCCCAACACTTCCTACATAGCTTCTTCTATAAAATGTGTGGCTGGGAATAAGAGTTGTTGACTTAAAAAAAAGTCTCTCATTAGTGCTGAGGTGACTTCACCTCCTCTCACCCTCGCACAGCTCCTCCCCTGCACTGGGGACAACCGCTTTCAAATTCAAGGACTCCGGGCTCCTCTGCCTAGTTAGTGTTTTGGAACTGGTCTTTGTTTTTATCATCCGCACTGCATTTGGCTTTACATTTACTTTCTTCTTCTCATTTTCCACCCAGTACTGGGGATTGATCCCAGGGCCTCCTGCAGGCTAGGCAAGCCCTCTACCGCTGGGCCACACCCCAGCCCTGTGTCTGCCTCCTATTTGAGACTGAGTTTTCTCAAGGTACTGACAGAAAGATGTCTTTCTTTTATTTATTTTAAAATGTTCTACATAGCTGGGCGCCATGGTGCACGCCTGTGATCCCAGCGGCTGGGGAGGCTGAGACAGGAGGATCGCAAGTTCAAAGCCATCCTCAGCAACAGCGAGGCACTGAGCAACTCAGTGAGATCCTGTCTCTAAATAAAATACAAAATAGGGCTGGGGATGTGGCTCAGTGGTTGAGTGCCCCTGAATTCAATCCCTGGTACCAAAATCAAAAATACAAAAAATGGGCTGAGGTTGTGGCTCAGTGGTTAAGCACTCCTGGGTTCAATCTCTAGTAAAAAAAAGTTCTACCTAAATTGATTGATTTAAAGCATAATACAGGGGGCTGGGGCTGGGGCTCAGCGGTGGAGCGCTCACCTAGCATGTGCAAGGCCCCGGGTTTGATCCTTAGCACCACATATAAGTAAATAAATAAAATAAAGGTATATTAAAAAAAGAGAAAAATACAGATAGTATGATGGATTGGCAAAAAACATAAGGTGGACCCTGAATGACCAAGGGGTTGGGGGATTTCTGAACTAAATCATAGAGCTTGTTTTTAGCTGTACTTTCCCTCCTACCCCCAGACACTGCCATGCAAAGGCCCTGCGGCTCTCAGTGATGCTTTGTACTTCGCAGTGTCTCCCAGATTTCTGCTGGTCCTTGAATCCCCAAATCATCTCCAATGACCAATCCTGAATAATAAGAATAATACAGGGGGCTGGGGCTGGGGCTCCCCTCCTGTTGGCTCCACTAAGGGAAGTTAGTGGTAGCTGAAATGTGGGCTGAGGCGTGGGATAAAACCTAGGAAATGAAGTGCCAGGAGCACAGGGCTGGCTCAGGAAGCAGGGCTCCACCCTCCTGCTGCCCCTTTGTAAGGGGGAGGGGGAAGAGAACCTTGGCAAAGGCTCCTCCAGCAGAGAGTCCTGATAGTGGGGGAGGAGGCTGGGGGCTACTAATCACCATGACTGTCAGGGCCCAGAGCCAGCCTCCCCTGCTTTCCTGCCCCCAGGGAGCTGGACCTTGGGAGCTGGACTGTAGTCACATTTTCTTAGCCTTCTCTTCAATCTTAACTTGCCCTTTCTCCAGTGCAGCCCGTACATCACCACTGAAGGTTGGTGACTGGAAGGAAGGGAGGCCAGGAGGGGAGCAGCCTGAAGGGACATCCCCAGGAAGGGATTGTTTTGGCCCCAGAGAATAGCTGTCTATGGCTCCAATCAAGAAGGATGGGTCTGGCCAGCCCCCTCCCAACCAGGCCCGGCTCGTGCGGGGCTGGTCATTTGGTGCAGGTCATTGTCACAGCGCAGACCCTATTGCCCACCTGTGTATTCTAGGGGCTTCGTTCACTAGGGTCCCAATCTGGCACCCAAATACTCATGTGCTTGCCCTGGATCCCTGCAGATTTGGGTTCAGAGAGAGGAACTGAGCAATTCCATGCTGCAGATTCTGGGTGCCTCCACGAATCTCACCCTTCTGAAGCATTCACGCAGGACACAGGGATGTTTCAGCGTCTCTGGAATTTTGGCCAGAGAAGATCAAAGTGGCCTGGCCAGACTGCCATTGCCTGCCCTCTGTTGCTGTCCTGGCTATTTCCCATGGACCAGGCCCCAGCCTCCCTCATGGTGAAGGTCCCAGGGTGGTGTTCAGACTCTGATCCTGATCCCTGGCCAATCGATCCCATCTGAGATGTCCTCATCCCCAAAGGACCAGGAGGAAAGAGCCCTGCGGTTCCTCCACGGCCCTTGCTCAGCACCGGGGTCTCCCCGACTCCTGCTCCAGGCCTCCCCTCGGGCCCTTCTCTGGCTGTGGAAGTCCCTCCAGGCCTCCCCTTCCAGCCAGGACCCTTTCTGGCCCCGGATGTGCCATCAGCTCACTACATCAGTTGGGTGGGTGAGAGGAATGGGCCTTGTGCTGTCGCATCAGCTTGGGTTCCCGGGGCTGGCTGGCCAGGCCGTTGGTCCCAGTCTTTGTCTAGGCTGTCCTTGGCCTCAGCAGCCCCACCTCCCCAGCCCCTCCCCAGTGCCTCCGAGGGCCTCCCCTGCGGTAGGGACCTGGACCTCCTCTGTTGGTCATTGACTGCCAGGTGGCTGCCTGGAATGCTTCTTGTCCAGATTTGTCAGACAGCAAGTGGGGGACACTGTCCCTTCTGGCCCTGGAATGTGACTTAGGAGGCAGAGTTAGCAGAGACCACGGCAGGTCCAAAGCTGCCCTGCCTGCTGGGCCTCACCACCCTGCTCTTGAACAGCTGAGCCCAGCTTCTCCTCAGGGACAGTTGGGGACATTCTGTCAATCTTTTGGGGTGTTCTTGAGCAGCCCTTCTGGGGTATCAGAGACGGCCAGGAGAGTTTCCAGGAACCTTCCTGCCATAAGGAATCAGGATGCAGGGAGGATCTAAGACCAAAGGCCAGAGGCTGGGAGGTGGGGTTGGGGGCATTGGAGGGGGCACCCAGCAAGCCTGGAGTGAAGGAAGTGTGCGAGCTGGAGGCCAAGCAGTAGCTGTGTCTTCCCAGAACACCCAGGTCACCAGAACCCAGGGCTTAGATACAAAATGTGCGCTGAGGCCACGCAGAGGGACTGGGACTCGGGAGCTGGGTGGGCATGTGCTTGGCACACACATGGCCCTGGGTTTGATTCCCAGCACCAAAAAAGAAAAAGGAAATAGGCCCAAGAACACCCCTTCTGGTGGAAAATCCTGGGATGGCCCTGGGTTGGAGCAAGTGACTTCAGGCATAGTGGGCCGTGGGGGAAGGGAAGGTGACAGCAGCCCCTCTGGGCAACGTGGGTAGGAGCCCTTCAAGGGACCGATGCTCTCAGATGCTTGGTTCCAGGTAGCTTTGCAATACACACTGGAAGAAGAACCCAAGATGCGAGGATAGTTGTTCTCCTTCTCCTTCTCCTTCTTCATCCCCTTCCCCTTCTTCTCTTCCTCTTCCTCTTCCTTCTTTTGTTGGCACCCACTATTGAACCCAGGGGTGCTTAACCATTGAGCCACTTCCTATGTCCTTTTATATTTTATTTTGAGACAGCTGTCTTTGAACTTGTGATCCTCCTGCCTCAGCTTCCTGGCCATTGGGATTACAGGTGTGTGCCACCAACACCTGGCCTGCAAGGATGATTCTAAAGAGTGAGAGACTCCAAGAGTCTGAGGTGAGAAGCTTCCCAACTCTTGAGGCCCCACTGCCCCTCCCTTGCTGGATTGTGGCTGGATGGGGGCCGGTCTTCCCTGGACGTGGGGAGTTGCCATAGACCTTTGTAGAGTTGGCTTTGAGCTTCTGGTATGTCTGAAGGTGAAGCCCTGATTTATTTGGAAACACAGCTTCTACTTTCTGAAGAGACAGCACCATTTTCCTTCTTCACTGCCTGGGGCCAGCCTGTTGGAGAACTGGACACAGGCCGGATCTTGCTGAGGGAGAGTGTGGCCCAGCATGTTTGTCAGACCACTCAATCCCGAGCAGCTCTCCCTCCTGCCAAGGGGGCCAGCACAGGAGGCCAGAGATGGGGCCAGACCTGGGGAGACACCCACTCTCTGCTCACCTGGGTCCAGGGCTCTCCTACCCTCTGTGGAGACAAGGCTTCCCCTGGGCTTGGCTCTCTCTTCTTCTTCTCCCCAAAAGCCCCAGGTCTCAGAGTTGAGCTGCTGGGGGTAGGGGAGATAAGAGGGTAGGGGACAGGTGGGGCCTCCCCCTGCTCCCCTTACCTTCCTAAACTCCCAAGGCCTGATTCCCATGGTCTGTCTCCTCTCCTCCCTCGATCTAGGAACCCTCAAAGGCGGGAGTACACCTGTCACCTTTCATTCCTCCCTAAGGTTTTTCTTCCCCCCCCCCAAATCACCTGATTTAGTGAGTTTAGAATGGCCCCAGAGCAGGCGTCCCATCCCCTTTTTCAAAGTTCTAACAGGTCGCGGATGTGACTGTCCTTGGCTGTCCAATGTAGGAGGCCCATGTGGCCCCGGGGAACTTAAAATGTGGCTGGTCTGGATTGAGCTGTGCTGAGAAGGTAAATGTACTTTGACCTCAGGGGTCCCAAACAATCCAAGAATGTAAGACATCTCATGAATAATTCTTAATATTAATTACACACTGAAATGATCATATTTTGGATGTACTGGGCTAAATAAAATTCATTTTAAAATTTATTTAATCTTACTTTTTAAAATGAGGTGATGACAAAGTTTAAATTCCATGTGCCTCACATGTGCGGCTCATTAGAGGTCTTTGTATTGGCCTGTGTGGGTCGAAGGCAGGGCTTTAGACTGCTTTGAACACAAAGGGAACTTGGGACCCTTGGGTGCTGACACTGAACCCCAGAAAGAGTTTCCACGTCTTTTCCGAGATCAAGTTCTGGGGTTGTGGAGGACCTGGTGGCAGGGCTAGGATCTGCCCAAGTAAGAGGAGAGGGCTTCCCCTGCTCCTGGAGGTGGAGAGCCTGTGCCCTCCAACCAAGCCCTGAGCAGGGAGGTCCCAACACACAGGGGTCCCAGTGCTTAAGGGCTCTGGAGCAAGCTCCGCTCAGGGTGCCAGTCCTATCCCCACCAACAAAAAAACGGGTGCCACTCAGCTTCCTCATGCAGTAAATAATAGCTCCATGGGAGAGTTGTGAGGATTAAATGGGTGAATACGTGTGAAAGAATCCGAATACTGTACGGCACCCAGGAAGTGGTTGGACTCACAGTCAGTGTTTCCAGTGCCTTTGCTGGATCACTCAGGGCAGGAGGGCACAGACGGGGCAGGCAGGCTTGAGTCCCAGTTCTGCCCTGGCCCTACTCTTCTCAGTGTCACCCCCATCTGGTCCCATGAGGGTTACCAGGACCCCACTGGCCCAGGGCAGGCTCCAGTGAGATTGTCCCTTCCTCCTGAGGTGCTTGTCATTACCCCTAGAAAGCTGAGTGGAAGACTAGAGTCCCACACTGGTCTGGCCGGCGGGGGAAGGTGACCTTGAGCCCTGTGGGGTGGGGGTGGGCCAGGCTGGTAAGGGGCTAAATAGCTGGAGGACCCAGGAGCCTGTGCTCAGCCAGACCCTCAGAAAGCCTGGTCTTAGCCCTGTTGGAAATTCTTAAGCTGGGATTTCGGTTTAATTACATATTGATTAAATGGAACAAAGGCGCGGGGGCTCCAGGGAGCAGGCTCTGTGAGCGCCTGATGGAATTTCATTCCTGCTCTTTCCCTGCCTCCCACTCTCTCACAGCCTGGAGCTTCCCCTGCCGAGGAGCCCAGCTCCTCGGCTCCTCGTGGCATCTCTAGCCCTGCCTGGAAGAGGGGACAGCAGGTGACCCTTGGCCACAAAGCGCTGGGTTTTCTTCCCTGCATCAGCCCCCAGCACTCACCTGTCTATTATCCCAAACTCCAGTCAGGTCCTGAAGAGCACCCGTGACAGAGCCAAGGTCATGGCCAAGGTTAAAGGCAGATCTGGGCCTTGAATCTGAGTCTTTGACAGGATCTCTTCCTGTGCCCTCCAACACAGAGAGCACAGCTCTCTGGGAGGTATAGGGTGGCTTGGGGACCTGACTCTGTCCAGGTTCTCCGGGACTCCATATGGAGAAGTCCCTGAAGACGCCCTATCCAGCCAGTATTTACTGAGCACCTGCTCTGCACAGGTTCTGTTCTAGGCACTGGGGAGTGAGTCTGCTGTGCTCTCTGACCTCCATGGAACCCTCAACCTGCCTGGAGAACCAGGCCTCATCTTCCTGAGCAGATGACCGCTGGCCTGAAGCTCAGAGAAAGAGAAGGGAGCCAGGGCTGGGCAGAGAAGGGAAGGCACGCCCAGGAGAGGGGACAGCACCAGCCGCAGAAGACTGGAGACAAAGGGAGGCTCTTGGGTGGAACCAAGGAGGACAGATGGAGGAATGAGGCAGGTGGCAGTGGTTGAGCTGAGGCAGGAGCAGGACCTCTCACGAGAGGCCTGTGGTTGTCACAATGGGGCTTCGCAGGCTCCTCCTGTTTTCTCCCAGCAATGCTGTTTGGGGAGTTGACTGCAGACCGGGAACCGAGTTGCTAATTGGTTTTATTCCCTAACTGGTGACTGGTTCAGAAAGGGCTCAAATGGTCCAGTTCAAACCAATGAAAGGCTGAGATGAAGAAGGACATCTTTGAACTGCTAAACCTACAGCTCTGAGGCCTATTTCTGAAAATCATGTTTTGTAATCCATTTCATTTCTTTTTTTTTAATTTAAATTTTTTATTTTATTTTTTAACTACATGAAAGTGGAAACATTACAATTCTTATTACACACATAGGGCACAATTTTTCATGTCTCTATATATAATGTATGTTCACGCCAATTTATGCTTTTATACGTGTACTTTGGTGGTTTTTTTTTTTTGCATTACAATTCTTAATACACCTATATACCACAATTTTTGTACCTTTGTTTGTATATAAAGTAGGTTGATACCCAATTCATGTCTTCATACATGTACTTTGGATAATGATGTCCATCACATTCCACCATCCTTGCTAATCTTCTGCCCCCTCCCTTTCCCTCCCACTCCTCTTCCCTATCTAGAATTCCCATTTCATTTCTTTCTTTATTTTTCTTAGGCCATTTTTTTAAAATTGGTGCATTATAATTATACAAGATAGTGAGATTCATTATGCCATTTTCGCACATGCACATAACATAGTTTGCTCCCCCACTACCTTCCTTTTCCTCCCCTACTCCCTCCCCCCATGTACTCGTTCTACTCTACTGATCTCCCTTATGTTATTATTATTATTATTTTAATTAGTGCATTATCATTATACATATATAAGCAGGATTCATTGCAGTAAATTTGTACACAGATATAGCATAATTTGGTAGATTTTGTTCCCAAGTGCTTTCCCATGCTCATTAATTTCTTCATGGAATAAACTAATACTAGTTGGATATTTTGTTACTTCCAGCTCAAAGCAGCCCAACCAATGCATCCACTTAGGCCACAGGCAGGACTTTGGACTTCACCTTAAGAGCAGAGGGGAGTCACAGAAGAATTTAAGCATGAAAACATTTTCTTTCTAAAACTATCACTCCAACAATATGAATGTACTTGATACCATGGAACTGTAAACCTAAAAATGATTAGTATGAATTCTGCTGTCATGTATAACAAATTAGAACAAATAAATAAATTAATTTAGAAAAATAAAAATAGTAAGTTTTATGTTGTGTTTATCTTATCACAATAAAAATAAAAAACCGGAGCTGGGCATAGTGACTCATGACTGTAATCCTAGTGGCTCAGGAGGTTAAGGCAGGAGGATAGTGAGTTCAAAGCCAGCCTCAGCAACTTAGTGAGGCCCTAAGGAAGTCAGTGAGACCCTGTCTCTAAATAAAATATAAAAAAGGGCTGAGGATGTGGCTCAGGGATTGAAAAAAAAATGGAGACATATTGCTCTGAGTGCAAAGTCAAGGAGAAGGAGGGGTGAAATGAGATACCAGCTGGTGGAACAGTCTATCTAGGGAGGCAGTAAGTTCTGCATCAGGGAAGTGACTAAAGAGCACTACCTACCATCTGTCAAGGGTCTGGGAAGGCATCCCACGCCATGGGCAGAGGTTGGGCACAATGGCGCCTCTCAGTTCCTACCCACTACCTGTGCTGCCGACCACTTCCCTGCTTCCCTGGGTGTTAGCAGATCCTTGGCCTCAGAGTGGCCCAGGAGTCAAAGGGAAACAGCACTCCCTTCTCTGCCGTTTTCCTCCACAACACTTATCACCTTCAAACATTGGCATCGTTTACTTATTTATCTTGTTTATTGCCCATCTCTCCCACTCAGACTGTGCTGTTCAATATGGTGGCCAGGAGCCACAGGTAGCTGTTTGATCACATAAATGTGCCTTGTCTGAAGAGCCAAGTGCCATAACTATAAAAGATTTTAAAAATTGTGCAGAAAGAATGTAAAAGAAGCCAGGCGTGGTGGCACACACCTGAGAAACAGGCTTGGGAGGCTGAGGTAGGAGGGTCCTGAATTCAAAGCCAGACTCAGAGACTTAGTGGGGCCCTAAGCAACCCTGTCTCTAAATAAAATACAAAATAGGGCTGGGGATGTGGCTCAGTGGTCAGGTGCCCCTGAGTTCAATCCCTGGTATACCCTCCCCCCACCAAAAATGTAAACAAATTAATTAATTTGAAAATACTGATCAATGTTGACATGATGATATTATGGATATATTGGCTTAGGTAAGCTGTCTTACTAAAATCAGTGTCATATCACTCTTACTTTTTCAATGTGGCTACTGAAAAGTTAAAGCTCACTATGTGGCTTTCAGTCATTTTCTGCTGAAGAGCATTTTGCCAGATCAGAGGTTGCCAAACTATGGCCCATGGGCCAAACCCAGCCAGCCACCTGTTTCTGGGTATCCCACAAACTAAGAATAGTTATTACATTCTTAAAGGATCACAAGAAAACAAACAAAGTATGCAACAGAGCCTCTGTGTAGACCACAAAGCCTGAAATATTCATTCTCTGACCTTTTACAGAAAACATTTGCTACATTTACTGCTGTACTGGGCTGCAAAATCGGCCAAGGCAGGAACTTTCATTAGTTTTGTTTGTCACTGTGTCCCCAGTGCCACTGCTGGGCACACAGTAGGTGTTTAATAAATAATGAATGAATGCGTGGCCAGACCTTACCTGGCTGCTTTTTGTTTCTGCCCTGAAAAACTGCCTTCCAGAGGTCCTGGCTGCTCCCAAGGGTAGAGCTAGCCTGTACCTGCGCCAGGCACCCCACAGCCAGGCCAGATGCGGGGCTGGACCCCGGGGCTGGGGCAGGGCAAGAACAACACACTCAGGGCAGCGTGCTCTCTCCTCTTTGCCTTTCAGAGGCCAAAGTCGTCACCACTGTCCATTCCTGCTGCCAAGAGCCCTAGGGTGAGGTGGGGAGGGCGCATGGGAGTTCGCCCACCCTCTAAACCAGGGCAGTCCAGAGAGGGCTCTGGATTGAGAGGCAATCAGCCTCGGCCCAGGCTGGAGTTTGGGCTGTTTTATTCCTCGGGGTCCAGTTCTTTTTCAAGGATATGGAAGGCAAGGCTATTCTAAGGCCACAAAGCCAGGCCCAGCGGTGCTTGATCCTGCCTGTCCTGGGCAGGACGCTGAGGCTTCAGTGGATTAGAAACCAGGACTTGGCCATCATGATCTGTTTTAAAAAGTAGGCCCCGTGTTTGGGGACCTTAATGCTAAGCTTTTATATCCCTTGCAGCAACATTCCTTCTGACCCTCTCCACCTTCCAGCATGTGCAGGGGGTGATTTTGGTGACACTGCCTTGCTTAGACTCAGCCCAGAAAGAAAAAAGAGAGATGTGTCCCCTTATTGGGCATCAGAGATAATGGAGCAAAAACCCAAGAGATCCTCAAGCCAAGGGGGGGGGGGGCTGTCGCTGGCTCAGGGGAGCAGACCCACTTGGGTGGGAGGCAGGATCGGTTGATGGGAGGGGCCAGCTTTGCCATCAGACCCACTCCCTAGTGGGGGAAACCACTTAATCTTTCTGGACCTCAGTTTCCTCCTCTGTGGAGTATCTAATGGTGAGGGCGGTTGTGAGGGTCAGAAGCAGTGGCTGAGCAGAGTGGCTGGTGCATAAAAAGGGCCTCCGTAAATGGCCACCGAATTGATTATTCAGGAAACAATTCCCTCACCAGGGGCCAGAGAAGGAAGAGGTCTAGGCAGCTCTTATTGGCTCAGGGTGGCCAAGAAATTCCCCTTGGCTTGGAGAGACCCAGTGAGGTGTATCTTGGAGCTGGGGGTGTGTTACTGAGAGAAGGAGAGAGAGTAAATGAGAGAGAGGGAGAGGGAGGGAGAGGGGGAGAGAGTGAAACAGGAGGAGAGACATGCATGCTGTTCTTCTGCCTAAAAACCTCCTCCTCATCCTCCCTCTGGACTCAGACCTCCTGCACGGTGGCAGCAAGAGATCCCCAGCTTTGGTGTCCTCCTTCTCTCCTCCCCACACGAGCTGCAATTACAAAAGAAAAATCTATAAAAATTAAGTGATTCTGAAAGGCTGAGCAAAGACCTGGAGTGTGTAGGGAGGAGAGAGGAAGGACTGTGCCCTTGCTTCTTGTCCCTTCTTTTTATTGTCTTTCTCTTGCTTTCTGGTCCTTTGGGGACAAGGTGTTGGAAGGAACACCTGAAACTACCCCTCCTGCTTCTGCTCCACCTCTCCCAGAAGTCCCCATTGTATGCGAAGCCCTGGGTGAGACTGATCTGCCTTCCCTGTAGGGACCCCAGCTGGTGGGGACAGACATCTCAGGAGATTGTTGATGACAGATGACAGGGATGCTGACCCCTAAGGCCTGAGGCCCCTTCTCTTCCTCTTAACATGCTGAGAAATAGGGAAGGAAGGACTTTTCTTCAATTTGTCCAAAATATAACCGCCCTCCTGGGTGGTTCCTGCAGGTGACACCAGAGAAGGAGAGCACCTTGCTCAGCTCAGGAAGACTTCAGAGAAAGCTCCCTGGTCCAGGGTGTGGAAGTGTTCTCAGGAATGCAGTGGACTGGGGCAGGGTGAACCTCTGGTCAGGGGGAACAGCACATGTGAAGGCTGGAGATGCCACTGTTTCAAACATGGACACCTGTTCCGTGTGTGAACATATCAATTGGGACCTATGATGGGGGTGGGGAAGGAGCTGGGCCAGGAGGCCTCCAG
This sequence comes from Marmota marmota marmota, assembly GCF_001458135.2. Lineage (NCBI taxonomy): Eukaryota > Metazoa > Chordata > Mammalia > Rodentia > Sciuridae > Marmota > Marmota marmota. Next base: position 6,874,392 of record NW_026000229.1, read on the forward strand.
TGCCAACCTCAGGGGCATGGACTTCTTGACCAGTAAGTGACAGGAAGCCTTCTGAGGAGGGAACATCTGTGCCCCAGTTTACAGGCAAAGGGATTGGAGGCTCGGGGTGCTGGAGACCTTGACCAAGTTCCCCAGACTGAGGGCTGGGCCCGGAGGGCAAGCGCTGGCCTCAGCCTGCCTCTGATAACAGCGTTAATGACTCTAATTCACTTTAGTCCATTAATGACTCTTTTATTGAGCAGAAGCAGGCGCCGGGAGTGCGTGGGTGTGAGCCGCTGTGCAGGCGCCTCAGAGCTGTGCCCCAGAGAAGATGGCCATTTGAGCCTCCCTGGACAGTGGTCTGGGAGACCAGGGTATTGTCCCTGTCCCTGTCACCATCTGGGCTACAGAGCCCTAAGACACCCCTCCAAGCTAATGAAGTCTTCATTTAGGGGGTGGATGGCGGGCACTGTAGTTGCCTGGACCTAGCCTCAGTCCTTCTTGGGGTACTGATGTGGTGGGGAACTGGAAAGCAGGACCAGCCCAGTTGAACAAGTGTCTCTTCCCATGTGGCCAGAGGAGGAAAGGGATTCCCCCCTGCATCTGGCTGCCTACCCCCACCCTTGTCTTTGATCCCACAGTCTGGCATGGGGGTCGGGGACAGTATGAGTGGGCTCCGGGAGGAAAGAGGCTAAGCCATAATGCTCGCTGTTCCAGAAACACTTGTAGTAAAAATTGTTAGAAAAAGAGGTTTATTCAAAGCCAGCTTTAAGGAAGACGGAAGCAACTTAATTGTTTCAAAGTCCCATTTCGGAAATCCCTGAAAATTAGCAGAACTTTGAAAGAAGAGTCAGGGAACTGACAAGAGGCAGGAAATGTCTGTGTGTGGACTTAGCCCGGCTGCGGCAGGCTGGCCTGAGTGGACAGTCTCCGTTTCTTCTGGCGCCTGTCAGGGTGGGGGTTGCAGCCCTTCAACTTCCTTCATTATGTCCCATTATGTCATCATGGCCCAAAGCAATCTTGTAGGTTTTTGCTACCTTCTTTCTGGGGCCAGTGTCTGCATCTTCTTAATTTGGTGGTAGTGGTGGAAATCCCAAAGTGAGAGGTGAGGCCTTGGCCAAGAGCACCAGCCAACAATGAGGGTCCTAGAGCACAGGAGGATCCCTAGGTTGAGGAGGGGCTGGCCGGAAATTACTGCCTAACTCAGCCTAGAGTAGAAATAAACCATGCATATGCATGAGGCCTCATGACTATGCATGAGAGGAAGAAGCCTAAAGCTCCAAGGGCTTGGGACAAGGTAGGGATCTCCTGCCCCCATCCCTGCAGCCCTAATGGCTTCTGTGGCTGGTAGTTGTTGAAGGAGCAGAAGAAGGTCACTGCCCTGCAGCAGGCCTCAGTTTTCCCATCTGCACAGTGGTGACAAATTTCTGCTTACATTGCCTCCTAGAGATGTGCAGAAGGCCAGAGCCTGGCAACAGCCATCACTAAATCAGATGTCTCTGAAAACACAACAAGGGGATTCAGAGGCAGGGATTGCCCAGAATCTTTAGTCAGGGTCCCAAAGAAGCAATACTACAATGTGAACCCCATTTCACAACGCTAAAACTGCAGCCCAGATAGGAAGAAAGACTTGACAGAGGTCACACTGGTAGGTTCTAGGGCCTGTGGCCGACTTTAGGACCCTGGACGGGACTGCTTTTCCTCAGCCTGGGCGCCATGTTGCTCCCGTCACTTCACCAGGGCTTTCTGAGCCATTTGTTTTTATGTCTGTACATCGGGTGGCCTGCGAGCAGGGCTGGCGTCCGCCTGTGAGTATAAAACTGACAAGAGGCGCTGGCAGAGTGTGGAAACTGTCAGCAGAGCAGCCGCCTGTGAAATTAACATGATATCGAAAGCGTCAATGTTTATTTACTGGAAATATCTGGACAGGATGCAAAGCAGGCCTGCAGCTGGTGCCTGAGGGTGAGGGTCACCCCTGCTGTCCCTCCTCTGCAGCCACTAGGTCCTGATGGCATAACCAACTGACCCCCATCTGAGACACCCCCTCCCCTTGTCTGCTTGACTTGCTGAGGAACCAGGTCTCATGGAGAAAGTGAGGCTTCAGTGACATTTATCCAAAAGTAATCCCTGTCATTGTCCCAGAGTTCCAATGATGGTGTCCAGGATCTAGTGAACAGGGAGGTCCTTGCTGAGGCCTGTGCTCTCTGGACATCTCCAGAGAAGTCAAAACTCCTGTTGTGTTGGTCATCTGTCCCTCTCCCCGGCCAGGAAGGGTTGGATAGTTCTCCATGGCAGCCCTCCCCCAGGCTCAACTGATTGGGTCAGGTTGAGGTCACCCAACTCAAACTTAGCCAATCAGAATGTGTCTCATGGGGTTTGAAATCAGGGCACAAAGATTAGGTTAGCTGCAGGGAACTGAAGTAAAAGGTGTGCTGCCTCCAGGCAGGGGCTGCCATTTTGGGGTGGTGAAGTTCAGCCAAGGGGAAGCTTGGTTGATAGGGACAGGGAGGAGGTGGAGCCAATGTGCAGCGGGGACTAGAAATGAGAGCCTTCCAGCTCCAGGTAGAGATAGACACACACAGGTGTTTTTCAGCTTGGAGAGGAAGGACGGCAGTTGATTCTACAATTGTGCTTCTTAAAATTTCTCTGTTACCTTACAAAGGGTACTTTGTTTGAAAGAGGCAGAATTTTCCCTGAAAATGGCCCTAAGACAGACTGACATGCAGAGTAAGATGACAAGAAATAAACTTAAAAATGTGGAATTAGTTGGAAAGGAATAAGGGGCAGGGACTGGCCCATGATATGTGGTAACAAAGCTGCTAATTCTGTTGTGCTCCATGGTTATTGGGACCCAGAACTTGGGCCCAAGGAGAGCCAGGCTCAGGGGACCATAGAGAAAGACAGAATCAAGGATTTGGTTTTTGGTTTTGTTTTGCTTTGTTTTTTGATTTTTAGTTGAGGATGGCCACAATCGCTTTATTTTATCTATTTATTTTTATGTGGTGCCGAGGATCAAACCCAGGGCCTCACATGTGCGAGGCAAGCGCTCCACCACTGAGCCACAACCCCAGTTCCAAGGACCCGTTTCTTGCCAAGACACTCTCCTCACCTGCCTCTGCTCTTCCCAGCATCCTCTGTGAACTGAAATCATGGCTCTTGGTAGCCCAGAGACTCACCTTTTCCAGAACGAACTCAAGAAAAATCTACGCTGGCACTCCCCGGCTCCAAATTCAAGTATCCCAGGAAAGGACTGTGTTTGGCTGGGGACTGGGGGCAACACGATTCCTCATCCACTCGCAGCAGTGAGAATATGTAGGTGTGACGGGCCCAGCTTGGGTCAGCTGTCCTTCTCTAAAGCAGGCCGTGTCCAGGGCAGTGGGTTCTATAAGAAGACAGTGGTTTCTACTCAGCCCGTATGGCTAGGGGTGAGGGAGGAGGAACCCACACAAACAGGGGCTCTCTGAGCAGACCGAGCTATGGATGGCCACTCTGTTTTTCAAGCGTGGGGATCTGAGGAGGGGTCAGCTCAGTTTTCACCACCTACCTCTCTCAGGAGAAGCACAGGGGACTGGTTGGTCTCTGCTGATGACAACTGTGTAGGGCTGGGCTGAAAACTTACCCTCCTCCGCCCTTGCCATCTGGAGCTTTCCAGTCCCTGGGCCTGGTTTCCCTTCACAATTGCCCAGCTGATGTGCTGGTGCCCAAAGTCTCCTCTTTCCTACATTCTGACCCGGGAATCTGGATTTTGACTGTAGCCTCTCCTGGGATTGTTTGGGAAACACTGGTTTAGGCCCTGGAGGGTGAACCTCTCACTTGGCTAGAAATGAGACCAAAGCAGAGGAAGGATGGCACCTGCAGGATAGATTCAGTCACCAGGAAGTCTTCACAGCAGTATTCTGTACCTTGGCTGTGCATTAGAGATACCCAGGGAACTCCCCAACCCTCTCACCTTGCCCGAGCCTCTGCAAACAGGAGCTAGCCAGCGCAGTTAGAATTCATGTTCCCCTGGTGACTTGGATGTGTAGCCAGGCTTGACAACCACTAGCCTGGGGAAAACTATCATTTTGACTCCACCTACACTCCTGCTTCAATACCTTGCCCCTCCCNAGGGCTGGGGATGTGGCTCAGTGGTAAAGCACCACTGGGTTCAATCCTGAGCACCAATAAAAGAAAAAGAAAAAAGAAAGAAAGAAGAAGAAAGTGAAGAAGTGCATCCCCATCCTCCACTCCCCCAGGCTCAGGCTGGCCTGGGCTTCCCTGAGCCTTTGTCCTACAGGAACCACCTTGTTAGAGGACATCTGTAAAAGGGCTGCTTTCCTTGCAGCCAAATAGTTTTAAATACAGACAGCCCTGAAAGACAACACTTAGCTCAGCCCTGAGTCCCGCTCCATTCTCTGGAGGGTCCAGGAAAGGACAGCAACTGGCACCAGCTAGGTCCTTTCCATGAGCATTGTGTCCAAGTTTCCCAACAACCCTGTAAGGGGGGGAATGATTATCCTCTTTTTTTTTTTTTTTTTTTGCAGAGCCGTGCAGTAATGTGCCCCAGGGCGCCTGGCTGATTAGTGTGGAGCAGAGGCATAAACCAGGGTGCGCCAAATCACTTCCAACCGATCTCACCGGAAGCCAATTATGCAAAGCAGGGCAGAGTGGAGGGCCTGCTGCGGTGAGGGAATGGGGGCTGCTGCTGGTCTGCCCCTCCCCTGCCCCCAGTAGAGACAGGCTTGAGGGTGGGGCTGACCATTTGAGGATAACTCTCTTGGACCTTGGCCCTGGGAGAGAAGCTGCTGGAGAGGCAGGGCCCAGGGTCCACACACAGGGCCTGCCGGACAGCTGCCATCACTCCCGGGTCATCATCATCGTAGCTACTGTGTGGGCTACAGAGCAATCCACAGAGACTGCTCCTGGCCTGCCCCCTGTGACTTCTCATCACATCTGGTGCTCATATGGCTCATCCTAATTTTTAAATGTTACTTGAGGGAAGTGGCTGGGGTCTGTCTCCTTCACCACACACTAGGCTCCCTAAGGGTAGGAACTTTGCTCATCTTGTTCTTCCTATTGTTTTCATGCCCATCCCAATGACAGGTGAGAGTAGATGCTCAGTATGGGAGGAAAGGAATGTTCCAGAACAAAAATATATACCCCATTTTTTAGACTGGGAAAGTGAAACCCAGAGAGGAGAAATGGATCAGGGTCACACAGGAAGTAACAGCTGAGCTGGGCCAGAACCTGACCCAGAGTCTGGGGGTGGAGGAAGCCCCAAGAGACCAAGTGGCGGTGAGAGTCAGGAGGGATGTAGGCGTACACCATCCTGACAGATTGAACGTGGGATGAGAGAGGTCACGAAGGCCCTGAGTAGAAGTGCTTTTCCACAGTCAAGACCCCTCTGACCAGGAACAAGCTGCCCTTCTGGAGCTAGTGAATGAGCAGTGACAGCTGTCCTCAAGATTGAGAGCTGTGGCCCTTCCAGAGTGGGCAGCAGATGGGCCATGAGCTGGAGAACATGAATGGCCCGCAGGGCCTTAATACAAGGCCTGCTAGAAATTATGCTGGATTTCAAGGTTGAGACAGAGAAAGAGAGGGACAAAGAAAGAGAGTTTGTCCATCCCGTAGGAAAAAGACAAATACGACTGGCTGTCACTATGGGCTCTTAATTTCCACTTTGATGGGACAGATCTCCCTTTTGGATAGGGCACCTGGTCTTGGAATGGGTCAGGTCGCATGGCAGGGACAAACCCTCCTTGCCGGCCCCTGTGAGTCCCAGGGTCCAGGGACCCATGATTGTTCTGAAAGGCCAAGGACGGGAAGCTGTGTAGGGAATCCATAAGAACAATGACACTAGAAGCAGACATTTATTGGCCACTTACTCTGTGCCAGTGTCTGTTCTAAGGAACTCGCAGGCATGACCTAATCTGTTCCTCACAAGCCACATGGGCAGCTTGCCCAACATCACACACTGGTAGGTGGCAGAGCCAAGATTTGGACCCAGCTCAGCTGGCCCCAGCCCCCATGCTTTTGAACCCCTACACTCCGCCTGACTTCATGTTATGTTTTAATGTGATTCAAAACCTCAGAGTCTGGTTTTGCCTGTGGCCATCTTGGTGAGTCCTGACACAGGGGATTGATTGATTTAGAATGGGGGAGAGGGGGCCCTATACCATGAGCTGAAGACTACCAGAAAAATAAGTGGGGTGTGTATGTGTGTGTGTGTGTGTGTGGAGAGAGAGAGAGAGAGAGAGAGAGAGAGAGAGAGGATATGAATGTCCAGTGGGGGGAGGAAGGAGGGGGCTGGGAACATCCCAGGCAGAGTTTGGAGGAACAGCGGTGGGGCCTGGAGAATTTTGGAGCAGCTTGGGCATTTGAGGAAGAGAAAACGAGGTCAGTGCAATCTCTTCAGAATTCTCTAGAGAGAAGACATCCTGAATCATCCAAGCTCTCTGCAGTCTTTGGGCCAAGTTCCCTGGCAGACCTGGTGCTGCCAGCCTCACATGGAGCCTCTGGCCAGGATGCTCACCTGTCCCCAGTCCATCCAGAGGAACCAGTGTGGCTGGGACTTACCTCAGTCTCAATATCTAGCCTCTGAGACCCCCCACCACTCCTGCCCTCAGCCTACCCCTGCCTTCTAACTCTAAGAAGGAGGGCTCAGGGCAGAGGGGTCCTGTGAGGCAGGGTCTCCATGGCCACGCCCCTGCCTGGTCCCTCTAGGCCTTTATCCTAGCAGCGCAGGCTGGTCGCCTAGGAGACAGAGCCAGGCGCGCTCTCATTGGCTGGCAAGGGCAAGGCGGGTGGGAGCGGGGTTCCAGGACGCTGCTCCCGTGCATGCACGTGTGCGTGTGTTCGTGGTCTCGTGTGTGTGTGTGCAGGGTGACTGAACACAGGGCACAGGGGCCAGACTGGCTGCACTGTGGTTCCAGGAAGGGATGAAGATGCGCTGCGGATGCCTGGGAAATCCCCAGTGATTGGAGCTGGGTAGCTGGGTTGGGGTATGGCTCATCCAGGATCCCCTAGGCAGTGCGCCTGTCGGTATCTCTGTGTGAGTGCCGGACAGGGACTGCTTCGTGGGACTGTACATTAGTGTGAATGTACAGGGTGGGAGTGTTGAGTGCGGGGGTTACAATGTGACATATTATCTGGTGCACACCAGTGGCGTTTGCTTGTATGGGTACCTGAAAAGTTCCTGTGTGGCCACAAACTGCAGCATGTGTGTGAGGATGGACAAATACGTGCACATGTGTACCTGTTGGAGTAGAGGTGTGTGTGTGTGTGTGTGTGTGTGTGTGTGAGAGAGAGAGAGAGAGAGAGAGAGAGAAGACGTGTGAAAACTCACTCTAAAGAAGGAGCACTCACCTAGCACGTGAGAAGCACTGGGTTCAATTCTCAGCACCACGTTAAAAAAAAAAAAACAATAATAACAGTATTGTGTCCAACTACAACTAAAAAAATTTTTTTTTTAAAGAATGCACTTTGGCATCTGCCTCCTCTGTTCCCACAACTCAAAGATTTCCTCCTTAATTTCTGAGATGTGCCCCTCTCATGCTTAAGAACCCACCATAGCTCCCCCCTGCTCAGATGCTGCTCTATAGCACAACCTGCCCCAACTTCCTCAGCCACCTGCCCTATCCTCCATAGGAGTACCAGGGGACAATGAGGGAGGGTCCTGTCTCCAGAACAGGGGAAGCTTCAGAGACAAAGATGACGTGTTCAAAGCAAAGTTTCTTTTTCCTGAGCCAGCAGAACTGGAGCGGAGGGTCTGGGGGACCTTTGGAAAGCTGGCACCTGTCTCTGATCCGAAGTCCACTCTCTACATGAATGTTTTCCGAGCTCACCTCTTCTTGTGGGATATTGGGCTCCACAGATGCAAGTGCTTACCAGGTGTGTCCCCTTATCCACCCCAGCCCTAGTATGTTTGGAAGTTTCCTTTGATGGGGGCAGTAGGCAGGTCAGCAGGGGGCGGGGGACTCAGGGGCCCAGGAACCCATCCTGGGTTCTCCTGGCCTCTTGAGGTCTCATCCTCACCCCAAAACAATCTCCCCCTTTACTCTGCACTCCTAGAAGTCCCTTCTGCCTCTGGGTGACTGCAGGGGCCATCATCCTTGAGGGAGAAATGGAACAGCTGTCCCTCTGGCTCTTAGCCAGTCAGGTGCCAGCCCACAGTCAGGCTGCCGGGCTTTGTGCTCTGGCTGCAGGACCTTCCACTGGTCCCTGTCCCCAGCTGGTGGCTCCACCTGGATTCACCATGGGCCAGAGGATCTTGGCTGCTCCTTTTGGGCCATCTTGCCGGGTTGTGCCCTTGGAGCTCATCTGGTCCAACTCCAGCTGTTCAGAAAGAACAGTAAGGCCTAGGGGCAAGGACTCACCCCAGGTGGCAGATGAGAGGAAGGCTGCCCAAGAAGGACATGGGAAGACTCTAGGAAGGTCACCACCAGAAGCATCCATGTGCTTGGACAGCAAGGCCTCGGGGGACTTTGGTTGTCATAGCTCTAGACTGAGTAGCACCTGAGGCAGGTTGGGGGGTTGAGCAGAGGTTCTGGGTGACCAGGGCCAGGGCTCCATTTCTGGTGATTGACGGTTGTGGCTGCTGTGAGCAAAGACAGGGAGATTGATGGCCCAGGCACAGGGCCAGGCTGTAAAAGTCCTTCTGCAGAAGAGACCGTGACCATCTCACTTCAGCAGCAGTGTGATGGGGACATCACTGCGGTCTGGGGTGAACTCTGTAGCTGGAAGGGAGAGGGGGACCCCGACAGTGTAGGCTTCTCTCTGACCCTTGGGAAGGTCAGTCCAGAGGTGCTCAAGGACTGGCGTAAGGTCACCCAACAATGCCTTTCCGCCTCTCAGCGCTGGACTGTGGACAGGGCCGGAGACATGGACGCCCCCACTCATCACTGGGCGATGCTGAGGGGCAGCTGCACACCCCTCCCACCCTGAGTGTTCCCTGTGTCCTTGGCAAGTCCCAAGCAAGGCTCTGGGGCTGGCAGGCAATGGAAAGAACGAGGCTTTACTGTGCCGGCCTCTCTCCTCTTTACAATGCCATATTATTTTTAACGAGCTAGGTAAATGTCTGTGAGTCAGAGCAAAGTCAGAGCCTCCAGCTGCCCCTCCTCTGGGACTGGGCGCCTTCCCCCCACCCTCACCGGGGCCTGTCTGGCCTTGTGTTTCCCATGGGAAGGTTTTCTGGGTGGTGTGGCGCTTGCCTCCTTATGGTCACCTCTCAGTTTGACTAAGTCAGAGTGGGGCTATTTTGTGACCTTGGACCTGTCACTTCCCAGCCCTTTTTAAATTTTGAGACGGGGTCTCCCTGAGTTGCTTAGGGTCTTGCTATATTACTGAGGCTGGCTTTGAACTTGTGATTCTCCTGACTCAGCCTCTGGAGCCGCTGGGGTTACAGGCGTGCGCCACAGAACCCAGCACATTTTGTGCCTTCTGTGTCACACCTTAGCTGTGCAACTTTGGGAGTGGCTCAGTCTCTGAGACTCATTCTTGTCATCATCAAAATAGGGGGACAGTCATGCTGATCACTGCCCTTGGGCTGAGCTCTGGGTGCAGCACACTGAGAGAGGCGGATCAGGGCAGGGCACGCCTGTCCTCTGTACTGCCTTCAGCTTCCCCTTCCTCTCTGTTCCTCCCAAACATTCTGGCGTGTGAGGTTGGGGTGTGAAGGAGCTGGGAGAGGGGAGAGGCTGTGACTGAGCACTGGGGCATCCCTGACTCTCTGTGTCCCTCCCCACCAAAGCTCTACCCTAGTCTTCTCAGCCAGTACCACTGTCGCCTGGCATGATGTCAGGGCCAAAATGGTGGGTGCAGGCTAATAGATTTCCCGGGAGGCTGTGGGTTCCTTGGCAACTCCCTTGGGCAGGCAGAGGCCTGAGCTCCTGGGGACGACTCTGTTCCCTAGGGCTGTGCTCATGGGCACGGTGAGCCCTAGTTTCTCAGCAGGTACTGAGACTGCCAGGCCTCTGATCAGGCTGCTTGTTGTCACCCGGTGTATTAGGCTCTGATCTTGGGGCCCCACAGAGATAGATGTCAGGTGGACTGGGAATCCCGAAGGGAAGTTGACTGACAGCTTTGAACACACGCCCCCATGCCCCAGGTGCTCACCCACCCTGCCTCGGCATATTCTCCACCACCGTCTCCTGCCTTTCCACAGAGAGGGCCACAGGAGGCAGCTGGCTGCGCCTGGCTCACAGAGGAGAAGTTCGAATTGGGAGTTGTTCAGAGGTCCTGGTACAGCACCTACCTGGAGGTGGGACTCGGAAGTCACTTCTTCTTCCAAGCCTCCGTGTTTCTGTCTGAAAGGAAGCACATCGGAACCTCTTCAAGGTGGGATTCCATAAGAGAATGTTGGGACATCGACTGACCTGGTGCCTGGCACGAGCCTTTGATAAGCACTAGCTGTTGGGATTATTGCACTTCTTACCTCCTGAACCCGTGTCCCACTTCTGCCCACTGTGGAGAGGACATTGGATGGGGGGAGCAAAGTCGGATTCAAGTCCTGGCTCTTCACTTACCGGTTGCAGATTCTTGGGCCAGTCGCCATCCTTGACCCCCTGCTCCCAGGCAAACTGTAGAGGTCTGTGCAGCCATGACTGGTTCCTCAAAGGAAAAAGGGAGGAACTGCAGAGGGTCACCTCCAAAGGTGGTTGCAAGGACCCTCGTGCCTGAGTGCCATGTGACTGTGCAGCTCCTCCCATCAAGAGCTGGGGTCCGTCTTCCCTCCCACTAAATCTGGGGAGCCTGTGACTTGCCTTGGCCGATAGACTGCAGCCAGGCGATGCTGCAGGATGTCCTGGAAGCTTCCCTTCTCGCCATGGTGGAGCTGAGCCACCAGGAAGTGTCTAGCTCGTCTGGAGAGACCATGTGGAAAGAGAGAAGCCAGCTGTCCTGCAGCCCTTCCAGCTTCCCCCGCTGAGGCGACAGACATATCAGAAGCTACCTTGGATCTTTCAGTCCCTGTCAACACCATGCGGAACAGAGATGAGCTGCCGTCCTCACCAAGCTCTGCCTACGTTGCAGACTAGGAACATAAATAAATGGTTAGGATTTTAAGTCATTGAGTTTGGGGGTGACTGTTGTGCGGAAACAGATAACTGATGCAGTCCCTTAGATCCTCCTGTACCATCTCAAACTTGGCTTGCACAAGGTTGAGCTCCTTGGCAACCTCTGATTGGACAAGGGGATGTTTAGTTGACTGTGAGGCAGCCAATCTATTGGCTGGTAAGTGACCAATCACGTTTTTCCTCTGGAGAGTATGAATGAGATCAGAGACTCTAGCAAGCCAGACCAGGAAGGAGGAGGGACCAGGAGACTTTCAATGGGAACTGGTGGCGGGGGCAACTTTCAGCCTTGTGCAGGCTGTTATGTCACCAGAGGACACCAAATTGGGGAGAGAAGCAGGAAAGGCAATAGACCATGAAACTGGGTTCTGTGAGGCTCCAATAAGTCCTTTAACTCCAGCTGGCCCGTGCTGTCTCTGCTTCTTGTAACACATGAATTCCAAAGCTCATGGTCCCTTGGCCAGCTGGCCACAGAACTTCTGCAGGGACCAGTTAGAGGTCTACACTGCTCCTTTGACCCCTTTTTCCTCATCCTTTGTGACACCCGCTAACCTCCATCCTGCAACATACACAGATTGAGGCCTTGTCCTCCAGGGCCCCAGGTCTGGCCATTCTCTCTGTGCTGGACAGACAGGGGTGATGGCCTAGAGTCTGCTCCTTCTCCCCACACAGCCCTAAAGCCTTCAGTGGCAAAGCAGAGGGGATGACCAGATTCAGGTCTACCCCAACCCCATTTGGGGTCCCAGCTCTTGAGACTCCATTGGTCCTGCACATAGCCCCTTCCACCCCCAGTCCTTGAGTTCAGTCACCACTCCCTTACTCGTCACACTAATAAAAGTGGTCACTAGTGTACCCCAAGCAGGTGCCTGTGTAGGTAGGCACTTTACAACACTAATTTCTGACACCTTGTAAACAGTATTCTTAACCCTGTTCTTCATACAGGACTCAGTGGTGATGATGGGATTTGAACCAAGGTCTGCCTGACTCTAGAGCAGGTACCATCTGCCACTCTGCTCTGTGACTCTAGGCAGGCTACTTCCCATCTCTAGGCCCAATAGTCTGACTTGTGAGGGGTAAACCAGGGAGAGGTTTGGGGTTTGCTGATCCTTCCAGCATTTACCCTCCTGGGTGTTTGCTGTGGCCAGGGCCACTTGCTTGACAAAGGCAGGTTCTCATTTTTGTCACCCTTCCTCTCTAAGGTGTGCCTGTCTTTTGGAGGAGCAGGCCTGGGGGTTGCTCTCATCTTGCTTTCCTGGAAAGAGAGCTGGACCCTCAGGATTCAGAATCTGCATTTTCCCTAGTAGTTTCTGACGATCTCACTCCCTTGGCCCCAGGCTGAAAGGTGAGCTGTGTGGCGGGTTCCACATCTCCACCTGGACTGAGCAGAGCGGGGCAGCTGTCAGGACTGTGGGGGGATGTGGGGGCTAAGGACACTTTGCCCCCCAAACCACTCTGGCTTCAGGTTCCTAGAAATGCATGTGCCAGGGGAGGGGGTATCTGCTCTTCCTGTTTCCCCTGGAGAAAAGCCATGGAGAAAGTGGCCTCTCTAGTTTGGCTTCCCAGATGTTCCCCCTTAAACCTGGCAGGGCTCTTACAAATACTGGGGCCCACCACCTCTTCGACGGAGGAAGCCAGCAGGGAGCTGCTCTAGGCTGACCAGGCTTCCGGCTCCCAGCCTGGACTCTGCCCAACAAGCTCCTTTGCTTAGACCAACCAAGTCCCCTAACCCTAGACACATTCTCCCAAACGGACACTCTCCCTAACTTAAAAGCCACCTAATTCTCTCAAGGACTTGAGTTTCCCCAGGGGGCTGCTTCCCTCCCAGTAGTCAGGAGTGAGTTGGCCTCTTGACTCCCCTTCTCTTAGCAGAAGCTTGAAGCATCCCAGAGGGGCTAAGTAATGATCCCATGGGCTTCCTCTTGCCAGGGACATGCCAGCTGGGGTTTCTAGGGCTGGGCTATTGGGGAGCCTGTGCGCTGGTCTCTCAAAGGTTCGTGGCCTGTTGGTTTCCTGAAGCCGCAGGTGTTATATCTGATGTCTTGATGCACGTGCCTCAGGACCCTTCTTCCTGCCTCTTGGGCTCCCCAAAGTGTTCTCCTGCCTTGGAATGGCTCTAGGAAGCCCTGATCCAGGTTAAGAAGTCTGTGGCTCCAGGAGTCTGAAACCAGACGCTGGTCCTTCCACTTTGAAACTGCAATTTCAGCTGAGCCCTCTGGTCCTCACCCTCTGCACCTGCACAAGAACTGGACTTGATAATAATCATTACTCCTACTGTCTCAGGAGAGCTTGCTGAGTCCCAGGTACTGCCCAATCAATAAACATACCCCGGCTCCCTCATTTGATCCTCCTAATGACCAAAAGTAGTACGATCGCCTTTATTTTACAGGTGAGAAGACTAAAGGAGTTAAGTAACAATCCCACGCATTTGGTTTTAGAATTAGAACTTAAGCTCGGACCTGAGTTCAGACCTCAGGGCCTTCTAAGCACTGGTCTAGGCTGTCACCAACGACCTCACCTTCTCCATGTCAATATTCCAGGGTCCTATAGAAAGATGATTCCGTTTTTTCCCAGGACATAAAATCACAGTCCAGAGGCTTGACCATTCCCCAGAACCAGGAAGTCGTGGGTGGTGCTTAGGGGAAAGGGCATGGGTAGGGTGGCCCAGAAGTTGGCTACAAACTATATCAACTGGAGCCAGGAGCAGAGTGGCCTCTTAGAGATGCCTGCAGAATGAATGAATAAGTGAACGACACAGTGCCAACTCCATGTCATCCACTACATACGTGGTTTTGAAGGTGCTAGGCATGTGGCTCTCTAGTTCATGCTGGTTCAGGTGGGGAGTAAGCCCTGAGAAGAGTCCTGATTGGAGGAGGCCCTTCTGAAACATTCTGGAAGTTTCTGGTTGCTAAGGGGTCACTTCCCTATTGCTGTCCCTCCTTGTTCAGTTGAGTCTGTGCCACCAGTTCCCACATCTCCCTTGGCCTGAGGATTAACAGGCCACAGGGTCATACCAGGTCTGTGGGACTGAATTCAATATGTCTCCAGGAGCAAAAGGAAACTTGGAGGAGAGAAGCCAGTCCCCCACCCCAACCCCGACCGAGTGCATTCCCTGCCCATCCGAGATTAGGGGCATGTAAGCATGTGTGCTGCAGGTCAAGCTGCTACCCAGTTCCTTCAGCCAAGGTCATTGGATTCTGGGAAAGTTACAGGTGATCCATCTGGCTCTTTACTGTCACCTAGGCCACCGCTTCTTGTGGCTGAGTTTGGAACATCTAGATTTGGTCTGAATGGGCCTGGTCAAGGCGGGGGGCTGTTGTCTGGCCCTCTTGTTGAGCTCACATTCAAGGATAGGTCCAAAGTATGGCCTGGTGGCAGGAGGGACAGCTGAAAGGTAGGCTAGGTGTGTGGACAGTCCTGAGGGTAGCACACAGTAGATGCTCCATAAATGCTTGTGGAAAGAAGAGGAGGAGAGATCTGTGTGCAATCCCTGTATACATTCCAGCCAAAGCTAGCTGGGCTTTGCCTAGGGGCCTCGCAGAATGAGAGTGGAAGAATCCACGGTGCTCTGGGGGTCAAGAGCCTCGTCGCTCAAGCCGATGTGCCTGGCAGTGGTCTAGGCTGGTGTCCTAGAAGGAGCCTCTGGAGCTACCTCTTCCCCTGGCACCCGCCGCTCTGCCCCCATGGAGGTCCCCTCAGCCCGTCCCCCAGTGAGATAATAATGACCATAACGAGAACAGTCACCCACACGTGTGCACAGGCTTTACAGGTTACAAAGTGTTTCACATACATCATCTCATCAGTCCCTCACAACAGCCCTGTGAGGTAGGCAGGGCAAGGAATGCTCCCATTTGTACAGATGTGGACCCTGAAGCCCAGAGGAGCCCAGAGGAGCCCAGAGGAGACCTGCTTGAGGCTACACAGCAAGTGAGCAGCAGAGCTGGGGCCAGAGGTCAGGTGTCAGGCCAGCCTTTGGCTCCTGGCTCTCTCCACTGACTGTGCCATCCCTCAGGAGGGCCCCAGTCCCTGTCCAGAGTCCCAACCACACGGGAGCTGAGACTCCCCCAACCTCCACGCAGTAGAGCTGCCTGGCAGACAGGCCCCCAACCCCATTGGGCAGCCCTGTCCCCTCCACTCACTCCCTGCACCCAGCCAGCCCAGAGCAGCGCCCAGACCTGCCACCCAGCCTGCTCCTGATGGCGCCCCAGCACATGGGCGGAGGGTGGGGGCTGGAACCTCCTTTCCTGTTTTCCTGAGTGATCCCTCCCCATAGGGGAAGAGAAGAGAAAGGAGGAAGAGAAAAACAAGAAACTGAGTTGGAAGAAGGCCCTGGAGCAATCAGGACGTCAAAAGTTTGCATTCCGACTAGCTATAGGAAATAGTTTTTTTCTCTTTTTATTATTTCAAGTTTTCATAAAAATCCATAACTATTGAAACCCAACTTACAGAGGAAGTTCGTAACTTTTTTTTTTAATTGAATCATTGACTCTGCTGCCTGTCTGTTCGTCGGCTCTTCACTCCAGTTTGTCAATGCAAGCCCCTGTGCAGGTGGGGTCCCCAGGCCTGGACTTCTGAGGTCCTGGTAAAAAGAGGGCAGGTAGTGAGGGCTGGCGGGGGGCAGCGGGGGTGGGAGGGAGAAAGAGTGTGTGGAGGGTCACAGGGGAGGTGGGAAAGACCGGGGAGTGAGCAGCTGCGGCCAGGCCCCTTCCCCTGCCCGGCGCGCCGGGGGTCCCTGCCCCCCGCCCTGTCCTCATATCATCTTCATGTTGAACTTGCGGGGCGCGTCCGCCGAGCTGATGCCCGCGTCTGACTTCCGGGGCACGTACTCTATCTCGATGTTGTGCTTCGTGTTGCCCTTGCCCCGGCTCCAGAGGAACAGCAGCACCAGGCAGAAGAGGACCACGCCCAGGAAGGAGATGAAGCCCATGGTGGTGGCGATGATGAGGGTCTTGATGTCGAAGGGGAAAGGCACGGTGGCGCGGGTGCTGTTGGCCTCTCCCTCACCCGGCTGGTTGGAGATGAAGGCAAACGTCTTGTTGGGCTGATGGGGCCAGTCGGGTGAGTAGCTGCGTACGTGCAGGTGGGCGGGCATGGAGTCGTTGCCACCCGCGTTGGCTGCGATGCACAGGTACGTGCCGTTGTCCTGTACCTGGGCGTAGCGCACCTCCAGCGTGCCGTCGGGGAAGACCGTGAGCCGCCCATTGCTCTTGGCCGAGACCAGGTGCTTGCGGGGTGAGAGCCAGAGGATGGCGGGCGGCGGGTCGCCATCCGCCCGGCACACGAACTGCACCGTGTGGCCCTCATCCACAAACACCTGCTGGGCTTTGCGGTCCCGGATGCGGGCGCGGCGGCAGGTGAAGTAGTTGGGCAGGAGCACATCCGGGAAGTCCTTGAACTCCTTGCCCTGTACGAACTCGGGTGTGGCGCACGTGGGCTGCTGCCGGTTGAAGTTGAGCCGCCAGCGGCGCCGGAACACCCACAGGAGCCGGCAGTCGCAGGCCAGAGGGTTGGAGTCCAGGATGAGAGTCTCCAGGTTGCCCACCGAGTGGAAGGCGGACTCCTCCAGGGTGGTCAGCTGGTTGCCAGAGACGTTGAGCACACGCAGGTAGTTGAGGCCGCGGAAGGCATAGGGCTCCACCACAGCCAGCTGCCCGCCCACCAGCTGGATCTCCTGCAGCCGTAGCAGCTCATGCAACATGGAGCCCTCTATGGTGCCGATGGGGTTGTAGGAGAGGTTGAGGAAACGGAGATAGACCAGGTGGCGCACGGCCAGGTAGGGCACGGCGGTCAGATTGCAGTGTGTGATGGACAGGGACGTCAGGTTGAGGCCGTAGAGGCAGTTGGGGGTCATGGTGTCCAGATAGGGCCAATGGGAGATCTCCAGGACCTTGAGCCGGTACAGCCTCTTGAAGGAGTAGTCCCGGATGGCGTTGATGTTGAGGTGCCGGAGCCGCAGGACGATGAGACCGTGCAGGTGAGACAGCGCCTCGGTGGGGATGGAGGTCAGATTGCATTTCTCCAGCGTCAGCTGCTCCAGGCTGTTGAGGCCGCTGAAGGCCCGGTGGGAGATGTAGACGAGGTCGTTGTCGCCGACCTCCAGCGACTTGAGGTTGTACAGGTCCTGGAACATGTAGTCCAGCAGGATGACGATCTTGTTCTCGCTGATGTCCAGCTTGGTCAGGTTGCTGAGGCCTGTGAAGACGCCCAGGGGGATGAGCTTCAGGCGGTTGCTGCGGAGCCCCAGCGTCCGGAGGTTGAAGAGGTTGTTGAAGGCGCCGGGCTCCACGGCGCTCACGATGTTCTCGTTGAGCTCCAGCTCCTCTAGGTGCGGGAAGCTGGCAAACTCGTCCTGGTTGAGGGTCTTGATGCGGTTCTTGCCCAGGTCCAGCAGGCGCGTCTCCGTGGGGATGCCCTCGGGCACCGCCACGAAGCGCTTGCGGTGGCAGAGCACAGCACGGTCCTGGGCCGAGCACTCACAGCGAGGTGGGCAGCCTGTGGCCGAGCCTGACAGCACCGAGCCCAGCACTAGCAGGAGGATGGGCTGCCAGCAGGCCAGGAGGGGGCTGGGCATGCTCCTTGCGCCCCCCGCCAGCATCCTCTCGCTCACCTGTAGCCGGAAGCAAGCACAGGACAGAGGTGGCAATGAGAGGCCAGTATTTGGTAAGACCCCACCCTGAGCCCTCTGTGCCCCATCAGGGTGTCCCTGATGCAGATAGACAGGGTGCACAGTAACACAGGACACCTCTTGGGACCCCATAGTGAGGTCCAGATGCTCAGGTCAGAGGGCCTCCTGCTGCCCAGCCTGCTTCCCCCTTGCCTCTTGCCCTGCCCAGAGCCCTCTGGGCTTCCTGAAGATAAGGTGGGTTCAGGAAAGGGACAGTGCCACCTCCTTAATCCCTCTGCTCCATGAGGAATAAAGCCAGCCCTGGTGAGCTTCCCTCGGGCTCACAAAGGGGATCAAAGTGGCTCAAGGGTAGAGCTTTCTGGGGAAAGCCCAGAGAGGAATGAGGAGGAGCCTGCCTGGCCCCCAGCAGGCTGGATGAGGGCTTCCGAGGCAGCTGGGGCTCTGAGAGCAAGGTGGGCAGACACTATTCCCCTCTCCACCAGCACTGCGCCTAAGCCCAAGTCCTGGGCACTCAGCACACTTCTAAAAGTACCTGTTATTCTCACCGATCTGCTCCCTGGTGGGGCTCCGGGTTCAGGGTTGGGCATCCCCATCCAGAAGCCAGTAGCCGGCCCTGCAAATCCCAGCTGGCCACCCTGTGGAATCCCCCAGACTCTCCTTCCTCTGGGCCCCAATGCTGACTCAGCTAAGGCTCCTCAGCCCAGGGAACACGTTCTCCTGCATCCTGGCCTTGGCGCTATGGTCCTCCCAGAAGACTGCTCCCCGTACCACCCCGCCCACTGAAATCCCCTCTGGAAGGCCTGATTGAGGCCCACTGCTCTGTGAAGCTTTCTTTGACCCCCAGTGGGGAGAGTGTTCTTCCAAAGACCCTTCACCCTCTTCTGCCTCTCAGGGCTCTGGTCAGCTCTCCCTAGCACCAGGATTCTGTGCAGCTGCTAGAAGCAGAAAAGAGCCGGGTTCCCACAGCCCAGGAGGGACAGCCCTGGAGGCTCTGGTCCACACTGCACAGCAAGAGCGTGAGGCTTGCTAAATGTGGGCCCTGAAGAAACGTGGCGCTTAGGCGTGGTGACAAGAGACAGTGCCAGGGATCGAGTACAGGCTGCGGGTGGAGTAAGCTAGGGGTGTGTGGGAACAGCCCCTCATTACTCTCCCATCCCATTTTCAGAGGAATCCCCCAGACACCTCCTGCCCCGGCCTGCCCCTCCCTTCCCACCTCCACAGTGGCAAGCAGGTTGAGGGGTGTTGGGGAGGCCTAGTTCCGACTCCAGGAGCCATTGCCTCCAAGTGATTGCAGGTGGACCAGACAGTTTGTGGACACAGAGCTGCAGATCTCCTGTTGCTGGTGGGTAAGGACCCATCTCTGCTCCTCCACCCGGCCCCCAGCACCCTTGAAACTCTGCGGCTGTGTCTATTTCCTATACTCCTGGCCCTGAAAAGGGCTCGCTGCATGCCAGGGAGGCCCCGGTTGAGTGTCCCACTCTGTCCTTCCTCCACCCCTCCCAATCCTCCCCATCTTCATACAGCCTCTACTTCAAGGCCACAGATCATCCATATTTGTTAATCAAAACTGTTAAGGCAACTAAGGCTCAGAGATGCTGTGGCTGTCCCAGGACACCTAGCCAGCAGAGGGAGCAGATGTGGGGTAGAAGCTCTGGTCTGTCACATTCCAAAGATATAACACACTCTGGAATGCTCCACTGGTCTTCCAGGATTGACAGGTGTTTCCTGGTTGTTGATTGACTAAGTGACTGATTAACCAGAGAGGACTCAAGATTTTGTGTCAGTGACATGTTATGGAATCTGGAAGGCTTTGTTATCCCTAAGGGCTCTGTCCAACTCCCACCCCCAGTCCTTTCATTCTCTTGCCAGATTCTTCTGTGGTTCAGCTTCTCTCCACCCCACCCCCACCAGGCCATTTTCCACAGTCACACACGCTCCAATGACCCACCAGAAAAGCAAACATCCTGACAGGCGATCAATAAGTAATTGGGCCAGCAGCTGGGACTGGCGCGGGTGTGAGGCTGGGGACCTCAAGAGGTAAATAGGACTTTTAGCACTCAGCTCAGGGCTGAACTGGTGGGTGGTGTGGGAGCTGCTGGAAGTCCCTCATACAGAATGTACCTGGCATTCCACATTTTTAATCACCTGACCTTGACCTGCCCATCAACCACCCGTCAACCTCCTTTCCCACCACTCTCCCAGAAGTGCCATATTCCAACCTTTAAGCTGTCCCCTTTTGGAGAACTGTCCCAGCCTCCGATCCCAGCAGTCTTTGTGTTCCCACTCTAAAGGCCCTCCCTTCCTGGAATCCCTCCGTGCCCCACTCCATCAGCCATCACCTCCCCCATGGCGTTCTCGCTCTTCTTGATAGTGATACCGTGCGAGTCTGCATAGCATTCCTCATTCCAAAAGTGATTTGAACCCACTGCCTCCAATTATGAAAAGTTATGCTACAAGATGATAAAGAAATGAAAGCTAAAGAAAGGAAATCAGGAAAGAATGCCTCAAAGTCCTGCATATGACTAAAGTGGAGCTTCCTAGTGACCTGGGCAAAGAGGGAAACCTGCTTCAAGGCCTCAGCACTTGGTGCCTCTCCTGTATAGTTCAGACTGGGCCAAATAATTGCTGATGTATTTGTCCCACCTGCTAGGGTAAGGTGCCCAAGGTGTGGCACAGAACAGGCCAGGATGAGTGTTCTTTGAAACAGAGGCATGAGTGAGTTTTTGCAGGGGTAGAAAGAAGCCTCTCTAATGGGGCTGACCCTGGAACAATAATACCTAGGTTTATTTTTTTTCCCCCAGTATTGAGGATTGAACACAGGGGTACTTAACCACTCAACTATATCCCCAGTACCCTCCTCCCCTTTTAAATATTTAGACAGGGTCTAAGTTGCTTAAGTTGGCCTTGAACTTGCCATCCTCCTGCCTCAGCCTCCCGAGTTGCTGGGACTATAGGCATGAGCCACTCTGCTCTGCTGATACCCAGGGAATTTAAATGTGTTGATGGAAAAGCTGGTTTGACTCGCTCTGTCTAGCTGCCACCAACAAGCCAGACAATTACACGCTCAGTGTGGTGGGCCAGGCTCCACAGGACAGGACAGCCCTGGTGGGCACGTCCTCTGAATCATCTCATCCTCTGTCTTTTACAGGTGACTGCAAGGTGTGGAAACTAAGGCCTGGAGATCTTGACTATGCTCTTGTGGCCTAGCAAGATCGCAGCACGCTGGGCCTAGTCCCAGGTCTCACACCTCCATGGCATCCCTGTTATCTAGGGATGCTGGGGCCATCATGTCTGACTGGCAACGTGTGGTTCTTGCCTTCCTGGCATGGTCAGTCCTGCTGGCCACTCCTGCGTTGCTGCAGAGAGGTGTTTTATGCATTTTAATCAGTGCTTTAGTTTGGATCCTTGCCCCCTGAAGGGTTTTCCACAAGGGCAAAAATTAAAAATTGGGCCAATAAATAAAAAAGAAAATATAAACATCAAAGGCAGGCAGGTGGGCGGCAGAGACAGCTGTGCCCAGGACATGAGGCACAGAGTCTACGGCAGCCCTGGTCCCAGATCAGGGGTTATTGGAGGGTGCAGAGAAGTGGGGCCATCAACCTGCCCTGCAGAGGGTGAGACCTGGGCTCTGAGCTGACCCCACAGTGGGGACGGACAAGCTCTAGTCAACACCCACAACTTCATGTGCCTGACACAGGCCACAAGTAGTTCTCTGCAGCCACTGGTCACTGTGTGACCTCGGGCAATGCCTGCACTCTCTAGCCTACTTCCCCCATTGCACAGTGAGTGGCTGGATTCCAGGGTCCCTGAAGGAGTTGGCAACAGGAACTGGACTTCTCCCAACTGGACAAGCAGGGGAGAGGCAGGGGAGAGGGGCCCAGGCTCCACACTGCAGTTTCACCTGAGCTGGGAGAATCTCCGTGAAGGTGGCCCCAAGTTGGTTGCGGGCTCTCATTCCAGCTGTTGCTCAAGGGCTCAGGACAAGAGGGTGACTGGTGGAGAAGGGGTGAAGGTCACCCATGGGTGGGCTTGGGGAACCTCAAAGGGAGTCACCCTGTTCCATAACCAGCATCTGGAGGCCCCTGGCAGGCAGGACTGTGTCTCCTTACAGCACCCAGACAGGTGGCCCATACAGCCAATCAGAAAAGGGGAGGGACTAGTATTTGGAGACCTCCAGCAATGGGCGGGGTTTGGGGCTTTTCACACACTGTCTCAGAAACTCTCCAGCAACACCTGCTTTACAGGTGAGAAAACTGAGACTTCAGAGAGGGAAGTCACTTGTCCCAGACCAAGGCTACAAAGCTGGGCAGTGGCAGACCTCTGATCCCTGGTGGGTCTGCCTGTCCTCAGAGCCTTCCAGTATGAAGTGGGATTCTCCAGGATCTTGCAGGCCACTCCAGGGAGGGGCCAGCATGTCATGGCCGGGCTAGGCTAAGGCCCCAGGGCTGAGGGAAGGTGCCAGTCGTCAGCGGCACGCAGGCATCTTGCTTCCCCAAGTCCAGTGGCCAGAAAGCAGTCCCTTCTTTGTGTTCAGCTCTAGGTGCGGCTGGCTCCATCATTTAAAAGCATGGTAATGCCCATTACAAGAAAACACATCTTCTCAGAGGCAGCCAGAACCAAGCGGTTGGGGATGGCGTGAGGGCCTTCCAGAAAGCACTCCACAGTCACCCCAGCCTGGGCCCATCCTCCTGCCGCTCCAAGCTAGAGATCTGTGATACCTTCATGACCCAGCTCAGGGTCCCCTCCCCATCCAGGAGCTCTTCTCAACCCCCAGGAAGAAGGGATCAACCTCCAGGTCCTCTCCAGGTCTCAGGCCACCCTCTGCCAGGCACTGCCCATGTGTTTCCTCCCCCCCCCAGTGGTGCTTCTGGGGCCCCCAGATTGAGAATGCCACCCAGGGCTAGGCCTCATTCAGCTCAGCACCCCTAGGTCTGGCCTGTCCACTCAAAGGGACAGTCAAGAGAGCCTATCACACAACTGTGGGGACTGCCCAGGAGACTATGGGGTGGCCCATGAGAATACTGGGCGCAGGACTCTACCCAGTCTGCCAGATTATAGTCCAGGCTCCGTGCAGGCCTCCAGGAGGAGGAGCGGCCAGCAGTCTGGGCAGCTCAGATCCCCACGCCAGAGGCAGGGGAGGGTGGCGTCCAGACAGCACAGGGCCAGCAAAGGTGCTCTGGCCATGGTGACTTGTGGCCTGGTCAGCATCCAGAGACTTAATGGCTTCTCTCCTACCCCCAATCCTGATCCCATCCCTTTTCAGGCTTCAGTTGGGCTTTCCCCAGGCTAATCCCTGCTGAGGTGTGAAGGGCTGGTAATGGCCAAGGTGTGAGTGCTAATGGGGAATTTCAGTCAGGGCCAAGGCAATCTAGCAGGGCTAGGGTGTGGGAGGCAGCAGGGTCACCTCCTGGCATAGCCGGACAGGACAGGCCACTGCACTAGGGGCCCTGGGAAGAGGGGTCCAGGGCCCAGGCAGAGCTCCTGCAGGAGAAAGCCAGGCTGACAGAGCCGAGCTGGGCGGCCTCAGCTCTCGGTGTCCCTCCCTGGCTGGCCTGCCTGCCTTGGCCGGCCCTCCCCGCTCCCCCTCCTCCTCCTGCTGCCCCCCACGGGGAGAGAAAAATCAACCTGAAAGAAAATTGAGGTCATGTCCTTTGTTGTGTATAATTCTTTATTTTTCTCTTGCTCTTGGTTCTGGCAAAGAGTTACTGAGCCCCTGAGGGGTGTGTGTGTGTGTGTGTGTGTGTGTGTGTGTGTGTGTGTGTGTGTGGTGGGGGGGACACCAGTGTGTGTGGCCTGTGTGTGTGTCTCTGTACATGTGCGCACGCGCTGCTCTCCCTCCTCACCCCACTCCCTGGCTCTCCTGGCCCAGAGCCACCAACCCCATCTCTGAGGCGCAGTTGGAAACTCAATCTTCTCCCAACGTGCTCACCTGGTCTCTAGGCTGCCCATGGTCTACTGGAGGGTGCTGACTGGGCGTGGAATGGCTGCCTGCCTGCCTGCCTGCCGGGGCAAGTGAGGCCTGAGCAGCTACCCGGCACCCCTGGCTGCCCTGGACTCCCCACGTCTCCCTGGGCAAGCACCTGGCCCCTGCACATGAGGGAGGAGCGCCCCCACCTACCCCACACCCACCCCACCAGAGCACAGCCCATTTCAGGAGAAGTCAGCCTTCCGGCCAGCCCGCAGCCCCAGGCCATTTGTGGGATAAATTATGAATTTTAATTGTCAAAGCATCTTAGTGTTTAAAGGCTTCTATATATAGACTCTGCCCTCCAGGAGTGGCCAGCCTGGTGGAGAGAAGCAGGGGTGGGGCAGGGCCTCGAGGAGGAGGATTCTGGGGGAGCTAAGGGCACTGGACTTGAGGCCTCTGGCCAGCACAGTGCCTCATGGCCTGGGGAGGCTTGGACTGCTCATGGCCCTGCCAGCCCCTCCTCAGGCTCCCTGTGCTGGGCCTGCCTCAGTGGACAGCATCCTCTGGACGGGGTGCTGTCCCAGAGCTGGAAAGGTAGGCAAGTGTCTTATGTGGGGTGACCTGAGGGGGCCCAAGGAAAACCCAGGTCCTGTGCCCCTACATTTCCCTTCTTAGGTTTATAAGACACCAACTCAGGCTCTTGGGGACAAGAAGGCACCCCTGAAGCCCTTTGCCCCATCTCCTGCCCAGGCCAGTGACCCCTTAGGACACTCCTGCTCATATATTCATTCCCTCACACTTTCCTGGGACCCCTGGGCACTCCTCCCAGATGCTCCAGCCCTCAGTGCTCCTCACCCTGGGAACAGCTCAGGCTGGACCTGGAAACTAGCAGCCCTGCCTAGGAGAGCCAAGGCCTTGGGCTGGGAACGGGGAGGGTATCGTCTCACAGACCCAGGGTGGGCAGGGGGAGCTGCAGGAAGTGGGGGGATTAGCATGGGATCTGGGATCAGCCACAGACCTACTAACTATGAGGACGATGGCTGGGGAAACCCCTCTAGAGGCCTCTGGTGTGCCCAGCACTATCCTAAGCACCTTGTCTATAATCCTTGTCTTACCCCATGCCAGCCCAGTGAGGTAGATGCTGTCATTATCCCCATTTTCCAGGTGGAAAAAAACAGAAGCACAAAGAGGTTCTAATTGGCTCAGGGTCACAGAATAGCATGATGTGAACCTAAACAGTTTGGTTCCAGAGTCTACATTCAGCATCGCTTCCTTACAGTGTCTGGTAAAACGAACACACACACAGAGCACTGACTAGGTGCCAGGCATGAGCTTGTTTGATCTTCACAACAACCCGAGGAGGCTGGTTTTATGAGTCCCATTTTATTGACTAGGGAACCGAGGCACAGAGGGGAGACAGAACTTGTCCAAGTTCACACAGTGATAAGTGGCAGAGCTGGGATAGGCTGGAGGCAGTTACTCTCAGGTGGAACCCACCACTCTTGAATACAACCTCTCTCTAATTCAAGGTCAAGGGTTTGATGACCTCCATGATCTTGGGCAAGTGACTTCAGCCCCTGAGACCACAAACTCCTCCTCTGGAAAGGGAGGGTACACTTTATGCTGCCCTCAGAGGAGGAGTTCAGGCAGAGGGAAGGGAAGACGTTTACAGAAATCACACACACCAAGCGTCTCCCGAACGACCTGGCCGGTCCTGCCACATTAACCCCACTTTACTGATGAGGAAACTGAGGCTCTGAGTCATTAGTTCACCTGCTCAAGGTCCTGAGCTTGTCTGACTCCAGAGGCATGACGACCTTAGAGACCAACACACAGTTAAGAAAACAGGCCCAAGAGCTTCAGGGACTTGCCCAAGTCCCATAGCATGGGTTTGGGAAGAACCTCAGGGCTGAGGCCTAGGAAGAACCCCAGTCTCCCAACTGCAGACACCTTCTGTCCTTAATATCACACAAGGATCACATGGCCTCTTGACCCAAGGTGGGGCCAGGTCAGGGCTGGGCAGTGATTTGGGTTATTTCTCTTTGAAAGGGGAAAAAGATTCAAAATTACTGCCTAATACATCATAAACCAAGGTCCAACAAGTTATTTACAACATGAATTGGCAAACTATCAATAATAACTTTGCCACTGTGGCACTGGCTGTTCAGAATCCTCTCTGTTCAATTGAATCCTGGCCATCTCTCTGCCCATTCTTCCACGCGGGTAAACTGAACTGTTTCAAGGAGGTGATGAGCCCTCTGGTCACACACACAGAGGTGCTGTGCCCTGCTCAGGCACAACTGATGTGATCACGCACTGCCCCATTTATGAGAAGCTCAGACTTGATGGGAGGAGCTGGCACCTCTGCAAATCTCCAAGAGGCTCACTGAGGCCAAAAGTGTCAGGTGTCCACTACAGGCCCAGAGAGCACAGCCAAGACCCATGGGTGGAGCCACACAGGAGGCCCATTCTGCTCAGTGTGAGGAATCAGATGGAAGATTAGACGGCGTAGGAAGGAAGACCTACCTTAGAAGTGAGCAGCCCATCGCAAGCAGCATGCAAGCAGAGACATGGACCAAGAACACTGCAGGATGATACCTCAGCAGCCCCTCTTGACTCTGAGATGCCCCCTCTTGCCCCCAAGTAAAGGGATTTGAGATGACCCCTGTGGGGAGGAGCAGCCCTGCAAAGTCTAGGCCGAGGTTGCTGGCCAGGCCCTGCCTCCTCTCAGGGCCCAGAGCTGGTCTCTGCAGAGGGAGGCAGAGGAGGTGGCAGGGAGAGATTGATTCCCCGAAATGGGAAAAAATAGAAAAACACACACACACCACACACCCTAATAACATGTAATAAGAGGTTGGAGATGAGGAACAATGCCCTGGTAATGTCACCCTGGCGGCAATCAATTTGGGTGTCACATGAAATAGGCATAATTATTCCACCAGCCCTGGCGCTCGTCTCTCACCAGCTCCAGGGGCCCAGGCCCAGGCGGGGAAGGCAGTGTGGAATCAATCCTTGGTGCACCAGGCTGGCAGAGGGAGCCACTCCAAATGAGCCTGCCAGCATGTCTCTCAGCTCCTCTGGATGGCCAGGGGGCTTTTGGTCTTGTGACTGGGGACCCTTGAATGCCCAGGAGTCACCTTGCTCAGCCACCCCTTGCTTACTCCATGGGCAGAGCAGTCAGAGGGGACTCCCCAAGGAGGCGAGAGTGAAGGAGGAACTAACACATTTGTGTTCCCTCCAGCATTCATTCCCTGGGTCACCAAACCCTTGTTAAGCACTCACCAATGCCAGGCTCCATGCCAGGTGCCAGGCTGTAGAGAGACTGGGTTTTCAGAGGGCTGTGGAAGAAGGGGGGCTTTTCAAAGAATGAAGCACAGGCTTCCTCCCCCCAGCAAGCCGGGAACACCCCTTTTCATCCTGAGGGGGACACAGAGCCACCACAGGGTTCTTAGAATTTGCTGTTCTCCTTTTGCTTTCAATGTGCAGGGACTTGAGCCCTCTTTGCCCCCCCCCCCCATTCCCATTTCCTTGGGGAGTCCTCCCTGACTGCTCCTGCCCATCCCTGAACTCGGGGCTGTACAGACAGCATCTCTACAACTGGGAAAACTGAGGTTCAGAGGGAATGACCCCTAGTGAGCATCACTGCGCACTGGCTACTGCTCATCTCAACCCCCATCTCCCACCAGAAGCCTTGAGTCCCAGAAATGCAAATCAAGGCTATAATGAAAGACCACTTTACAGTCAGTCAGTAAAAACCAAGACGGCAAGAAAGGGGGGCAGTGGGAACACTCATCTCCTGCTGGGGAGATGTAAACTGGTCCAACCAATTTGGAAGATACTTTGGCACATTTCCTAGGAAAGCCAAACATGCCCTATGACCTGGCAATTCTGCTGCTAGCGAGTTGGAGAGCAGATCCCGGTGTTCATTTTACCATGATTACTACTATTTCTATTACTAGTACTAATATTGCCTTGGGAGATGGGACAAGAAGGTTTGTGGTGATATTATTTGTAAGCACCAAAAAGGGAAACCAACCCAAATGCCCATCAACAGGAGGAAAAGAAATACACTCAATTATGACAGAGCTTGATACATCAGTGAAGATGAATGAACTACAACTACTATTATTTGCAACAATACAGGTGAAGCTTAAGAAGATGATGAAGGAAAAAAAGCAAATTCCAAAGGACCGCACATAGCTGGAACAAATTTATATACATTTAAATGTATATTTTATAAAAATGTTTTCATTTTTAATTTTTTGCAGTGCTAGAAATGGAGCCCAGGGCTTTCTGCATGCCTGGCAGGGTTCTAGCACGGAGTTGCAACCCCAGCCCCACATATATGATTTCCAAGAGGCAGGAGAATGTCAAGTGCATTATTTAGGGTGGCAGTTGCCTCAGAAAAAGGGACCAATGGATGGGATGTGGAGAAGCCCAGGAGATGGACATCAATGTCAAGATGCCAGTGTTTGGGCTGGGGCTGGGGCTGGGGCTCAGTGGTAGTGCACTTGCCTGGCATGGTGAGGTACTGGGTTCGATTCTCAGCACTGCATATAAATAAATTTTTAAAAAAGGTCCATCAACAACTAAAAAATATTTTAAAAAAAAGATGCCAGTGTTCGAGTTGGAGAGCAGGTCCAGGTGTTCATTATACCATGACTACTACTATTACTAGTACTAATACTAAATACGTGAATTGAGGGCTGGCGTTGTGGCTCAGTAGTATAGCGCTTGCTTAGCATGTGAGCTCCAGGCTTGTTGACTGGGGACCTGAGGCAAGTCACACCACCTCTCTGATTGTTTTCTTAGCTATCAAATCAAACCTATCACCTACAAGGCTAAGATGGAGAGCATCTTACTGTTACCAACTCTGAGTAGTTAGCATTCAGTAAGTGGTTCCGTGTACTGGATTCTGTTCTTAAATTGTTTTGCATATATGAGCATATTTAACTGTCAACCCCTTCATAGGTGGTAGATATTGCTGTTGTTGTCCTCACTCTATGGAAAAGGAGACTGACACTCAGAGAGATTAGGTTGCTCAAAGTCACAGAGCTAGGCAGTGGCAGAGGCAGGATTTGAATCCAGGTTTCTGGCTCCAGGGTCCATACTCCTCACAGCATCATTATGAAATGACTTTGAATAAACTGAAAACACAGGAGTAGATTGCTGTCACACAGCTCTGCTGGCCTGCAGCACTCCAAGATATTCATTCATTCAATTGATGCATAAACAAAGGCCAATGTCAAGAATGCCTCAGATCCATTTGGAAATGACCCTGCCTTCTCACACTCTCTCCACAGAGAACCTTCCCTGACCCTGGAAGCCCTGCTTCCTGTGTCTCTGCAAAGCCTGCTACTCAGGCAGTCTCCCCTCCTCCTTAAGAACTAGATCACCTCAGCCCCCAGGGAGAGCCCCCTTCTCTGAGAGCCTGCACGTGCCACTGAATCCCCTGCCTCGGGTCTCCAGTTCCGGCCTGGAGCATCCTTGGCAATGCCACACTTGCTCTGGCCATCCACGCAGGCTGAGGACGCTATAGCCCCTCCAGGTAGTTTTTGCCACGAAGAGCTACTAACAGCTGCTCCCTCCCAAGGTCTGCCCCATCCCAGGGGCCAGGCAGGGGAGCCAGAGGGATGAGTACTAGACTTGTCCAGGTTGTTCAAGGCAATCCATGGGAACCATGGGCAGGCCTAGCCCAGACCCGAGCAGGCAGCTCTGACAGAAGGTGCAGAATAAATGCAGGAATGAATGAGACCGTACAATACTAGGTGTGAACCAGTGAGGTTCTAAGCTGTGGGTGCTTGGGTGAGGAGGACCAGTGACTTGGAGCAGTTGGGAAGGCTTCTTGGAGGAGGCGTCAGAAGGAGAGGAAGGGCCTTTTGGGTGGGGATGCTAGACCAAACCAGGTGAGGATGGGGACATAAGTAGAGGAACTCTACTTATGGGAACAGAACAGAACAATCAGAGGGTAAGCCACACACACAACAGCTAGATCAAAAGACCTCTGCCAGCAAACCAAGGCCCCAACCCTGAACCCACTACCACCTACTGCCACCCTTCCCTGGTCCCTCCTAGCCCCATTCCCTTACCTTGCCTGATAAGCTACCTCATGCCTCTGTGGGACCCTGCCCAAGTCACATGAACTGCCTCATTTCTCAACAGGAATGTCCCCCTCCCCCCCACAATCCCAGCCACATGGCTCCAGCCTTTTGCTTCCGCAGGTACCCAAGGAGCAGCACCAGCAGAGCTACCCTGGTACCAAGGGCCAGTGCGCTTCAAGCTGAACAGAAACCCATTCTGGAGAGAGGAGGGTAGTGCCCCTCCAGAATTCCGGTTTTTAAAAAACAATATCCAGAATAGGAAAAGTGGGTGGAGAAGACCCCTAGGATCAAAGAGGCTCATGGCAGGGTAAAAAGTGGTGTCTCCACCTTCCTTCTAGTCACCGCCCCCCCCCGACCCCCGCCCCTACTCTCCCCAGGTCATTGAATCTTGGCCTGCAGCACACACCCATCCATAAAAGCTGGTCCCTCAGGTTTGGGACCCACCCTAACTCCAGGCCTGGGGAGCACTGAAGCCTTAAAGAACACAACCCAGGACCAGGACCAGAACCTAGCCAGGGCCATCACACACTTCTGATGGCAGGGGGCAGAGACAAGACCCCTAGGGGGGGCCTGTCTCACCTCTGCTAAACGGCCTCCAGGAGGCAGCTAGGTGCTGCCTGGCCCCATTTCTGAGCTCAAGGAGTTCTCGGCCTCTTCCCTCTTGCCACCCCCTTGTCTCCAGCCATGGGTAGAAAGCAGGGACAGTTATGCTGTCCCAGCAGACCAAAGGCTACCACCTTCCCAGTGGTGGGAGGACTCTGAGCCCCTCCCAGGCCACACAAGGACAAACAGCCCAAGAGCAGTGGACTCTGTCTTTCCTTACCAGCGCTCCTCACTGGATCTGGGGAAGCCCCAGGCTCCCTACCTGCTGGATGACCCAGGTTCTCCGGGCAAGGGAGGCCCCAGTGGCGAAGCCTTTGGCACAATGGCTAGCAGGGCTGAGCAGAGAACCAGGGGCCAGGCTGGGCTGGGCACCCTTTGGCTACCCAAGCCAAGCAGAGGAGGACCGAGGGAAGGTTGGCAGGAAGGGGCTATCCCAGATGGTACTGCCTCCATCTCAGGGCCTCGGGCACTCCCACCCAACAGGGCAGAGCTGTTTCTATCCTCCCACATGACCCTTCTCCCCCACCCAGACCCCAGGACCTCTGAGAACAAAGGGGAGGTGCAGGCACAAGAAAGCTGGACTGGTACCCCACCAAAAGCCCAGAGGAGACTGTCCACTGGCCCGGCCCCACCCCTCCTCCTTAAAGTGAGATCCACCTAGAGAGAGAAGTCTCCTGGGGCTGCCTTGGAGGGCAGAAAGCACCATAGCCCACCCAAAGAGGTTGTGTGGTGGGGGAGCAGGAGGCTCCTTCCTCACCTCCCTCTTCACAGCTGGTTCCCACCTCCCACCCTCTGCCTCAGAAGGAAAAGTGGGACAAGAGGAGGTGAGAAGCCCGGCTGAAGGCAGACAAAGGGGAGGCCCCTAAAGGGTTCCTGGGTTCTCCTCTGCCCAACTCCCTCTCCTCTTTACTCCGCCCCCTCCTCATTTCTCTTTCCCTGGGCTGGAGCTGGAAAGGGGCCAAAGCTCCTGTGGGGAGGGAGCCGCCATCCAGGCTGGAGCCTGAGGAGAACCCCAGTCCCTGACCTGTGTCCACTGGCTTGGGAGTGCCTAGGGAAGGAAAGGACTGCCTGGGGGGATCTGGGGTTCACGGAGACAGGGGCTTCTCTTTTGCATGACCAATGCTCAGAATGGAAGGAGTGGGGGGGACACCAAAGCAGGAATGGGATGCTGGTGGGGGACCCTTCACAGCTCCCGGATCCCAGTTTACCAATCTGTAAATGTTAGGGTGGCAGAAATAAGAAAAGAGGAATTATTTCTGAGGCTTAGGAGGGGATCAGGCCTGTGACCGTCCCAAAGGAGGTCTGGGTGGACACTAGAGTGTCCTGCATCCCTAGGAGGTAGAAGCCTGGGCCGCTGGTGGCCCCCAGGGGCACTCGCCGCGGGCTGACCGCTCTTGGCTCACCACGGCAGCGGGGCTCACCTGCATCTCGG
>NW_026000229.1:6907193-6952355 GCF_001458135.2 Marmota marmota marmota
AGGGGGGCGCCAACCTCGCGTCGGAACCGGCGCCCCCGCGCTCTGGTCTTGCACAAAGCAGCGGCCCTCTGGGTTCCTGGCTCCCCCCCGAGTCCCGGGTCAGCCCGGCCCAGGAGAATCGGGCCTGCGGTTCTCCCTGGGTGTGTGCACCCGTTCGCGTGTGATTGGGTCTGGCCACATGCGTGTGCATATGAGCACCAGTGATCACACGTGTTAACTGGTACGACCGCACACTGCCGTGTGGACGAACACACACACGTGAACAGGCAGCGCTCCCCACCTGTCCAGGGTTGTTTGGAGGGCGGCATGAGAGAGGTCAGTCTCTGAGCCTCTGTCCTGCTCTTCTCGAAATGTCCGCGAAACTCTAGAGAGGCCACATCCTAGCTGTCTTGGGGCAGAGCCGGCGGAACCAAAAGCGCCAAAGGACACTGAGGAAGCCGCGCCGGCTCCGCGGTTCTAACCCGATGCCGGGTCTTGCTTCCG
Source organism: Marmota marmota marmota (assembly GCF_001458135.2). Classification (NCBI taxonomy): domain Eukaryota; kingdom Metazoa; phylum Chordata; class Mammalia; order Rodentia; family Sciuridae; genus Marmota; species Marmota marmota. Next base: position 6,907,677 of record NW_026000229.1, read on the forward strand.
CATTTGCGGCGGGGGTCCGCCCTGCCTGGATTCCTGTCCAGCAGAGGGCAGCAGGCTTCTCTGACCGGTTGTGGCCAGGGGGCACTGCACCCAGTGACCAGCAGAGGGCAGTGCAGAGCCTCAGTCTGGACCTGGCCGTTCCTACCTGGCTCCCCAAAGGTCTTGCCGGGAGGGAGAATCCTGGCCTAGGCTTGAGCTAGCTCCCAAGGAATGAGACCTCTCCTTAGAGATCTAAATCCTCCTTGACGCACAGATAAAGAGACTAGGCAGGCAGGATGTCTTGGCAAAGCCTGAAGAGTAGGCTTTGGGACTCTACTCTTTCCACTATACACCCCCTCCATCTACTTGAAGCCAGATGCCCTTTAATACCAACCAGTTTTATTAGAATCATCATCAATGCTGTCACCGCCAGGCACAGTGGCCCCTTCTCTTTTAGCACATTACTGCTGTCCCCATTAGCACATTAGTGCTCCTGATACCTTGAATCCACAGGGGTAGGGACTCCTGCAGGCAGAGAAAGAAGCCGAGACTGGGAGGGAGACTAGCCCAAGGCCTGTCAGTTTCTGGGGCCGACCCCCAGACCCTGCTCCCAGTGCCTCACCCTTCTCCCAAGAAGCTTGTCTGACATTCTCTGCAGAGATGCCTGATTGGCAAGGAGAGGTCACTCCCCACCACACCCCCCTAGCACTGTCTTGCTTTCCACAATTAGCCTCACACACACCCCAAAGAGTTGCACAGACCTGTTCCAGCTAAACCGCTTCTGCGTACCTCTCAGTCTCACTGCCACACCACTGCTCTGGACAGTCCGTCCTGATGAACTCTCTTTTCTTCTATGTCTATGTCCATCCTCATCCCAAGCCTAGCTAGAGCCCCTTCCCAGCAGGTGTCCACGCTGGGTCATTACATTCATCTTCCAAAAACCTTGGGAAGAGGCGCTATTGTTCCTTGTGACAGAGAGAAGGAACCCAAGGCTCAGGGATGTTAGGTGACTTGCCCATGGGTCACACAGCTTCTAACGGCTGGGAAGGGAATTTGAATCGCCTACCAGGGCTGAGTAAACCAGTAGGAGGCAGGCTTGGCAGAGGGACTTACAGGTGGGAGAGGAGATAGAGAGGCGGGCACAGGAGTCCCCCTCCCTTCCAGAGTCCAGCGAAGGTGGCTCCCTGGCCCATCAACACCGCTCTCCCCGACCCCCTTCCCAGGCTCCAGCTTCTCCACCCTGGCTGTTTGTGAGTTACCGGTGAGCTCCCGCCCTCCCGCGCCTCCTCCTCCCACCAGCCCGACAGGAATAGACGCTCCCTAGCTCCTGCGTAAAGGCTCCGCCAGACCCGCTGCGGGGCGGGGGCGGGGGCGGGGGCTATTCCTGGTGCGGCGACTGACGCAGGCAAGGCGCGGCCACAGCAGATCTCCGCCCCCGACTCACCTGCTCCCTGCCTCAGTGATCTCGGCGGAGAAATGGGGGAGAGCTCATCGCCCTCGCCCCCAGTCCCAGATGCTGGCTGAGGAAGTTGGTGTCCCAGGGTGGGGTCTTTTGGCGCCCACAATGATCTCTTTGCGTCTTGGAGGCTGCAGGGATGACGCAGAGCTGTGTCTGCGAGGAACTGCCCCACAGTCCTCGTCCTCCATCTCAACAGCCTCTATCCTGTCTCCAAAAGAAACGAGCCTCTCAGATATCCACCGACAGGAATAATGGGGACTGGGAGGCTTTGGGGTGAGAACTTTTGAGGAGATGCCCTTTGAAAGGCTTAGCCCGAACCTGGGCCCTGACCTCTGTGTTGTTTATGGGAATCCCCCAATCAAATGCCTCCTCCTGAGCTTCCCAAAAGGCGTTTCTCCAACCTGCCTGGAGAGCATTTTCAGGTGGCCCAGGGCCCTGGACAGCGTAAAAAGTCAGGAAGGCCCAGTTGAAGACTTCTTTGACACATCTAGGAGATCCTATCCAGAGCTACAGAGGAGGAGTGTCAGCCCCGCTGCTAAGTTTTCTCCTTGGTCCACTGTCTGGGCTTGCCTCCTTCCTGGTTTCTGTCCATTCTTCAAGATCAAACCAAGACTGTCTCTATTCCTGCCTCCCCTCCCCAGATGAAGTGGCTTTAGAGACAAGGTCCTCCTCTCCTCCCTCTCTGTCCTCAGATTTGGAGTTCCCAAGAGCAGGTCTGAGACTGCCTGTCTCATGGGTTGGCACATCACGGTTTCAGGTGACAACTCACAAGTCCCAATAAAGCAGGGGCGGATGGCTGCAAGGAGCCTGAATGCCTGCAGCAAATCAGAGGCTGGAACGGGACTGCCGGGGGACTCTGGAGGAAGGGACGGGCCCTTTAACACTCACTCAGCCTCTTCTGAGTCTGGCTGTGAGCTGTGCTTGACATTCTTCATCTTGCTGCAGGATTGGCTTTGCTGTCCCCACCGTACAGATAAACTGAAGTTCAGGAAGAGCTGGTGACTTGCTCAAGTTTATGTATGCCTAAGAGGTAGAGGAGGGCCTTGAAGCTCTGTGTGCCTGATGTGGGATCCAGGCCCTGTTCCCCTCTCACTCTGGGAGGCTGAGGATGCAGGAGGCAGGGCCCTGGTAGAGACGGGGTCCCTTGGGGCACAGGACAGAGGGTGGCACACACAGGCCTGCCTGCATGCCTGCTCTGGGCTGGCCCTGCCTGCATGCAGCCCAGCGGCTCACAGGATTTTACGATGATGATTATTTCTGAAGGCACTTGAAATTAATGACAGCTCTAAAATGGCTGGGACAGCGAAGTCATTGCTGAGACCTCTAATTAGCAAGAAAAACGGAGACCAGGAGCTGGGAGGCCAGTGGGGGCTGGGCGGGCAGCACTGGGGCATGGACTGGGGTCAGGGGGTTGGGATGGAGTAGGCACCAGACCCCCTTAGAGCTGAGTGCTTAGGCAAACCCTGTGTTCCACTTTATGCCACAAATTAACTTATTACCTTGCTGTGTGACCTTGAGGAGGTTGTTGCCCCTCCCTGGGCCACAGCTCTCCCTGTATGCACTGGCGGGGGTGGGGGGGGGTTGCCCTGGGGTATCTCTAAGCTCAGGGCTCTGTGGCCTTGCATAGACTTGGGGACAGAGGGATGAAACCTCAGGTGGCTCTTTCACATAGTGCTCATTGCTGTAAGGCTGAATCCCAGAAGCCCAGGGGCCCACATAGCCTCTGGGAGTCACAGAAGAGGACCCAGCCTCCCCCATGGCTCTCGTAGCCCTTGTGCTCGGGTTGCTGAGGTCATTGGTCTAATGAAGTTCCAGAGACTCAAACTGGAGTGAAGGGGATTGAGAATTGGCAGGAAGCCCTGGACTGGTGCAGCAAGGGACGGGGGGACTGATGGGGCCACTAGCAAAGTCCCCGCTTAGAGGTGGACCTGGAGCTGTGACAGGACTTAGGGCCTTCCTGCCTCCTCCTGGTGAAACACTGGGTCCCACCTAGGTGTGGCTCAGAGGGTCTTTCGGGCAGGTGCCTCTTCCTGTATATCCTTCAAGGGGCAGCCAGGACAGAGAGGGGCACTGGGGCTCAGTAGGTAGGGACTTAACTCCACAGTGGCTGGCCCAACTGAATATATGGTGGTGGACTTGGAGGGACATCCATGGCGGGTCCAGGTGGAGGCCCAGAGTCCAAGGGCCTGGTTGTGGCAGATACACTCAATTAGGGTACCCTCTTCCCTGGCACCTACTGTGGACATTTCTTGTCAACAGGTTTCTCATACCCTTGAATTCTCTCCTCCTCCTTCAATTCAGGGCTCTGTGGGGCTCCCTTCTTCCAGAAACCTGCTCTGAAAGCCTCATCTTTCCCACTGAACTGGGCTTCTGGGCTTTGTGTCCTTGAGCACCCTGAGCCTCGGTTTCCTCCTCTGTAAAATCAGGCTCTAAACAGACCCCCAGCATGGGGCCAAGTGAGGACCCCATGACTTAACACCCAGTAGGTACTGGACTCTGAGCCTGGCACACAGCACAGCTGGCACTTGGTGAATGTGTTTTTCTTTTTTTTTTTTTTTGGTACTGGGGATTGAACCCAGGGGCACTCAACCACTGAGCCACATCCCCAGCCCTATTTTGTATTTTATTTAGAGATAGGGTCTCACTGAGTTGCTGAGGCTGGCTTTGAACTTGAGACCCACTTGCCTCAGCCTCTCGAGCGGCTGGGATTATAGACACGCGCCACCACACCTGGCAGTGTGGGTACTTTTTAGGTTATCCTGGTTACTGTGATGGTTGCTTTCTGCCCCCTGACCCTTCCTCTGTTAGCCAGGGGTCTATCCTGAGACTGCTGTTAGTATCCTACTTGGAGAAGTCTGGACTGAGTTCTTTGTCCTCTGAGAACTGAGAATACCTGGGGGGCATAGTTTGGTCTTGTGTCTCCTCCAGTTTCCATTGAGCCTAGGGCCCTGCCTGCAGAGGCTCCACTGTTCAAATGAAAGCTGACTCAATCCCCCAGGACCAATGGCTTCCCTAGGGAAAGGGACCAGGGCATGGGTGACAGGGACACTCTTGAATCCTCAACTCCCACTTGCGCTCACCTCAGGGCCTTGGTCACCCTTGCCTCCACTGGAAAGTTTCCAGTGTGAGTGACCTTCCACCATCTAGAAGCAATGCAGTCAGCAGCCCTCTCTCTATGGGACTGCACTGAGTGCGGGGTGGGGGTGGCAGTTCTTGGAGGACTCACAGCAGAAGTCCTGGCGGAGAAAGAAGGTACCGGGCTGGCCCTTACTTGGCCTTACCACAGCCCTGCCTGCCGGGCTGGACTATCTGGTGGCTGAGATGCAAGAAATTTATCTGGGGCCAACCAGTGAATGGGCCATGTCCGCCCTGCCCACTTTGAAGTCCCTTCAGGAAAATACTTGATGTTCCTAACCTTGAGTGACCACGGGGTGCAGTTAGCTGTCCTTAAGAAGTCAGGGAAAGGGCTAGGGTTGTAGCTCCGTGGTGGAGCACTTGCCTCGCAAGGGCGAGGCACTGGCTTCGATCCTCAGCATCACATAAAAATAAGTAAATAAAATAAAGGTGTCCATCTACAACTAAAAAAAGAAAAGAAAAGAAGAAGTGGTCAGGGAAGTGTGAACTCCATAAAAAAAAAAAAAAAAAAAAACGATTAAATTGAATTGGAAGCAAAACAAAAATGCAGAGACAAAAAGCAATTTGTATAAAGAGACCACTCCCTGGCTCTTTGGGACCCTGGGCTCTGTGCCTGGCAAAGCAGCTCCCCCTGAGAGCCCAGGCTCCGCTGTCCCCACGGAGCATGTCAGGGGGAACTCGAGCTAATATGTGCAAACAGGCAGCACTATTAGCAAATCCGTTCATTAAGCAGTCGTCTCGAGTTCTGTTGTGCTGGAGATTTGTTTATTAACTTAAGCCACAACCTGTTATTACTAGAGTCAAAGGCAGTGTGGCGGCTTGGGATGTGGCCAGCTTCGGAGCCAAGCAGCCTTGAGTTCCAGTTCTGATTTTGTCTCTAACTGCTGTGTGACCCTGGACAAGTTATTTCACCTCTCTGAGCTTCAGCTGCCTTGTGATAGGCATTCCTAGGATGTTCCCCAGGGACCCCTACCTTCCCCCTGCTGTGTAATCCCCTCCCCATGAATGTGAGCCGGACCAACTGACTGACTATTCTAAAGAGTAGAATATGGTGGAAGGGATGGGGTGTCACTTCTGAGATTAGATCCATGGCTTCTCTGTCTGCTCTGCCACATATGAGCAGCTCGGTTGAGAATTCCACAAGGAAAGGAACTCATGTCAACACCTACGAGCCCTGAGGATTCTAGTTGCCACTCGAATGAGCTTAGAAGCAGGTCCTGGGCTAGGGATGTGGCTCAAGCGGTAGCGCGCTCGCCTGGCATGCTTGTAGCCGGGGTTCGATCCCCAGCACCACATACCAACAAAGATGTGGTGTCCACCGAAAACTAAAAGATAAATATTAAAATTCTCTCTCTCTCTCTCTCTAAAAAAAAAAGAAGCAGGTCCTCCCTGAGTGGAGCCTAAGGCATGCTCTGCAGCCACCCTGCCTACAGCCTTGTAGGACCCTGAGCCAGGGGTGCTCAGTGCCACCTCTCCTGGATTCCTGCCCTATGAAACTGCAAGATAATACTTATTTGTTCTAAGCCATCACGTTTGGGGGTGATTTGTTATGCGGCACCAGCTAACTGATACATGTTCCATATGTTAAGTGGCCTAACAGTTCCTTTCTCCCAATGGCTGGGAGCATGGAGATAATTCAGGCAAAGTGCCCCCAATGGCATAGTAACTTGGCAGTTTTCTGGTGAAGTTGAAAAAAATGCACATCCTATGACCCAACAGTTCCCATACTGAGTATGTGTCCCCCAGAAACAAGAAGGCAAGTAGGGGAATGTATTGTCTATAGTGGTGGAAAATCAGAAACATGCTACATGCCCATCATCGGCAGGGGGAATGAACACACTCTGGCATAACCACACAAGGGAACACTATGCAGCCCTGAGCCCAGAGACACTGGAGTTACCCATATGGGCCTGTGTGAAATCACAAATGCCATGTGGAGGAACAACCAAAGGTACATACAAGGTGGTGCCATTCACATAATTTGAAAACAAGCCCCAACCCCTGTCAACTGAGCACAAATACCTGCACCCACAGGAAACGTGCACACATGCATGGAATGACCAGTGCCAATTCCAGGGGACTGCTGCTTCTCAGGGAGAGAACACCACACTCTGGGGTGGCTCTAAGTTATCTACTTGCTCAACAACTCATTTGATCCTCTCAGCAACCCCGTGGGGGCCCATTCTATTATCATCTCTTCTTACAGAGGAGAAAACTGAGGCACAGGGTCTCCAGGCAGCTACTCTCGGGCTTTCGAGTCCAGTGGTAGGCCAGGGCTTGGTTCCTCACTGTCACTAATTTAAGGGAGTCCTTGGCCTCTCCCTGGCCTCCATCATTCTATTGAAGGGAAGACCCTCCACCTCATAGGTATAGATTGACAGATTGGAAAACTCTTTTTTTTTTTTTTTTGGTACCAGGAATTGAACCCAGGAGTGCTTAACCCCCAAGCCACGTCCCCAGCCCTTTATTTTATATTTTATTAGAGACAGAGTCTCTCTGAGTTGCTCAGGGCCTCAATAAGTTACTGAGGCTGGCTTTGGACTTATGATCCTCCTGACTCAGCCTCCCGAGTCGCTGGGACTACAGGCGCGCACCACTGTGCCCAGCTGGGAAATTGTTGATTACATCAGTCTGGAATGTTTGGAGAGCCCCTGTGAGCCAAGCCTGGCACCAGCTACAGAGCAGGGGAGACTAAAAACAAGGAAGTGTGGACAAGAAAAAGTGCAAATAAGATGATTCAACCCAATTTGGTTCAATCGTACATAGACTCAGTTCACAGACGAAGGCTGAGGTTAAGGAGCATTACTGAACCACGGAGATGTGAGAGGCCCTGTGTGGGTGCTTCTGCAGGTTATCTCATGTGAGCCTTAGCCCGGCTCTGTAAAGTAGGGACTTTCACTCTCCCCATTCAACCAATGAAGAAACCGGATCAGGAAGGAGGAACAATCTCCCCAGGTCACCCAGCAGGATTGGCAGGATATGTCCTCCTTCCCTCTGTCCTACCCTCTGGGGCTGGGGATGGAGATGGAAGGCCCTGGCCTCGCTGCCTAGAGGGGGATCACAGCCTAGACCAGGAGCGTCTGGGGGATCTAAGAGGAGGAGGAGCCATCAGGACAGACTTTCTGGATGGGGACCGGAAGGCAGTTGCTTCGGTGGCCTCACTAGCATCCATCTGCCCATCTACCCTGCATACATTCATTTATTCATTCATTCAACACATATTTTCTAAAGTTTTCTCTGTGCCATGACAAACCTCATGGTCTAGCAAGCAAGTCTCAACCCAGTGTGGCACAGGTCGAGGTGAGAGAAGGTGTGCACACACAGAGCAGGTCCTGGGGGTCACAGCAGATATCTAGGAGGCAGTGAAGGCTGCACTGGAATTGAAGGATGAGAAGGAGCCAGTCAGGTGTATGGAGGTGAGGGTGGCGCTCTCTGCACAGAGACCAGGGGTGCAAAGGCCTGGCCCTGGGATGGGGGAGACAATGGCCCTGAGGAAGGCCCATGCTGGCCAAGGGGGTCTGGCTTGGCTGAGAAGGGGGTACAGACTGAGGCTGCTGCACCTCTCCCAGGGAGCATGGCTGCCTGCCNTATAAGAGACAGGTGGGGGGGTGCCGAGAGCCTGCTGGCCCCATGCCCTGCCTCCCACCATTTGACCCACGATGGAGTCAGGTGGTGCTGGAGAGAGGCGGGCCAGAGACACAGAGAGCCAGAAATGGCAGAAACGTGCCATCATTGGGGCGTGCGATGATGGAGGGTGGCCAAGGGGGTCTGGGGAGCTGAGGTCCTGCCAGCCTCCGAGGCTAGTGCTGGGGTCAGACCCAGGGTGCACCTCCCAGGGAAGCCACCTGTCCTCTCTGAGCTGCTTTCCGCCCAGGTTCCCAGGTGGAGCTTGGAGGGCTGTGGGGAGAGTCCCAGGAGCATGCACACACATGGGTGACACCGGGGTGCACAGTAGGCCCTCCAGAGTGGGCACTCCCCCCACCTCCCCTGCCCACCCCACCTCACAGGGACTCCTAATTAGATCAGGCCTAATGAGGCTTTCCTCTGCCAGGCTGTTTACGCTTCATTAAGGCCTGAGCCCAGGACAGTACTGGGAGGGGGGACAGCCAAGGAGCTGCCAGGACCTGGTCCACCCCGGCCTCCACCATCCACAGGGTCCTTCCACCCCCAGGAGGCAGAGGAGGGAAACAAGCAGGCCAGAGCTCGAGAGAGGCCTGCAGCAGGGGAGGGGGAAAGGGGGAGGGGGGATTGCTGGTATTTTTCTCCTCCCTGGTGAAGAGCTTGGAAGCCCATTGCCCCTCAGGCCAGGGCCTGCAGTCCAGCCCCGTGTAGGAAGGGCAGATAGGCCACCTGAGTGGTGCCATGGCAGGCTCAGCTCTGCCAAGGGCCACACAAAGCCTGGGTGGGGGCAGTATGGGCCTAGGAGAGGCATCCCTATCCCCTACCTGGTCCTGGGAAGCTGCCAGATCCTCCTTCCGTAACTGACCCGCGGCCATGCAGGACGCAGGACTGGGCCTGTCACTCAGCTGGGTCAGCGGGCAGGCCCCTCTTCCTACTCCTGGATACCCAGGGAGCGTGAGTTCTCTAAGTGGTTTCCTTCTCCCAGAGGAAAGGCGGGAATCCCAAAAGCTCTTATCAAATATGCCATGGGCTGGGCCTCTTCCCCGGGGCGCCTCTCCACACCCCTCATGTTGTCTTGTGCAGCCTTGGTCTGGCCCCCAGGCCTGCTTTGCTGATGCACAGAGAGGCCTTGTGGGTACCCAGGGCTGCGCAGCTAGTCAGCACCACTGAGCACGGGAGCGTGGCCTCCAGGTGTTGCCCACAGCAGCTGAACTCTCAGCTCAGCACTCTGACATCGGCTGGGGTGTGGCATTTCCAGGAGCCCTCTTTCTGCCCCGATGCCTGTCTATCACTTCCCTTTGGGGCAGGGGCAATTGGGTTGGGTGCCTGTGGTGTCAGCCAGGATGATCTGGTCAGAGAGTAGAGGGAGGCATTTTCTAGAGACAGCTCTCAGGACTGGGTGCCCACTCTGGGCCCTAAGGACAGCTCCCCACCCCCAAGTGGGGACATCTTTTGTCTAAGATCACAAAGGTCCTGGAATCAGGAACATGCCAGTCTAGTTTCCAAAATTCGATCAAACTGAATGGAGGGGCACACAGAGGTGCAGCAGGGTGGCCATCAGGAGACAAGGGACAGCAAGGGAGGCCAGCTCCCTGGCATGTGACAGGTAGATGTGGCCAAGTCTCTGGATAGTCCTGGGAGCAGGACAGCTGTGTGGACTGGACCAGGCAGGAGAACAAAGACGTCCCTGGGGTCAGGGACACCCAGAGCCCTGAAGCAGGACGGGGTGGGATCCTCTCCATCAGGTAGATGATGTGGCTCGGGCTGGCAAGTCAGAGGGGGAGAGAGCTAGAAGGCCTCAGACTCCAGGAGGGCTCCCTGCAGTCTCGGATCACAACACGGTGCTGTGCGTACACTCAGACGCAGTGTGTTCACACCACCTGCTGGGGCGTGAAAACCAGCCATAAATACCTGCACTGTCGTGGTGGCTCATCAGGCAAGTGGGGAGACAGGCCTGGTGTGCCCTCAGGAAGCTCCCGGTGACTCAGAGGCTGCAGCCCCCTCTGCACACCAGACACCCCTCCCCCACCCTCTGACTCAGAGCAGCTTGTCCAGGAGCCTCATCCACCCCCATCCTGAGCAGAGCTGGGCAGGGAGGACCACTACCATTCCCCAGGCTGAGGGGCTGAGGAGGAGGGAGCTGGCCAACTGCAAAGACACCACGTGCCAGGAAGCTGGGCACGATGGTCCCCAGGCACAAAGGGTGGTGGGACAGGTGAAGGCGAGGTCCACTTGTCACCCCTTCTCCCAGGCAGCAGGCAGAAGGTGGGCCTCACTGCCACTCATTTCCTCAGCACCCAGCTCTTTCCACCCTTGAACGTGGCAGTGGTGTTTCCACATTTACTCAATGTGCTGGAGGTTGAGGGGGCTACGAGCCTCTGCCGTGGCCGAGGGAAATGCCAGCTAACGTCTGAAGCGTGGGAAGCATCATGAACAAACTCAGGCTCCTGTGTTGGTCCTCCCATCCCCAGGCCAGTTGGTCCGTGACAAGCGCAGGGCTGCCGTCTCTGAGGGACACCTGCACTCAGTATGGGTCCGCCTGAGAGCTGGCTCTGGCCCCATTTTGGAAGGGCCGGCAATTAGTTCTGGGATCTGAAGAATGAATAGAGGCAAAGTTAAAGACCTCACTGGTGAGGCTGCCCTTGTGACGGGCGCTGGTTGGTCTGGAGGAGGGGACAACCCAGGGGTACAAGGTACCAAATGCCCCTCAGACACCTCTACTGCTTGGGGACCCAGGAGGCCCCAGCACACTTCAGCTTGGCTGGCAGCTCAGGCTGAGCCTAGGGAACGAGCGGGTGCTTAGGCAGGGCTCAGTTTCCCCATCTGCAAGTGGAATTGTGCTGCCTGTCCTGCCACTTCCTGGGGAGCCGGGTGGTTTGAGAAGCGTCTGCCTGAGCCTGGTGGTTGTGATAGGCTGCCAAAGGGCCAGCAGGGCCCCAGCCCTGCCCCACCTTCCAGTCCAGTGAAGCAGTGTTGGTTCCTGCCTGCATTCTAGCTGCATGTCCAGGAAATGTGCAGGGTCCAGGTGTGTGGGCTAGAAGGGACCTCGCCCAAACACACAGCCCCGCCCCATCCCGCCCCACAGCAGCGTGCAGGATGACACCCGCCTACCCAGGCACGTGTTTGTGCACCCAGAGACCAGCACACGTGTGGGATCACTCTGGTTCTGTCCCCACGAGGAGTCGAGGAGTCGAGGAGTCGGGCTTCCTAGCACCCCGCTGTCATGGCAACAGAGCTAAGTGGGGGGCAGGGGTGGGGAGGAGAAAAGGGCTGGGGGGAAGGAGGTAAGGCTGGGTAAAGCCAGAGACTTGAGCTCCTGTCTCCTCTTGGTACCCCTAAAGCAGGTCACCCCTCAGCAGGCAGGTGAGGCAGGCATGGCCAGAGCACTTCCAAAAGGGTCCGACCATAGACCACCAGTCCCCTCTTCTGTGGGTGTAGACTCACACCAAGGCGAGTCTTAAGGGCCAGTCCCACCCCAGACATCTTGGGGCTGAGGGTCTGCCGCAGCCTGAAGAGCTTTCAGGAGAGGTCTCCTCCACAGAGCCCCTGAGACGCCTCTGTCCCCAGCAGCAAGAGGGAGTGACTGAGGGCTCTTCGGGCCCCCACCACAGACCCTGGGGAAGTAACACAGGTAACACAGGCCACAGTTACCAGGCCTTTACCATGTGACAGCAGGTGCCAGGGCCTCAGGATCTATGTGATAACTCGCTTCATGCTCTCCACGCCCTGCAAGGAAGGGTCTATTGGTCTCCAGCTGAAGAGCCCAAGCCAGGGAGAGGGAGGCCCTACTTACAAGAGGCTTTGACACTAGGTGGTTAGTGAGCAGAGCTGTGAGGAGGAGGGAAGTGGCCAGGGAGGGAGCAATCCCAGAGGTCTCTTTGGAGGAGACTGTCTCTTGGGAGTGGTAGGGGCCTGGCTTGCAGAGAGGCGCACAGACATTCTAGGAGGCAGGGAGAGCAGCACACAGTGTGGAGGTTGGCGGTGGGGGGGGGGTCTTGTATGAGGCCCATGGAGGGGCCACCCCGCCCCCTGTGGAGTCAGAGGCAGAATGTAGCCAGAAGCTGAGTAGGGTCTGGAGTGCTCTGCAGGGTCTCCTCCCCAGGACCAGGTTACACTCTGCTGCAATACCACCTGTGACCAAGAGCCCAGGGGGCTCCCAGGGCTTCCTCCAGGGGCAGCAGGACAATCCCCAAATGCAATTCCAGTGCTAAGGATCACAGCTGTCTTCCCTCATTAGTGCTACCTTTGAACCCAGGCTCCAAGGGGCAGGCCCTGGCTGGTGCTGGCTGCTGGGAGCAGGTGCTGAATGCTGTTCCAGACAACCCAGGAAGGACCCTGGCAAAGCCCTGTCACTCTCTCTGCTACCCTGCGCTGCATGATCCTCCTATCTGCTTTGCCCCTCCCTCCTGTCACTGTCCCCTCTTCTTTCCTTGTATCTCTCTATCATTGTTCCTTTATTTTATATTCAGCCCTCAGCATTTTTCTTTGAAAGAGAACAGCTGGGCTGCTGGAGTTGCAGAGGAAATATATTTTTTTACTACTTTGCAGATTCCCCTTCTCTATGAAAATGGATACCATCATTACTAACTGATGGACAGATGGATGGTGGGGTAGAACTATTTCTGGGCTTCTTCTTTTCCTCCTCTCCAGGGGTTCTATTCTGGAGTATCTAAGAAAGACATGGTCAGACACTGGCTGGGAGGGCAAAGGGAGGACTATGGTATCAGGTGTGAGCCACTGGGGCCCTCAGTATCATCACTGTCCCCTTTTTCACAGATGAGGAGACTAAGCCCCAAACTCAGATACAGTTTTTACAATATTAACACTTAACACTAACCAGAAGAGCAAGTCTTTAAGGAGCAGTTACCGCATGCCAGGCTCTATGCTAGACACTTCACATGCCTTCAACCTGTGAGGCCTGTACATCACTGGTGGCATTTTACATAGGGGAAATCTGAGGCTCAAGAAGGGAAGTCACCAGCCAGTCACATGGCTGGGCCAGCAGAGCTGGAATGTCCACCTACACAAATATGCACGTGGCCACTCTGCCACCTATGCCCCTCTCTTAACCCCCAGCCAGCTGGAAAGGGGCGGAGCTGAGATTTGAATCCATATCTGTCTGTGTTCTCACCCGAGGCTGGCCACACTCCCATGTCGTGGCTGTTGCCACAAGAACTTTAAGCAGCAGTTCTAATCACAGCATGACCCAGCCTAATCCTCACCCTAACCTGCTCCCTGTGGCTAAGAGTTGCAGAATGATTGAGTGAAACCCCCCCAGCCTCTGGCCTGCCTCTTTGGGCTTCAGAGACCCTGGTCTAAAAGCAGGGGAGTGGAGGGGGTGAGTCTTAGGTAGCAACATATGAAATGGGACTGAGGCCCCCAGAGCCATACCCACCCATGCCCCCTTCCCAAGGGTCACCCCTTGCCCACCCTGTTCTCCAGGAGACCTCAGACCTCAGACAAGCCCCTGCCTCTCTGGGATCCAGCATGCCACCTGCTACCCTGCTGAACAGAGGACCCAGGAGAGGGACAATGGGAACCAGGCCTCAGCCTCAAACCTTCTGTCACACACCCCAGTGGCACCCCCCTCCCCAGAATCCTGCACTTGCACACATACCCTGGAGCCACCCCCTAGGGCCGGGGGCTCTCAGCTCTGCTATTGTGGGTCTTGATCTGTGGAAAACCAAGTCCAAAGTTAGGGAAGTGCCTTAAAGACACTGAAGGCAGACACGCAGGGACTCAGGATAGTGGTTGTCCCTGTTCGACTGACCAATGTAAACCTGTTTTCAGAGCTACACACGCAGTTGCATAAGTGGCAGTATCCTAGGCAAACGTGTGGTCTATATATATATGTCCATGAATTCAAAGTAAACCTGTTAGGTGGCGATGCTGTGCTCAGTGTCAATGCCATTCCTGAGGACTTTATGAAAACCACAGCTGGATGATGGAGATGCATGGTGGAGATCACCTGTGTGTGGTCAGTGGCAATGCCTGCACTTAACATGTAAATGAACTGTTGAAGCAACTTCCTGTGGGAATCTATAACATGGGACAGACCATCAGAGATGGAGGTGCATGGAGAAACGAGGGACCAGTTCCACCCGCACGCGGGGAGAGCAAAGACCAGGGGCATGATGGTGGAAGGACTGAGGGTTTTGAGTGTGGAGGGGGCTGCAGAATGAAGCCAGGGAGCAGGGGACAGTGGCTGCTGAGAGCTGGTCAGCTGGTGCTGAGCAGGTGGCTGGGAAAGGGCTCTGGCTGGAAAGCAGAGGCCAAGGGCATCAGAGGGCGGCTGGGGGCTTTGGGGATCTGGGGTGGTGTGCCGGGCTCTGTACCCAGGCTGGGCTTCCACAGGGTGCCTGGCCCCAAGCACAGCAGCCGGCAGCACTGCCCACAGCTGGGTGAAGGGAGAACTGGGAGCAGGAAAGGGAGGGTCCTTCACTCCCCACCCCCAACTCCACCATCCCAGAAGGCGACAGTGGAAAAACAGAACAAGAGTGTCAAGAAGGCTTAGTTCCAGACCCTCTCAGCCATCACGAATGTCAAAATGACAAATGACAAAATCCCAGTGTCACCAGGTGACACCAGTCAGTGCACCTAAAATCCCAAGCCTCTGTTCTCACAGAAAAAAACCAGAGGAGTGACAACACTGCTGGCCCTACATGACACGAGGGGCTTGGAGAGGGCTTTGCAAACTGGGAAGAGGTGAGGAAGGTGACGTGAAGGGGCTGTGCGATCCCTGGGGACCTTGCTGTCAGCTGACAAGCACCGGGGAGGCCAACCTGATGTCTACAGCGTGGTGTGTACACGCGTGCACAGCGTGTGCGCACAGAGCCATGAGTGTGTGTGTTCTAAGGCTCTCAGCGACTCTGCCACGGAGGTTTGGAAGTGAAGCGGGAAAGGAGGAAGTGAGATTTCAGGGTAATCTTAAAAGCGAAAAAAAATTATTACGTGTCAGAAGGAGTGGGGAGGCTTAAATGGCTCCCAGGTGGGACACAGAATAAAAGAGTCCTCGCTGTTATTTTTCGATTGTCTCCATGCGGGAAGACTGGCAGAGGGTCGCCATGGCAACCCTGGGCATCCAGCAGGGGGCAGCCTGGACTCTGCAGGTTGTGTCTGCGTTGAGCCGTGAGTCAGCCCATCAGAGCCCAGAGGCCAGGGTGGGGTCCACTCCAGGCAGGACCCTTGTCCTGGATTCCCAGTTCCTCCTGCTCTGGAAGCCACCTCTGGGATGGGAAGAGGACAGACAGGAGTTGTGTAGTGAAAGAGTCAGGCCAAAGACGCAGAAGTCTTGGGTGGGGATGGGGTGCAGGTGGGGGCTAGAGGGTTGTCAGGGAGCGAGGGGGCCCTGCAGCCTGGTCACAGAGGGGAGAGGCCATGTGTGGCTGACCCAGAGGATGGGATGAGGATTGAGGGGTGGGGAGGGAGGGTCCCAGTGCTGGAGTGGACAGGGACCATGTGGAGGCTTGGGTCGGGGCTCTCTGGGGGGCCACCCCCTGGGAGGCTTTGCTGAGTAGCCATTTTAGAGGTTGGATCTGAGCGCACCTGGCCCCAGTAGTGGGTTTCAAAGACAGGCAGAGAGGAGTACAGAGCAGGAAGACCCAGGTCAGAAAAAAGCAGCGCTCATGTAGAGGCCACTTTTGATGGAAAACTGAATTGGGAGAGAGAGTTCTCCACTTGTGGAAAAGTAGCTGTGAGCTTGTTGCCTCTTGCACCGCTGCAACCCGGAGCCTGACATTCAATAAATATTTTTTGAATAAGTGAATAAATGACAGAGGACCGAATGAACAGGGCTCAGAAAGCCACTTGGAAGCTCTGGGAGGCAGTTAACACCTTCTCTGCGATCATTTGCAGACTGGTACTAAAAGAGCTAAACAAGCTAATGAAACCCAAGTGACCTAAAAATGACAAGTGACAAAGTTGCTGGCCTGGGAGGCCACAGGAATCTTAACATCAGGTGGCTCAGGGCTTTTGGTAACCTAAACCTGGAAAAGTGGTAATGGTTCCTTCTTAAGGTCAAATGACAAAAGCCCCAATCAGTATCAAGTAGTGACTGCTAACGGTCTACTTCTGCCCAGAGGGCACCACCTGTGCCTAGTTCTGATTTCTCCGAGTCATGCTCTGAATGCATAAGCAAGGATTCTGAAGCACATGCCAGCCTGTTTGAAGGCCTTGAAGTCACACCCTCCAAGTCCTGGCAAGTGAAGAGCAGACACCTACAAATTCCAGTGTGGGTGATGGACGGTGGCCCGGCCAGCAGAGGCCTCATGGAGTCAGCAAAGCATCCTGCTGACCCGTCCACCAGCCAGGACTGGCTGCTTTTGCCCAGTCTTGTGTCCAGGAAAAGGGGCCCTGCAGGAGCTTGATTTTTAGGGCTTGGAGGTCCTTGGGTCTCGGGGTTGGCCAGGCCCTCAGGGACTCTGGGCTGAGGTTGAGAAAGGCGGGTGCTGGTTCACTTCTCTAACCCTGCAGCAGCCAAGGAACACCAGGGTGGAAAACGCGAATCCACTCTTCATCTGTGTGGGGACACTGCTCCATGCATTCACAGGGAGAGGCCTCCCTGAGGACAGCCCATGCGACTGGAAAGGCTGACATGGACAGACCCTGAGGTCAACCAGCATGACGACATGTGTGGCCCCACGAACCCTGGGGGAATCTTTTGCCTTCCCTGTAAATCAAGGAATCAGTGGGACGAGAACACCTGTCACATGGCCACTGTGGGGATCCAGTAAGACGATGGACGGATGCCCAGGGCTTCGTCAACAGCAGGGTCACGAATACTACTATTCTTGCTGCTGAGATTGACCCACTGGGTAGAAAGGGTCCCTTCTCAGAGTCCCTGGGGACTCGGAGGTCTCTCTAGGCCTTCCAGAAGCATCTGTCCTCTGCACTATGAGACTGTGGCTTTTGGCCATCTGTCTTTCCTGGCAGCCCCACCATCTCTTGCCTATGGCTGCAGCTGGGGAAGGAGTGCGTGCCTCATGCATGTGTGCACATTGCTAGGACACCCAAGTCCCATTCCCTGTGTCTATACATCCTCCAGGGGACCTCTGTCTCTCGCACCCACTCCAGAAGCCCCTCACTTCGAGCTGCTGCTCACTGTTCTCCACCTGGAAACTGCTCCCACCAACCAAGCCCCAGCTGGTTCAGGGTCTGCTTCCAATCCCCTCCCCACCAGCAAGTCCTCCGGGATTTCCAGTGGTGGTCGATGGCAGGCCCAGGGAGGGCGAGGGGAGCACGCTGCTGTGGACACCAACCCAGGAGGCCTCCCGCAGGGCGTGTGCCTCTGGCATCCCGGAGCTCCTGCCCAAGTGCTTGTCTGTCTTCCTCCATGACCAGGGGCTACCTCAGGGCAGGGACCATGACGGGGGAAGCCTTCACTCCCACTCCAGCCACCTCACTTTGAGGAGGGCCAAAGGCTGGCTGCAATGTGGCTCTGGGAACCTGGGGTCCAAGGTGCAAGTGGGGAGACTGAGGCTCCAAGAGGGAAAGGGACTTGTCCCTGAGGCCAGGGACTCAAGGCCCAGAGTCAAGGTGGCTCTGGACTCCAGGTGTCTTGAGGTCCCCACTGCTATTCTGGCCTCACTTAAGCTCCAGTTGCCCAAGTCCCAAGCCAATGTTGTTCCCAGTGTCCCCTCCCTATCAGGCCTTGCTTACTCATCTCATGGACTCCAGGGCAGACCTGTGGCCTCCAGCCAGGGAGAGGACATCTTCCTGGGGAGGAGGGAAGTTGCAAAGTGAGAAGCTGGGTCTCCAGCCAGGTGGGCCACCCCGATTCCCCCACCACTCTCAGTGTTGAACGGAACATTCGTTGAATGGAATTGAATTTACTGTTCGATTGCAGGAGTTGTAATTCGATCTGGGTCTTATGAAGCCCTTAATAAAGTTAAGGTATTACTGGTATCTGCTGCTTTTTCATTTGTTAAAGGAGGCAGTGGGGTGGGGAGGGCATTCAGCCAGGAGAGAGGGAGTCTATCCATTCTGTTTGCCTCAGCTGCCACCATGCCATGTTCCCCTGGGGCAGTTGCCACCTGTCTCTGTTCCAGAGGAAAGATATTCATCCTCAAGGTACCCACCAATCCTAAAAATCTATCTCATGGAGATGATCAGGAAAGGAAAGGGAGGTTGGGTCTACTTGGAGTTGGAGACAAAGAGGAAAAGGGCTACCAACCATTCATCAAGGAAGTTCCATGTGCCAGAGCCCCCGTTCCCTTTAGTTTATTCAATGCTCATGGAGTCCTTCTGAGGCCACATTAAAGAATGCCTATGAATACCCAGGTATTCAGGTACATGGTGGGGAACTGCACTTCCCTGTCTTCTTTGAAGTTAGGCACGGTCATATGACTTGCTTTGGGCCCAAAGGAATGTTAGTGGAAGTCACAAGCCCACCTCTAAAATGAAGCTTTAAGAGCCAGTGTGGCCTTGGCCGTGCCTCTCCCTGCTCCATGGTACATGCAGGTGCACATACTGAGATGGTAGGTACCACTCACTCTAGGATCCTGAGGGACAATGAGGAGCAGCTATCCATGTATGTCATAGTGATAAGAAGTGAACCTGAGTTGTTAGACATCTCTGAGATTTTTAAGGTTGTTATTGCAGCAAAACCTCTTCTAGCCTGACTGATACAGTGGTCCTATGCCCCACCAACCCACCCCCACCCACACACCCCCGTTTTCCAGATGAGGAAATGGAAGCTAAGCCAAGTTCAGTAATTTGCTGGGAGAACTAGAGGGAGTTAAGAGGTGAAGTTAAGAGTCCATCCCAATCCATTTGATGGCGAGGCCATGCCCTTCTCAGGCTGGGCTTGGGTGGCTGCCCCAGGCTGGCAAGGTGTGGTCAGACCCCAGCCAGCAGGGATGGGGCCCAGGGCTCAGGATCCATTTCTCCTCATCTTTTTCTCGTTACTGGGAATGGTGCCCCTGTAACCCTCACATAGGCCCATTGGAGATGCTGGACCGGGGTCTTCAGTCTGTGGGGTCTGGAGGGGTCTGGAAATGGTTCCAGAGCTAGACAGCCCCAAATTCTGATTCTGGCCCTGCTTTCTCTAGCGGGGTGACCTTGAGTAAATTGCTGACATTTTTTGAAGCCTCAGTCTTCTCAGGTGTCAGACAGGAATAATGCTACATCCCTGGTTATTGTAGAATGGACTGGGATGTGGAGATCTTGGCACATAGGGGGACTTGGGCTCTGCTGTTCCTGGAAGCAGCACCCTGAGCTGAAGAGGCACACTGCCCCCCCACCTACCTCCCCACCTATCCCCCCCCCCCAACCTACCCCCATGCTCAGTGGAAATAAAGCCAGACTTCTCACATCTGGGTCCTCTAGATCCACTCTAGAGGAGGCTTTCCTATCATCACATGGGCTCATACCCAACCCCCGGACAGAAGGACAGCAGTTTATAACCCATGGAAATGAGAGGCCAGAGGGTAGAGGCTCACCAGGGTCACTTTGCAGGTACTGGGGAGTGAACCCAGGGATACGCCACTACAGAACGACATCTCCAGTCCTTTTGAAAAATTTTATTTTGAGACAGGGGTTCACTAAGTTACCCAGACTGTCTTTGAACTTGTAATCCTCCCACCTCAGCCTCCTGAGATGTTGGGATTATAGGCCTGCACCTCTGCTCCCCACATGGGGGAGTTCTGAGGTGCTAATATCACAGTGCTGGGCTCCTTGCTGGGTTGCCCTGTTTTCCCAAGGTCTGGAGGGGCTTCCTAGAAGGAAGCTCAGACCAAACAGGCAAGGCTTCTGGCTAGAGCATCCAGGAAAGAGCTAGAGCTTCCCCGGGACGCAGGTGTGCTTGAGAGCTGCCCCAACCCTAGGTAGGGCCAGGTGTGGCCAGGCTCTCTATCAGTAGACCATCACCTTCTTCCCGTGATCCTACTCTTCTCCCTTCCCAATATAGCTCTTCCCCAGAACATGGTCCTGCTGGATCCCACAAGATACCTTTGCTCAGGGGGACACTTCCTCCAGCACTACATCCTAAAACCCCACGCGATGCTCTGGGGCCATGACTCTGCTCCGGCCTCTGCCCAGTGTGCACGCCACAGGAAGCCTGAAGGTGGTGCTCTCAACCCATCTTACATGGTGGGGAAACTGAGGCTCAGGAGATTCATTTGCCAGAGGTGCCACAGGTATGAAGAGATGGAGCCGGGAGCAGAGCTCAGTGGCGCACACCTGTAATCCCAATGGCTCAGGAGGCTTGAGGCAGGAAGATCTTGAGTTCAAAGCCAGCCTCAGCAACTTAGGGAGACCCTAAGCAACTCAGTGAAACCCTGTCCCAAAGTAAAAAATAAAGTGGGCTGGGATGTGATTCAGTGGTTAAGTGCCCCTGGGTTCAATCCCTATACCAGAGACAGAGAGAGAGAGAGAGAGAGAGAGAGAGAGAGAGAGCGCCAAGTTCATATGCAGGTCTGTCTGTCCCCAGACCATGTTCTCAGCATACAATCCCTGCCCCTGACCAGATGGGTGGGTGGAAACCACACTCTTCCAGGCAGTGCCCACATCCTCCGACTCTTGCCTCCTCATGGCCCAACCCTCTGCACAGTCCTCTGCTCTCCAAGAAGCCTTCTATGTCTGCTCCAAGCTACTAAAGCTCAGGGCGTCTGCCATGGATCCTGGTGAGCACAGGCTCCTGCCCTGGACCAGGCGAGAGCAAGGCCGCTTGAGTCTTCTCCGCTCCCAGGGGTGCCATCCACAGGGATGGACACCTGTGGGACAGGGATAAGGGTAAGGAAGGCAGAGAGTGTCTGGGCATTGATATGAAGCCTCAGGGAGGGCACAGGCCTGTGCCACTTACGGAAAGGGTACTCGAAACCTGAACTAGGGACCAGGGGAGCAGAGGGAGCCCAGGCCCCAGGTAGGCCCCAGGTAGGCCCCGGGCTGAGCTCTGGTGAACAGGGGTCCCTGAGTGACCCTCAGCAGCCCCAGACAGTCCCGCGGTGCCCTCCCAGCCCCCTCTGTCTGACTCCATCTCTCTCCTCCTTGCCTTTTCCCACCTCCTTCCCCTGCCCTTTTTCCCTTCCTAAAAAACACGGAGAAACGGGATTCAGAAGCCTACACCGCCCGCAAAATATGGTTCAGCCTCCCCAAAAGAGGAAATGCCAGCGTGCGGGTTCCCATGGCAACTCCAGCTCCTCCCCTGCAGCCGCCCGGTGCCCATATGGCAAGATCCGCACGGCACTGACTCAGCCAGGCCCTGGGGTCCAGACCAGGGCTGCAGTGGGTCCCGTCAGCCGCCCTGGCCAGAGTCCATGCGACCACTCTGCCTAGGACCACCCTCAGCCTAACCAGGGCACAGGGACGTGGGGTGATCCTTAGGAGTGGCCTCAGCCCTAAGTGGGAGACTTGGTGTGGTCGGCAGAGAGCAGGTGGCTCCCAAAGGTGGGAAGGTTCGACCCATGGGGGACCCTCTGCCTCCCACCGCCCTGTGCCTCTGCTCTCTGAGACACGCCTTGGGCTTTGGGAGCCCGTGGTGGGTGTGGAAGGAGGCAGAGAGCCAGCCTCTTCCTCTGCCCCTGGCAGTGGCATCCCAGCTTCAGCCCCACCCCGCCCCAACCCAGCAAGCACACAGGTACCCAGCAGCCCTGGCCTCTGAGCTGGGGGACGAGGGAGCACATGTGCTGGCCCTGGGTGCACTGCCCTGGGTGCTGCCCCTCATGCGAGAGCCCTGTGCCTGCAGCCTGCCCTGTGGGCTCCTGTCCTTCCAGGCCGGTTGGCGCTTCCACGCCTAATGAAACGGAAGCGAGTGCCAGGCAGGCTGGGGCCGCAGGGCTGGCGGCTAAGGAGCAAATCTTCTAGGCCTGGCAGCCACCCTACCTCCTTTTCTGGGGCCCTGTGGGACCAACAAGCAGAACAGGGCAGTGGAGGGACACTGGGGTCTCTGGTACTTGCTGGCTCTCCTCCCTTGACTCCAGAGCATCTGCCCTAGACCTCAGCCAGCCCTGGGTCATCTTCAAAGAACCACCTTGGGTGGGCTAGTCGGGTGGTGGCCCGGGTGAGGGTGGGGAGGGAAGGATGGGGCCAGTCTGTCTGGTTTCATGAACGAGGCTCCTTCTGCCACCTTGGGGCCATTCTCTCTGGAGCCTCTGAAGCTCTAGACTTCCAGATCTGGATCCCTCCTGCAGTCTTCTCATTTCTAATTCTTCTAGCCAGACATTCCCATAAGCATTAGAGGAGACAACCCCCAAGGGCATGGGCCTGACCCCATAGATGAAGCCCAGAGAGGGTGAGAACTACACAAAGTCACACAGTGAGTCTGGGGTCAAGGTGGATCCAGACGCAGGTCCTCTGCTTCCCTGACCAGGGTCTTCTCAGAGTCTCCAGCTGCTTCCTCTAATTATGTCTCCCCTGCACTGAAGGAAGGATGGATAGATGGATGTGGGGGGCAGGGAGTAGGGATTGGGGAACAGATGGGTTTGGAGGCTCCGCCGCGGGGGCCTGAGGGAGGGGGAGGAGGCCCGGAGAACCTGGAACTGTTACAAAGTTGCGAGTTAAAACATTCTTCACACTCCCGCCTCCTTTACTGTTCTGATGCACCAAGACGTGACAAAAATGTGTCAGATTTTTAAAAAACCACACACATACACAAATGCCAGTCCCCGTCTCTGCCGCCCGCCCAAGCTTGGGCCATCTGCTTCCTGGGGGTGGGAGGGGAGTGGGGCTTGGCAGTCGGTGCCATCACTCTGGACGCCCCCAACCCTGGGTCTGGACTGACTGCCCGGCCCACAGATGGCCCCAGGTGATGGCGGGATGCCTCCAGAGGTGGAGGCCGGGCCGCACCTACCCTGCCCGAGGCCCGGCACACCTGCCCTGCCTGCCAGAGTCCAGCCTTGGCATGGCGCCGGGCACTGGTCTTCCTCTCCACTGGCTGTAGCTGGGGGCTCTGGGGCTGGAACAGCTCTCTCTGAGCCTCCCAGAGCCCATCCTCCTAGTACAGATGGGAAATGAAGGCCCAGAGAGAGGAGGCTTGGAGGGGGGGGCACAGAAGCTGAGTCCTGTCCGGGCCTCCCATTCCCTCAGCCGAGCAGGGGCTTGCACCTCGCACCGTCTCTAAAGGAGACAGAGGCCTGGCAGAGGGGCCTCCAGAACTGAGGGCGAGTGACCCCCCGAGGTGGGGGCCTGATGGCTTCAACACAGAGAGTTCTGCATCCCAGGAAATGCTTGGTCCTGGGCACACCAGCACACCAGGTCACTCTGAGGGACTCGAGGAGAGTCCTGAATGTGACGGAGCCCAGTGTGAAGACCTGGGGGTCCACCGAAGGTGGGACCCTGGGAGAGGAGGGGAGGCAGATCGCACAGGCCCTGGACAGGAGGGAGGTTGTCCTTTGGTGGCAAGGTCAGATTTTATTATAGTCACAGAGGTCAATTAGAGACCAGTAGGCACCAAGGTCAGGCTACAGAGAATCAAGAGAGATCCATTCAGGCTGGGGCCTCGGGGCAAGGGCAGGGGCTGGAGGCTTGGAGAAGTGGGCTCCTGGCTGAGGGCATCAGGAGCCACTGAAGGCCTGATGTGGTCAGGTTTGCACCTAAGAAACCCCAAGGCTCCCAGCTGTCAGGTCTCTCTGCAAGACCCCTCCTTCCACCCCAGAACCCCATCCACCCCTGGCCCTGCCCCCAATCCTGAGGAGCCTAGTCATTCTTCAGGGGCCAGTCCAAATGCCACCTGTTCTGAGAAGTCTCCCCTGGCTTGGTGAGAAGCAAGTGCCATCATGCCCTACCTGGAACACCCCCTCCTGAGGACCCCCAAGCAGGGGCCCCCCTGGGTCCTGACATGGCCACCCTGTCAGTTCCCACATATTGTCACACTGACCTCAAGGCCATCTGACCAGACTCACATCCCAGTTAGGGACACAGAGGTTCAGAGAGGGGAAGCAGTTGGCCCCAGAGCACACAGCTGAGGTCAGTTCAGAACTATGTCACCTCTGAGTCCAGAGTCCCAAGGGTTCTGCCATGGGTTTGGGGGTGGGAAGAGCCAGGGCCTGGTCGGTCAGCTCCTCAGAGAGAGATGGAAGAGTGGTCCTTACGGTAGGCGGGATGGAGTAGGCCGTGGGGTGTGGCGGCTGGGGAATTTACAATGGAGGACTGCTGGGTCAGTAATGTGCTACCAGGCAGCCTGACCGCAGGGACAGCAACGGAGGAGCAGGGTTTGAAGTCCCAGAATGGAGCACGGGAGGCACATCCATCTGTTAAACATGGCGGGACCCCTGTCAGAGTCGGTAAACACTTCCCCACTCCACTCCAGAGGCGGGGGGGCGGGGGACCGGGTGGCTTAGCTGTCTCCCCACCGGCACAGTGGGTTCCTCCTCCCAGCCCCCTCTCCCCACCGCACTCCCTAGGGCACAGAGTAAACAGGCTTAGAGATGGGCTCTGGAGCATGTCCAACCAGAGCAGAGTCTCAGATGTGACTCCAGAGGGCCCCAGTGGAGATGCAGCCACCATGGGACTTGGGGCTTCTCATAACACTGAGGACATCCCCTCTGATTCCTCAGGGGACTATGTGATGGCCTCAGCACCAAGGACCTTTCTAAGGGGCATCCTGAGATCCTGGGGTGGGGGATGTCCTGCCTGCAGCCCACCTTCCCACGGTGGGCTCTGAGCCCTGGGGGAGGGGAGCAGAACCTCCAGCGTCCTCCCAAGTGACCTCAAGCAAACCCCCGGTGTGGTCTGAAGCGCTGACACCTGGACTCCCTTCTGGGTATCAAGCGGGAACTGGGAAGCGGGTGGGGGAGGAAGAGGTTGCCTCTCCTTGTCAGCCCGCCCCTCAACACTCTTGCCTCTTCTTCCTGCTCATTAGAAAGTCACCTGGGTTAATAGATTGACTAAATGACTTAATACAGCACAGTGTGAGAACAGTATCGGGCACACAGTAAAGACGCTGTTAGTGATTATTAGTAATACTATGGCTTGCTCCTCTACTCAAATTACAAATACCATAATGGGAGAACTGCTGCCGGTCATGTACACCTTAGTATGAATTAGTTTACAAACCACCTTGCTCTCCTGCTCACCCTATTCTGAGGTCAGCCAGTTTGGGGGTCAGAGTGTTCCGGAGCTTGCTGTGTGGGAGGCATAATGAGCAAGACACTGACCTCTGAGCACCTGGCCACAGAGCGACGCCCAGGCCTTCCTAGCTGGTGGGGAAGGTGGAGAGTCGGGGGATGAGAGTACCCTCCATTCTCCAGGTGTCTGGCTGGGGAGCTGGTAATGCACGGAGCAGGCTGGAGACAACTGCCTGGGGTGCAGAGCTCTTCCCAGGACAGGCAGGAGGGAGGGAAGGTGGGCTCTGGGCTGGCCCTGGGCCTGGCTGCTGCTCACCATGGAGCTGGGCACCACGGAGAGAGGCTGGGGAGAAGGAGACGGGGCTGGGGGTCTTATGGGCAAATAGTGGAAAATGAAGCCCTTCAGCTGGCAAATGAGTTTACTAGAGATGAGATGGCAGCGCTGTGATAGGAATGGCAATGCTCGGGAAAGGTGGACGGGTGTCCAAGCAGGCCTGGGAGGGAGGGCCAGGTGAACCAGCTTCACCCCTTGCCCGCAGAGGCACACCAGGTTGCAAGGGCTGGTCCAGAAGGCAGAGGGACAGAGGAGAGGCCAGAGGGGCCTTTGGATTGACAAGATCTCAAAAGAATGCAGGACGAAGTTCAAGTGTGAAGGACGGTGGTCAGACTTGTGGAAGAAATTCTTAGCCTGGGGGAAAAAAGGGAAAGCTGGGAAGGCTGGGGTCTGTGGACATGCATCTGTCCCTCTCAGAGAGCTGGTCCCAGCTGTGCCTCAAGACACAGCCTCCTCACGGAGGGTGTTCAGCTGTGGAAGACACCCCCATGGGGACAGGCCACCATTCGGGTCTATTTGTGAGGCTATGAAATGGGCATAGCAGCGCCTGACTTGCCATTTGAGATTTGAGGCTCCAAAAGAGACCCATTGCAGGTCACTGTCCTTGTCCCTGGCTGGGCTGTCATCCTGAGGCCGGGAAGGAGCCTCAGACACTGCTGGGTGAAGAGGCCACCACGGGCCTTGCACCACCCCTGAGCCTGCCCTTCCCTTCCTCCCTCCCCACCCTCTGCCTCTTTTCCCTCCTGGTCTTTCCAGCAGGGACCATGCAAGCCGGACAGCAGGGCCCCTGCCACACAAGGCACACAAGGCCCAACTTGTCCCTCGACCATTGCTGGACCTGCCTGGATGGGCTGTTACTGCCCCAGGATGCGGCTCACTCCATCCTGCCCAGACGCCCACCCAGGAGCCCGCGTGGCCTGGACAGAGGTGAGATGAGAAGGCAGGGACGGGGTGGCAACCAGCTCTGCCCAACACCTGATAACCAGCTGACAGACTGAATGAGACCTTTTTGGCTTCCAACCCACGGATCCAGAAGAACGCACGTGTGAGTCCACGTGTGAGTGCACGGCTGTCTCAGGCCTGCAGGTCCTGGGGGCTCCCGATGCACGCACAGAGCCAGGCCAGGTTAGCAAAGGAGAGACGCGTGCTGGCCTCCTGGCCCCTCTTCCTCAGCTGTCCCAACCTCCACCCCCCTGGGGCTCAGGCTCTGCCCAAGGGGCCTCTGAGCACTGGGTGCAGCTCAGCTTGGTCGGGGCTTCAGGGAGGGAGAGAAAAGGGGAGCTGGCTGGGGCCCTTGAGGACAGAGGGGCAGGAAGCTCTTTCCCTGGGCTCTCAAGGAGGGGCTGGCTGCCCAGGTCCCATCTGAGGAGGACAGGAGCCAGCCCTCACCTCACCCAGCCCAATGCGTCTACCCTCTCCTGACGCCCTGCCCTCTCCTGACCTCCTTACCCTCTACCTCAAGGTCAAGGACCACCTTCTTGTGCAGGAGGCTTTTCCACCCAGTGGGAAGCCTGTTTGTCCCTTCTGTAGCTTCAAAAACAACCCCTTTATCCCTTTAATGGCTGGATGTCTCTGGTTCCAGATTTTAAGATAGTTCAGAAGGCCATGAACCTACTCCTGAGCCGTCCTGCACAGGGTCCTCAGCACACAGGTGACACACATGGCGACGCCAACATGTCAACAGCTGACCCCACACACCACACACACCACTCGATAAAGACGGGCATGGCAGAGTGCTCTGCACGTGAAGGTTCTGGGGGAGACTGAGCCCCTGCACGGGGCATTGCCACACTCAGAAGGCAGGCCCTGGCTTTGGAGGAAACCTGGGGTTCCCAGGGCCACCTCCTCCACACACCTGATAGGCCTTTGGAGCATCAGACTCACCTCCATAAACATTAAGTCCTGGGCCAGTGGTATCAGGAGCTCCTCTCTTAAATCTAACTTATCAAATCAACTGCCTATGTTTTTTCACTCAACAAACATTCTTGACACCAGAATGCCCTGGTAGAAGGAATATGTGCTGGTCCTCCGAGAACTGTGTGCCCAGGTGGGTAAGAAGGATGCGGTGATGGGTGCAGAGGCTTCCAGAGTCCCAGGTGGCTTACACCACAGTAATTCCCCAGGGTCTATTTTCCCAGCTCAACAGGCCTGGATCCCACAGGAAACACCATTCCTCCCTCTGACCCCTGGCCCACTGAGTCTCCCTGGGCTCACTGTGGGGTGGAATCCCGCCCTGCACTTGGGACCCACCTAACCATTCAGGGTGGAACCAAGCCCCCAACTCCAAGCTCCATCCTGAAATAGCAGAGACGTGGCTAGTGTCTCTCTGCTCCCCCCTCTCAGGAGCCCCTTCCCTGACGCGTGCTCTTCCCTGGAATGCCACCCCAGGGTCCTCCTCTGCAGCCAGGGTCCTCTGCCGGGTGCTGCCACTGCACGGCCCCAGCTCCAGGGACACAGTTCTCTGTGGAGGGGATACAGGCCTCTGCCAAGCTCCAGGGGCTGAAGCTGAAAGGTTGTGGTCATGGGGTGGGGGGACTGTCACTCTGTCACTCTCCATGAAACCTGTTCAGTGTGGCAAAAAATGACCCACAAGCCCTGGGGCCTCACCCGGGGGTGATGCTCAGGCCCCTAGAGTGAGATCACCTAGATGGGGAGGCCCAAGAGGGGCTAGGTGGGGCAAGCCTGGGATCCCACGGCAAGGTGTCTCCAGCAGGACTGGGTCAGCTTCGGCCTTCAGACCACAGCTGGAGTTCACAACCCAGAACATCTGCTGGGAAAGGCCAGGAGCCCTCCCTGGGAGGGTGACCCAGATTCTCTCTCCCGCCACACAGGAGCAGTGTGCGTGCATGCGTACATATGCTTGTGTGTGTGTGTGTGTCTGTGTGTGTGTGTTCTCAGTCCTGGCAGGCAGAGAGGGGGAGGCAGGAGGCTTGCTGAAAGCTCTGGGAAATGAGAGCAAAATCCTCCCAAATCCCTGGCCACTGTCGCTGATAGCTGAAATATGCTCCTGACAAGAAGGTGAAAGGCCCTGGACCAGGTCTGGCCTTGCTACCGGGAGCTGGAACCCCAGGCTTGGCTGCCGAATGGGTCCCAGGCTCTGGGTGGTCAGGGGATTGTGGCCCAGCCCCGACCCCGCCTCTGGCCTTCCTGTCGTCTCCTCTCTGGGCAGCATCTTGCAGGTTCTCCTGGAGCTGTTCTGGAAGGCAGTGAGCTCCCCATCATGGGGACTGTACAAGTGGCAGGATTGGAAGGGTACTCACCTACCAGAATCTCATGCCAGATACATGGGATGAGTGGGGAGGGGACAAGCACAAAAAGATCTGGAAGGCCCTCCCAGCCTAAACTGTCCCTTTGGTGTCCACCTCTACCCACAGTGCTTCCCACCAGGAGCCCAGCTCCCCAGAAGTTGGCTAGACCTGTCCCTGGAAGGCCAGACCTCAGGGAAGATCCCATAAGAGACGGGAGACAGTGGGACTCTGGCCCAAGAGTAGCAGGTTCTGGAGCCACTGGCTTACATGGGCGGAGAAGTGTGTGTGCCTATGGGCTGCTGGCTGTGACCGGCTCTTGGGCACACACACGAATCCTACTGCCAGGGACGTGCTTCAGCTATGTGGACCCAGCTGGACACACCAGGACACCCTCCACACAGAGACCCGCCCAGAGGCGCACCTCTACACACAGGAGCACGGATGGCCCATAGTGGCACCCGTGTGCTCAGTCCCCCTTGGGCTACTCGGGGCCTCGTGGATGTGTGAGTGAGAGGTTCCCCAAGATCAGCCACTGGGCATCCACATCAGATCCTTAGATCCCTTCCTGGAGGTAAGACTACAGAGGAAGCCCCTCCTCTGCCCCCATCCCAGGCTCCTTGTGGGCCTCTGCCCCAGGGGCTGGGGTGCTGCACTCTCTCCAGCGAGGCCTGTTCCGCACCAGTCCACGCAGGCTGGACACCCCAGCTCTGCCCTGAACCCTGAGGTCCTTGCTGAGGACCTCAACATCCTACTGACCATAAGAGGGGTTCCTTGTGTTCACCCACTGCTTGTGCGACTCGGCCCTGTCTGGGCCTCCGTCTTCATTCTGCCTGCTGGAGGAGCTGCTCCAGGAGCTGGGGCCCCGCACAGACAGAGGCAGCCACAGTCATGCCATCCTCCCGGCCAGCCCTAACCCAATGCATCCGCTTCCTGAGCCCACGGCAGCCCCCAGCTGGGCAGGGCATCCCTTGTCCTCATACATTCCCTCCATGGCCAGCCTGCTTGGTCACCATGCTGGGGAATGCTGCCCACCCACCAGTGCTGATCTGCCCACTGCTCAGTCGACCTGTGGCAGGAAAGGAGCAACCTGGAGGCGAC
Source organism: Marmota marmota marmota (assembly GCF_001458135.2). Taxonomy (NCBI): domain Eukaryota; kingdom Metazoa; phylum Chordata; class Mammalia; order Rodentia; family Sciuridae; genus Marmota; species Marmota marmota. The sequence continues at coordinate 6,937,551 of NW_026000229.1, forward strand.
CCTGCAGCGGGTCCCAGCCCTGCTGTCAGACTCAGGGCCTTTGCACAGGCTGTTTCCTCTGCCTGTGGCACTTGTCCCTCTCCATCAGCCTGAACACGCCTCCTCTTCTGCAGTGAGTCTGTTTTGATGCTACCCCTGGGCAGCCACCTGCTGCCCTCCACCTGTCCTCACACGGTATATGAGCACTGCCTGCTGGCCACTTCGCCTTGTGCGGGTCAGGCTTCCGTCCTGAGTAGACTCTGGGCTCCCTGCGGGAAGGGCCGGGACCTGCTTATGTCCACAGACCCTCCACAGTGCACGCAGCATCCAGCAAGTGTCGCTGAAGGAATGAGTGATGTGGACATCAGGACATCCCTGCCCAGTCCCAGCTTCGAGCTGAGTCACAACTTTGCTTCCCTGGTCTCCGTGGCCCTGCAGTTATAGGCCGGCCCCTAGCTCAGCAAATGGCATGGTAGGCGTGCACTTTGTGAGGGACAACTGGCTTTCAGGAAGTGTGCAGTGCTCCTGGGGACAGTCGATCACACCAGAGAACACAGGAGGGGACCAGAAAGCTTGGTGACGCAGAGCTCAGTGTGTTGCTGTCACCACTACCCTCATTTGCTGATTCTGGACACAGGGCCTGCTGAAGGGCTAGGATTGGGATGGAGCTGGGGCACAGTCACCTGTTCCAGGGAGCTCACAGAGAACAGGTGCAGGTGGAGGAAAGGACGGAGGGGCTAATGCTGGAGGCCAAGGAGGGCAGTGACTCAGTGGAGAACTTGGGATCCACGCAGCCTGGTTCATGCCACCCACCACTTGGCTTGTGATCTACAGTAGCTCACTTAATCTCTTTGCACCTCTGGCTTTGAACTTTTGATCTCCTGCCTCAGCCTCCCAAGATACTTTCAACAGGGCCTGGGACACAAAAAGCCTTCAAGAAGCCAAAGGTGCCCCTGTTGTTTGTTTCATCCTTCGTTCAGAGCAGCTCCTGCCTGGGCCTGTGGCAGTAGGAGGGGTGGCAGCAAAGCAGGCGGGAGGATGGCGAGGGCCAGCAGCTCCACCGGCCTGGCTGCTGCCTGGCATGGCTTCCTCTGCTCATGCACCCAAGGATCCCACCCAGCCAGGTAGAGGAGCACAGAGGCAGGCAGAATGGTTGGGGGACAGGACAATGGCCCAAGGATTCCCTGGGGATCCTGAAGTGGATGGACAAGGATGGACAAGGACAAGTCTGGAAGCACTGACCGCAGCCCTTATGCTTGTAAGAGCACATGGACGGGGGCCTTGTGCAGTGCCCCATGGGAAGGGGGTGCAGATCTGAGTGTGGTAGGGACCAAGGGAGGGGAGGGCATCCTCCCTGCTGGAGGAGGAGGGCAGAGGCTGAGGAATGCTCTCACCTCCAGTGACCTGGGAGGCCGTCCACGCCACCTCCCCAGGATGTGGGTGCCCTGGCTGAGAGCTGTGGAAGCGGCTCTTCAAGCCAAGCCAACCTGGTAGATTAGAGAAGAGGGGAGGGGCCATGTGGGGAACAGATGGGACGAAGGGTCTTCCAGTGGGCTATGTTCTAGGCATGCAAGTGCCCCGTGGAGGAGCGGGCGGCAGGGCGAAGAGGGTCTGCTTTCTCCTGCTCGGCCCTCTGCTTCGCTTTCTCCCTACTTAAGCCCCCCACCATCAGCCTTGTCAGTGTGACATTAATGGGTGACATTAATAAGCCAGAACTCTCCCACTTGTCTGCCAGATTGGGCCTTAGCCGTGGAAAAATTGCTAATTACAGCCACAATAAGGAAATATCAGTGATGGACGTCACTATTATTGCCTCCTCTGTCCCTGTCTGTTTATTTGGAGATGAAAAGAACCCTGGGGCCATCTCTCCAGGACACTGCTGAGTGATGCCAGGGGGGAGGAGAGCTCTGTGCAGAAGGGACACCCTCCAGCTTCAGTCATTCATTTCCTCAGGGTAGGGTCTCCTCCACCCAGGGCCCAGGGCTGGGGCTGAGGGCAAAGAGGGGACTAGTGATCTTGCTCCCTGCCCTGGGGCTCCACAGACCTCAGCCACATCTCTTGGCTTCTCTGGGCCTCACTTTCACCTTCTGTCAAATAGGTACAATCATTCTAGTCCTGTCTGTCATGCAATGTGAAAGAGCAAATGAGAGGCCCAAGCAAGGGTGGGCAGGCCAAAGTAGCAGCTTTCTAGACTGGAGAAGACAGGGGGAGTAGCTAAGAAACTGGGGGCACCAACAAAGGGGTAGACATCTCCCAGCTCAGTGAACTCTCAGAAGCAAACATCTGCTCTCCCGACGCCACAGGCACTCAAAATGTGGTAGGAATCAAACACACAGGACAGGGAGGCAGGCTGGCTCGGCTGTGCAGAAGGTCAGGCGCCTTCTGGTGCCCCCGAGCCCACAAGGACTTGCCAGGCTTCTGAGTCACAGCCACCCGCGGCGTGAAAGGCCCATCACAGGCTGAACTCACACCCAGGGAGACCCACACCACATCTGGGACCAGGGGCACAGTTGAGGAGCACCTTCAGACCTGGCCCAAGGAGCATGCGCATTGAATGCCGGGCGATCCCAGGCGGAGGCACACTCAGGACCCCAAGTCCGGGTGTGCGGACCAGAAGGAGGCAAGCACAGCCCCAAACACAGGGGCGGAAGCACACGTGTATGTGGTGTCTGTGTGTCTCTCACGCATGCGCACACACAGCATCTAAGGCCCAAAGCCCGGTTCTTCCTTGGGAACCTCTCTCTGCTGAGAAGGAAATAAAAAGCCCCATGTAGCCTTCAGGCACATGTGGCCTCTCAAGTCGTGGCCAAGCCAAGCAGCAGCGATTAGACTGGCTGGGAAGAGAAGCCCAGCGTGGCCTGAATATTTCACGGGAGATTTTGCTTCACAGAAAATCCCTTCTTGGCCTCTGTGCACGTCAGGGTATAATTACCCATTAGGTAGCCGAGCAGAAACCCGGGGGCATGCCGCAGCGTCCCGCCATGGCTCGCTCTGCCTCTGCCGCAGGCTTGGTAGTGCTTGGCGAGGCCGTCCCATCTCTCCCCTGCCCACACCGGGCGCAGAGGGAGGAAGACTGATGGGACCTGGAGTGAGTGTCCTAGCTTAGGGTCACTTCTGTCCTAGGTTCTCTGCCAGTTGCCAGCTGAGGAAGGGTGAAAGTCTCCCCTCCTTTTGCCCCCACCTCCTCTTCCTTCTCCTTCCCACTCTTTCCAGCCAGCCAAACCGTAGTTCCAGAGTAAAGACAAGGGGTGGGGGGGAGAGATAGGGGGACAGGCCAGTGCCAGAGGAAGGGAGGGAGGACACCTCCATTGGTCCCTGGGGAGCCTGATCCCCACCCCCAGAAGCGCTCTGCCTAGAAAGTGTCCATGCAGGCTAAGCTCAGGTGGCACCCCCTCCAGGGAGCCCTCCAGAGGAGCCATCCTCCAGGTGAGGAGCACCCTTAGGTTCTGATCAGCAATCAAGGCTGAAAGCTCAGACTCTTACAGGGGTCCTGGAGGAAATGCACAGGAAGGAAGGACAAAGGCGAGGCCACAGGGAGGGGGCGGGATTTGAGAACTGCAGAGCAGCACCTTGGCTAATGCACTGAAAACCAAGCGGTTTCCTGACCCAGCAAGTCCATTCCTTGGAACGGCCCCACAGAACTGAAAACACAGGTTCACAGGAACACTGGCCCACAAGATGAACCTTAAAACTATTGTATTGGGGCTGGAGCCAAGGCTCAGTGGTAGAGCACTTTCCTAGCATTAGTGAGGCACTGGGTTTGATCCTCAGTACCACATAAAAATAGAAAGAGAGAGAGAGAGAGAGAGAGAGAGAGAGAAAGGTATTGTGTCCATCTACAACTGAAAATATTCTTAAAAACTATTTTGCTAGGTGACAGAAGCCAGGCATTAAAGGTTGCATGTGATATGACCCCATTTATATGAAATGTCTAGAACAGGCAAATCCAAAAGGAGGAAAGTTCAGTAGTGGCAGCCGGGGCCTGGGCGGGAGAAAATGGCAGTCACTGCTCCTGGGGACAGGGTTTCCTTCTGGGTGATGACAGTGCTCTGGAATTAGCTAGTGGCAATGGTTACACAATCTTGTGAATAAACTAAAACCACTGGATTGTACACTTTAAGATGGTGAGTTTTGTGGCATGTAAATTATGTCTCAATTTTTAAAACCCAAGTTGTTCAAAATGGAACAAAAAATAACCACCAGCCATATGCCTGCCTGAGCCCTCTATTTTTTAACCTATGGTTTGCATGTTTGTCTACCTCACAAGAATGGGAGCTCCTAGAGCTGGCCTTCCTGAGGCCAGCTGTGTCCCCAGAGCAGGTCCTCGAGCCACAACAGTGACCACAGCAACACGCTACCTGGGCCACATTGCACACTTGGCAAACTCCCTCAGGCCGGCTCAGCCCATGAGAGTGAGGTGAGGCCACTGAGGTCCAGGTTCAAGGTCCTGTGGCAAGCTGGAGGCAGAACTGGGAAGAGAAGCTAGGCTCTCTGATGTAGCGTGACTTAGGGCAGCCAGCGGCCAGCCCTAGTGGGCAGAGGAAAGTGAACATGAAGGCAGACAGTCCTGCCGTGGCTTCCAGTCTTGGGATTCCCCAAATGCCTGGGGCCTCTGAATCAAACCCACCTGCTGGGTATGGCCCCAACCTCCAGCCCAGGTCCTGTCTGTCTGTCCCACCTCCAGCCTTTCCTCTGCTCCCTGAGGTCTTGCTTCATTGCTCGCTGCCCCTCCCTCAGGGCTCCCTCCTCAGTGAGCTCCGCAGCACTTTGGGAGGTCATCTTGACCAGGATGCGGGAATGGCCGGAGGTGTGCTGGCTGCAGGGTCACCCAGTCTCAAGCCAGAAGCAAGGTGTCTGGTGTCTTGTCAAGGGTCTGACTGGCAGGGGAGGGGCAGGGGCGGTGAGGGGAAGTGGGGGACTGCTTTTGGTCCCAGGAAGGCTAAGCCAGAGTCCAACAGTGGGCAGCTGGTCACCTTTAGACACATGCCAACCCCCAAAGGCACAGCTCAGTGTTTCCGAGCAAAGAAAGGAAGGAGAGAAGCCCCAGCATAGACACCCCCAGCACCCTCTGCAGCGGCGTGGGAAGCAGCAGCAGGGTGGGAGACGGTAGCCACCGGGCACTCACCTGGGCCTCCGCTGTCTTAGTTCAGCCAACCTCTTGGATGACCTCCAAGGTCAGACTGAGCCCTAATCGTGTGCCTGCGCTGAACCTTGAAGCTGACCATGGTGACAGGGTGGACTGGCTCTCAGAGAACTAGAGGAGGCTTCCGATGCCTCATTAGCTCTTTTCCTGTTCAGGGAAGGGTGACAGATCTGGTCTATGGGTGACTGCTAGCAGCTGGGCCCAGGGTGGCTCATGGGCAGCTGGTTTTCTGACCTTTCTTAAACCAGGACCCGACACGACTTCTCTGGTAATCGACACCGGGGGGTGTCTAATGGATGCCAGCTCCCTCCCTGAACCCAGGCTACTGGTCTCCTCAGAGAGGCTCCCACTCCCTTCTTCGCCCCTCCGCCACACTGGCCCAGCACCACCTCCCTCTCTCCACAGGGCCAGGGGAAGCTGTGAATTGCTGGGTGTCTGCCCCTTCCCTTCCACCCCACCCTCCCTCAGGCCTTTCCTGACCCAGATGTACATCACACCGGCCCCCACCCAGTGTCCTCAGCTGGCTGTCTGCTAAGCCCTGCAGAGGTGTTAACTGATAATTAAGACGTTAGCGTCTCTGCCAGGAGTATTTTGGTTTTAACAGGTTACTTTTGGAAATGGGAAAACCTTCAAGACCCAGCCAAATGGCGGGCAGGGATGCAAGTGGAGTGTATGGGGAGTTTGTGCCTGCGGCCCCTTCAATCTTACTGAGCCCTGCTCCTCACCACCCCCTTCCCTGAGGAGGACAGATGCAGGCGTGGGAGCCAAAGCCTTTCAGTCTCAGCGCCACACCAGTGAGGTGATGCCATTGGACAAGAAATGAAACCTTCCCGAATCTCACTCTCCTTGTGTGCAGACGCGGAAATGGAATGCCAACCTTGCAGAATTGAGGTGCAAACTGACAAGCTGACCAGTAAAGCCCCCTGTGCCCAGCACACAGGAGCCCTGGGATACACGCGAGCCCTCCCATCCCCCAGTTTCCCTCTGCCTCTCCCACAGTGTGGGTAACTCTTTCCACTCCTCCTGCCTCCTCGAGCTGAGCCTGGGCAATCACTGAGTCAATCCTCTCACTTCCTAAATCTCTCCCCAGGCAAAGATCAATGGAATTGAACAGGGAGGTCTGGACAGACATGAGCCTATGGGGACACTTAGCAGTCGGCAGGCATGGCGCTCCAGTTCAGCAAGGAGAGAACACTTAATAAATACCATCGCCATGACTGGCTGGGCGTTGGGATCCCTACCTCAAGCCACACACACCAGCCCATTCCAGGAGAAATAGAGATTTCAATACTTTTAAATCTTCTAAACAACTAGAAAACAATATAGGACATTTTTTTAAAAATCGAGTGGTTAGATCAGAAACTCTAAAGAAAAAGAGTTGCAGATTTGAACCACCAGAACATTTTTGAACTTTCGACGAGTTAAAAAAATAAAATTAAATTAAAAGAAAAAAAAAGCACAAAAATCAAACCTGTAAATAACTGTTAGCAACACGTAACAAGGAGTTAAATCCTTTAACCTCTTATGCATCAATTTGCTCTTACAAATCAATAAGATACATTTCAATGCCTCCCCGCCACATCACTGAAACCAAGGCCACCTGTGACCTCTGTGTCACGAACGCGAGGATCAATTCTCATCTGCACCCTGCAACCTCTCTTAGCCCATGTGACGTGCTTGAAATATACCATGTTCGTGGCTTCCAGTCCATCACTCCTGCCTGGTCTCACACCCCGTTTTCTGTTCCTCCCATTTCCCAACCTCTAGCTGATGGAGCTCCCAAGTCTGGGTCTCTGGTCCTTCTCTCTCTCTCTCTCTCTTTTAAAAATTCATTTATTTATTTATTGTAATTAGGTGTATATGACAGCAGAATGCACTTTGATTCACTGTACACAGTTGCAGCACGACTTTTCATTTCTTTGGTCGTACACCATGTAGCGTCACGACGTATGTACAGTCATACATGACCTAGGGTTCTGGTCCTTCTCTCTCTCTCTCTTTTTTTTTTTAATCTACATTCACTCCTTCAATGCTCTCATCCAATCTCATGGCTTTAAATACTATATTCAAGCCGATGACCCTAAGTTTGTATCTCCAGTTGAAAACCCATCCCCTGAACTGCAGTCTCTATGTCCACCTGTCCGCTCCACAGCTCTGTATAAAGGTCTGCTGGCATCTCCCCCTGAGCACGCCCAGGCAGGGCTAAATCATGGTGTGCAACATGGGCCCAGGTCTGGTGTAATTCTCTACTTTGAAATTCTGAATTTTTTTTAAAAAACAAAGGGTCACCCATGGCCATTTTGCTCTGGGCTCCACACATCGCGCAGCTGCTCCCATCCACAGATGGGCTTGCTCTGCCCATGCAGCCCGCTCTCTTCCACCGTTCCCTATCTCTGCTAGTGGCACCCCACCCTACAAGTTCAGAATCAGAATCTGAAATGCTCCAAAATCCAAAACTTTTGGGGCACTGAAATGCCACTCCAAGTGAAAAAGTTCACACACTGAAACTTCATTTCATGCTCAAAAAACATTAAAAGTATTATGTGAAACTACCTTCAGGCTATGTGGATAAGGAGCCTATAAAACATAAATGAACTTCATGTTTAGACTTGGGCCCCATCCCCAAGATATCTCATTATATGCAAATATTCCCCAAATCTGAAAAAAATCAGAAATCCAAAACACTTTTGGTCCCGAACATTTCAGAGAAGGATTCGCAACCTGTACGGGGCCAGAACTCTAGAAGTCATCCTCAGCTCCCTTCTGTCTCCCACACACCACCTCAGCCAATCTCCCAGCAAGTCCCATTGGCTTTATCTGGAACCTGCACTTGGAATCTGCCCAGTCGTCCCCACCTCCACCCAGACCCCTGGTCCCAGTCCCCACCATGTGCTCCCTGGAGCATGGCAACCAACAGCCCCCTGACTGATCTCTCTGCTTCACAGCTGCCAGGGGATCTGGGAAAAATGTAATTCAGAACCTTCCATGGCTCTTCACCGCCTTCTGAGTAAAAGCCAAAGTCTTCTGGGTGGCCCACAAGGCCCTGCTGATCCCACTCTTGATCCCTTCCTGGCCACGCCCAGTCTCCCACGTTCACCTGTCCCAGCCACAGGGGCCTCTCCACGGGGGTGAAGCAGGGCTGGATAATGGGGATTGAAACGCCCCCCCCCCAGCCCAGGCCCTCTCGACTCAGGGTCCTCATGCACACTGTTCCCTCAGTCTGGACACGCTTCTCTCAGACATCTACACAACCCTCTCTCTTAAATACCACTTCCCAGTGAGGCCTTCCCCTACGACCACATCCAAGTTTCCCATCCCCCGGCTTTTTCCCCCTTTCCTAGAGCTCAGCTCTCACATGCGCAGTGTATTTCACATACTTATCTCTTTTTCCTTGGCTGTCTCCCCTCCACTAGCACAGAAGTTCCATGGAACAGGCATTTTTTTTTTGTCAGTTTTGTACACTGTGAGGCTCCTAACCAAAACACTGTCCAACACATAGTAGGTGCTCAATAAATATTTACTGAATGAATGGACACATGCAAAGAAAAATGAGTAGACGACCCGACAGGAACTGGCAACTGACAGATGAAGAAATAGAAAGAGTCCCAAAGCCCACACAACAGTGCTCTGTGATCCTCTCTTTAATGATCAAAGAAATGTAAAGTAAAAGTATTTTTACTCATCAGATTGGCAGGGACTTAAGTGACTGGTGACGTCCATGTTGGCAAGGGCAAATACCCCTTGCACGGTGGGAGCCTAAGCCAGCACAACCTTCTGGAGCTTATCTGGCCGTACGGAGCAGATCAAATGTGGAAATGCACATGACCTCTGACCCAGGCAGACCACTTCCGGAAACATGAAGGACCCACAGATGCTCAGACTCAGAGGTTCCCTCAGTGAGGGTTATAAAGAGCCAACTGCTGGAAACAGCCTAGAAGGCCTCTGACAGGATGAATGATTGATGAAGAATTTACAGACCATCCACCCAAAACATAGGGAAGGAGAGGGAAGAACTCTGGACAAGGCTGATGGTCCACACGACACGCTGTTCAGGGGAAAATCAAGTGGTGGAGTGGAGGGACTAGCACGAGCCGGGGTTTCCCCTGTGAACGTGTTTATAAGTGCCAAGGGGAAAGTCTAGAAGAATATATATCTAAGTAGTTAGTAGTGGTTAGTTAGCCCTTGGGGGAAAGGATTATGGGAAGGTTTCCAATTGTACGCTTTTAGAGTCTTCCAGGTAGGTAAGTTAGGCAGGTCAGGGAAGGATGTAGATAGGTAGGTCAGGTAGGTAGACAGGTGGTTATACAGGTAGGTAGATAGGTAGGTTAGGTAGTTACGTAGATAGGCAGATTAAGCAAGTAGGTATATAGGTAGGTAGGTTAGTTAGTTGGATAGGTTATCTAGGTTCATAGGTAGGTTAGGGTGTAGATAGGCAGGTTAGGTAGGTAGACAAGTAGGCAGACAGGTAGGTAGGTTGGTAGATTAATAACATATGGAGAACATATTACTTTAGTCTCCAGAAAAATGATTCTGTTTGGGGAGAAAACACCTCCTCTGGCCCTGCAGGGGGACATTCCACGCTCCACGTTGGGGCCCTGCCTCGTCTGTGTGGTCTCTCCCCACCTCACCAAGCCAAAGCACTCTGAGTTCCAAACCCACAGACGTTCCACTCCTGATCCCGTCCAGCTCCACCCCCGCCTCACAGCACCAAGGCCCCGCCCACCCCACCCCATGACCTCTGCAGCCTGGATGGCCAGAGAGGGACAAGGAACTCTATCACACTCCTGAGGCCAAGGCCGCTGCCCCCACCAGCCCTGGGGACAGCCTGTTGAACCTGGGGCACACAGAAGTGCCCATTGATGAGGGCCCGAGCAGGCCTGGCCAACCTGGCTCCGGCACACCTTCCAACAGGCACTGGAGGTGGCGGCACTGAGGAGGCCCAGCGGATCCAGGAGAGAACTGGCCAGTTGAGGAAGGAGACTGGAGGTTCGACCCCCCACAGGGATTGCCAGATTTAGGCAATAGAACTGTATGTGCCATGCAATATTTGGGACATTGTTACACAAGCACGTGATTGGTTGTCTGTCTGAAGTTCAAAATCAACTGCACATCTGTACCTTTCTCTGGCCACCCCAATCCCCACTCCATCCCTTGGGGGGACAATGAACCCAAAAGAGAGCCATCAGCTGGGATGCCCAGGAACAAGGGACCAGAAGAGGAGATGGCCTGTTCCTGGTGCAGGGAGGAGCATCCCCTCCGGGAGGAGTACCACAGAGAGTGGGAACTTCCAGAGCACGAGCTGCCAGGCACCGTGACGCAGGGCAGCGAAAAGTCGGAGTGAGAGCAGCGCGGGGGAACCCGGATGCAAAACCTCCTATAGCCGAAGTACTTGGCAGATGTGGGTCGTGCAACAGATCCCAAGCAACCAGACACCGAGCGTATGAAGAGCCTAAGTGGGCCGCAGGAGTGACGCGTCCCCTCCGTGCCCCGGGATGCAGCTGGTGAGGACAGATGGCTGCAGGCTTGGCCCACCTTCTCAGAGGTGGGAAGCGCCTCCCAGGGGTCCCTTTGCTTCAGGGGCCTTCAGACCCCACACTGTGTCCCCCTGCCATTGCCCCTGGCCGGGGCTCATTCAGAGGGCCAGCATGATCCTTATGCTCCAAGCCCTCCCACTCCATAGAGGCGCGAGGCATGAAGAGCCCACCTGGATCTCACCCTACCTGGGTCAGATGGTGCCTGGAGGCAAACAGACCGGCCTCTGGGGGCCTGGGGAGCAGCAACCTGTCCTTCGCGGTCCCAGCATGCACTGTGGGGAAGAGCAAGAAGGTTAGTGCAATAAATGGCTTCCTGTCACCCGGGGGCCCCATCTCAGCACAGGTTGCCAGCTCAATCCCATGGCCTAGCCAGCGGGGCTCAGCACTGCCACTACCACAGCACGGGCCTCTCAGCCCCAGCCTCTTTCCTACTCCCTCAGCACCTGGAGCAACCAGCCCTGACCAGACAGAGCCCAGGAGCATCAAACCCCTGGCCTGGCACGCAAGGCCCTGTCCACTTGTCCAAGTTCCTCCCTTCTCCCCGTCTCTCAACACCTGCCACAGGCCAGCCCCACTCCTGCCCGTTCTGGTCACAGGGATTCACAGAACAGCCTCCCCTTGTCCTCTCTTGAGGTCCGCACTGCTGACTATCAAGTCTGTCCCCTGCCTCTGGAAGCTTCGGGTACATGTCCTGAGCCCCCAGGATGTCTGGCTTCTGCCTCACCAACCCCGCAACACCCTCAGGACCCTGCCTGCACCCCTACCAGCCCTCCTGCTTCAGCCCTTGACTGGCACCCCTCCTGGGGACCACCTTCCTCATGGTGCAGGGCACCCCTCATCACTCCTAGACATGGTCACATCACTCCCAGCACAGCCACTGTCTCCCTTCTCTCTCTTCCTGGACCATACCACCCACACCCATGCTTCATTCACCCTGCACACCCCCTTGGCCACTTTCCATGCCCAGAAGAAGTCCCTTCACCTGGCCTGCAGGGCACTAATCACTGCACACAAACCGGTCTCCCACCCTCTCTTCCTGCTCACTCGACTCTGGCCATAAGGCCCCTGCCCCCTGCTGTCCTCTGCCTGGCTTCTCTTAGGCCAGGTCTTAATCCAGGCACCTCGTCAGAAAGCACCCCCTGACACAGAGGGTGGGGGTCCTCCATGACCCACTGCCTGCCTCCGTTACTGATCACGTCCCTGTTTCAACAGTCCCACGGTGAGCTTTCCTCCAGGCAGGCTGACCGAGGCGTAATTCACCCACAGTAAGATCCACCCTTTCTAGTGTGCAGTTCCATGAGCTTCAACAGCTGCCTGCAGTCAGGTCAGCACCACCTCCATCAAGGTATAGAACAATTCTATCAGGTCCCCAAATCCCAAGGGCTGTCCCTTTGCAGTCACGTCCCACTCCCAGCCCCTGGCAACACAGATCTGTTTTCTGTCCCTGCAGTTTCGCCTTTTCCAGTGTCTACCAAGGGAGGCATCTCTATGCGGCCTCGAGCCGGGCTTGGTTCACTTAGCACAAGGCACTCAAGATTTATCTGTGTTGTCTCATGCCAGAACTTCATTCTTTTTTTCTTTTTTAATTGCTGAGTAGTATTCCATTGTTTATCCATTCACTAGTTAGTTGAAGAACATTTGGATCGTTATCAGTTTTGGGAGATTATGAACAAAGCCAGTACAAATATTCACAGATGGGTTTCTGCCTGAACTAAGTTATTATTTCTTGTGGTAGGTATACCTGGCAGTTGATGGCCAAGTTGTATAGTGAGCATTCTTTTAACTTTGTAAAAAACTACCAAGCTGTTTGCCAAAGTATTTGTGTGATTCTCTCACCAGCAAACTACGAAGGTCCAGTTCTCTATCTTCCACAAGGCTCATGGTATCAATTTTTAAAAATTTTTTATTCTTAATTATACATGACAGTAGACCGTATTTTGGCATATCATACATATATGGAGTATAGCTTCCCATTCTTGTGGTTGAACATCATGTGGAGTTAACAGTGGCTGTGTGTTCATATAGGAACATAGGAAGGTTATGTCTAATTCGTTCTACTGTCTTTCCTATTCCCATCCCCCTCCTTTCCCTTCATTCCCCATTGTCTAATCCAACGAACTTCTGTTCTCTGCCCCTCCCCGCATTGTGTGTCAGCATCCACATATCAGAGAGAACATTTGGTCTTTGGATTTTGGGGATTGGCTTATTTCACTTAGCATGACAGTCTCCAGTTCCATCCATTTACCAGCAAATGCCATCATTTCATTCTTCTTTAAGGCTGAGTAATATTCTAGTGTGTGTGTGTGTGTGTGTGTGTGTGTGTGTGAGACACTTTCTTTATCCATTCATATGTTGATTTCTTTATCTATTCATCTTTATCCATTCATCCTATGTTGGTCATCTAACCAGTTTTTTAAAAGGTCATTGTAATGATACATAGTGGGACCTCAGTGTGGTTTAATTTATATTTCCCTAATAACTAATGATAGGAACATCTTTTCATGTGCTTGAATTTCCTTAGTACCACCACTATTGGAAACTGTCACCTTCATGTAATTATTCACCTGTTCATTTTCCATCTCCCCCACCATCTATGGGAGCAGAGGCCTTGCCATCTATTCTCCCCACACCTAGAACTATATCTGGAACTCAATAGTGGTGGTGGTGGTGGAGGCTGGCATTTATAAACCCCATCATGTGCCCAGTACAATTCTGAGCACTGTGCAAATACTAACCCATTTCATCTTTGCAACCACCCGAAGAAAGACAGGCGCTATCCATATTCCCATACAGGGATGAAAACTGAGGCAGAGAGAAGGCACTTGAGCAAGGTCACACAGTGAATGAGGTGCTGAGCCACACTCGGATCCCGGGGTTTAGCAGGCACAGTCTGTAGTCATAATCAGGACATTATATGGCCTACAACAGCCACTTGTACACCCCCGGTGAGGACAGTGACCAGGAAGCTGTGGCTTTGGCTCTTCTGAAACCCTCGTGCTGATGGTGGTCCTACAACGACCTTGACACCAGAGAATTTATTTCACTGTGCATTAAATGTCAGAATATTCCTTCCATATTTCCTCAGCTCTTCCACAGTTCGCATATGAGAAGCTCTGGCCAAAGGTCTGGGAACCAAAGTCATGTGCTTCACGCTGGGCCAAAGCATTTAAGAGCCAGTGCATGACCCCCACCCACGGTCTCCTCCCCATAGTAACTGGAGAGCACATTTCCAGATGGTAGAGCAGCATCCTGGGTCCCTGAGTGACTGCATGGACCAGAGGTCTTCTCATTTCCCACACTGGACGTGGAACGGGAGTACATAAGGAAATGGAGGAAAGAGGAAGGGAACCATCATTGGGTCCCGACTACAGCGCAGCCTTGCCTGTCCTGCCACACTTCCTCTGGCCCCCCGGGGGCACATATCTGTGCTGCGTTTGGTTTGACACACGTTTGGATGATTTTCTGTGTGACTGAACTTAAAGCCCCAGATGGGAGCCTCCAGCTAAGTGAGGTGTCAGGGGAAATAGAATAATCTCAGTCCCCAGTTGAAGAGAACAAGGGGGAGCCTCCAGGCCCTGCGCTGGGATCCGCCAGCCGGACATGTCCCACGTGGTCAAGGGAGGTGTGATTTGAGGCAGGCGGTGGTATCTCCATGACAGTTGGGACCTGGGCCTACATTCAAGGATCCGAGCTTGACTTTAGAAAGGTTGAGGCCTCTTCAGAACTTTCTCTGTGTCTTGGGTCTGGAACCAGTTCTCAGGAAGGCTCTGGGGCCCCCGCTCATCTGCCCTGGATGGGCAGTGTGGGCAGGCGGGGACTGGGGGACCTCCGGGGACTTGGGGCTGCGACGATGATGAGCTGCAAGCTTAACTGTACGTCTGTGTGAACTACCTGGCACTTTGCTTGGCGATGATCGCTTTCAATGTTGTGTGCTCCGGGGGGATAGTGAAGAGGACAGGGGAAAGAGGCGGCCCCCCCAGAAGAACAGGGGCACTGGCAGCAACCCAGGAAAAGCCCTTAACGTTTGCAGACACCCAGAAATAAATTTGTTTTGCTTTTTCCAAGAAGTGAGACCTGGCTACAGTGAAACACACCCCTCCCCTCTCACTCACCCCTACTCTCCAACTCCACATCACACCCAGCCATCAC
>NW_026000229.1:6952425-6956665 GCF_001458135.2 Marmota marmota marmota
TATAAGAGACAGCCCCTACTCCCTCCCCCCCCAAAAAAACCAGGTACAATCCAGGCCCCCCAGGCCATTAGAAAGACTCTTCTATCCTGATGGCTTTCCAGGCAAACTCGAGAAGTTTCTTGCCTGTGAGCACCCAGTACCGATTCCACTATTTATCTCTATTCACCCAAAAGTTTGCGTGGGGTTGCACTTGGGCCAGGGTAGCTATAAACTGTGGTGCGCAGGGTGCTGGGGAGGGCTGGGGGAGGGCACTCAGTGGAGGTGGGAAGTGCTTGCTTAAAAGAGAA
Organism: Marmota marmota marmota; assembly: GCF_001458135.2. Lineage (NCBI taxonomy): Eukaryota > Metazoa > Chordata > Mammalia > Rodentia > Sciuridae > Marmota > Marmota marmota. The sequence goes on from NW_026000229.1 coordinate 6,952,713, forward strand.
GAAGCCCCTGAGACAAAGGTAGGCCCAGTGGGACCCTGGGGACAGGGGCTTCTAGAAGGAGACCTTAAAGAATCCCCTCTCAGAGGCACTGGGGTGGGGACTGCTGGGTGCAGCTGCTCCCTGTGGGGGAGGACTGAACAGTACCTCCGTTTTGGTTAAGAATTAAAGGGCGAGGCTGATGCCCCAAACTGGAAACAAAATCAGACAAGGAAACGGCAATCATGGCTTGATATTTTCCTAAGAGGCTTTACTTATCTGGGAACTTGTTTAGAGGATGAGGAATCCAGCGTGGTAAGTGAGTAAAGGCGAAGTTGCCTGGCCGAGGTCCTCACCCAGTTTGGACACCTTGCATCCACGGGTCTCAAGGCTACAGGGTTTGCTCAGCTAAATTCAAGAGGAGAAGCCCTGCTCTGGAATCTGGAATCTGCTGTGCCTCTGCATTTTTTTTTTTCTTTTGGTACGGGGACTGAACCCAGGGGCGCTTAACCCTTGAGCCACATCCCCAGCCCTTTTTGTGTATTTTATTTAGAGACAGGGTCTCACTAAGTTGCAGAGGCTGGCTTTGAACTCGGCGATCCTCCAGCCTCCGCCTCCTGAACCACTGGGATGACAGGCGTGTGCCTCTGTACCTGGTTGTTTTCTACTTTTGTTCCCTGTGGACAGTTTTCTTGGCCAGTGATGGAAAGAACGACTGTCCCAGGGTCCGGAATCTGGGGATGGCTCTTGGCTAAATTAGGGTCAGCTGGGCTGGGGTTAGCTCAGACCCCTGGCTCCAGGAGACCCTCCTCAGGGAGGAAGGGGTTTTAAACGTGAGCTTTCTGGTGTGGTTCTCAGGAGCCGGGCAGTGGTGGATGAGTGCACAGGCTGGTGGAAAATGCCCGAGCAGAATGGCTTCGGGAAGAAGTCCCTGAGGGCAAGGTGAACTGGTTTCCTCTGAATGGTTCCTGCTGATTGGTTGGGCTTTAGTTCAGTGTCCACCAAAGGCTTTGGGACTGAAAACAGGACAGAGGTTCAAAAGCTAATGGTGAAAGAAGTTCCTGCGGGAACAGAAGAGGAGCTGGCACAGGGATGGGGGTGAGGATGTGGGGTTGGGGAGAGGAGGAGACACCGAGGTGAGTGGGCACGGTGCCATTGCTGCCACTGTCACCGATATCAGGTAGCACCCAAGGAAGCCCCACCTTGCCAAGGGCTCTCTATATATTGACTTAATTCCAGAGCATGTCTAGGAGGCCACTGTCGTGATTGTCCCCATTTTCAGAATGGGGAGACTGAAGCCAGAAATGTGAAATGACTTGCTTCATGAAGAATGGGGCTGCACCTCAAACCCAGGTACCAGAGCTCCAGCAACCGTCCCCAAGAGTCCCTGATGACATTGGGTTGGTCACATTGGAAATGAAAGGAAGCTCCTCGATGCCATCTGCAGGAGTCGTGTCTATGGAGGGTTAGATCTAAGTTGGCTAAAAAAATCTTCTCTCTGCCACTGACCAGCTCTGTGACCCTTAGCAGGTTACTTCACGTCTCTGGGTCTGGTTCTCGTCTGTCAAGCCATACTTCATAAGGTAGCAGAGATCAAAGAGACGGCAAGCGACCCAGAGAGCGCAATGGCTCCTATGTTAGTTACCTGGTACAGATACCCCCCAAGAAGTGGGCACCCTCCTCCACGGAGCCACAGGACAGATGTACCCTCTCTAGAATCCCCAAGATGCTCTTGGAGCACGCACATGTGTGTGCACACGTGAGGGCTCACATGTAAGTGCCCCTGTGCACCAGTCCTGACTCCAACTCAGGGTGGGGTGGCCTCAGCCGTCCCCAAGCCAAACACCCGAGTATCACTCCAGGGTCCTTCCTCTTTCCCTCCCTCAGCCTCACATCCACGGTCAGCCAATTCCAGATCCCGTCTCAAACTCATCTTCTCCCCCATTCTCCCACAGCCCCATCCTGCCCCATCCCCATCCAGTGGAGACCTAAGGGTCTCCACTGCATCTGTCCTCTTGCTCTCTGTCCCCCCTCCGCCCACTGCCACTCATGGGAAATCGGAACAACCTCTCCCAGTCACAGATCTGACCTCATCCCTCTTCTGCTTAAAAACCCCTCACAGGAAGTCTAGCCAGGCCAGATGCAGAACTCAGAAGCCCAGAGGAGAACTCTGGCAGATTTGACTAAATAAAGATCTACAGCTTCTCTATGGCCAAAGGTACCCTAAACAAAGTTAAAAAGACAAATGGCCGACTGGGGACACTATTTCTGCACACAGGACAGGGGAAAGTTTTAAAATTCCTGTTATACTAAAAGCTCCTTTATAACAATAAGGAAAAGGCTAAAAGAAAAGAAAAATGGGCAAAGGATCTGAACAGTCAATTCACAGAGGAAAAATACAGATGACCAATAACTGCAGGGAGAGATGCGCGGCCTCACCGGGGAGAAGCCAACTGAGTGCCGGAACCAGAGAGGGACTTTTCTAGAGAGGCAAAAATTAACCAGACTGATAATGTCCTGGACAGTGTGGGGAAACGGTCACTCTCAGAGACCAAGGGTGGGCGTCTAAACTGGCCCAATCATTTGGAAAAGCAAAATGGCGGTCACTGTCAAAATTTAACAAGCATACTCTTTCCCGGCAACTCCACATCTAGAAATCTATCCTATGGAAATGCCTACGTGTGTCAGCAAGATATATCTACAAGGATGCTCACGGAAGCATTATTTGCAAGAGTGAAAAATGGAAGCCAACCTAAATATCCATCAACCTGGGACTAGTTACATAAATTACACTCTGTTCAAACAATGGAATATTAGGCAACGATTAAAAAGAACACGGCAGATCTGTGGTGTCGTGACATTGACAGATGCCACAATACACTGGCGAGTGAGAAATGGGACTTGTAGGGTCATGCTACAAAATCCAATTCCACCTATTTAAAAAAAATACATAACCAATGTTTGTAAAGGCAGATAAAAAGTTCTAGAAGGAGACACACCAGACCAATAATAGCGGGACCTTGACAGAGGGCAGTGTAAGGGCCAAAGGGGACCTTCCTATTTTACAGGATATGCTTCTGCTTTGGGGCAGGTTTTTTTTTTTTTTTTTTTTTTTTGCTTGAGTAAATACCTGCTTGTCCCTCTTCCTGGAATTCCCTCTCCTGCCCCACCTTCCGGAAACCTTCCCTGAACCCTCCACCGCCACCACCACACACCCTGCCTTCGTGGGGCCACTGCTCAGGCAACAATGGTGACATGTGACATCTAGGGAGTGCACGCTGTCAGGGGCTGTTCTATGAGCCTCACTTGATCCTCCTGCAACCCTCGGGTGGGTCTGTCAGCACCTCATTTAACAGGTGAGGCCTTTGCACCTGCTGGGCTCTCAGACTGGCTCTGAGCCTGTGTGCCCTGCACCTTCCCTAAGGCCCTGGGCAGTGGAGGGCACAGAAGTCCCTGGAGCTGGAGTCGTCCCTCTCACCGGGACAGGGGCTGGTCTCCTCGGGGATGGTGGGCAGGGCTGAGACTAACCCTGCGAGGGGCCAGAGGACCCAGGACAGCAGAGGAGGAGCAGCGGGCAAGGGAAGGGACGGTTTGTAGAGGACTCTAGTTATCTCCTGAGCACTTACTGTGTGTCAAGCCCTGGGAGTGACTGGCCAGGAAGTGGGGGGCAAAAAATACTCCCCTGACCTCAAGTCTGCACAGAGGCCAGCATCTAAGAGGGGGCAGGCAGGAAGCTGCAGATGGGGTCCAGAGGAGGGGGCGGCCCTGGGGGGGCCCAGGCAGACAGGGTGTCCACAGAGGCATCAGGACCCAGACTAAAAGGCTAAAGGCACATGGGTGGAGGGAACAAGAGGCGAGTCCCTCCAGGGGACAGGGACAGCTGGAGGGGGTGCTGGGAGTCACTGGTTTTGTCCAGAGCACAGGACAAGGTGGGAAGTGGCAGGGGATGGTGGGGGGGGAGGAAGATGGGGGGCCTT
>NW_026000229.1:6956690-6966896 GCF_001458135.2 Marmota marmota marmota
GGGGAGGGGGAGGGGGGGCGGCTGGGGTGGCTTCAGATAGGTCTTCAGAAAGGGCTGAGCCTCGGAATGAGAGAAGGGGTGTGGGGTGTCCGAGGGAAGAAAGCAGAAGACTTTCACTCGTGGGTCAGTCCCTCAGCCCCATGCCCAGTCCCTGCCCGGCCAAGGCCCACCTCACTTCCCCCACCCTGACCCCAGCTGCAGCCGGAGACCCCCACCCCCAGCCCTGGCTGCCAGTCTGACCAGCCAGGCTCCTCTGAGTGGCTCCCCGGACCCTGCCAGGGCCCAGGCTGTGTCCACCCAGGTGGGGGAGAAGGACGGGCAAGAAGCGAGACCTCAGCTCTCAGCTAGCTCCCCGGGGACACGGGACACGGGACACCATGTGCAGCCTGGAACAGCCCCGCCTGGCTGCCTCAGGCCCAGCAGCACCCACCAGGGCTGCACTCGGTGTCCTCCTGTGTGAAACGGACATACGAGCCTCCCTTGAACGGTGTCCTTACCAGCCCAGTGTCCAGCATGTGGTCACCCCTGACTCACGAGTTCCTTGGTTCATCATGACCTGAGGGTCATGGCCAGTTCTAGGGTGGCCACCAAGTCCTGCAAGGTGCCACCCTCCTCACTCCTCAGTGGCCCTGATTCAGCCTCCAGCACCTCCACCTCCTGCCTGCTTCCCGAGGACGACTGCTCTAAATGAAGACCCACGGGCCACCCGTGCCCTGGGCCACCCCCTCCTGAGCTCTGGTCACTTGGTGCTCTTATCTCTGTTTTATTTGGTAACTTTTTTTTTTTTTTTTGGCCTCCCCCACCAGCCTTGTGGGCAGGGACCGTGCCTGGTTTGTCTTGGCCATTTCCGAGTGGGCTCTGGCACAGCAGTCCTGCCCACAGGCAGCGGAGCTGGCAGGATGGTCAGCCAGGGCCACCCACTCCTCCCACCCAGCTGGCCCAGTGTGTGGTCAGAGCTCAGCCTAGGACCAGGACCATGGTCCAGTCTGTCCAGGATCAGGGCCCACTGTGGGGCCAGGGTCAAGCTCAACAAAGGACGTTTCCCGCCCACACTGTGCAAGCCCAGGACTCTCCCAGCTTACCTGCTGCTTTGAAAGTAACCCGTCCCCTCTGGGGGACCAGGTCCTGTCTTCTGGGTCCCTACTCTGCCTGCCCTCACCCTGACTGACCCAAGAGTGCCCCCTCCAGAAAGCTCTGCTGGATTCCCAGCTGCCCTCTGCCCTGGCCACTGCCTGGCCACAGCAGAGGAGCTGGAGGAGGAAGTGCTTCTCCACACCTGCCCTGGGCCTCCAGGAACCAGCGCCTGGCCAGCCTCCCGGGGACCTAGCTCCAAGCCCAGAGGAGGACGTACTTTGTGGGTGGTCTCGGATTTCTTCCTTACCCCCCCACCTCTGTGAGCCCAGATGATCAGGGCCGACCCAGGCCTGGGGGAACCTGCAGGCGCAGGTGCCGGCTGGCTGGTGGCACTGAGATGTGCCACCTGAGCTACCTCCTCCTGCCAGGGACGGAAGTCCTCCCCCACCTTTCCCGCACCCCTTGCTGACCCTCCTGTCTGACAAAGTCGGGGACTGGATCCTTGGGCCCCGGGTGACAGTCCCTGGTGCTTGTGAGGCTCAGAAACAGGAGCTGGCTGGCCTGAGTGGACATCAGAGCCAGACTGACTCCGGAGGACGCGACGCCAGGGTGGGGCAGCGTCGCCCTGACTCGCCGCCCACTTGGCCAAGCAGCCCACTGCCTCTGCCGGCTGCTCTCAAGCATGGGGTCAAGTTGGTTTGCTGGCAAGACACATGGCTCTCATTTTAATTAATTAAAGAAAAATCTAATCACTGCATTAAACTTCTCATTACTCCACTTGAATACCCGTTAAGTAAATTTAATTACCAGAGGATTGGGTTTCCCAGCCTCTTTCATTAGCTTCTGATAAGACGGGGAGGGAGGAGGGAAGAGGGCTGGGAGCGGAACAGTGTGGTTCCCAGCCACGGAGGGCAGGGTGGGCATTGTACCAGGCCACCATGGTCAGGCGTTGGTGTCTCCTGGGAGACAGGCCCCACCCTGGCCTGGGGAGAACCCCCACCCCAGCTGGCCCCAGGAAGGCAAAGACCTCACATTTGGCTACAGTCAGTGTCAATGTCTTGTTCACCACCACTCTTGGTGATTTAGACCTGTCTCCTCCCAAAGACTCTGAGGCTGCTGAGAACTATATCACAAGCTAAAAAGGAAGAGCAGAAATCAGGACAAGGAAAACATTGGAAGAAGGAAGGCAAAACAAGAGAAAAGATTATTGGGCAACTGCACCCTGAACACTTATCAGAGATGGACCACCAACTGTCTACGAGCTTCCTAGCAGTCAAGGCAAAAGGAGCAACACCCTTCGGCACTGATGCAGGAACCAGTAGAATCTCTGTGAGGAAAGGCACACTGAGCCGTGGTCTTCCTACCTGGAAGGGGAGATGACCACTGGCTGGAACAGTGAGCAGGCGCTTCCTGGAAAAGAAGGGACCTGAAGTGGCCCTTGAAAGACAGGATGGGGGCTGGGGCTGTGGCTCAGTGGCAGAGCACTCGCCTAGCATGAGTGAGGCCCGGGGTTTGATCCTCAGCGCCACATAAAGATAAATAAAATTAAATGTATAAAAAATACCATAACATTACAAAAGAGAAAAACAGGGTGGGTAGAGAGCCAGGAAAGGCATCACAGGTCGGGGAACCTCAGGGCTGAGCGCTAGTGGAGAAGAGGATCTATGGGGGGAGAAGGGCGGGGACAGGGGAGAGGAGAGGCCCCATGTGGACAGGTCTTCTCCCAGGGAAGGGGCCGAGGACCCACCCATCACCAGCCAGGCCCCCACGGCAGGAGGTGCTGGCGTCCCTGGCTGGGGCAGGAGGAGCAAAAGGAGACGTGAGGAGACAGGAGACTGGCCGGGCCGGGGACACAGGCTCCGCCATCTTGGGCTCCGCCATCTTGTGGCCTGGACAGATCCCTGGACAGCCAGAACACCCCTCCCCAGGGGCTGGATGTGGAGCCTCGCAGCTCACAGTTCCCCTCTCCTTGGAGAATGGCCCTCCACAAACGGGGCTTCCTCAGCTGAGCCACGCAGGGACCCCCCCAGTGGCCCACAGCCCGTGCCCGGCTGGTACAGGTGCGAGAGCCCCTTCTCTGGGCTCTCGGGTGTGAATTTTGCTCCAAGGCCCAAGGCTGGACTTTCCCTGAGACCCTGCCCTCAATAAACCTCACACAACACACAAATCCTTGTCTCAGGCTCTGCTCTTAAGGGTTCTGACCAATAACATTTCCTAGGCAGCACCTTCTAAATTTGAAGAAAATAGAGATGTCCCAAACTCCCTGGGGACAGAGGTAGGAAGGGGGAAGAAGGACTCACTAAGTCTCTGCTAGAAGCTGGTGTTTTCATACATCATCTCTGGTAGTTCCCATAGCACCCCTGCTAGTTAAGGACATTATCAGGTAAGGAAACGGAAGCTCAGAGAGGCATAGGAATTTGTCTAAGCATACACAGCAGGTTCATATGTATCTAGGACTGGCGCAAGCTGTCCAACCTGGGCAGACTCCATCTATCATGATCATTTGTTATTTGTCTCTCCAAGTTGGAAAGAGGTCTCCCTTCTCCTGTCAGAAGGTCCCTAAAAGTCCTTCTGACATCCTTGGAAACATTCTTTCTTCCTTACTGATCGTATGGTTAGGGAAGGTCAGTAGACCGTGACCCCAGACCCAGCCTTGTGGACACAGTTAAAGGTTCAGGATAATCCAAATACGGCCAGTAAGTCCAAAGACATCTACCATTAGACTTTTATCTGTTCTAGCATGGAAGCAGATTTTTTTTCCTTCACCCTCAACCCCAGATTTAAACCTAGAAGCACACTGCCCCAGAAACGACATCTTTCCACCATATCACGTCAAATGTCACTAGGATCAGCCATCACCAAGGAAAAGGCATGAAGGAATGTAGGCAAAAACCAGATCCTGTTCACATGAACCACTGGATCAAGCCCTGCCTGAAGCCCAGCCTATCATTTTGGTTACATGAGCTGATAATTTTATTTTATTAAAATAGGTTGTTTTTGTTTTGTTTTTATTTTTGCTATTTACAACCTAAGGGATTCTGACAGATAGTGTTTAGAAAGGTCCCTCTTCTAGGGACCATCAAGCATAGGTATTCCTTCAAGCCAGGGAGTGGGCAGCCTGGGGAGGTCACCTACCGTGACTGCTGCTGTTCTCTGCTGTCCTGAAGCTTGAGGAGGGTGGGGAGAAGAGCAGGCTCAGGAGCTGGTCTGGGCTGGAGACGTGGGCAGGAGGCCGTGTAGTCCACAGGCTCAAGGCAGCCAGGACATGGCCACAGGGTCCTAGAGAAGAGGGGACGCAAGATTGAGCAGTGGAGTCCCCGTGAAGGACAAGGGGCTCATGGGCCCAGGGAGTCGGCGGATGGGGCCACACTTCGGACGAGTCCATCATCTGTTCCTCGCCCTGGCATCTTAGTCCCCCTCCCCGGGTCCCTCCAGGCTGCGGGGCAGCCTCTGCAGAGGCCGGACTCAGCCCAGGGCGGAGGCAGCCAGAGCGGCCCTGAAGACCAAGGCAGCCCCCTGTGGTCCCTAGTCTGGACTTCTAATGGTGACGGCCCTCCGCCTGGGGAACGAGGGCTATGCTTCTGGCATGGACAGTGAGTCCTGCGTGTCCAAGTGCCCTTGCACTTGGGGACCAGGGGCCACAGACTCTGCCTTTGCACCAGGTCCCTGGGCCCATTGTGGGCTGGGGGCCACCCTCTGGACCCCGTCCTCTTCCCAGCCTCTCTTCCAGGCCACCGGGGGCCTCTGGGAGGGAGACGGGAGTGGTGATTTCACACCACCCTTACAGTGGCCTGGCCTCGGGAAGTCACCCCTCCCCAGGTCCCTCCAGGTCCCACCAACTCCTTAGGCCTCGATTCGCACCCCGAGCTCCGGGTGGCTCCACACAACGGCACAAGGAGGGGGTTCCAGAACCACAGCACATCAGGGCTGAGTGGACCCCGGGAACCGCTCCAGCCCAGCCCCCCGGTGGGTGTTCTGTACCTGTGCTCTCTGTCCCCCACGGTCGCCACCAGCCGTGGGCTCTTACTGAAATGCTGTGTGTGACTGATTGAGTTTTTCTTTCCTTGTGTTAATTTACATTTTAATTTCAATAGCCACATGTGGCCTGTGGCCACGCACTGGACAACATAGCTCCGGCCAACCCTCGTGCCCCTCCTAGCCACAGTACACAGAAAACTGAGATCCAGAGATCAGAGGGGACCTTCCCACAGTTGCCCGCAGGATGGTGGCAGAGGCAGATGCAGAACCTGGTTCCTCCGACTCCCACCTCACCCTCCATGGCGCCAACCCCGCTGCCCTGATCCCCACACTGCTGCCCCTGGGGAAGGGTGTCAGGCAACTCTTGACGGAACCTACTTCTCCCAGCTGCTGCCCCTGGCCTGCACTCAGTGAAAGTCCCTGAGACTGACTGGGGAAATTGTAGACACCTGTTCACTGCAGGGTTATATAACAGAGTGACGCTGGAGCCTGCATATACATCCCACACTGGAGGGGACAAGGGAATCACGACCCTCTCCTCTAAAGAATATATTACTCAAGCGGGTGTGGTGGCACCTGCCTGTAATCCCAGCGGCTCAGGAGGCTGAGGCAGGAGGATCATGAGTTCAAAGCCAGCCTCAGCAATTTATCGAGGCCCTAAGCAACTTAGTGAGACCCTGTCTCTAAATAAAATATTTAAAAGGGGCTGGGGATGTGGCTCAGTGGTTAAGCACCCCTGGGTTCAATCCCCAGTACCAAAAAAAAAAAAAAAAAAAAAAAACCCAAAGACTATTACTCAGCCATTAGAAATGATAAAGAGGTGCTGTTGGGGTGCAGAGCCGTGTTCCCCTAACTACATTGAGCAGGAAACTGAGAAAATGGGTGAAGGTGGGCTGAGGTGCAGGGGGCAGGGGCTCCGCTTGCTGCACTCACTCACACCGTCATCCCCACCCATGTGGCTGTAGCATGGCACACTCCATTTCTCAGGGGAGAGCCGAGGCCTAGAGAAGCCATGTGACCTGAAGAAGCTCCGGTCACAAGGGGGTGTGAGCAGAGTTGGGACTGGAGCCTGGGTTTCTGACTCTAACAGACTTCCACAGCTGGCCCGTCCTGCCCTGGCGGTTTTGAGGTGCCCTGGCCTTTCTGTTTATTTCCACGCCTTACCTAAGAAGTGAATACAGGGCACTTGCTAAGGGCCAGGCACCCTCTAGGCGCCTTACAAATGCTAACTCCTGCAGTGGCCGTACGAAGAGCAATTATTCTTCCCTTTATCATCTGGATGAGGAAACTGAGGCACAGAGGGATGAAGTCCCTGAGGTCAAGAGCCGCATCTACCTCCCGAACATTCTGCCACATTCCATTACTGTCTTCCCAGGAAAAGCGCAGGGGCCCCGGAGGGAGCAGCCGTTGCCTTGGAGTGGTGGAAACAGGAATGTGCTGGGTTATTTTTCTTTTATTTCATGGAAAATTTTTTTATAGCAATTGAAAGAAAAAAGCTGAAGAAATAACTACATCAAAGGGAAGTCTTTGAAAAAAACAAGGACACACATACACAAAATTAAAACTTATCAAATCAAAGCTACTGATGCATCCAAGAGACCTTGACTGTGAGCATGAGCCACTCTCCAGCAGCAAAGCTAGTCTCTGGTTTTTCCACCAATTTCCTGAGCTGGAACCACGCTCTCCTGCCTGGGTGAGATCCTCACCTCAGAGGACAGCAGGGAGCAGCCCTGTGTGGAGATAGACTTCAATCAACACCTCCAGACCCTGCAGGCAGGCTCTGGGCCCTGCTGCCCGCAGGACTTCAGCCACAGGCAAAGGCTGACCTCAGGAGACCGTGGCATCTGTGGCATCCGGGCTCCTGCCTCCAGGCAGGCAGCCTCCATCCACAGGTGAGCAACTGAGGCCCCAAAGCTGAAAGACCTCACCCGAGGTCACATGGCTATGGAAGGAACCAGGCATGTGTTCATGCACGTGTGTCTCCCACAGCTGTGGTGCTTCCGGCCCAAGCATCCCAAACCTGTCATTTAAAAGGCAGGTGACTTCCGGCTTATGCGCACACTACATGCACACAATTGTTATATCATTAACTGCTCCAGTAACCACAATTGCATCATCTCCTGTTTCTCCTTTACAGGTTTCTCTGTTACTTTTTTTTTTTTTTGGTACTGGGGATTGAACTCAGGGGCACTTAACCACTGAGCCACATCCCCAGCCCTATTTTGTATTTTATTTAGAGAGAGGGTCTCGCTGAATTGCTTATGGCCTTGCTAAGTTGCTGAGGCTGGCTTTGAACTTGCAATCTTCCTGCCTCAGCCTCCTGAGCCGCTGGGATTACAGGCGTGCGCCACGGTGCTCAGTTTCTGTGTAACTTTTTCATTCATTCACAAAACTCTTCTGAGCACCTGCTAAATGTAGGTATGTGTACTAGAGGTGCTGGGGTTTCACTGGGGTGCAAAACAGACTTATTCGATATTGTTATGAGGTCAAGGGATACAGAATGAGAAGCAAATCATAAATAATTCCAAAGAGTGACCAGCGCAATGAAGACCATAAGAACCTGGTGAGGTGAAAGAACACTTGTGGTGGGGCTGGGGGACCCTCTAGCCAGACGATCAGAGACTCCTGAAGAGTTTGCCTTTGCAGGTACGTGGTGGAACTGAGGCGTGAGGGAGGCTGGGATCCTAAGGGCCAAGGTGAGGGTTGGGGATCTTATATCCCAAGCACCATGAAAAGTCACTGAAGGGTTTTAACCAGGGACGTGTGGTGATGTTTCCTCCACGTTTACGGGTTCTCCGGAGCTTCTCAGTGGAGGCTAAGCCACTCCCCAAGAGCTGGGTGCTAGAGAGGAATCAAGGATGACTCTTGGATCTCCAACCACAGACAGTGCTGCTTTTACAACCAGACCCACCCCCCCACCAAATTAAAAATAACTATTAAAAAATACCAAGCAGATGAGCCGCCCATGGAGCCGCCTACCCCTCCTGGTTGAGTCTCACGTCCCCTGGGGGGGCATCTTCCTTCCCCAAGACCCCATTCTGTTCCCCCGTCCTGTACATGGCACACAGGGAGGGGCAGATTGGGCCTCACCCTCAGGTGTCAGGAGATAAGACTGCTCCCAAGGACAGGACAGGTGCTGAGGACTGGTAGCAGCGTTTAGGAAAGGCCGGAGGGGTCAGGCCATCCTGGTTTGAGTCCCAGCCCTTCCCCTTGCTGGCTGTTGGGCCCTGCGTGCGGTCTTTCCCTTCCCTGGGCTCTGTTCCCTCATCTTGAACGAACCCACCCTAATCCTCCCACACAAAGCTGAGATGAAGATTCAGAGGAATGATGGCCGTCAATAACGGGCATTTATAAATCTTAGCACCCTGCCCCTGCTTTCAGAAAGGAGCTAAAAAGCTCATTTGGGCTTAAACTAGTAAGTTTCACATGCATTCTAATAAGACCCCCTGGTCTTGCTCAGGTAACTACCCATCAAAGATGACAGGGGCTCCAGCCAGGAGACCTCATGACATTCTCGTGGATAAGACAGAAAAAAAGGCCAGGTGCTCAGTGGTTCATTAAACAGCCACATCCAAGAGGAGGTGGGACTGGCGACCCTGCCAGGATTCTCATAGTGTCCGCGGTGCTGGTCCCTGGTCCTGCCTGGAACAGCGTGTTTGTCAGAGACTAGGACAGAGTCTTGCAGGTAGATCCACCCTGGAAGGGGGTCAATTAAGGAGGCAGGGTCCCCTGTTCAAAGTCCTCTGCTCGCTTTATGACAGCAAAGTAGACAAGAGGGTTACCAGATTATGGGGGGTGGGTGGGTCCTGTGAGTAGCTCCAAGGACCAGCTGCTCAGGGTGCAGTTGTGCAAATCATCTGGGGGCCCAGAGGTCCTGGTGCCGGCTGGGACCAGCTGCTCTAGCTTTTGAGATGGTCCAGCCACTTACAGAGAATCAGGCCCAGTCACCAGAAGATGGAATCTGCTTAGAGGCACCTCATCAGGAAGAGGAGCCCATGTCCCTTGGAGAAGACTCAGGGACCTGGTCAGGATTTCAGGTCCCTGACAAAGTGATATGGCATTGTTAGGTCCAGAGAGCAGACCCGGTGAGAAATAGATTCCAGAGAGAGAGAAATCTCTGTCCAGTCTGTGGAGAAGTGAGTTCCATGTCCCTAAAGGCATGCAACCAAGGTCTGCAGACCCGGTGTATTGGGTGGGAATGTGTACTCAATGGAGGAGCTGCTTTTGGTCCTAGGTGTCTTTAACTGTCACAAACGTATGAACCAGGGCTGGATCGTATGGGTCAAAGTGGGTGTTACGGAGAGTCAAGGGAAGGGAAGAATGCCCAGAGTGACAATTATTACTATCACTACACTACAGAGCACGGGACACCCCCATCTATTCCCCAGGTGGACCCCCCAGCCCCCACTGTGAGGCAGACAGGGCACGATGACTAATCTCACTCAGCACAAGAGCGAACCGAGGCCCAGCGAGGGAGCTCTGGGCCCCACAGCACATCAGCCCCAGATTTTCCTGATGGCCTCATACCTAGGGACCTCTCTTCTTCCATGCTTAGGGCCATCCTGCCACCCCTGCCTGGGAGGAGCAAGAATGTTCCCAGGAGTTGCCCAGCTGCCAGGGCTCCCCAGCCCTGCAAGTTAAGGCTCTCTTTCTCATTCCCCGCCCCCCCCCAAAAAAAAAACCCGCGAGGAGGCGAATCCCAGCCCAGAAGGCTTCTCTTCCCAGGTTATTTGGGCCCCGCTCCTCTCCCCTTCTTCCCCTGGTGGTCTTGCCACAAGCCCTTAAGTTTGACTCCTTCAAACCAAATCAGGGCCAAACACTGGCTTTGCACCAGAACTGAGCTCCAGAAGAAAAGGCAAGCCTCCACAGAGGCAGGAGGAAGGCCCCTGGCAGGAGGTGGGATCTTCCTGGGGGCTGGGGCTGACCAGGTGGGGACACTGTCCCCCTGATTTGTATCACAGCACACACAGAGCGCTCAAGATGGAAGCCAAATGGAAGTATCTCACTCTATAGGCGAGGCAACGCAGGCCCAGAAAGATGAAGGAACCGGCCCAATTCACAAAATCAAATTGAACAGAAACAGCTTTTAAGTGCTGAGCCTGGATTTGAACTCAGGACTGACTGATTCCAAAAATGCTGTGCTTTGCCATCCCC
>NW_026000229.1:6968176-6969338 GCF_001458135.2 Marmota marmota marmota
CCCTGAAGACAGACCCTAAGCCATTCCATGTAGCACCCACCTGCCTGCACAGTCCATGAGGCTCGTTCCTGTCTTCAGGGACTCCCTGACCCCTGTATCTTCCCGTCTCACTGTGGCCACTTTAGGGGGCTCAACCCAGCTCTAGTTCTCCAGATGTGCCCACTCTGAACCCTCTGGCCCTGCCTGCGTGCCCCCTCTATTGGGCCTAATTGCCCTACAGACCAGGGGCACCAGGAGCCAACGCCCAGTGGCTTGCAATGCAAGTGGGCCCCTGACCACTGCCTTTGCAGAAGCATGAGGCAGCTCAAATAGGCAGTCTGGTAAGTCGAGGGAGACATGGGGGGTACAGAGAGAGAAATCAAGAGGATATGAGACAACACAAGGGCAGAAACAGAGACCAAATTGGCAAGTGGACCCTGCAGGGGCCAGAAGCAGGCAGCTCTGGAAGCGGCCCTCTTGATCAATAGCAGGCCCTTGAATGCAGCCCCTGCTGCCATCTGCCCTCAAATCTAGCCACTAGGGTTCCCTGTCCACCCCCAGCTGCCCAGACCAGAGGAACCGCCAATCACCAAGCATGTCCCCCGACTGTTGGGTGAGCACAAGCCAGGCCGCTGTGGGCCAGCCTGCAGCAGGAAGGTGGGCAGGGGGAGCAGGGCCATCTGCCTGGCCAGAGGGTCCAGGCGCCCCATGTGGCTGAGCAAGTACTCTGGGCGAGCCTTGTGTCCCCATGCCTAGCTGGCAGCAGAGAACAATCAGCCTGTTCCCAAAGCACTCAGGGCTTAAAGCAACCGCTTTCTGACTGAATATTTAAGAAGAAAATATCTTTTTTTTTTTTTTTTAAGAAAGAGAAAGGGAGGGAGAGAGGGAGGCGACCAGCAAAGCAGGAGGAGGGAAGGAGGGAGGGAGAAACCTACCCCGTTGCTGCAGTCAAGGTCACAGGCACCGGTGCGGGGCGGGCACAGGCAAGGAGCCTTTAATCTGGGAGTTCAGGTCGAGAAAACTAAATGCTTGAAGCCGGAGTACATTACTGCCCTGAATGATCTGTCGGCTCCTATTAGGCTAAATATCTCTGTATAATGGGGAATTATCCTCTGAAGAGGCAACTGCCTGCCTCTCGGGGAGGGGCGGTGGGAACCTTCTAGTCGTGAGGGCTCTCCCACGG
>NW_026000229.1:6969360-6993257 GCF_001458135.2 Marmota marmota marmota
GGGGGGGGGGGGGGTGAGGACCATCTCAGAAGGCCCCCCCATCCCACACCCCTCCCCGGAAAGTCACTGTCAGCAGCTGCTGTGCCTCTCGTGATAGGCGCCAGCCTCCCTCCCCCTTCTCCCCAGACTCTCCCCTGCTTCCTCCCTGAGGGGCCGAAACACAGGCCAGAGCTGGGGTCCAGGTCACCTGGGTGACCCCAGGCACATCTGAGCCCCTCTGAACCTGCATTTCCTAGTCTAGTAGATGGACATAACCATACCCACCCAAAGGCTGGCCACGGTGGGTAGGAAGCTGGCACTGAGCCCAGCACAGAGGGGGCACCTGGGCCTGCCCAGGTGAGAGCCTTCCTGCCCTCCTCCCCCGCACAGGCCCATCTAGGGCACCCACTCCCCTCCAGAAAACCCCTGCGCCCACCCAGGTCTCTTCCTTCTTAGGCTCCGCTGCCAGAACCCCATCTCTGAGCCCTCCCAGTTTTCAGTGGTTGTGGAGTGGGGCAGCATTTGCTCCTTACACACACACACATACACACACTCACACTCACACACACTCTCACACTCACACACACACACACACACACACTCTCACACTCTCTCTCACACACTCACTCACACACACACACACACACACACACACACACACACAGGCCTGGGCACCCAGGACTGCACAGATTTGCAGGCTTGTAGGCAGGAGCTGTGTGAACCAAGAGCAGAGGCATGTCAGGCATGGGCTCCGCCGCAGACGGGGTGACACTCAGAGGAAGGCAGTTGGCACCTGTAAGGCCAGGCCAGGGAGCCAGGGATCCCAGGACGTGGGTCTGGGGGAGTAGGGTGGTGGAGTAGGCCAAACCATCAGCAGGACTGACCAGGGCAACAAGGTGGGGCTGGGACCAGGTCAGAGGAGCATGGAGGTGGGGCTCGGTGCGGGGTCCCTGGGACAGGGCCGTGTGGAGGATTTTTTCTTTACTACTCCAGCCATAAAATGTCCCAGAAGTCAGGAGGGGCAGGGCCAATCTGGGCAGGCGGGTGTGAGGCCAGGCGGCTCTAGCTGGGTGGGGGGTTCCTCAGGTCACATCTGACTTCAGGGCTCCCACGCTGTCCTCAGCCTACAGCAAACCCTGGGACAGTTCCAGGTGCAGCCCCTGCTGCAGGCCACATGGCTGGCTCGGGAGGGACAGCCTGGCACTCACAGGTAAGATGCCTACAGTCCAGCGGCACATTCAGAAAGGAAGGCCCCCCAGAGCAGGTAGGGGACATTGTGTGGCTCACTCCTCACTGTGGCTGAAGGTCCAGCCCAGGGTCCCTGCTGCCTGGGCAGCTGCTTGTTCATGCATTCATCCAGCAAATGCCTCCAATACTGTCTGCAAATTAAGAATACAAAATGCCCAAGATCCTGCAGCAGGGGCTCAGTCCAGTGGGGCCAGGAGAGGGCACAGGGAGACTGAGACAACCCTGGGGCGGTGAGAGTCAGAACCCAAGGGCTGTGAGAATACGGTAGCAGGTTGGTGACGGGGAAGGCTTTCAGGAGCAGGCAGCCTGTAGGGGTCCTGGAGGAGGACTTGGGTTTGCAAGCAGTGAGAAGGGCACTGCAGGCCAGGGGCACCCCCACAGCCAAGGCCCAGTGGCTCAAGCAACGGGCTGGAGAGAGAGCGCCCCCTACTCAGGACCAAGGGTTCAGCTCTTATCCCAGAAGCCATCAGGAGCCTGAAGAGTTTTAAGTAGGAAGTGACAGGGTCCAATCTGTGCTTCAGAGACATCACTCAGTGGCCACCGGGTGGAGGATGGATTACACAGGAGAAGACAGGAGGCAGACAGCCAAGTTAGGACTGAGGCAGTAGCCGGGGGAGAGAGGGTGGGGTCTGGGGTAGAACATACAGATGGAGAGGAGGGGCAGGTGCAGGAGGGAGTGGGGACCAGTGAGGGCTCGGGGTGTAAAACCCTGCCACAGCAACATCCTGCGAAGCGCTGTGGACGCCTCATGTCCAAATGACACTGTCAAACTTCGCAAGGCTCTTTGAAGTCCATTAGTGACTTTGATGTGCACCACACTCAGGTGAGGCAGACACCCAGGAATTTGTTATTTAGTTCATCAACTCAATAAGCCACTGTTGAGCGCTGTTATGGTTTGGATGTGAGGGTGTCCCCCCCAAAGCTCAAGTGGGACAATGCAAGAGGCTTCAGAGGGGAAAGAACTGGGTTATGAGAGCCTTGACCCCATCAGTGAATCAGTCCCCTAGTGGGATTAACTGGGTGGTAACTGAAGGCAGGTGGGGGTGGCTGGAGGAGGTGGGGTTGGGGGTGTGGCTATGGGGTGCAAATTTGTATCTGGTGAGTGGAGTCTCTCTCTCTCTCTCTGCTCACCATGTGAGCTGCTTCTCTCCACTACACTCTTCCGCCATGATGTTCTGCCTCTCACCTCAAGCCCTGAGGAATGGAGCTGGCCTTCTATGGACTATGACCTCTGAAACCAGGAAAGCCCTCAAATAAATGTTTCCTGCCCTAAAATTGTTCTGGTCAGATCGTTTAGGCTCAGCAGAAAAAAAAAAACTGACTAAAACCAGGGCCTTTTATGTTCCAGGCACCATGATGACCTAC
Organism: Marmota marmota marmota; assembly: GCF_001458135.2. Taxonomy (NCBI): domain Eukaryota; kingdom Metazoa; phylum Chordata; class Mammalia; order Rodentia; family Sciuridae; genus Marmota; species Marmota marmota. The sequence continues at coordinate 6,971,953 of NW_026000229.1, forward strand.
TCAACAGAAGGGGAAACTGAGACCCAGAGATGCTGCCCAAGAGTTCCAGGAGGATGTCCAGCAGCAGGATGGTTTGGAAATATCCTCCAGAGTTGGGGAAGGAGCTGTGGAAAGACAGTGCCCAACTAGGAGTGGGTCATGGGCTGGGACAGGATGAGCTTCAGTCGGGAGGGGAAGCATGTCCTCCTCCCCTCGGGACGAGGTGGGAAGACAGAGATGTTGTGGGGGAGGGCTCTGGCCTCTGTGGGCCAGAGGCTGAGGCAGTGGTCAGGGGCCCACTTGCATTGCAAGCCACTGGGCGTTGGCTCCTGGTGCCCCTGGTCTGTAGGGCAATTAGGCCCAATAGAGGGGGCACGCAGGCAGGGCCAGAGGGTTCAGAGTGGGCACATCTGGAGAACTAGAGCTGGGTTGAGCCCCCTAAAGTGGCCACAGTGAGACGGGAAGATACAGGGGTCAGGGAGTCCCTGAAGACAGGAACGAGCCTCATGGACTGTGCAGGCAGGTGGGTGCTACATGGAATGGCTTAGGGTGCTCTAGGCTGCAGCGGGGTTAAGAGCCAAGAAAGGAAAGAACCTCCTCAGAGGCAGTTCCCCAGGGCCCCAGAGATGTGTCTGGAAAGCCAAGAATAGCCTAGCTTCCCCCCAGTGCGGTCATGCTTCCATGATGGGAGCCGCGAGTTGGGAGCCGCCTGGATCAAGCTTCTCCTGATTCCCTCAAGTCCAGCCCTTCTCCTCTATGCATTCACATTTTCTGCCAGGGATCTTGAAGTCTCCCCACTTCCCTGGGCCCTACTCCCCTGTCAGCAAGCAGGAGCAGCCCCTATCTCATAGCTCGCTGCTCAAGAAAGCGCCAGCCCAGTGCCTGGCACACAGTAGGTGCACACCCTGTCCCACCCTGGTGGTGGAGCCCCGTGGCGTCTGGTCCTCACGGCACCCCAGCCTGGAACACACTAAGTGCTTAGTTAACTTTTACTGACCCAAGTGTAACCACTAACCTGCTGGTAGTGATGTGACCGGGCCAGAAGGCTGCCCAGGGAGCAGGGGCAAGGACACAGTGAAGGTCCAGGTCATAGGAGACCCGGCTGTCACCATGCACATTAACACTCTCAGTAATTCAGTAGGCCAGTGTGGCGCCAGAGGGCAGGGCCACCCTGGGAGGGCCCTGGGCAGATGGAACACCCAGGCCTCCACACAGCACCTGCGGCCCCATGAGCTGCTCCCTCCAGCTCACCCCACTGAACCTTGGAATCCACCCCCCTGTGTGCCAGGCCCTGCCCCAGTTCAGAGCACTGAAGAGAAACGGAACTAAGTCAAAGGAAGGAGGAGTCCACTCAGGAAAAGGAAGCCTGGAAGACTCCACAAAGGTGGTGGTTTTTTAATGGCTTGAGCCTCATCTGGCCCTTCTGTGAAATGGGACTGTTCTACCAGTGACAATGACTCTTACGAAGCACTTTGAGCATCTCCTCTGTGCCAGGCTCCATGTGAACTCTGTGCCCAGAGAGATCAGGGTGGAGCTGAGGCCAAGCCTGCCTTCCTCCTGACTCCCAGTTTTGCTGGACAGGCTGGTGGAGGGCCTGACTGGGGCCTGGGCCTGGAGCGGGGTGGGTGTCACCAGCGGTCAGGGGCTCCCAGTTGTATTACTCCAAGTATTTTTCAGCATCACTCCAGTGGCCACTGCTGCTGAACCTGGGTGTGCAGGGCAGGGGTGGGGAGGGATTCTTCTAGAACCAGAGGCCATGAGGCCAGAGGCTGCCTATGGCTGCAGCCACAAGCCCAGGGCTGGTGGGTTGGCAGGTTGAGAGGAGGTGATAAGAGCAGGGGACAGGGAGGTCTCTCCTTGGGCTTTTAGCAGCCATCTTCCCATGCATCCCTGCCCCAAAGCACCCCCACATCCCCAATGGGGTGAGGCATCAGAGGCCTGTGGAGTTTGGGAAGGCTTGCCCAGGGGAAGAGTTGGGGAGATGGTCAAAGAGAGGTGGAAATTCAGCATGGAACTAGGACCCACACCACCTGTGGGCCAAGGCCAGGAGAGGGGTCAGGAAACCTAAGAGAACAGGTGTCCCGGTGCCTGCAGCCCCACACCAGAGCATCATTCCTTTGAGTTCTCAAAGGTGTTTGGTTTCCACAGGGCTTTTGAGCCTGGGAGAGTCAACTTCAAGGATCCCTGGCAGTGGGAGGCAGGACCCTGGGGTTCCACCCTCTCCTGTACCAGCACACTGTGTTTCTTGGCTCCAGTGGCTTGCCCTACCTGTTCCCCAGTTGTCTATCTGCAACATGAGAAACCCAGGTCTACAGGCTGGGGATACCTCTAGAGTGGATGGAGATGCCCCAAGCAAGCCGCCTCTCCCAATTCCATAGAAGATATCAGGTCCTGCGACAGGGCCCGACATCCTGGTGGATCACGAGGTTGAGGCTGGGCATCACAAATGATCCTAGCCTCCTATCCAGGAACTTAGGGTGTGGTGTGCTTTGGTTACTATTCCATTTGGAGAGCTTCAGCCACGGGCTGAATGCTTGGTGACACACTCCATGGCCCTCCTGTATTCTCTAAACAAGGCCAGGGTGCAGGTATCAAAGGCTGATTTTCTAGGTAGGACACTGAGGCCCCAGGCGTGCCAAGGTGTCCAGGAGAGCGGTGGACACCCCACAGGTGTGGTTTGGTTAAGCACCCTGGACAGCTCCTGGGCTCTGTACCACACCCTTGGCTTTGCAGGCTTTCCCCAGAGCCCTCTGCTGACCTGATCTTCACCCCATTTCCCTGCTGCCCAGCTGCATGGATCTCTCCTGGCCCCTGTGTGGCTGTGATCTGTGCCACACAGCACTGGGACCTCAAAAGTGTAGCTCCTTCCTGACTTAAATCTCACCCTCCCAGCAGCTCCTTAAGGCAGGGAACAGTCTCCCTCCTGTCCATGACATGGTCGGGGCACACAAGGGACTGAGAGGAGCCCTCTGGCTTTGGATCAGGCAGATGTGGACGGGAACTGAACCTGGGAATCTCTAGGCTCCCCCCTTCATCTTGCTGAATTTCAGACTCCCCAGCTGAGAAGCCAACTGTCCCTGTCCATCTCACAAGTCCCCGGGGGTTTTCATAAAACAGCGTGGATAAGCCTCGCCAGGGGCCCATCCTTCCTCAGGTCAGCTGTGGCCTCCTGCTGATACGCCCTCGGCTCTCTTCCTCCTAGGACTTCACTCAAATTCTGGAACACTTCCCCATGAAATTTTCCAAATGACTCACAAATGGGGGACTCTTGTCACTGAGAAATGTCAGGAAGACCCAAGAGAACAGCTGGCACAGTCCCACTCATAGGACATGATCCCTTCATGCCCACATGGGTTTTCAGATCCTGCTAGGGACAGAGAACGCCTAGGATATTGATGGTGAAGGGCGGCCTTTCCCCGCCCCCATGAATATGTTAATATACTGTGTGTCTTCACACAAGTCTCCTCCCCTCTCTGGGCCTCAATTACCCCATCTGCAACATGGGGTGTTCAGGCATACAGCAGGAAAGGGTGGGGTAATGTCTAGGGTACTGGGAAGGACTCTTGAAGTCTCTCAGATCCAGGACCACAATGCCAAAAATGCGTCCACCAGGGCTGACAGATTCCTTTACCCTCTAACCAAGGGCCAGGCTCAATCCCTGGGTTCCAGGTGGCCCTGCAGACAGGCTCCGCCCAGTACCCAGCAGCTGGGGACAAGCCCTACCTTTATGTTCAGGCCTCGGGAGAAGATCTAGTTCATGCTCAGGCCCAGCTGACCTTCCTACTGAGTGTCAGCCTTGGAAAACGAGCAAGGAGTGGCTCTTCCCCTTAACCAGCCGGTGACCTCAGAAAGCCACTTCACCTTTCTGAGTGCCAATTTCCTGATCTGTAACATGGCAACAATAATACCCACCATTCAAGCACTTAGTGTGTGGCAGGTTCTAGAGGAACTGGAGGCGTCACGACCAGGTTCCTGGCCAGGGACTTGAGCTTTTCCTTGCCAGGGCTCAGAGCAGGTGACATCATCAGTCTTGGGCACTTGGCTAGCAACAGGCCCCACGGGGAAACAAGCAGAGAGCTCACAGGGCGTGCAGATGAGGTGGGGCCTCAGTTCTTCCCCAGACACCTATACTTAGAGAACTGTGCTGAGCTTTGATCCTGGTCACGCACTGGGCTATGACCTAGGACACACACTGAGTCCCGACTCTGGCCCTGCTGACCCTGGACACAGAACGGGCTCAGTGTGTGCGTCACATGATCCCCCTGAGCCGTTTCCTCATCTGCAGGAGGGTCATGATCTTTTCTGCCTCCAAGCTGTGGTGAGCAAGGGCTGGGGTCACAGGTGTGAGTAGCTGGTGTCCTATTCTGGTGGACACAGAATAGGCCTCCATCAGCTTATGGCCTCCATCAGCTTCCCCTTCCTCTCCCCACTGACCACGCCATGATCCACAAGCTTGGCCTGACCCTGCCCTCCTGCTCCCCTCCCCCCATGCCACAAGTGTCCTTCCGTCCCCTCCACGCAACAAGGCTCTCCCAGGCATGGAATGCTCTTCCCCTGACCAGCCCACAGTTCCTTTCTCCTCCTCCATCTGAGGCCTCCTCACAGAGTCCTTCCCAGACTGCCTGACTCAGTGAGCCAGTATCCTCTCCCACCTCCACAGTCTCTATTATTCCTTTGTCACGATTTGCAGTTATACATCCATTTCTTTGTTTATCTTAGCGCCTGTCCCCATCCCCACTGCAACAAAAACTGTGAGCTTCATGAGGAAAGGGGCCATGACTGCTTGGCTCGTCATATCCCCAGCGTCTAGCACAGAACCAGGCACACAGCAGACGCTCAATAAACAGGAATCCCCCTAAGGTGCAGGCGCAGACCAGTGTCCACGCTTCTTCTTTCTCCACCAGTCCCAGACTACACCCAGAGTCCCAGAGGAGGCCTTGGCAGGCGTAGACACCCAGAGAGGCAGAGACCTGCCTCCCTGGCCAATGCCTACAGCTGCAGCTACCCCAGACGCCATGCAGATCCCCTGGAGAGACAGCACAGCCAGGGACCAGCGTAGCAAGACCTGCTGCTACTGAGACTGTGCCAGGGGCTGGGTGTTCTTGCAGCAAATCACCTTGGCAGGTGGCAGGCAGTGGGCAGGAGCAGGATGTGCCCACATCGTCTGATGCTCCAGAAAAGACAGAGGGGAAGAAAAGAAGAACAGGAGGAGGAAGAGGAAGTGGAGGATAAGAAAAATAACCCAAGCTGGCCCCTTTTGAGCACACCCATCCTGGTGCTGGGCTCCAGCAGGCGTGGCTCAGCCCAGCCGAGGGCCTGACTCGGGACGACTTGGCTGTGGAGAGCGGGTGGCGGGGCAGGGCTAGCTAGACCCCCCCACAGGGTTCGTAGACTTGAATCATGGCATCAAACCACTGTGACCTCTCCTAGAAGTCTTGGAAGAGTAAGGCACCAAATGGTATCTGTTCCCTGGCATTCGGGGCCCTTGGCATCTCCCAGCCTGATCCCTATAATCACCTCCCAGAAATCCAGATTCCCATCTCCCACCAGCAGGCCACAGCCGTCCACACACACCTCTGGGTCTTAAATGCCCTTGCTCATCCCCGTCTGACTGCCCAAAGTCCACCCTGATCAAGTCCCACTTCTGCACAAAGCAGTGCTGTCTGCCCAGCCCCTGGAGCCCACGCTCCTGCAGTCCCCCCACCCCACCCCGAGCAGCAGCAGAGGGATCCGCACAGCAGGAAGAGGCTGAGCGGGGTGAGTGGGTACAGAGCAGGGGCAGCAAGAAGGCCCTGAGTGGTGACAGCTTGGAGCCTCCTGTTTCCCCGCTGGCCACGCCCACCCCTGACCAGGGAGAAGATGGAGGGAGGAGGAGACACTCTCTGCCCTTAAGCCTCAGTTTGGGGGAGACAGGGTCCCTGCCCCTAGGAGTCACTGGCCTAATGAGGAAGGCCAGCGGTCAGGTCCAGCCGTGCCGTTCGTCTATGCACTGGAGAGAGCTGCCTGGCTCTGGGTACCACTGAGGCTCTGCAGTGCTGGAGTGGGGAGCCCAGCACCCCTGCAGGACCCCTGGAGAGGCGAAGACGCCAACAGGGTTCCCTCAAGCTCGCCTCTTCAGGCCCCAGGGCCCAAGCAGTGACAGGGTGAGTGGAAAGAGCTGTGGGGTGGCCGTCCAGGGGGCTGAGTGGGTGCACAGCAGGGGCACCTGGACCAGGCCGGCCAGTCAGGAAGGGTCTGCAATGAGGTGCAGGGTGCTGACAGGCAGGTGGGTCTGGGGCAGACTGTGTCTGAGGAGACTCGGGGTCTCCTCCCTCAGGCCCTCCTCCAACTCCTCACCCACAGGCTTCTGGGTCTCCCCCATAGCTGTGCCATCACTGGACAGCAGCCCCACCCCGCCCCAAGGGAGCCACTTTACCAGGTTCTGTAGACATTGCTGACATTTCCACATGCTGCCATCCTCTGGCTGTGGCCCACCTGGCCAGTCAGTGGGGACCCAGGTGGTCCCAGGAGCCTGTCAGGGTGATGAAAACTGAAAAGGTCAGGGTGGCAACCAAGCCCCACAGCACGGTGGGGGGTGCCCTGGCAGCCTCTCCCCTCCCCCTGCAGCTTCCCACAATATTCTGGCAGCCCTGGGGGAGGGTGGAGCTTGAGGGGTGGCCCTGGCTGTGCATGTCTTGGACCAGGATGAAGGAAAGGGAAGCAGCCGTCCCAGCAACCACCTCCCTACACACATGCACGCACGACCCCCTGGGCTGGGGCAGGACAGCAGGGGACAGCGGAGGGGAAGCCACAACCACTCTGTGCCACCGAGGGACACTGAGGATCCAGTTCACTATATCACACGTTCCCCTCAGTGGCCACCAGATCCAGCATGATGCAGACAGGAGAAAGAGAGAGACCTCCTCGGCCAGCCACCCCCGGGAACGGGAAGCGGTGCGGATTCACTTCCTGCTCTGTGCCCAACACAGGCACCAGCACCTGCGGCCACCGCCCTTGCTCACCACAGCCCTGAAGCAGAGATGATCCTGACCATTCTGCAGATGAGAAAATAGCTCAGAAGAATCATGTGACTCGCCCACAGTCGCACCGCCAGGAAGAGATGGAGCTTAAAATCAGGTCAGCGCTGGGGCAGCGGGGATTTTAGCCAGATGCCCAGGAAATCCCCCAAACAGGTGGAGGAGAGAGCTTGATCCTAGCCCTTCCCAGGAGGCTGTTGGGCAAAAGGACTGGGCAAGTGGGCTGAGGGCAGGGGACTGGACCTATTGACCTCCAGAATCCACCCAGCTGTGCTGTTTGGGAACTGGTGGGCAAGTTCCATCAGCCTCCAGGAGGGTGGGCTGGGGAAGAGGTGGGGCAGCCTGGGAATGCCCAGAGATGCTCTGACCATTGGGGTCCCCCAGGACACCAGGGGTGTGGTCAGGCAGCTCTGAGTTTCTGGGGCCACCAACAGAGACCTGAGTGCCCAGGTCCCAGTAGAAAGGGGGCTGGAAGGGAGGCAAAAGTGAGGGGAGGCTCTCTCTTCCAGCAGCCAACTAGCCTGTGGGGAGCCGGGTCCTGTGGTTTTGACAGCAGCGACACGAGCTCGTCCAGAATCTCTGTCTTGCGCGAGGTAATTACAGTTCTTCCCGTGTAATGAGATGGTTTTTAAAGGCCATTCAAAAGAAATTTCCCATAATGAGGTGAGGGGGTTTACGGTGTTAGACATCAAGGCGGTTGGTAATTGGTGGGACCCAGGCTGAGTCCTGGAGGGAAGCGATGGGAATTTGCGCATCTCTAAGGAGCGAGAGAAGAGCAGGCGACGGCCGAGGAGGGAGGACGGCAACTTGGCCAGAAAAGTTTCTGCCGACATCAGCAGTCCAGTGGGCCCTGAAGAGTGGCCAAGGGCACGGGGAGGCTGGGTCCCTGCTGGACAGAGGAGGCTGCTGGAACTGAGTGGGGCAGGGGCAGAGGGAAGACCGACGGGATGGAAGTCTGTAAACAAAGGTGCTGGGGTGAAGAGTTTTCCCAATCTGTGCTGACATAACTAGACACTGGGACGGGGACTGGTGTCCTTAGAAGAGGTAAATTTGCTCAGAGACACACACGGGTGAGAGAAGCCACGTGAAGATGGATGCAGAGGCTGGAGTGATAGCCACAGATTGCCACCACCAGAAGCTGGAAGAGGAGAGGAAAGAACCTCCCCTAGAGCCTTCAGAGAGAGTGTGGCCAGGCCGCCATCTTGAATCTAGACTTCTAGCCTCCAAAAGTGTGAGGAGTGAATTCTGTTGTTTTAAACTCCCGGGTTTGTGGTCATTTATTCAACTGTGATTTAATGTCTTAGAAGGCAGAGAAAAATCCAGTCTCCCTGGACCCAGCTGCTGCAGACTACAATAACATCGCTACTGAAGGGCCTTCCCGATGTCTCCTGAATCTTTGAAGTGGCCCTGCAGGCCCACTGCCCTGACGGGTGTGCCCTGGTAGAGTCACCAGGAGCCTCTCAGACAGCACTTGACTGAGAGATGCTGCACTGGTCAACCAGACCCTATGGAGCACTTTCTGTGTGTGCCAGGAGGGCGGGGAGAAAGCCTGGGGGAGGGCAGGAGCTCACATCTCCTAGGAGACGAGTCCCCGAAGAGCACAGCACTCAGGGAGACATCCTTGGGAATCCCCAGACCAAGACTGACCTCTGGCTGAGCATTCCAGTCCCCCTTAGGAGGACAGAGGGAGATGGCAATGCCCAAGAGAGTTGGCCTAAGATGGGCACCCAGGGGCTGGAGCGGTCAGCCCCAAGGTCAGGAAGGAGGAGAAGGCAGCCCAGAGACAGCAGCTCCTCTTGCCCCTTCTGGGTCAGGCCGATCACCACACAGGGTCTCCTGCCAGAGGAGCTGGAGACCCGCGCGGAGGCACTAAGCAAGAGCACGAGGCAGGCTGCCAGCCGGGGCAGCCTGGCTCTAAATGCTGGTTAATTGGCGCTGAGTGGCCGAGGGATGTGAGGAGATGACTTTGAAGTCACCTGGTGTGATGTGTCCAGCAGGAACAATGGGCCACCCAGCTAGCAGAGAGTCACGCTTCCTTCTAATTAGGTGCCGCTTTGAACACGGAGGCATCAGATTAATGAGGCTTACAGCGCTCACCCGCGCAGCGTGGCGGGCTGCCTCTGTTCTGTGATCGCAGTCTGTTGCCAAAACCTTGTTCTCTAAATCAAAGTTTCTCCTGAAACTCTGCTTTGGGTTTGCACTGGCGCCAGCCAGAGAGCTAAGCCTCACCTCCCTTCCTTTACTCTACATTCCAGCTTTTTTTTTTTTTTTCTCCCTCTCTGGAAAAGACTTGCAGGGTGGGGACACCTCCTGCAGACCAGCTGGGGGCAGGAAGGGCTGGGTGGCCCCCACTTTGTGGAGCACGCTGGCTCAGGGCACATGCGAGCTGGCCCACCACACCCAGGCCCGCAGGCCCCTCCAGCTCCGCTCTTGGCAGCTTGGGGGCGGGCCAGGCCTTAGAGGATCCACTGGCTGAATTCCCACGCCTGGCATCTGTTCCAGAGCCTTCGGGGGCTCTGGTTCACCGATTTTGAGAGAGAATTGAGACATCGGCGGGAGCCAGGCTGCTCGGCCTTCTGCCTCTTCTGCTCTGGTGGGACGCTCCCTTCCCCTGTCCCACGCGGTGCCTTTCTCACCCAGCTCCTCTCCCTTGTCCCCTCCAGGAGGCCCCTCCCCTCCATTTCACTAACTGCCCCCCCCTTTCAAAACCCAGCCCCACCCTGGCTCCTCCTTGGCCACCGCAGTCACTGGATATTTTTTTCCTTCACCCAGAACTTCCAGGCCCAATCTGTTTCTTTGACAGGGATTTTTTTTTTTTTTTTTGGCCTGTATTCTATTGTTTAATGTCACTATCTTTGCTTATTATTTTGTCCTGCCTCTGTTATGACATTGTGGCCTAAGGACAGGAGCGTATCTGCATGACACCCTCCATTAGTACTCTAGGGAGAGAAGACACCACCCTGTCCTCAGCTCCCATCTGAGGCCCTCGGGCTGCTTCCTTTATGGGGTGGCTGGAACATCCAGATGACACTGGACAAAAGCACATATTCTGGGGGGGTAGATGGCAGAGCAGGGAGTGGGGTGTCCCTGGGAGAGTGTGGGAGAAGATGACGGCATTGGGGCAGGGGCATAGGCCCTGACAGGGAGGCTGGGGCCACTGGGGTTGGACAAGTTGCTAAGCCTCAGTTTCCCTTTATCTAAACAGGGTTGGCCCCAGGACTCGAGGATGCGTGGTTAGACCCAGGCAGCCCTTGCCTCTGGAGTGTGTTCTGTCACTAGCTCTAGGAAGAGGGCCCAGCCCACAGGTGGAGGAGCTGGAACTCGAGCCCAGGAGGCACGCGGCTCCAGGATCCAGCCTCTTCCCCACCGGGTCACTTCCCAGCAGGCCGCACTAGGCTTTGGCAGAACCTGTTGTTTGTGAACCTCCATGAACCCCTCTGGGCCTCCCTTTTTCCATCTGAGGTGTGGGCACTTTGCCGATGATTTCTTCTGGGCGGGGCAGGCTGGCCAGCTCCCCGCTCTCTGGGCCCCTTTCAGACCAGGTCAAAGTCCTTCTCACCCAGAACATTCCTGCCCCTTTCATGCCCACCCTGTGAGCAGGGCCACCCCCATCTGCCTTGTCACTTTCTGGCCACCTGCCCTGATCTATAGAAAGCTGCCATCTGTCTCTCTCTGCACCTCAACCCTGCAGTGCTCTTGTGACTTCACCGCGCCAGAGGTGACCAGGGCAGGGGCTCTCCATTCCTCCGTGACCTTGGGCTTCCATTCCCTCCAGGCTCTTTTGGCAGCCCCACCTGGGCCCAGTACCCCACAGCCCTAGGTCAAACCCCAGCTTGGCTCTGCAGCTCCTCTGCGCACAATCCTTCCCCTCCCTGGACCTTCCTTCCTCACTGGCCCTCGATGCCTCCTCCCCACCCACCTTTGCCCACGGTGGGGTCCACAACCATCAGCATAACAAAGCCGCAGATGCCCGGCCCCTCCCTTGGCAGCACCTTCATGATGCCCCAGCACCAACCCAACCAGCCCCCTGCAGCAGCCACAGCGGGGAAGCTAAAGGCTTTGGGGGAAACAGCCCCTGCAAAGGCTGTGCCCTCTGTGAGCCCCAAGTCTCCAGCAGACAGTGGCCCTGGCAGTGGCAGCCCCAGTAGCCCACGTGCCTACCCCAACATGGCGACATGGCCCGTTCACGCCCGCTGGCCTCCCAGGCTCTGCAGGCCCGTCACCCTCCACCGAGGAAACAGGAGCCCTTCCAGCAGCCCCTCTTCCCACCTGCGGAGGCATGTGGCCCATCAAAGGCTATGGCTTCCCTGGGCTCGGAACCGCCCTTCTGGGCCCAAGGAATGTGGCCTCATCGGGTCATCTTTGTCCTCGCCCTGCTTGCTGTCTCCATGGACCCCGCGTCCTTCCCACCAGCACACAGTCACATGCTTCTGTCTGCCACCCTTAGGAACCCCTCCTTTAATTACGCGGAGTGTAAAAGAAAATCAATCTCAGAAGGTTACATATTGTTTCGTTCTATTTTTGTCACACTCAAGAAATAACAAAATTATAAAGCTGGAGGACAGTCTGTGGGGGAGGGGAGGTGTGGTGGTGGCGGGAATGACATAAAGCTGGGACAGAACACCCCCACACACACACACACATATACACACGCACCACGCCAGTCCACCTGGTGACATCTGAGCAGGTCTGTGGACTGTGTCAGGGCTGATGACCTGGCCTTGGCCCTGACTGGAGGTATGCAAGAGGCAACCCCGAGGGAGGAGGAAGGTGCCCAGCACCGTGACCGCCACTGGCTTCACCTTCCTTGAGGGGCCTTCTCTTGGCTTCTGGGATGCTGCAGTCCCTGGCTCTCCTTGGTCACCCTAAATGTCTGAGTGCGCCTCTCGGCCCCCCATGGCTCCTCTTCCCTCCCAACTCTGCACGGTGGCAAGCCAGGGTCCAGGCCCAGCCCTCCCCCACCATCCACAGGGCTTCCTGGGAGATCTTAGTATGCTTGTCTGTCCGGGTGTCTGTCTGTCTGTCTCTCTCTCCGGTGCTGGGAACTGAACCCAGGCCCTCTGGCACATGCTAGGCAAGCACTCAACCACTGAGCTACACTCCCCTGTCCTGCTACACTAGGTCTTCAGGTGCCATCTCCAGCTGCACTCCCTGCCCTGCCCAGATGTCTCCCCTGAACTCCAGGCTTGTGAACCCAACAGCCTACAGGGCAACTCTGCAGGAGGAGGTCATCAAAAAGGAACTCCCATCTGTTGGCCCCCAGTCCTGACCCTCACGGCTCCTCCTTATCTCAGGAAACAGTAACCGGGACTCAAGCCAGGAATGGAGGGTCCTCCTCTGCCCTCTGCATGGCCCCCCCAGCCCCAGTTCCACCTCCATGATTAGTCTGGAACCATCTGCCCTTCTCCATGTCAGGGTACCACATTACCAAGCCTCCATCTCCATTATCCCATGGTCCCTCTCGGGCCCTCCTCATCAGCCCAAGAGATCTTTTCTAAACTTAAGTCGGATCGTCTGGCCCATCAGCAGCTGCCCCTTGGAAAACACTCCCTGGTCCCAGAGCGCCCGGCACACCTCCCCCACCACACGGCCTCAGGGTCCTCCTGCAGGTGCTCCCCCCCCCAGGAGTCCAGGTGTCCCATGCATCCCCTCACTGCCCACCAGCCTGCACACAGTCAGCCTCGGTGCCCCGTCCTGCTCGTTGAGCATCTGAACCGCCCCCCCCCACACTCCCTCCCTGGATGAGGCTGCTCGGTGCGCAGGGGAGGGTGACACGTCTCTGACACCCACAAGCTCCACTCTCCCCAAACAATAACTGAGACCCAGATGACTCGCCGACATGACAATCTGCCCATGTCTTGGGTGGGAACTGCTTCCAGCAGTAAAAGCTGGGTGTTTTATGGCCCCAGGAAAACATCAGCCGTAACAGGCTAAAATCATCACCCCGAGGCGTCCTCTGTGCAAGCGCCCCGAAACCGAGCGCTCTGGGGCGGAGGAGGGCTACTCCCCGCTGTCCTGGCTGCCTGGAACCCCGAGCTCCTGGAACTGGACCTGCTGGAGCAGGGCTCAGCCTACTCTACAGGTGACCACGGTCCCGTGGGCTGGGACGCTGCTGTGCCTTTTGTGGGGCACACAGCAGGCGGTCAGGATGGACCCTGTCCCTCCCTTTCTTGTGTCATCAGGCACTGGAGGAAAGGTACAGCTGCAGGCCTGCCAGGCAGCATCAGGACCGGGCAGGGCGGGCTGAGGGGTGAACTGGACACCTGCAGCTCGGCTCAGCCTGCATCCCTGTAGGAGGAGTCCAATCCTAGGACAGGCCCCGTGGCGTGAACTCCCTGCCACAGCAGGGCATGGGAGGGAGACAATTTGGGCTGGTGCCCTCTCTGGTGCTGCAATGCCAGGATGTGAGCCATAAGGGAGTGGAGCTTCAGAGTCAGGCAGACACCAGTTCAAATGCCCCCTCTTCCACTAACAGCCTGGGTGGCCCTGGACAAGTCACAGAACCACGCTCAGATGCAACGTCCTCATCTCCACCAAGAAAGAACACAGGCAAGATGTCTGCATGCAGTAGGTGCCTACTAAACACCCACGCCCTCCCTGTGCATGGGCCTGCAATGGTTCCCTGATTCCTTCTGAGTCATGGTAAATATTTTCAGTTGGCCTTGATGCTCTCAGATGTCCTCCCTACCTGTCCTCAGCAGGTGACCAGGTCCGTCCCTCTCTCCACCCACAGAGGCCAAGGGTCATGCCAGCTCCTCCGGGAAGTCCCCCTCGCGGTGCTCTGACTGGTACCCGGCTCCCCCTCACTTGCAGCAGTGTACATGCCAGACGTGTGAGGCTGGTGGGCCTGAGCAGGTGTGCCTAGTGGGTCCCTGGAATCCCATGGTCATGTGGTCAGGGGATGAGAACATGCTGTGTGTGTCCTACAGCAATGACCACAAATATCTAACACTGCGTTTGCTACGTATCAGGCACCTTCAGGCAACTCATCAATTTGCACAACAGTCATGAGGGAGGCTCTATTCTTATCTTTATTTTTTTATAGACAGGACAACTGAAGAACAGAGAGGTTAAGTGGCTGGTCCAAAATCACACAGTAATAAATGCCAAAGCCAGCTTTGCACCCAGGCAGTGTATCCCCACAGTTTCTGCTCCTGCTCCTAACCCCACTCCACACACTCCGCCCCCCTCAATTCAGATGTTGTGCCTCAGTTTAGGCCCTTTCTAGAGTCCTGCAGAAGTTTGGAAATCATCCAGGGTTGACCGTGGTGGTACTCTATGACCCTGGAGGCCAAAATACAGGCAGGAACACACACACACATACGTACACACTCATGCAGCATTGGTGAACTCATGCACACCTATGCACATGACTTGAGTAAAGGGCCACCTGCCACCAGCTCCATGCTGAGTCTCCCCCTTGCCAAGCCACCACACACGATGTCAAGTCTGTCGTAGATGTTAAATTCAAAGTCTGGTCCACCACGGGGCAAGATACCTTTGTATAGGTGATGACTTCAATGCTCAGAGAAGGCTGGACACTCCCCTTAGGTCACACAGCAAATGAGGGCAACACTGGGCCAACACCCAGGCCTGGGAAGCTCCTGACAAGGAGCTTTCTCACACCATCCCAAGGTCCCCTCAAGAATTCCCAATTCCAGACATTTCCCCTATTCCTACTTGATTTGAGCAGGACAGGAAATAAGGGGAACAGAAGAGAGGAGAGGAGGTGGCAGGAGGGTAAGGCGGCGCCATGAGCCGCGGGTGCCTGGCTCAGCCCCTGCCCGCAGCCACCTTGAGAGGAGCGCAGCAAGGCGGGGGTTAACTTTCTGCCGTGGAGCAGAAAATGAGGTTCCAGTTATTAGTTGATTTATTGCTCTGTCCTCAATCTGCGCTCAGGTCCTGGAAGGAAATGTTCCACTCGAAAGCATTAAGCGTCTTCAAAGAGCAGAGGCATTAAAAATTGAAATCATAAAGTAGACACATAAATACAGTGCAGGTGGGGGACAGCCCCCAGCAGGCTGGGGCAGGGGGTCCCCGTGGTACCAGGTAGCTACATGCACGTAGGAGCCAACTGCGTCCGGGGTGAGGGGGATGTTCCTTCCCGGGAACGGCGCCCAGAACCCAGCACAGAGCCTGAGCCCTGCCAGGAGCATACCTCATCTTGGGCTCACATCGGCCCTGTCTGAAAACATGGCTCCATTCAGGTCAGAAGCTCAGCCCAGCCTGTGGGACAATGGGGGAGAGGGATGGGGAGGGAGGCGGACGGGGAGGAGGGAAGAGGAAGGGCAGCCCTACCATGCATGGCTCCCGGCAGGCGCTGCCATGGGGGCAAGGGCAGCTGGGCCTTGGGCATGGACACAGGGCACCGCTGTTATCAGCACTCCTGCGGTGGAGGCCCGGGAGGCAACGCAGCAAAGGTTCCCAGAGCTGGGCCTGCTGAGCTGGGAGGGGGCCAAGGCCTGCCCAGAAGCTGGCACCCAAGAGGATCCTTGCACCAGCCAGAGGGTGACACCGTCCTCGAGAATGGGGATTCCCAGCCCAGGCCGGGGCGCACACCTCTACTGCCCCCACCCCCCTAGAGAGCCACCCCTCCCAGCCCCAGGGAAAGGCCTCACATGTCCCTCAGTTGCCACATGTCCCACATGGGAAGACACACCTGTGAACAGGTAGGGTCAGAACTGAAGAAACACAGCATCTAACACGCCAAGCAGCACACCACACACACGTTCACGTACCCATGCACAGGTGTGCACAGAAGCACACATGTGTACACATACGTGTTTCTGACACTTGCACACACAGAGAGGCACACCCCCCACACACACAGCCGCGTGTGCACGTGAGGACATGCCGCACACGTGCAGGTTCACACACACCTGGCTCAGGTGCATGCCCCGTCCCCAGACCCAGGCAAAACCCTCCACCCCGATATCAGGCCCCAAAGACACAAGCCGGGAGCCAGTCTGCAGGGCTCTCCTGAGAGAGGGACAAGGATCTAGCATCACTTCCTCTGGCAGTGGGGACCCCTGAGACTCAGCCCTGTGCTCTTGGCTACTCCTATGACCCCCTGGGGTCAGGAGGCCTGGGCTGTATGCCTTTCCCAGGCCCTGGTTTGGGGATGTGTGACCTGGATGAGCCCCTATCCCTCTGGCCTTGCACTCTGGGCTGCAGGGGCCTCCCTGACTGTGACAGCCTCCGCCTGAGCTGGGCAGCAAGACTGAGGAGAACCCAACCTGGGTCTTCATTTCTAGCAGCAAGAGAGATGCGAAGGGGGCCCAGGGAGGTGGGCAGAGCTACAATCACTGTGGGGGACAGGGTGTGGCCTGGCATGAGCTGAACCCGAGCAAAGACCTCAATTACTGGGAACACGGACAGGAGAGGGCAGGACAGGGACCTGGGAGGGGCATCTCCAGAGAGGGGGACCTCAGGGAGGCACCCAGGCCTCCGTACCGGGGCCCTCGGAGGATGTGGTAGGGAATGCCACAGTCTCCTGTCAGCACCTGAGACACTTCCCCTGGGGCCTCTGGGACCCATCTCCACTCCGGGGGGTCGTAGGGCCACCAGGGCTTCTGACCTTTGCGAGACGGTACAAGCCTGGTTTAGGTGGGAGACCTCTCGAGCTCAGTGGCACGTGGGCCGAGGTGTTTGCCTCACTCTGTGGCTACAGCACACACACCCCTGCACTGACACACCACGCTCTCACCCCTTCACACTCAGCTGCACACACAGCCAGGCTCTGACTTATACACCAACACTCACAACTCACTCTCCCCACACACACGCACAAGCACACTTGTACCCACGTGGACGCCCCCGCACACATACGCACGCATAGTCACACCCTTCCGTGGCGCAGTCTGCCTGAGCCACTGCTGTGACCACTCACGATGCCAGATGAGCAACCACGGCAGAGCGAGCGGGCGGTGGAGGCGCCGGCCCAGCCCCTGCTCTCGGCCTCCAAAGCCGCAGCTCCAGGTCCTTCCAGGCTCAGCTTCCCAGGGTGACCCTGGGGGCTCCTTCCCACCACTGCCCCTGACTCCCTCAGGTCTCACTGGCTCGGCCTCTCCTCAAACGCCTGTTGTTATGGTTGTGACCTGAAGTGTCCCCCAAACTCAGGTGCTGAAGGCTTGGTCCCCAGTGCAGCAGTGTCCAGAGGTGGGGTCTTTGGAAGGTGACTGGCTCGTGAGGGCTCTGACCTCATCCAGGGTCTGATTCATTGATAGAATTTAGTCACAATTTAGTGAACTATTGGGAGATGGCAGAAAGTTACAGGGTGGAGCCTAGCTGGAGGCAGTAGGTCCTTGGGGGGGTGTGTTTGAAGGTTATATTTTGTCCCTGGACTGTCTGTCTCCTCCCCCCCCCACCCCCACTCCCTGCACCCTTTCTCTCCGGGCAAGCTCTGCCCTACCACATGCTCCCCACCACATTCTGTCTCAACACAAGCCCAGAGCAATGGGCCAAGCAACCATGGACTGAGACCTCTGGAACCATAAACTAAAAATACATTTTTCCTCCTTTCGGTTGATTTTCTCAGGTATTTTGTCACAGGAACAGAAAGCTGACTAACACACATGTTGGTCAATGCCTCCCCTTTATTAGGAACCCCTGCTCCTGACCACCAGCTCCAGTGCCAGCCCTGGTGTCCTGCTCACCCACCAAGGCCCAGAGGAGCACCTGTTCCTCGCTCCATCCACCCCCTCCACTCCAGAAGTACTCCTGGCCCGGGGAACCTTGTTCCCCCACATGTAATTTTTCTTAATTGGGAGCTCATTAATTATCCCTATGCTTTCCAGAAGAAATAAACAGCAATTAGAGAAATAAGTGCTATTTTCATTCTCCAGCAGACTCAGCATCGGCGCCCGGCCCACCCAGCCCAGCCGGGCCTGCCCAACGGCCCGCCCAGCCGCCTGCTGGATCCCCTTGGCCGTCCCCTCTGCCCACATCCATCCTACGTGTGGAGCCAAGTGCCCGCCACCAGGCCACCCCGGCAGCAGGTTGCCTCTTGGAATCTGCATGAAGAACCATAAATTGCTGAGAAAGGGCCTCCTTCCCTGTGCAGCAGAAGGTTAGAGTGTTTAAAGAGAGCAGTGGAACTGTTTTTATTAATCAGAACTGCTATAAAGAAAGCATTTTAATTAACATAATTATCCCGATTGAGAAAAGCAGTCCTTATCCCATAGATACTTTTCAGACTAAAGATGCAAGCTGTCACAATCAGTCATAATTAAGTAAAGCGAGCTATTTTCTTCCCCCCTCGCTCTTTTCCCCTCTTGGGCACTGGCTCCTCCTTGGGTTCTGTCCCGGAGGAGAGATGCAGCAGATGCGACACCCTCCCCTGCGGGTCCCCAGCTGCATTCCAGAAAGAGCAGCAGCGCCCCACACCCCAGGCAACCCGGCCTCGGGCTGCACCCTCCTCCCTCCCAGGTTGGCTCCAGCCCGGCCTCCCTGCCTCCTGGAGAAGGAACACGGCTGCCTCACCCCCGCATCCCTCCTGGACACCGGAAGGGACTTTCCTGGGCCAGCAGGGCCCAGAGGGGAGAATGAGAGACCAGGAAGCCAGTAGGCACCTGGACCACCACCCTGGTCCAGACTGCCAGCCCCGCCCACAGGGACGTTCACATTCCCCCCTAACCAGCCCTCCAGGCCACCCTTGACTCAAATCTAGGCCATTTCCCCACACAACACCCAGGAATCTATCCACACCACAAATCTAAGTATATCACTCTCCCTTCCTTCCTGGGCCTCCTGGGGAAGGCGTGGCCCTAGCCCCCTTCAGCCACATCTCCACTACACCTCCCCACACCTGCTCCACTCCAGCCACACTGGCCTTGCAGATTCCCCTCAAACTTTGGCCACAGGACCTTTGTATGTGCTATTCCCTCCAGCCAGCCATGGCCTCTCACCCTCAGTGCACACATTCATCTGCACAGTCCACTTGAGTGCCATCTCCTCGGGAAGCCCTCTCCTACCTCTTGGACCTGGTCAATCCTCTGTTAAATCCTCTCTCTTCTGTCCCTTGGTAGTGGGGACACAAGAGTCTCACAACACTGCTGTTACTTTGTTTACCTTAGTACCCTCCATTCAACTGTAAGCTCTGTGAAGCAGCCAGAGACCATTCTTTATTATTTTTTTTTAATCATTTGGTTTTTGTTCACTGTAGTGTCCCCAGCACTCTGCCTCAGCTAAGTCCACACCTGTTCTGGCCTCAAGAATGTATTTTGAATTAGGAGGAGAAGGGAAAGAGAAACGCAGGAGTTCCACCTGTACCGTGGTCTCAGGTCCCTGGGGCGTGGAGGCCGGGCTGGGTGGCTCTCAGGAACCTTCACCACTCTTCTGGGCCTCAGCTTCTCCATCTGGGAAATGGGCAGCCTGAAGCAGGTAACGTCCTCTGCCCCTCACCCCAACCACCCTGCCAGAGCTGCAGGCCTCCTTCCTCCTCCCCTTGCAGAGCTGACAAATCCACCTGTTCCCAAGTACCTGCCACCTCCGAGGCCACCCAGGAAGGGTGAGGCCTGGCGCTGGCTGTTCCCAGCACCACCCCCAGCGTCTGCAGGTGATGCGTGTGTAGGTGACACCACAGACGTATTTCACCCGACATGCCGCAGATGCCTCCCTGGGAAGGTGCTTGTTTTTCAGTACATCCTAAACAGGAGCCTGCAAAGTGCGTTGTCAGCGCTTTTTCAATGGCTTGTTAATGCCCCCGTAAAGCTCAGCACACTGGCTGGAGGAGACAGCTCGCCCGGCAGCCTGGACATCCTCGCAGCCAGCTGAGCCTCGGCCTGACCAGGGAGTGTCTCCCCGGGAGTCAGGAGGCCCAGGAACTAGACTCTCACCAACAATCATATGCTCAGAGCCCTCCCAGGGAACCAGGCTTGTCAACCCTCTGGAGGTGGCAGGAGGCAGGCTCAGGCCTTGCCAGCGGAGGAAAGAGAACTAATCACTGGCCTTGTAGTCCCATGGCCCAGGTTCAAATCCTTGTTTGGCTACTCAGTAGCAATGTGACCTCAGGCCAGTGACCAAACCTCTCTGGGCCT
Source organism: Marmota marmota marmota (assembly GCF_001458135.2). NCBI lineage: Eukaryota > Metazoa > Chordata > Mammalia > Rodentia > Sciuridae > Marmota > Marmota marmota. The sequence goes on from NW_026000229.1 coordinate 6,991,985, forward strand.
CAAGTGTCCTCACTTATTAAAGGGCAATGTTAACTCCTCCCTCAAGGCTATTTTGAAGTATGAATCAGGTAACAGATCCCAAGTGCCAGGTAGCACAGGATTTTTTAAGGTGTGGTAATGGTATTATTACATGTTTTAAATGGCTTTCTCTTTTAGAGATTACACTGATATATTTATTAATAGAATTCTATAATGTCACAATAGCCCAGCAGTGGAGGTCAGTCAGCCGGCACAGAGGCAGCAAGCCTGGTCACGACTGACGCTTGTTGGAGGGGACATGGGGGTTCAACAGACTGGTCCCTCAATAGAATGGTCCCTCCCTTCGGAGGGACGCACTCTCTTGCCTCAGAAGCCTCCAGCCTCCCACAGGACCAGGTTCAGAGACTGGCCCCAGCACCTAAAGCCCCAGGAAGGGGCCTTCTGGGAGCTGAGCCCTCCAGATGCCCCCAGAGGCTCCCACAGCCACAGAAAGGGAGACAGTGGGGGAGGAGCCTTGCAACTGCCTCTGGGAGCCCGGAGGAGTCAGGCGGCCTCTCTCTTTCAGGTCCGAATTCCACTGTCTCAGCTGTGTGATCCAGGGACCCTCATTTCCCCTCTCTGAGCCTCAGTCAGGGGATTAAGTGGGACAACTAATAGAGCCACGTAGCAGCAAACCTGGCCTAAGGAAGAGGCTTAATCAACCTAAGACTCCCCTGCCTTCCCCATCAAGTTTAAATAGGACCCTTGTCACCTGCTAAACGCAGTGGTGGGTGGCTGACCTCTTCCTGGGTACCAGCCTTCAGACCTGAGGAGATCCATCCTGTCCTCCAGAAGTTCCCAGGGAACTTTTTTTGTGACCAGGATGAAAGAGGAGGATAATAATGATGATGGCATCCGTGGCTGACTTCCTGCCACCTGTCCATGCGCCCAGCAAAAGGGTCTGGAGCCGGCTCCTCCTGCCCCTCTCAGTCCTCACTACCACCTACAGGAAGTGGTCTAAAGAGCCCCCAGAGGCAGACATGGGGCAGGTTACAGCAGAGCCAGGGCGGCAGGGAAAGGCCATGCCCCTGCCTGGGCCTCCCCAAGAAGCCGGTGGCAGACAGCGCCAAGGCCAGGGCCCGTGGCCCCCAGAGGCAAGCCTTCTCCAGGTCTCAGTCTCTCCACCTGTGCAATGGGGGCAGAGGGGCCCCTGCCCGGGCCGCCGGGCCCCGGGGGAATGTGGGGGGAGGCCGATCCGGCGGGTGCAGGAGCCGAGGCTGTGGTAAGTCGGCCGCGGGGGCGGAGGCGAGAAGAG
>NW_026000229.1:6993282-7010603 GCF_001458135.2 Marmota marmota marmota
CTCCCGGGCGCGGCGCGGCGTTGGGATATTTTTCCCGGTTGTATTTTTAGATGGACTACTTTCTCTCCCCTCCCCCTGCCTCAGTAGGAGGAAGAACACAGAAATAGCCTCCTGTGCGTGTCGGCGCCGGCTATATATAGTGGGCACCAACCCGGTCACCCCGGGCGTCTCCCACTCGCCGCCCCTGGAGCAGGAGCTGAAGAGCCGGGGAGGCCCTGCCCATCCTCCACCTGCCACGGGGTCGGCTCGGCTCCTCGGGCCCCCTCGGGCCCCCAGCACGCGCCCCCCCTGCATGTACGTGGCCGATGCCTCCCTGCACCGACCGGGTCACAGAGACCTTGGGGAGGGCCCTGGGCCATCCCAACGCCTGGTCCAGGGAGGGTGGGCAGCGAGGTGGGCAAGGAGGCAGCTTCCAAGGATCAATGGATGGGAAGGTGCTTGGCCACCATCGGCTGGTCCCTGGACCTGGACCTCCCCGGGTCTCGGTGCACTCTGACCCTTTGACTTTAGGGGAAGGCATCGATCCCATTAAGCATGTTCCCACAAGTGCATCTGAGTCCCAGTTGTTCAGGTGGGAAAACTGAGCTGGAACTGGCCTCATGTCACCAACCAGTCTGTGGTGTAGCCACTTGCTAGTTTTGCTCTCCCATCTCTGAGCTTGGTTTCCTCATCTCTAGGATGAGGTTAAGGTCAGTGCCTACTTCCTGGGCTGTTGTGAGGATGAGATGAGGTGAGCACATGATGTCCCTAATGGTGGCCTCCATGACTAGGAAGACAGCTACAAGCTCTCAAAGCCATAGGGCCCTGGCCAGAGCCGGGACTCCAGCTTCATGGTAGGGGGCTGGCCCCTACCCTCACAACCAGGTCACTCACACGCAACCCTTGTGGTATCAGGGGTTTCTTCCTGATGGCCATGGATCCTGTCACTGCCCACCCCAGGACACCATAAGATGAAGGCCTGGCGCCTCCCTTGCCTCCCTGCTGGTCACACTGGCTATGGGGGAGTATCTGAGCAGAAGGACTTAAACCCCAGACCAACCTCTCTAGGGGGTGGGGCTCCCCCCTCAGTGTCCAAAGCTGGTTTGGATCTTGCCAGACCAGGAGATCTGATGAGCTCCACCAGCTTCCCACACCAGGACCTGAGAGGACAAAGCCCTGGGTGGGGAAATCAGTCATGTGACCTTGGGAGGATCAGTCTCCCCATCTGACTGACTCCCCACAGGGGAATTTAAGTCCATTATCTTGTTTAACCCTCACAACACTCCATGAGAAGGGACCCATGGTCATCTTACAGATGGAGAAACTGAGGCTAGCCTGGGTCATTTGGAAAGTGACAGAGAGAGCCTGTTAACCCCCTGGCTTCGTGGACAGCCCACTCTCCATCAAAGGCGGAGCCTGTGTCTGCCAGAACTGGGAGAGCCAGGACAGGAGCTGGAGGGTAGACTCCTGAGTTGAAGGACTGGCTTGAAAAATTCCTGAACAGTTCCAGTGTCTTGGGAGCGCTGGTCTGAGTGGACTCCAGCCTCAGTATATGTGAGCCTCGCTGACCCTCCTCCTGCACCCCTCCGCTGGCCCTTGAGTTTTGGAGATGAAGTGCATAACTTCATTTTTCCATCTGAAGTTCCATATAGTTATGGTCTGAGGTGGTTTTAGCCCAGAGTTCCCCTCAGCTGAGCACAAGGTGAGAACCATCTCTGGTTGACAAATGTGGCATTCTGCCCCCATCTGACTTGCTGAAAGTGCAGGGCAAGAAGAAGCCAGAGCCCAAAGTGCCCCCTTAGGCCTTCCTCCCACAGACCAGTGTCCATGTTCAGGAGGGCTGTTGTCCACTGCACAAGTCCTGCTGAACCTCTGTCACAGAGCTCATGACCCCACTCAGAGGCCCCCACAGCAGTGACAATGGGCAGGGAGGAAGCCTGGCTCCCTGAAGTGTGGACTGTCTGCCCAGTCCTGCCTGACGTGGGGAAAAGGAAGGACTCGGGGCCAGAGCAACAGCCATCACCCAGGAGGAAGGGACCCAGATATGCAGACACCATGCAAGAAAGACTGAGCCTGTGCTGGCAGCTGCTGTTTGGTTTCTGAGTTTCCATATGCAAAAGAACGAAGTTGGCCTCTTACCTCACACCACCAGACAACTCCACATGGGTGAGAGGCCGAAACCTAAGACCCGAAACCACAAAACTCCCAGAAGAAAACGGGGAGAAGATTCATGATAGGATCGGGCAATGATGTCTTGAATATGACACCAAAAGTAAAAACAGAAAAATGGGGTTAAATCAGACTTAAAAACCTCTGGCTCAGCAAAGGAAACAACCAACAGGGTGAAAAGGGAACCCATGGAATGGAAGAATATATTCAGAATGTATCTGAAAGGGGTTAATGTAAAGAATATATAAAGAGGGGCTCAGAGGTAGAGCACCTGTCTAGCATGTGTGAGACCCTGGGTACGATCCTCAGCACCACATAGGAATAAATAAATAAATAAACTACAACTAAAAAAAAATGAAAAAAAAAGAATATATAAAGAACTCCTAGCCAGGGTTGTGGCTCAGTGGTAGAGCGCTTGCCTAGCACATGTGAGGCCCTGGGTTCGATCCCTGGCACCACATAAAAAAATAAATAAATAAGCAAATAGAATAAAGGCATTGTGTCCATCTACAACTAAAAAATATATATATATATTGAAAAAAAAAAGAACTCCTACAACTTGCCAGGCATGGTGGCACATGCTTGTCATCCCAGCAGCTTGGGAGGCTGAGGCAGGAGGATTGTAAATTCAAAGCCAGCCTCAGCAACTTAGTGAGGCCCTAAGCAACTCAGGGAGATCCTGTCTCTAAATAAAATACAAAAGGGGCCAGGGATGTGGCTCAATGGTTAAGTGTCTCTGGGTTTAATCCATGGTAGCAAAAGAAAGAAAGAAAATATAAAACTTACAACTCAACCAAAATATCCCGAAGTCTGAAAGCAATCTTTGGATGACAACAGAATAGCACTTTTTTCCAAAGAAGATAAACAAATGGCCAAAAAACACATGAAAAGATGCTCGAAACTCCTAGTCATCAGGGAAATGCACATAAAAACCACAATAAAATATCACCTCACACACATTAAGATGATCACTATTAAAAAAAAATAGTAAGTGTTGGGGCTGGGATTGTGGCTCCACAATCTAGAGCACTCGCCTAGCATGTGTGAGGCACTGGGTTCAATTCTCAGCACCACATGAAAAAATAAATAAAGTAAAGGTATTGTGTCCATCTATAGCTAAAGTATGTGTGTTTGTGTGTGTGTGTGTATATATATATTAAAAAATAGCCAGTGTTGATGAAGACATGGAGGAATTTGAAGCCTTGCACACTGCTGGTGGGAATGCAAAGAGGTGTAGCCACTAGGAAAAACAGGATGAAGGTTCCTCAAAAACTGAAAATAGAATCGACATGTGATCTAGCAATCCCACTTCTGGGTATATAGCCAAAGAATGGAAAACAAGATATCAAAGAGATATTTCCATACCCACATTCACTGCAGTATTATTCACGATGGCCAAGAGGTGGAAGCAACCCGAAAGTCTATCAACAGATGAACAGATTAACAAATAGGTATACACAAATAATGAAATGTTATTTGGCCTTAGAAACAAAGGAAGGGGCTGGGGTTGTGGCTCAGTGGTAGAGCGCTTGCCTAGCACGTATGAGGAGGCACTGGGTTCGATTCCCAGTGCCACATATAAAACAAGTGAACGAGACAAAGGTCCATCAACAATTAAAGAAAAATATTTTTTAAAAAAAAGGAAATACTGCCACATGCCACAACATGGATGAACCTTGGAGACATTATGCTAAGTGAAATAAGCCAGTCACACAAAGGACAAATATCCACGATTCTACTTCAGTGAGGAATCCCAGGTGGTGAGTCTTAGAAACAGAGACTTGAAGGGAGGTTGCCAGGGGCCAGAGACGGGTAAGCAGGCAGTGGCTGTCCGGTAGGTAGAGGTTCACTCAGCAAGGTGAAAAAGTTCTAGAGAGCTACTGAACAATAAAGTGCCCGCAGTTGACACTGCTGTCCTGTGCACCTAAAATTGATAAGATGGGAAATTTTATGTCATGTGTTTCTGAGCACAATAATAAAAAAAAAAAAAATGATCTTCATCCCTGTCCTATAGGAAACCAGCTCTCAGAGATGTGAAATAACTTCCCCAAAGTCACACAGCTGGTAGGTATCGGCCATTTAGTCTAGCTTCAGAGGCCATTGCACATATCTTTGAGGGAATGTCCAGAGCTAACACATGGGCACTTAACATGGGCTTTTAGAGAAGGCAAGTCTTCTGTAACTTTTTTTTTTTGCTGGGGGTGGGGGATGCGGGGATACTGGGGATTGAACTCAGGGGCACTCGACCACAGAGCCACATCCCCAGCCCTATTTTGTATTTTATTAAGAAACAGGGTCTCACTGAGTTGCTTAGCGCCTTGAGCTGTTGCTGAGGCTGGCTTTGAACTCACGATCTCACGATCCTCCTGCCTCAGCCTCCCTAGCTGCAAGGATTACAGCCGTGCACCACCGTGCCCAGCTAAATCTTATGTATCTTAAAAGGGGGCTTTGCATCCAACAAAGGGGCTGTCCCTGGAAGGTCCTCCTCAGGGAGGACCCCACCTCAGGGCTGTGCTTTCCTCAGTCATGCCTCTGACTGCCTGCCTAATGTTGATGGCCCGGCTGCCTCTTAGTCCCTCTTGGCCTGGTAGTGACAGGTTCTGCCCGGGCCTCTCCCACTGCCCCAGCAGTGTGACCATTCCTCAGCCTGTGAGAAGCCATCCATCACGCCGGGCCCTGTGACTGGCAGGTAGGCTGCCCCGGGGCCTGCAGAGTCCTGGCCCCAGAGCCCACCCAGTTCCCCACCAGGCTGGAGACCAAAGCCTCGCCTTGGCCACAGGTCCACCCCAAGAAGAGCTTGCCGCAGCCCTGGCCATCTCACCCCTGCCCCTCCCCCCTGCCTCCAGGGAGGGGCCTGGGGGTGGCTCCAGCTCCAGCTTTGGGATTCAGGGAGCACATGGAACCTTTCCTTTTCCACTCCCTCCCAGCCATGTGACCTTGACAGGCTCCATTATCTCTGGGTCCCTGCCCCTGGTGGGTGTCACACTACCCCCAGCTAGCCTTTGGGAGAAGCCAGTGAGGCCAATGCTTGGAATGTTCTGGAGCTGTCCTCAGTGGGGGGTCCCTGCCTTTTCTAGTGAAGCCAGGCTGCCTGGGTTCAAGTCCCCACTCTGCCTCCTCCTGCTGTGACTCTGGGCAAGTTGTTTAGCCTCCCTGTGCTTCAGTTGCTTCGCTAAAAACAACTTCTGTGTTGTGGTGAGGATTAAATAAATAAATATCTGCAAAGTGCTCAGAACAGCACCTGGCACACAGCGGGCACCGTGGAAGACTGAGCAGTTATTACCGTCAGTAAGTCACTGCTGTCCTATGTCACAGGGCTGTTTCGAGGTCTGGATTCAGCCAAGTATAAGTAAGACATCCTGAAAGCAGGAAAAAAGGCCCACCGTCCATTCTCCTTGCCCCTCCCCCATCCCTAAAAGGCTTACTGCGCCCCCCCCCCCTCCCCGGCCCCCCATCAGCTCCTCCAAGAGCCCGGGAGGCCCTGAAAGGGAGGCAGGGAAGACTCCACCCTCCCTTTGGGGGCTCAGAGGCCGTGGGGAGGTGAGACTGGATCGCTCAGATCGACCAGGCCCTGCAGTGTTGGAGAGGCTGCATGGGTGCTTCAGGGGCCCAGGAGGCTCAGAACCAAGAGCCCAGAAGCCAGGCACAGGGAGCTGGAGCCAGTGCCCAGGCAAAGAGGAGGCACTGAGGGTTCTTGAGGAGGGGAGCAGGGTAGGCAGAGAAGGCGTCAGGCCCAGCCCTGCAAATATGCAAGCCCAGCTGGACAGAGGCCAGAGCTGGGGGGCTGGGGAGTCGGGGTCGGGGAACAAGCACCAGGGGCCGTGGCCCATTGCCTGCCCCACACCTTCTAGGCAGATGTTTGCCCTGCGCCCCAGGATCATCCTGTGCGGGGAAAGGGTCTTCCTCCTGGAGCACGTCGGAGCCGTGACTAGAGCAGGCCTCCGACCGCCATCCTCCAGACTCGGAGCTGCCACCGACTGCAGGTGGTGGGCAGATGCAGCCCTCGCCCCAGCTCTTTCAGATCTCGACAGCACCCCAAGTCTCCTTCCATCTCTGGAGGCCAGACAAGCCTGGGTTCAAGCCTGGCTCTGCAGCCTCCCACCCATGTGGCCCTGTCACCCTCCCTGAGTTCTGGTTTCCTCATCCACACAGAGTGCTGTTAAGAAGGAAGCAGGCGGGGTGCCATGGGGCACATCTGTCATCTCAGCAGCTCGGGAGGCTGAGGCAGGAGGATCGAAAGTTCAAGGCCAGCCTCAACAATTCAGTGAGGCCCTAAGCAACTTAGCAAGACCCTGTCTCAAAAAATAAAAAATAAAAATGGGTTGGGGATGTGGCTGAGTGGCTAAGCATCCTGGGTTCAGCCTCAGGCACCAAAAAAAGAAAAAGAAGGAAGCAGATGCCTTAGGTCATCTCCACACAGTTGGTACTCAGAATGGACTGCTGCGCCTCAGTTTCCCCTGCTGCAAAATGAAAGGGCTGAAAGAGATGGTCCCTCAAGGGCCTTCCACCCCAGACCATGCCTCCACGGCAGGCCCAGCCTGCACTGAGGATGGGGGGTCCCAGCAGGATCAGACCCCAGCTCGCGTGCCTGCCCAGCCACTGCTCGACAAGACCTGCCTCCCCCGGAGCCCAGGTGCCAACTGTGAATGACCAGGTGGCAGTATGACTTGCAGGGTTCCTGATCACCTCCAACCAAGGACTCCAGGTTCTCTGTGAACCTCTGGTCTCCCTGGGCCAGGCTGCCAGGGGAGGGTGATCACAAAGGCAGGGGCTGGCAGTGGCCTCCCATGTTGCTTCCTACTCCTCAGGGACCCTGAGTTGCTTAGCTCCTGTGAACAGTATGACTCTCATGACTCCTATTTCCCTTTTCCTTCTGACTACCAGGAAGCACAGGGCCAAATATTCAGCCCAACATGTGACCCTACGTGTCCATGTTCAAATGTTCCCCAAGCCTGTTCTATCACGTTCTATTCTTGACCGCCATGGATTATGTCTTAGTATCTCTCATCTGCTTGGACCCCTTTCCATGATGGCCTAAGGCGGGTAGAAGACAAAACCATATCAACATTTAAAACAGCAACCCCATCCCTGGAAACTTGAGGGCCCAAGGCTGGGGGCAGGAGTGTCCGGTAGATGGGGGGAAGCTGGCAGGCTGCAGCCCGGTCCCTCTTGGCTCTGGTGTCAAGTTGCACATGGGAGCCGGGAGAGTCCCTGCTCTCATCTGAGAACACCCTACAGTCTGCTAACGACACTGATGACTTTGACTAGAATTTATGAAGTGCCCGTTTCAGGGCAGCCGTGGCTCCTAGCACTCTCTGTGAATACGTCACTAATGCTTGCTTGGTGTGATCGTGCCCCCCTCACACACACACACCAAAGTTCACATGTGGGAAACTTAGTCCCCAGTGCAACAATGTTGAGAGGTGGGGACTTTAAGAACTGATTCGTCATGAGGCCCTGCCTTGTGAATGGGTGCAGGCCGCCATCCCGGGGTGGGTTTGTGATCACAGGTGTGGGCTCATTTTCTAAAGAGTAAGTTTGCAATAAAAGCAAGTTCAGGCTCCCCACCGCCCTTCTCTCGCACGTGTGCACACGCACGCAGTCTTGTCCTCCTGCCTTCCACAGTGACACGACACTGCAAAAGGCCCTCCCCAGATGTGCCCCTCCTCCTCGGACTTTCCAATCTCCAAACTGTAAAATGTAAATTCCTTTTCTTTACAGATTAGCCAGGCTCTGGCATTCTGTTGTAGTGTCACCAGATGAACTAAGACACGCAGAGAGTCGCTCTAACAAACCCCTGGAAATGTGCAAGAGGCTTCAGAACCGCTACTGGGCAGAGGCCGGCGCCTTTGGAGGAGCAGCCAGAAAAAGCGGGTATCGCTAAAAATGGAGAAGGAAGGGAGGTTCTGGTGGGGACTCGGAAGAGGAAGAGAGCTCCGGGGAGAGCGTGAAACGTCTTCAAGATTGCTCAAGTGGTCAGGACCAGAGAGCGGGCAGAAACGTGGCTGCTAAAAGCCACTGGGGCGAGATCTCCGAGGAACGGGAGGAGCAAGGCCCTGGAAACCGGAGGAAAGGCCACCCCAGTCCTACAGCGGCAAAGGGCCTGCCGGAACCGTGTGCGTGTCCTAGACTTTGTGGAAGGCCAGACGTAAGGACAGTGAACGAGGCTATCTGGGCAGCAAAGCACTCAACGTGCCGCCTGGCTTCCTGAGGCTGGAAAACGCAAGAAGAGCGAGGTGATTAAAGGGGAAGCAAAATTTAAAAAAAAATCTTCAGCCTGGAATGTAAAGATGAAAAAGCACGTCTGGGAGAGAGCGCTCAGGGTGTGGCCAGGCGCCTGTTTGCGGGAGAGAGAATGTTATGGATGGAAGGTTCTATTCTTCAAGACAAAGGGAGAACCACCCAGAGGCCTTCAGGAGATGGAGGAGGCCAGCCAGGACCTGCAGGGCCATGATTCCAGAATGACACCTGCAGGACCTCAGCATGCTGCCCTGCACCGCCTCGGGCCTCTGATCCCCAAATTCTAGCACAGAACCCTTCACTGTCCCACTGTGGCTCCAGTGGGTCCGGGTGGTACGGGCCATAAACTTTGGCAGCGTCTGCAGGCGTGCAGCATGCCAAAGCTGAGGCCCCCGGTGGCCTGCACCTAGATTTCAAAGGGTGCTGCAGACAGCCTGTAAGTCCAGTCACACGAGTGGAGCCACCCCCGAGAAACCCCCATCAGGGGAATGCCTCCTGGGGCTATGGGGGTGGGGCAGCCTCTGAGACCCCAGAACTGTAGGACTACCAGTGTGCAACCCCAGCCTGGGGAGGCTGCAGGCAGGAGGCTCCAACCTGGGATGGCTGCTGCGGGGACTGAGCCCAGCAATGCCATCGGGGCAGGGATGCTTGTGGCCTTGAGTTCCCAACTCCTGCCCCAGCATGTCCCGTATAGGGGACACAGAGCCAGAAGAGATTGTTCAGACTTCATGTTGGGCTGGGTACAGTGGCGCACGCACGTAATCCCAGCGGCTCTGGAGGCTGAGGCAGGAGGATCCAGAGTTCAAAACCAGCCTCAGCAAAAGTGAAGTGCTAAGCAACTCAGCGAGACAGGAAAATGCAAAATAGGGCTGGGGATGTGGCTCAGTGGTCGAGTGCCCCGAGTTCAATCCCTGGTACCCCTCCCCACAAAAAAAAAAAAAAGGACTTATTGTCGGCTGGGGTTGTGGCTCAGTGATGGAGCACTAACCTAGCACGTGTGAGGCCCTGGGTTCCATCCTTAGCACCACATAAAAATAAATAAGTAAAATAAAGGCCTATGAGGGAGACAGCCCGGTCCTTGCCCTGGTGAGGGTACAGAGGCTGACCCTGCCTCTGTGTACAGCCGCGTGGGCAGCCATCTATAACTTAAAAAAAAAAAAAAAGACTTAATGTCAGTTCCAATGTTGCCTTTGGACTTACTTGAGACCAGTCCCCTCTTCCGTCTTGCCTGTCTCTCCCCTTTGGCCTGGAAACCTCTCCTACACCTGACCCGTGGTGGCATTTTGGAAGGAGATGACCTGTGGATTCCCAGGCCCCAGCGGAAGGAGATTTGCCTCAAAGTGAATCGTGCTTTCAGTCTCACGGGCACCTGGCGTAGACGGGACTCTGGACTTGGCACTTTGGAGTTGGTGCTGGAACAAGTTAAAACTTCAGGTCTGTTGGGATGGAATGGGCAGATCTGCATGTGAGAGGACGTGAACTGTGGGAATCGGGGAGTGTGCCCAGGGTTCCTGTGCTGGAAACTCAAGCCCCAGGGCAACGGTGCTGAGAGCTGGGACCTTAAGAGGTGAGCGTTCCTGATATTGCAGGAGTGGGTCACTAATACCAGATGCCAGTTCCTTGATCTTTGGCCTCCCGCCTCCAGAACTGTTAAGAAGTAGATTTATTTCCTTTATATACTACCTAGTCTCTGATATTCTGTTAAAACACTACTAAGTGCACTAAGAAAACCCCTTAACGGCCCCGAGAGGCGGGTTCTACTATTGTTCTCTCTTCACATAAGGGGAAACTGAGGCAGGGTGCTTACACACAGCTGGGAAGTTCTGAACAGCTACTCATACTGCCCTGGGGATTCGGGCACTTGAAAGGACATCTCACTGGGAAGCAGGGCCCCATGACACCCCAGGCCTAGGAGGGAGACAGCCCGGTCCCTGCCCTGGCGAGGGTATAGAGGCTGACCCTGCCTCCGTGTCCAGCCTGGCACTGGCCCTTCCCTTCCCTCCTGCCGCATGGGCAGGCATCAGGCCTGAGATGGGGTAGGACCCACTGACTCCCCAAGCAGCAATGGTGGTGGGCCTCGAGGGGCCGTCCTGAGACTGTGCAAAACCAGAGCTGGGCCCCAGCAGGCCAGGTCAGAATCCTGCCCACCAACTGTGTTGCTGTGTGATCTTGGGCAGGTCATTCCACCCTCCTGACTCCGTATCCTCCACTGCAGATGAAGAGAACAGAAGGACCACTTACCGTGCCTGATGTACAGTGTCTTAGTCACTAATCATTTTTATCATCCTAGAGTAACTAGGCCACCCCTGGGTGCCACTTCTTCCTGGCAGGTATGTGGGGGTAAGTGGGGCTGGGGAGACCCAGAGAGGCATGTATGGAGAACAGGCTGGGCCTAGTTCTGCTGTGGAACTGCCTTGGATGTCCATGTGGGAGAGGGCAGAGGGCAGTGGAGTCTCTCTCTGGGCTGAGCTAACTGAGGTGAAAACCAACAAAACAAAGAAGCATTTGAAGCAGACACATTCTGAGCTTTTAAGGCTAAAAATGTAGGGTGCTGGCCGAACACTCACTCTATTGCTCCATTCCCAGTTTAGAATTTAGGATAATGCAATGGAATATTACTCAGCCATAAATAAGAATGAAATGATGGCATTCGCTGACAAAGGATGGAGCTGGAGACTATCATGCTAAGTGATTAGGCCAATCCCCAAAAACCAAAGGCCAAATGTTCTCTTTGATATGCAGATAATAATTCACAATGCAGGGAAGAATAGAAGTTCACTGGATTAGACAAAGGGGAATGAAGGGAAGGGAGGGGTTTGGGAATGGGAAAGACAGTAGAATGAGTCCGACATAACTCCCCTGTGTTCATATATGAAGACACGACAAGGTTAACTCCACATCATATACCACCACAAGAATGGGATCCGAATCAGAATATATTGTACTCATGTATGCATAATACGTCAAAATACAATCTACTGTCAGGTGTATCAAAGAGAATAAATATAAACAGAGGTGGGGGTTGGCTCTGGCTCGGGTCAGCATCCCAGGCCCACAAAGGAAACCAAGCCAGTAACCTCAGGCAGCGGTGATGGGGGCAGTGAGTGCTTAGGAAACCCACTCACCCAGCCCAGGCCCTCCCCAGAACTCCTGGGCTGGGCCAGGTGGACCCGGCCCCGCTTCCAGAGCATCCCTCACACTTTTGTTCCCTCAGACAGACGTCCACCCCTCGATACCCACAAGTGGCCTCACCTAAGGCAACGCATCCCATTAAAGCTGACCACAGCCCACTCCTGGCCTCGACTGCAGAGGGAGCCCACAGGCCCTGAGGTGACCTGAGCTCCTTCCTGGTGCTGCCCTCTGACAGACATCGATGTGATCACGGCTCCCACCCGGGTCCCCGGCCCCCAGCACACACACACACACACACACACACACACGAGCTCTGACCCAGCACTCAGGCTGCTTCTATTCCAGAGGCTTCTTGGGGCCGTCCCACAAGTCATAACTAACCCAACGCGCTCGACACAGTATCCAGGAGGCACTGGTCACCACGGCCACCACGGTCAGCCCCGCAGACCTGAACCTGCCCCTTCCTCTCTCCACCCTTGAATGTTGCGTCCATCTGTCTATGGGATCCCCCATGCCCGCTCCCCCTCCTGCCTGCCTCTAGTCCCCCCCATGTGTGCCACCCCTGGGACAAGGGCCTGCAACTTGTCCTCACTGAACTAAGTGGGGCGAGGCCCACTCAGCCACCCAAGGAACGGCTGCCGAGGGCGGTTCCTGTGGAGTGGCTTTTCAGAGGACGCTCTGAACACGGGGCACTGGAAGGGCCTCAAAGTGTAGAAGTAAGACAAGTAGGTTGTGTCCCAGGAGGGAGAAATGTACCCCCAGAGAGGGACCGCAGGAGACCAGGCCAAGTGGTCCCCCTCATAGTTCCGCTGACTGTGGCCTCCTGGTACCTCCACTGACCTAAGGTCGCCTCCAGCTCCCACCCTCACACCAGGGCTCCTGGTGGCCTGGTCAGAGGACGTGGAGGCCTCTAACCGTGTCCCTCCCTCAGGAGGTCCAACCTGCAGCACAGGGGAGGGGGTGGGTAGATGGCGGAACTAGCGTGGGACCCAGGTTAAACCCTACTTTACCACCAGGTATGTCCCCACCTGCAGCCTCAGTTTCCCCACCTCTACGAAGGGGACACACTACCTGGATGGGGACCCCTGAACTGGCTCTCTGCCCTAGAATGACAGAAAGGCTGCAGCTGACTCCAGCTACCCAGGGCTGCACGTGTCCCTCTGTCCCCAGGGTCCTCCAGACTCCTCCCCAGGTTCTGATGCTAAGGAACTGATAGGTGCTTTACAATTATTGAGCACCGCTGTGTACTTGGTCTTCTACATATAGCACCATGCCCAGGAGGATGCACCGAAGAGCCCCCCTTGACAGATGACAAAATTTGAGGGGAAAGGTCACACAGACAGGGGTGAAGCCAAAGCTAACTCAGGATCTCAGGTACCCCTGCCTGCAGGATGGAGGCAGAGGATGGGGCCCCTCCCCCTGCTCCCCATCTGCTGTGCAGGCTCCGGGGGGCCAGCCATCTCCACCTCACAGGGCCCGGCTCCCTCCTCTCCTTGGAGGCCAGGCCGACTCCGCACACTTAAAACCAGAAGCCCTCGCAGGACTCACCCCTGTGCGAAGTCCCCTTGGAACCACCCTCAGAGGAGACCCTCGAAGCTTGGGGGAGCGAAACTGGACAGAGGATGGTGTGTCTGCCCAGAGACCTGCGGGGGTCTGCCTTGACCCCCTGCCAGACACAGGAACCACAGCCCCCAAATGCTTATTCATCTCAGAGTACAAGAGCCTCAAGGCCATGGCCAACCATCCCCCCAAAAATCATGGCCTCAAAGGACGCCCTGGCCTGCCCCCCACAGGTAGGCCCAGCTCGCCTGGACATGGCTGTGCTCTCTCCTTGTTGAGGGGCCTCACTTCTGCCTGGTACCTGGGCCAGGTACCCACAAGCAGCTGTTTCAAACAGCCCCCCAACACCCCAAACCCTGACCCTCTCTGACCAGGGGCCATCTTCCTCTCCTCCCACCAGAGCTGATCCCCAAACCTCACCCCTTCTTCTCCACGACTCAGTGGCCTCTTCTCCATGGCTACTCACCTCCTCCAGCAGCTCAGGGCTCAGGGGCTCTTCAGTGGGACACCTGCAGGGAGACAGCGGGGAAGAGGTGAGAGGACAGACTGGGGTCTGCTGACCATCCTGTCACCAATCCCATTCAGTCTGGGCTCCCTGGGACAGATGGAGCAGAAGACCTGGACCCTGCCCCCCGAGGGCCCCTGGGCAGCCCAAAGATGCCAGACTCATGCCAGAGTCAGGATGGCACTTTCTATCGAGTCAGCACAAGGACCACAGGTGGCTGGGACCTGAGGGTCTCCCTGCAGCAGCCCAGGGCCCCACATGGGCCTTGAGGTCACACCAATCAGACCAGGGACCAGCATACCCCACCCCCAGGCCTGCCCACAGCAGAAAACACAGTTCCCTGGCCCCTGGGCCCAAGGGCTGGACGTCAAATCCTCCCTCCTGGGACCAATGTGGCTCATGGTCCCGAGGAGCCCAAAAGAGCCAGCAGAGGAAGCCCCCAGCCCCTCTGCTCCACCTCTGCCTGGTCACTTGCCCTGGTCCAGTCTCAGCTCTGTCACAGGTTCACCCTCACTGTGCCTTGATTTCCCCATCGGTACCAGCAGGTCCATCAGAGCAGGCAGGAGGCCCGGGCAAACACAGCTTACCCTGCAAGCCAGGGCTTCTGATTGGCAAGTCCAGGGTGGAGCCCGAGAATCTGCAGTTCCAGCAAGCTCCCAGGTGACCCTGCTGCCACCAACTGGAATCACACTTTAAGAACCACTGGCTTTGGCCTGGGATTGTAGCTCAGTGGTAGAGCACTGGACTAGCATGTGTGGGGCCCTGTATCCCATCCTCAGTACCAAAAAAACCCCTCTGACCTTGAAGGTGTATCCAGCCTACAGAGTGCACAGCCCACGCCCTCAAGGAGTTTGCAGGTAACTGGGGACAAAAACACACACACACAAAGGTTCATGCGCACACATCTGATTCAAAGTAGTCACAGCAAGAAACATGGCGTCCAAACAATAAGGAGACCTGACAGATGCACAGCAGGTTGATGCAGTTGGGCGAGGATTCCAAGAGGAGGTGAAGACTTAAATTATCATTTCACATATTACTGACTTAATATGTATGTCCAATTACATGAAACTGTTCTTTTCAAAAAAGAAAAAAAAAATCTTCTGGTACTGGGGATTGAACCCAGGGGCACTTAACCACTGAGCCACATCCCCAGTCCTTTTGATTTTTTATTTGGAGACAGGGTCTTGCTAAATTGCTGAGGCTAGCCTCAAACATGCAATCCTCCTGCCTCAGCCTCCCAAGTTGCTGGGATTCCAGGAGTACACCACTGTGCCTGGCTAGTGTTCTTTTTTTGAAAGCTTCAAATACAGAGGTCTGTAGAGTCAACACTGTCCAGGGGCACAGACTGCTTCCCTCTGGTTTGAAACCTCATTGCACATTGGTATAGAGAAGTGCACACACAAAGTGGGTACGGACAGCTTCCATGCTGGTGTGTAACTGAGCTCCTCGCTTAGCAATGATTCCGAGACCTCCCCGTGTCTATACAGAGCTACAATCATTGCTTGTACTCACTGAGCACCCACTATGTGTGGGCTACTAGGTTAAGCACTTTATCTATTAACCCATCTGAACATCAGAACAAACCCCTAAGACAGGTAAAGGCCGTTTTGAACCTAGTTTTGTAGAGGAGACAATGGACCAGCTGTGGTGTTAGTCAATGGCGGGGCCTGGGCTTGGTCCCAAGCAGTAGAGCTCCAGTGTCTCCTCCCAACAGAGCCACAGGTGAGCCTGCATGATGCCACACTAAGCTCCTCTGCGTGGGGGACGGGGGGCACCCTCACCTGCTTACCAAGGCCTCCAAGGAGGAGTACTCAGATGTTCCCCATCTTTTATTTCAAGCATTGCTGGAAAAATAATCTTGTCACTTGGTGAACATGTGCAAATATTTCTCTGGGTGCATTCCTAAAGGATAGGGCAAAGAGCTACACATGTAAAAATGTTGGTACTCGCTGCTGAAATGCCTTCCAAAAACATCTGTACTGAGGGGCTATTGTCTGTTTCCCCATGAGAGCTTCCACGTAGGAACAGCACCCATTTACTGAGCACCTATTATGCAGCAGATCCAGTAACATCTATGTCATTATCTCCATATTCCAGAAGAGAAAACAGGCTCAGAGAGGTTAAATTACTTGCCAAGGTCACAGTGCATTACAATGTGCCGCAATATCATGAACACAGAAGGAGGACGGGAGGGAGGGAGGGAGAGACATTCCTTGACCCCACATGTCCTCCCATTTTCCATTCCCCTTTAATAGCAAAACTCAAAATCTGTGTCTACTGCACGGCACAGTGACACACACTTGTAATCTCAGTGACATGGGAGGCTGAGGCAGGAGGATGGAAAGTTCAAGGCCAGCCTCAGCAACTTAGTGAGGCCCCTGTTCAAAATAAAAAATAAAAAGGGGGGGGGATGCGGCTCAGTGGTTCAATCCCCTATACTAAAAAATACCTGTCTCCAGTGTCTAGTCCCTCCCCTCCCATCCTCCCTCACTGCCTGTCCAGCTGGGCATCTGTCCTCGCCGCCCCGCCAGGAGCTCTTATCAAGATCCCCAGAAACGTCGGTTCTGCTCCTCCAAGGGTCATTCTCCGTGCCCCCGCTCCCCGAGCTCTCGGAAGCAGCTGGCATGGCTGATTGCCTCCTCCACGGGGGACACTTATCTCTGGACTCCCAGGACTCATTCTCCTGCTGGTCCTCCCACACCTTTCTCCGCTCTGACCCAAGCTCCCTCCAAACAGCCGGTGCCCAGGGCTCCCGGGCTCTCCTCTCTTTCCTGTCCACACCGTCCCTTGGCTGGTCTCAGTGGCCCGTGGCTTTAAATCCCAGTTACGTCCCCAGCTCATGGACAGCAGCCTGGGCTCCCTCCCAAGTGCCAGCTCGGGTTTCTAGAGGCCTATCTGTCACCTCCACTGGCTCCTCTCACTGACCCGTCCAACACAGAACTCTGTTTTTATTCTCCAAACTACATCTCCCTCGGCAGACTCCCTCCCTCATCGCACACCCAGGCCATCCACCAGGCTGTCAGCCCCAGCCCCAGACGTCCCCAGCCTGGGCACCCCTCCCCCGCCGCACTCCGCCCGCACCAGATCATCTCCGCTGTCCAGCCCCGCTCCGCCTCACTCGGGGCCCACACTCGAGGAGCAGTGAGATGATGGTACAAATCAGGGCCTGTCACTCCCGGGCCATGAGCAAGCTCCCTGCAGACCTGTGAGGCCCACCCCAGCCCCAGAGCGGCTCCCGCACCGGTCACCTCCCGCCCTGGCCAGTGGCCTCCCACCCTAGCCAGCCTCAGGGACTCTGCTGTCAGAATGTTTGGGCCCCTAAGTCAAATGCCCCATGGGCCCCACTGTCCCCGCTTTCCACAGTATGCACCCCCCCCCGACATTATCCCGACTCGTCTGTGCGCTCTCGGTCCCTGTCCGTCGCCTCATCTTAACCAGGACCCATCAGGCAGGAGGGCCCATGTCCATCCTGTCCCCTTCTGGATTGGCCTCTGTGCTGTGTGCGGTGCTGGATGCGCAGTGGATGCTCAAGAAGCATTTGCTGAGTGGATGGATAGAATGATGGACAGACAGACGGATGGACAAGTGGACAGGGCCAGTTCCACCCCGCTCCGAAGCCTGTGCTCCTACCCCCTGAAGAAAGAAGCTGCCTGCCCTGCGGAACCGAGGAGCTGGAGGGCACAGGCTGGGAGGGACAGGCTGACCGGGTGGCCGCAGCAGTGAGGGCACAAGG
>NW_026000229.1:7011144-7082108 GCF_001458135.2 Marmota marmota marmota
CGCAGCAGTGAGGGCACAAGGACACCAGTGGGGCCTGGGGGGGACGCCCCGCGGCCCTCGCCGCCCCCTGGGGTCTGGGGCCCTCACACCTGCCAACCTGGCCCATTCAAGAGGGAGCCTTGGGGGCAGCTGGCAGCTGAGCACGGCTGGCGGGGGGCCAGGATGGCTGCCAACAGCTGGCGCTGCTGCCAGGCAGCCAAGTAATCGCGTTAGCCAGCGGAAATTGGTCCAGGGAGTTTTCTTCCTTCGCCTCCCATTTTCTCTCTCTTCCCTTCCCCCCTCGGAGCTGCAAGACTCACAAGATTGATCTTTGCCTGAAACGGAGGAGATAACTCGATATAATGAACTCCACTGTCCCTCTTGCTGTTTGGAGCTTTTTAAAAAATTTAAAAGGGCTGGGGACAGGGGGAAAAAGCTGTACTCAGGGATCTCGGGGCACTCCTCTTCCCTCCGAAGCCCCCAGCCCTGTGCTAAGCGCCCCCTGCCTCCTTCCCTCGGCTGCTTCCCCCGGGGATGCCTTGATGGAACAAAGGCTTTACAGATCCCTAACTCTCGCAGGTTTTAAAAATAACTGTGGTGAGGTCAGGGCTGGGCCCACCAATAGCCCTGCCTCCACTGGTCCCCAGCCCGGTGGCCACCCCCATCCTCCAGAAGCACCAGCCAGCCAGCCTGGGGGTGACAAGGTAGCTCAGTCCACCTGTTCAGGAAGCAATCCCCAAGGGGAGCAGCGAGCCACCTGCCCATTGAGGTGCCGCAGGAGGGCTTTTGTTCCTGCAAACTGCTTTTTCAGGTACAGCCTAATGACACACCACGGGAACACAGCTCAGCCCCAGACACAAGCGTGCCCACCTCACTGGGGTCCCTCCAGACTGGTGTCTGCATGAATTCATAGTCATTTATTGAGCACCTACTCTGTGCCAGGCACTGGATTGGGACCCAGCAACCTAGGGGATAAAAAAAAAAAAAAAAACCCTCTGATTCCACCTTAGTGGCTTTAAAGCCTGGTGGCAGAGGCAGTCATCAAAGGTCTTATTTAGGTGGGGGACACACTAGGATGACAGCTTTATAGGATATGCCAGGATTCAGGGTACAGGGATGTATGTCTGTCAACTCAGCAACTCTAGAGGCTGAGGCAGGAGGATCACAAACTTGAGGCCAGCCTCAGCAATCTAGTTAGGCCCTATCTCAAAATAAAAATTAAAAAGGGCTCGGGCTATGATCCAGTGTTTCTGGGTTCAATCCCCAGTGCCCCCCACCAAAAAAGTCCAGGGATCTCTGAGAATGCGGACAGTGATCAAGGGGGGCTTCCTGGAGAAAGTGTCCATGGAGCAAGCTCTGAAGGACAAGAATGAGACTTCCAGGCAGAGCGGGTGGGCGGGTGGAGAGCTCCAGCATCCTGGGGAGGGTCTGCTTTCAGGAGCAGGCCACCCACCACGCCCCTAGCCTGGTGCCCTCTGCCTGCAGAGGGAAGCCAGATCCCAATGACTTCCTTGCCACCAGAGACCTTTCCTGACCTCTGCCCCAAGGTCCCCTTAGCCCTAGCCTCCCTCTTCAAGGTACAGATCGAATGTTTCTTCAGTGTCCCGGATAGGAACCGCGGCTCCCTCTGGACCCTCGACACTGCTCCTCCCCAACCCCTCAGGGACCACACTGGCCTTCACTGGACCGGAAGGTACAGGCCCACCTGCCGACAAGCCGTGCAGCAGTCTCTGTGCAGGGTGCAGGCAAACAGCCAGGAGCGCGTGCCACAGAGAAGAAAGCCCCGGGGAAGACCCTGGAGGTTTCACTTGGATCAGCCAGGGACGGAGGCACTGGAAGAACTTCCTGGAGAGGTGGGTCAGGGCTTGGACGCAAGGTGAGGAGGCCAGGGAAGGAGGCCAGAGACTCAGGAAAGGCCGAAGAGGTCAGGTTGGAGAGCAAGGAGATGAGGCAGATGCTTCCTAGCCACAAGCCAGGCCAAGGTGGCAGACAGAATGTGTCCCAAGGTGGCAACAGAGTCCCACCTGCCCTTAGCTGTCCACTCCAGCCCACTTCCTGGGGCTCAGGTACAGCCTAATGACACACCACGGGAGCGACTCCACGTGGCCAGTGGAGGGAGCCAGGGGCTGGAGGAGGAGCCCAGCCTGGGCCAGAGAGGCAAGGGACACTGGCAGCAGTTCTCCAAGGAGGAGACATTCGCTCGCCTAGGAAGTAGGGAGGGCACCTCGGGCAGGGGACGTCCAGGGAAAAGCCCTAGAAGTCGGCCTCTGGAGTGGCTGCTTTTGCCCCCCTGGCTTGTGGCCTTCCTGAGCTCCTGGGAACCTGGGTCAGTGCACCCAAGCCTGGGCCTTCAGGAACCAAGCCCTGTCCCATCCACCTTGCATTGTCCCGAGAGGCTGTCTGGGAAACTTCTGGAACTTTCCATAGCCAATCTCTCGTTTTCCATCCTCTGCCTTTGGGTCCTGGGGACTAACCTCACTCCTGCCCCCTCGTGTTAAAGGAAGGGCCCTGACTGTCCTGCCCAGAGATCTCCAGCCCAGGCCGCAGCATCACCACGAACAGCGCGGGAAACCACGTGACCGCCCAGGAGGGTACTGTGGCCAGCCGCTGTCCCCAGGGCCCACGGCCGCCAGCAAGAAACGAAACAGCCTGACCTTGTGGTCGTGCAGGCAAGTAGCTTCCCACCTGAGCCTCCCCAGGGCCACCCCGGGCTGCGGGCTCTGTGGGCATCAGGTACGGTCGGAGGTACAGGAAGCTCGGCGTGCCAGCCCTGCCCAGTGCTGGGAACCCACGCCCAGGCTCCCTGCAGAGCAGGGAAGGCCCCGAGGCCTATGACGTGGAAAGCCGAGGCTTCAAAAGAGGAGAGGGTCCTGAGGACAGCTGGGGTTCAACGGGAGGAGAGGGAACCTGGCAAGGAAGGGACGGAGAGGGGCTTGGGCCAGCCGTATGGGCAGGGCCCGCAACATGGGCAGATGGTGTCGGTGTCAGCCTCTGCACCCAGCAGCTCCAGGGACGGATCCCAGCAGAAGAGAGGGACTTCCTGTTTTCAGCTAGTTTCTGGCAAGATGGGGGGCTGAGCAGAGAGCCAGGGGAGCCCCCACATCCAGCTCAGGTCAAGCCAGAGAAGCTACAGGGGAAGGGGTCTGGGTCTTCTTTTGCAGCCCTCTGAGAGAGGAGGAGGCCCAGGCTGACCCCCAGCCTCCTGGGCAGCCCAGGCACAAGTGCCGCACAGTTACTCTGTCGTCCCCACAGCCTTAGAGAGGTAGAGACACCATGGGGAGCACTTCCAGGTGCCAGGTGTGGGCCCCCCAGCCATTGAGGGGCTTAGCATTGGGGTAACTTGCCCAAGATACATCCAGCACGGGGCAGAGGCAGGATCTGAACCCAGGTCTGGGTGAATCCAGAGCTGTGCTCATTGGCGCCAGAGTCAGGCATCCTGCCTCGGGCGCAGAACCACAGGAACATGGCTCCCAGACGGACAATCTGCCAAACCCTAACTTGTACTCAGCCCACAGACAGCTGAGGTCACAAGGGAACCAAATGCCAAAGAATGGCAAGTGGACCAAGGAAAGGACGGGTGGAAGGTTTCCCCTCTGGCAGGGGAAAGAGGAAAGAGCCCCCCCAGGGGGAATGAGGAAAGAGGCTGCCCCAGCAGGCCCAGACCAGAGAGTCTGCGCTCATGGCCAGCTCATCCCCACGGCTCCCAGGAGGCTCAGGCGAAGGCCCAAGCATGGTGGGGAAATAGAGGAAGTCCTCCAGTGGTCAGGAGCAGACCCCAAGCCCACACCCCCCTCTCCCAAGAGACAGGACCTGGGGGGGGAGCGGGGCGAGACCGGAAGGGCCCATGTGGAACACAGCACCCTGGGCCTCCCTACTATCTCAGCCTCATTCGGGGTCCCCCTGCAAGAGATGTGGACGCCCCCTTCTCCTCTCTGGGCTCCTTCCCTCCTCCCTCCTGCTCTCCATCCCACCTCCAATCCACCTTCACCGTGTACCCCCTGTGCTAGGCCCCAGCACCCAGCACTCCCCAGGGGTTGGGGCAGAGGGGCTGGCGGCACCAGGGCCCAATCTACCCTCTGTGACAGCAGGACTCCTACCCCCCCATCAGGCGGACTCAGGGATGAGAGGGGCCCAGATCCCAGGGGTGGAGGGTGTCAGGGGCCAGGCTTCCTGGCTCCAGGTCTGTGCCCTCCTAGAGAAACAAGTGGGCCCCTAAGAGTCCCAACCTAAAGGGGCCGAGGACTCTACGCCATCCCTTCCCAAGACGGAATCTCTGCGCACAGAGTGGGGCGAGTTGGCTTCTCTCTCTTCTAAGAACCTTTACGCAGCCAAATTAGGGTTCAACACAAAAGCCGAGGCCAAGACAGCCAGTCCAGGGAGGTGAGGGAGTTACTCTCCTCTCAACCAGCAGCAAGCGGGGCAGAGGGAGGCTGGAGATTCGTGGACGCCAGGAAGCGGGTGCAGGGGGGAAGGAAATGCCGCTGTGGGGGAGCTGCGAAGCCGATAGCTGGGTGGCACCGCAAGGGCTGGGCAGGGCTGCTGGGAGCGAGAGCTGCAATCCCCCTGATGGGGCACGGAAGATGGGAGTTAGATGGCTCACGCAGTGAGCTCCCCTGGACTCACACAGCCATCCAGCAAGTATTTCTTGAGCTTCTAATATGTGCCAGGTCCTCGGGGTCCTCAGTGGATCCACAGGTGACAGGCAGACAAGGTCCTTTCCTCAAAGAGCCTCGGAAGAGAACTTGTCATGGGCAAAGTCTAGCCCAACTCCTCCCCAAGGGAGTCTCTGACACTGGCTGGACATCAGGTGCTCTGGCAGAGCCTGGCACTGCCCAGAGTAGAGCAGACGACAGAGTGCTGGAATCAGGCAGCCATCAGCCTGGGTCCGGAACCCTCCTCACGAGCCAGTCCCCTGGCCATGCACCAGTCCCCTAGGCACTCTGAATGTCAATAACAATGACCAGAGCAGCTATTTTTAATATTTTTTAATTGCTGATGGACTTTTAGTTTGTTTATTTATAGCTGGTGCTGAGAATCGAACCCAGTACGTGCTAGGCAAGTGCCCTGCCTCCGAGCCCCAGCCCCAGCCCCAGCCCATGCAGCTAACTCCTTAAATACGGTCACTGTGCAGTCGGCGCGGTTCTGAAGAACCTTACAGGTGTAAACTCATTTCATCAGGACAATGCTGTAAGGTCGGCACTATGGGATCCCTTTTCAGGGAGGTCTCCCTCCTGGCCCAGGGCGGCTGCCGGCTGCCAGGTCAGGATCCACGGCTGGACACCTGCTCCCAACCCTTTCTTTTCAACCACTCCACAGAGGTCAAGAAGCCACCTTGGCACATCCCCAGCATCCCCTAAAAATCCAGAGCCACCACCAACATGCCTGCCTCTGCCCACTGCGCTCCTGGTCTGGAAGCCACCCCAGATGCCCTCTCTGCAGCCAGGCCCACAGGCCTTTCAGGATCAAGGAGGAGGCAGATCGGCATGCACTGGGCCCCTGCTGGGACCCAGGCCCCACGCTGACCCCTCATACACAGTTGCTCACCTCCCTCACAACCACACGGGGCGGGATCGACCCCTCCACCTCACATGAGGGGACACAGGTGAAAAGATGAAGTGCTTCTCTCAGTCCACTAAGCTGGCTGGGGCAGAATTTGCCCTATTCTGCAGGCCTCTAACAGGGCTGGATGTAGGGGCCAGAGCGGGGTCACGGGATGGTTCCTGAGCCACCTGGGAAAGGTACAGAGCACAGGCCCTGAGCAGGAGGGTGAAAGAACCAGGACAGACTATCAGCTGGTCAGTGAACACTGCCTGGGCGTCCTCCAGAGGTACACGCGAGTGAGGGACCTCCTCCATTTTGACCCACCAATGCCATCCCGCCCCCAAACTCAATGATGGAAGCATCTCCTCTTCTTTCCACCTAATTCCTGCCTAACCATGTTTTAGGTCCAAAGCAAGTACTGCCGCCTCCTCCAGGAAGCCCACTCTGCTTGCCCTGAAAGCCCTCAGAGAAGCCTGATCCTGTGGGTTTTGCTGGGGACTAGAGCAGACATGAAAAGCAGAACTGCCCCATGCCACCTGGTGCAGGAGCACGCCTGCGGGGGAGGGGAGCCTGCAGGATAACAAGGCACCCCACCCCGCAGGAGGCTCAGGCAGGAGCTATCTGCGCCTGTTGGCAGCAAAGCTAACGTGATGGATGGCACCATTCAGGAAGAAATAAATCCCGAGGCTCGTGTGCCAGGTGAACTGGGGGGGTGTATCCATCTTAGAGATGCCTAATGAATGTGTTGGCCGCAGCAGACGGCAGCACATACATCTGCCTCCCAGCCCTCCCCAGCTCCCTGGACTCTGGGGGTGACCCCACCCCACCCCCAGGCTCAGCTAGTTCCCAGGCTTTCCTAAAATCAAGGATGGAGGGTGCTGAAGAGGTCCAGTGATTAACTGATCCAGACCCCCATCCCCATCGTGCAGATGGCAAAACTGAGGCCCGGAAAGGTCAGAAACTGACCCAAAGACACACTGTAAATGACCCGCAGAAGCCAAAGAGCCCAGGTCTCCAGCTCCGGTCCCTGGGGCTTCTCCTTCAGGACATTTCCAGATCCTCCTTGCCTTTAGCTCGGAGTCCTCCAAACAGAGACCTGGTCCCTTGTCCCCAGGTTCAAGACTCGTCCAGAGCACCAATCCTTGATCCCTGTACCCCTCTTCTCTCTCACCAGACCTCACGTGGGCCCACATCCCGCACTACCACTTCTGATGACACAGTGAAGCCACAGCAGATGTTCGAGCCTCAGGGACACTCTGGCAGGACGCCACGAACCAGCAAGGGGGACACAGAGAGCTGCTGAGAGTGTTGGAGGTCCGCAGGGCCCCACTAAGGACTGGAGAACTCAGCTTGCTGTGCCCTGGGACCAGCCAAGCTCCAGGGTCCCCCACACAGGTCAATCTCTCCCCCACAAGCCTGCTGGCTATCCGTCACCCTCGCCGCCGGAGGGGCGGGGCCCAAGGTGGCCCCGCTGCAGAGTGCCAGCCCAGCCCCAGGCCCGGCTGAGCAGGAGCCGCTCACAGCAGATCCCTCAATCAAATTAACGACACTGACCTGCCCCTGAACAGAGCCCTGGGGAGGGGAGTGGGAGAGGGGCCAGAAAACCAGGCCGCACACGACTAGGAACCAGGCAAGCCCCCACCGCTATCTCTCCGTGCTGTCACCATGCCTGAAATGTCACCATTAAAGGGAAACATTGCTCCGTCGGGGTTCGGAAGCATTAAAGTCTCTTATTAAAGTGAGACTATCCTGGAGAGAAATCGTACCCTCAGTCATTACCCACCTCCACACGTCAGCAGAGAAGACGGGTGGGGGAGGAGGGAGGTGGTGACACCAGCGCTCGTGGCATGTCAGGTGGTGGCGGTGATGCTGAGGCTCAGGGGACAAGAGGCTGGCCAAAGCCCACATGGACAGGAGTGGTAGAGCCAGGATTTGAACCCAGGTACCGCAGGCCCAAAGCCAAGCTCAGCCGCATGACTCCAGCTGGGCTCTGTGCATCCCGAGCCTCCAATGGTGGGCCGCTGGCCACCCTCCGAGCTGCAGGGCCTCAGGGTCAGCCTTGCTGGGCCACCAGGGATCAAAAACCAGAACTGGAAACTGTCCCTGGGTCTGAAACAGTCCTAAGGAGGCCATTTTTTCACACTAGACCACCCTCTGAACAAGCCATCGCCCCACTCTCTGGGGCCTCCAGAGAGTGCCAGAGAGCAAAGGAACTGTCTTTGGATCTAATCAAACCCTGAAACTCTAGGGGCCCCAGTTTCCCCATCTGTAAAATGGGGCCAGTACATCTGCCCTACAGGGATCCCATAAGAAAAGTCAGGGCAATGCCCAGGACAGGCTGGCTTGGGGTCAGTCTTTGGGGGACCCCTCTGCCTCTGGGCGTGGCCAGCCCCTTGACTCCCTGCAGAGCTCAGCAGACCCCCCAGAACTCTGAGATGGCTGCCATGGGAGGAGGGGTCAGTATAGTGGGCAGGATCAGGGGTCAGGATCAGGAGAGCAGGGGAAGAAGCAATGGTGGAGGAAGTCCTGCCTCCCCGCGGCCCTGCTCCAGGAGAGTCATGGCGCCAGGACTATCGGAGGGCCCGGCCTGCAGCCTGACTACAGGAAGCAGCATCAGGTAAGAAGCCCAGTGCACCCTGGGGCCCATGGAGCACTCCACTGCCACGCAGCCCACGCCCCGCCCTCCATCTTGCTAGCTCCTCCCTGGTTCCCACGCAGTCTCCCACACCCTGGCCTCACCGCCCGACCAGAACCCAGAGGGAGGCTGGGCGAGGGCTGCGAGCCTGCAGAGACCCTGCAGCCGACTGGGGCCTGAGCGGAAGGCTCGAGCTCCTGACCTGTGGGCCAGGCCTGTGGTCCCTTCTTTGAAATATGTCCCCTTTGCCCACTCCCATGGCACCATGTAGACCTCCTCTCTGATGCCTAGGGAGCTTGCTCCTGTGCCTCTCTGCAACCAGGCCACCCTCCAATCTACCCTGTGCCAGACCTCCAGCAGTCACCAAGGGCCCCTCCCGAAAACAGGAGCAGAATCCTGGTCATCTAGTTAGTCCTCTTCCCTTTGCCAAGAAGTTCAGAGCTCCAGAGCCGTGGGAACCCAGGTGGGTGGTCAGCTTGGGGGGCACAGGAATGAGCATATCCCGAGAGCCTGCCCAGGAGGCAGGACACCCTCCCTGATGCAATTCTCCCAACAGCCCCCGGGAGGGCTGCACCATGCGCACTCAACAGATGGACAGAGGGAGCCTCTCAGGCCCAGGCTTGTGGACTTGAATTTGAGTCTGCTTGACTCTGAGGCCGGGTGTCTCTTTTGTTCTCCCATCTGCATCCCAAGTGCTCAGTAAATATGAGCAAA
This sequence comes from Marmota marmota marmota, assembly GCF_001458135.2. Lineage (NCBI taxonomy): Eukaryota > Metazoa > Chordata > Mammalia > Rodentia > Sciuridae > Marmota > Marmota marmota. The sequence goes on from NW_026000229.1 coordinate 7,020,014, forward strand.
TCAAATTCCCTGAAGACAGCTGGGCACAGTGTCCCAGAGGCCCCTGGCCTCACGGCCCAGACCAAAACATGGACCTTCCGTTGCCTCCCTCAGGGTCAGCAGCCGGCGGGGGCTGACCCGGGGGTGGGGGGGTGGGGGGGCGTCTGCTGCCTTCCTGTGGGGCTGCCTCCCTCTCTGCCTCTCTCTCCCACTCTCGCTAGCAAGTGAGTAAGAAGAATAGAATTACAGTTTGGCTACACAAGACACAGAATTAGCAGGATTAAATATAAATAGCTATTAAAAGTGCCTTATAATTAAATTCATTTTCCAGTTATTTGTTTTACACACACACACCCGCCCACATGTGTGCACACACACGACGAGCTCCCATCCCCAGCGCCACGCAGAGTGGGTGTCAGGGCCCCCAGCTGCTAACCAACCTCCTCCCCATTGACACCTCTTCCTTGGAGTTCCGGTGTCTGCCTCGCTCCCTGTCTCTCCCCCCTCCCTGGCCCTACTTCCGGTCCATCCACCCAGCCTTTTCCAAAAGAACGGATGCCAACAATTACTACTACTGCTGTTTCCATGCACTGAGCCAAGCGCTTGACACCCATCACCTCCTTTATTCTACTCAAAGATTTTTTTTCCCACTCAATAAATACGTGGTTGAGTGCCAAGTACTTAATATACATGGTATCATTTAATGCACACAAAGACATTCCTTCCTCCATTAAACAATTATTAGTTGAGCACCTACTACATGTCTGGGTTTGGCAAGTGCTAGAAATACTTTGGCCAACAGGACCCGAACCTCTGCTCTGCTCTGGTAAAACCCACCATGAAGGAAGCCAAGAGTCAGTGACAGGGCAAGTCCAAGGAACAGACTGCCACCACTGAGCTGGGCCAGAGAGGAGGTCAGGCAGGTCAGAGGAAGCCTGGAGGGGTACAGGGTGGGTGGGGATTCTGCTGACAGCTGGAGCTCCTTGAGGACCCAAGCTCGTCCCATCTCTCTGTGTCCAGGGCAGGGTGCACAATGCTCTCCAGCCTCAAGTGACCTGAGCCAGCTGTGAGCCCAGGGCTGATCTCTGCCATTAGTCATGCTACACCTTCAAGGGACTCTCCCTCCCACTAGGCCTCAATTTCCTTCTCTGTAAAACGGGAGTAAACCTACCCCTGTCTGTCTTAGGGGTTATCCTCACAGAGGGCTTTGAATGGCAAGGGCTCAGTACAGTGAGTTCTTCCATGATCACTACTGCCTTGACCACTGCTCTGCTGTGACCCACCTCACCTGCAGAGCCTGTCCCAGAGAAGAGCTGAAGTCCTGCAAAGCTGCAGGGACAGGAAAGATGATACGGCCTGTACTCACGGGGTGCCCTGGAAGGAGACTGGCTCTGGTGATCCAGAGAGGGAGGGAGCACCCCAACAGGCCCTCAGGGTGCTTCCTGGAGGAAAGGCCAGGACTTGAGCTGTCTCCATCTGGCCCCTCTCTGATCCCTTGGCCTGGTCCTCAGCCCCTTCCCATGGGATCATGGGTGACTCCAGCGCCAGAGCCCATGCTGTAGGGAAGGGGCATGTTAAACACACTGGCCTTTGTTCAGCCAGCCCCCCTGGCTCCTGGGCCCTGGCAGAGGTGGTGGAAGAAGGTGCCGCCCTTCTACGGGCCGCATGGCTGGACAGTGGGGTGTATGTGCCCAAGTTTAACAAGACCCGAGACAAGGCCAAGGTAAGATGCCAACCAGAGAACACGAGGCCACCAACATGTCCCCACTGTGTGCCGGGCACCCTGCTCTATCATCTCCCCAAGCCCAACTGCTACCCTTGCACACAGCGGGTGCAGTCATGCCTCATTCTTCAGAGGAGGTGGCTTGAGACCCAGAGAAGTGGGCTGTATCTTACCCAAGTCACAATGCCTGCAAGTGGCAGGCTAGAACACAGAGCTATGTGATTCCAAGGACTTTCCAGGACGACCCTGCTGGGGGCAGAGGACCCAGGAGACAGTGTCCCTGGAAAATCCCAACCTTGCCCCTCTTGTCCCTTCCTGTCACCCCAATGCTCCCCACACCCCTAGGTCCCCCACAGGCTCCTGCCACTCAGTCAGCGCCAGGAGCCTGACAGTAAAGACTCATACGAAGAGTCAGCAGCTGGGCTAATTAGCAGAGGCTCCATCCTTTCCTCAGTGAGGACATTATTTCATTATCCAAAGCCAAACACAGCCCCATGGTGTCCAGCAAATGGGCTCAGGAGGCAGCAAAAGAACACAAATCAATGGGCAGCAAGAGGCCTGCTCTGGCCCAGTCTCCCCATGGGGCTTTGGGGCTCTGTCCCATCGTTTGGACAAATACTGGGGAAGAGAAAGGCAGCAGTGCTGGACGGGAAAGGCTACAGGCTGAGCGATAAGGCACAGAGCCCCCTGGACAGCCACAGCCCCCTGGACAGCCACGCCACTGTCACTTCCAGACGAAATCCACTGACCCCAGGTAAGGGGAGGAAGGGGAGGCAGGGGGTGGGATTCGGGCGCCAGGCCAGGCTGCAACACCAGAGACCTGAGCTGGACAGTCCCCTGGTGTCCACTTGGGGACCAGCCATGTGCCCACGGAGCAGGGACCTGCCCTCAGCGGGCACGGCCTACCTCCCCGTACTCCACGCTGCCAGCTGCCCTTCACCCACCAGGCTCTCCCTCACCCCCACGCAGGCCAAGCCTCACTTAGCCTCCTCTCTGGTGACCATGCGATCCCCCCCTTTCTGCCTCTCCAGGCTTGGTGCCACCTCCTCCGAGGGGACTTCCTCACCGTCCATCCCACAGAAGCCTGCTCTGCCTCACGCCTCATAGAATCAAGCCACGTGCCGCAGCGTTCGCCACGCCCTGCTCTCACTGGGTTGTGGCGTGGTTTTTTGGTCCCGGGTGCTGAGAGAACAGAGATCTGATGCCCCATCTCTCCTCCATCCGTGAGCTGGGTACAGAAATGGGCACAGGGTAGGTGTTTGCTGGGTATGTTGGCTCAGCGCGAGGGAGTCTTCTAAAGTTCCCACGGGCTGCAGTGGGGGTTCAGAGACCAGGGTTAGAGTTCAGCTCTAAAGCTGAGCTTCTGCATGCCCCTGGATGTCACTGGTGTTCTCTTGGCCCCAGTTAGCGTCCCCACCTGTGGAAGCAGGGCTTGGGTCAGAATGACCTCTGACACCGAGTAAAGCCATGTGATGCCAAGTTCCACTGGAAGGAGCTGCAGGCTCAAGCTGAGCTGGGCGCTGTTTGTGGTGCTGAAATCCGGGGTGGCCCTGCCTGGGCTGGTGGGCACAAAAGATGAACATAGCCACCGAGACAGAGGGCTGGGGGCTGAGAGGAAGGAAGCAGCTGAGAAAGCCAATTTATTTGGATTGCTGATTCCGGGCACTGCCAGGGACCATGGGCATGGGGGCCACTCTGGTGGAGGAGGTTCGGCCTCAGCCATTAGGAAACCAACAGCCTCGCCAAGGCCGAGAGACACCCTGAGAACCCAGTCTGATGGAGGAGGGGTCTGGAAGCAGATACACACCACGTGTGCACACACAAACACACACACTCACAACATTCATGTAAACAACATGTGGCCCAGCCTCACAGGTATGGAGCTTGCAACCCAAAGAAAGGGCATCGCCACACTGGATTCTCCCCATAACCGAGGCACGGGGCACCCCATGGACCCACTTAACACAGGGGGCAGTGAAACTCCATTCCCAGGGGCTCCTCCCCTTGAACCTGTGAAAGGCCACTGCCCAGTCCCCGCCTCTCTGAGGGATCAGGCTTTGTTATGGAGAAGCCAGTGACCAGCCCAGAGCTGGGAAAGCCACTGGGAGAGAGAGGGAAGAGAAAAGAGAAGAAGAAACAAGGGAGATGGGAAAGAGGAAGGGAAGAAGGAGGAGGGAGGAAGTGGGGAGGGAGGGAAGAAGGAAAGTCACAGCTACTGAGCTGACCTTGGCGGGGCTCTGCACTGGCCGGGCCACAGTCTGCTCCTAGACCCTGTCTCCAGCAGCAGCTCCCTGATCACAGGTGATAACAATCCCTCTGACTTGCATGTCACCGAGCACCCCTCAGCCTGAGATCACCAAGTGCTTTGCCAACATTAGTTAGTTCATTAGGTGCACCCCCCTCCTTGGGGCAGGGCAGCAGGCCGCTCTGTCACAGCAGGCCTGTGCTGTGTGGGCCATGCAGGGAGTCCTGGGGGAGTCCTCCATAAAAGAAGAGCCTGCAGAGTCCAGTCCATAATCCAGTCCCAGTGCCACCTCCTGCTCCTGGACTCTGCCTCTGGCTGGGTCCCTCAGAAGTCAGGGCTGAGTCTCTGTGCCTCACAGTACAGCCACCCTGCCTGGCCAGGCCAAGGCTACTCAGTGGGGCAGAATATGGTCTAGCCCAGCTCCGCCCTCAGCCACTGGGAACTCAGGAAACTCACAAGCTTCCATAAACAGTCTCTTCGCCTGTAAGTGGGGCCTGGGGTCTCCAGCTCCCATGGTGGCTGTGAAGCTTGACTCAGACAAAGTGAATGGGACAGGGTCAGCCCTGGCCAGGGCTGTGCACAAGAAAGGAGACCAGGTCACATGCAGATATTCAAACTCTCCTTACTTGAGGCCAAACCCTTCCTTCTAGGACCAGCCATGGGCAATAGCCAGGTTCCCACTCAGTCCCCTTCAGGAGCATAGAGATGCCCCTGGGTTCAAAGCATTCTCAGTTCTGCCCCTAATCCCTAACCCTGGTTGGGTCCCACACTGACCTAGGGGAAGGGTGATCCCTGGATCCCCCCCCCCAGGGATCCAGTGGGGAAGCAGGAAGCCCCCCAGAAGGCCAGGCTCAGAATCTCATTCAGAAGAGGGAATTCGTATCAGCAGGCTCTAGCCCCAAAACTTGCAGAGAGAACCAAATCCAAACTCATCTTCACCAGATTCTCCTGGTAAAGATGGGGAAACTGAGGCAGGAGTCAGCCTGAAATCCAGCACTAATACCACCATTTATTTGTACCATCACCTTCAGCAAGTCAACATGTCCCTCAGCCACCTGTAAGTGGGCCCTGGGATCTCTATAAAAAATATACCAATCCCCTTGGGTATGTGCAAAATGGCAGCCACAGTGCTGCTACACTGCTGGGGATCAACATCTGGAGCTGCTACTACTATGTTACAGCTACACTTTCTGTTCCATAGTTTCCCAGAGGTCATGTGAAAAATTCCCTGACTGGTTTCATTGCACATATATTTACTGAGCATCTGTTATATGCTGGGCACTCTGTGGCCACCTGGCCAGATCCTCTCCTCTGTAAGGACCTTCTGTACCGGCTGGTTGGCTTCCTCCATGCCTCTTCCATGCTCCCTTCCTGGTCCCATGCATTCGCCCTCTCTGGTTCCTCCACTTAGGTGGCCCTCCACATTCCCCTCTGTAAAGCCAAATCTCCTTTCAGTCTTCCAAGGCCTGCTCCAGTCCTCCTCTTCCAGGAAGCGTTCTCTGATAGCTCCAGTGTGACTTGACACTTAACTGCTTCCCGGTTCCTCATCCTAATGCTGAGTTGGAACTGGGGAGTCTCCTCCAGGACTAGGACCAGGTCACTTCACCATCCTGTAATGACAGTGTAGCTGAGCAAAGCCTCGCTAGAAGGGTTCTGAGCTTGTCTAGGACAGGGCTAGGGAAGTGGAACCTCAGCTACAAGGACATGCAGGTCCTTGTACATGCAAAAGGGCCAGAGCAGCCCCAGGCTAGACCCTACTCCACAGGTTAGACCCTGCTCCCCTGACCTGCCTTATTCTCTGAAGGGTCCCATCTCTGCATCGCTCCTCATGTGAGGGCAGCAAATAGCCCTTCATGTGTGGACAATGCTTGACAGTCATGGAGCCAGTAGTCTCATTAGGTCCACAAGGAACACAGGGCCACGGAGCTAAGATACTTTGACACTCATATTCACAAACTAACACACAGCAACACAATCAGGCATGAATTGTCACAAACATATTTGCAATAAAATACAGTAATGCTCAGGTGTGTCGGGGGGGCACACCTGTAATCCCAACTACTCTGGGGGCTGAGGCATAAGGATAGCAAGTTCAAGGCCAGCCTGAACAATTTAGTGAGCTCCTGTCTCAAAATAAAATAAAAAAGACTGTGGATGTAGTTCAGTGGTGGAGCACTTGCTTAGCATGTGCGAGGCCCTGAGTTCAATCCCCAGTACTGCTAAATAAATAAATAAATACCCAGTGACACTGGTGGACAAATGCTCACATACAGCTCCACAATACATATACTGACACACAATGACACACAACCCACATACACAGACTCCTGCATGCAAAGTAATAAACACACACACACACACACACACACACACCAAGAGAAGGCCAAGGGGCTGGGATTGTGGCTCAGCGGTAGAGCGGTCGCCTAGCATGGGCGGGACCCGGGTTCAATCCTCAGCACCACATAAAAATAAAGGCATTGTGTTGTGTCTATCTAGACCTAAAAATAAATTTAAAGAGAGAGAGAGAGAGAGAGAGAGAGAAAGCCAAGCCAGAGAGAGAACCCAGGGTCAGCAGCCCTGGTCTGTGAGGAAGGGAACACCCCAATGTTTCCCTCCATCTGAGCCCCTCGCTGCCTGGCTCTCCCTTACTCCTTCCGCACACTCACCGCTGATTTAAGAGCCCTGTGTCAACCTGTGAACCTGGAAGAATCACAAAAGTGCCTCTGAAGGAGCACAGCCTCAGGGGAACAGCCCTCCCTTCCCCCATCCCACTCACCCCTCCTCCCCGAGGGCACTGGACACCTCCACGTGTGTACACACCTGCAATATGCCACTGCCCAGCGTGCTCACAAGCACTGCCACACACACACAGCCGTGCCATGCGCCCAGTCCCCCTGTGCTGTGTAGGTCTCCCCATCCATACAGACCCCTGCCCCTGCAGCCCAAGGGACAGGGGTAGGAGCCATAGGACATGAAACCCAAGCTCGGGAGGGTGTTCCACAGCTCTTAGGAAGGTGAGGTGCTCGGTGGCCTGCCACCTCGGTCACTGGCCAAGCCACCTCACGTCCTTTTTCAGGGTCATATCCCTGGGGAGGCCCCCCTAGCTCCTCGGGAACCACCTTGGTGTGATGTTTGGCTCTATGTCTCTGAGAAGGGTCTTCGTGGGCAGTCTTTCTCAGGGGTCCTGGCTATGATCTGACAAGACAGGATGTCCAAGCCCCCAGGACAAGAGAGGCCAGGACTCATCACTCACTGACATTGACCCAGGGACACAGCATCCTGGGGTGAGGAGATCTGGTCAGCCAGAGCAACACTGAGGTGATGGTGACAGCCCCGGCCTGCCTCATAGGTGGTGGCCGGCCCTGGCAGACCTCGCGGGGAGCTGTGTGTGTGTCAGCTTTGTGCCTCAGTTTCTTCAACGCAGTGGGGATATTGCGAACACCTAGTCGAGGTGGGTGCAAGGGTCTCATGGTTCGCTTGTTTTTCCTGCCGAGTTCTACTCCCTCCCTGGATCCTGAGTCACAAGAGTTGTCACCTCAGGTCCCAGAGAAGAGAGGACAGGGTGTAGAGACCGGGTAAAGAGGCAGCAAGGGGTGGAGGTTGCTCTAAGAGACAGAAGGAGAGGAGGAGAAGGCAAGAGGCCACGGACCTGGCCCAGGCTGGAGCTGGCTGGAAGTCCCCAGAGCCAGGAGCTCTGGCACGGGCTCCAGGCCCCAGGTCCCAGTAAGGAGCCCAACCTCCAGCTCGTTAGCCAAGACCTGCTCATTAATCACCCCTGGCTGCCTCTCCTGCCTTGGCTCTGTCAGGCCATAATAATATATGAAGAACATTCATTTATTCACCAACTTTCCAATCAGGAAAAGATATATGACGCTGTAGGAATGGATTTATCCTGACACCCAGCTTTCAGCAAAGTGAGGCTAATTTAAACATTTAAGTCAACGCTCGCCCCTCCCATCCCCTCAATTTTTTCTTTAGTGGGAGGAAGGTGAAGACGGAGGGGGTGGGGGAGGCTGAAAGTGTCCCTGCCTACATGGTTTGAGGGTTGGAGGAAAAGGGAGCCCAGCAGGGGGTCCCTTTGACCCCTACCCCACCCCCAGCCCTATCGCTGAAATAAAATCGATGTAACAAGTGGGGGCAGAAGAACGTGCACTGGACAGGGGTCAGCATCTGGCTCCACCTCTGACTGTGCACGTCTGGGCAGGGCCACAGCTGTCGCTGGGCCTCCATTTCCTCATCTGTAAAGACCCTAGCAAACAACGGGATCCAGGCCTCTCAGCTTCCAAAGCTGTTTTTTTTTTTTTCCTTTTTTTGTCCAACGTAGGTACCTCCTCCCACCTGCATGCTGAGAGGAAAGCAGCAGGACGGCCACTCTGCAAGAGAGACACAGTGGCCGGAGGAGGCCAGAACCGCCAGGGCAGTCCCAGGGTGCTTCACCACGGAGGCCAGGCTTGAGTCTGGCCAAGGGGATGGCCCAGCCCCCCGCCCTCCAAGCTGTGGGGCTCGATGCCTGGGCTCCCATCCTGCTCTCCTCTTTGCTCTGTAACCCCTGGCAAGCTTCTTACGCTCTCCACGCCTCAGTTTCCTCATCTGAGAAATGGTTATAGCGAGCTGCCTCCTCCCTGGGCCTCTCAAGAAGATCACATGCGGTCATCATCCATGACCGCACTTGGTGCGGAGGAAGAACTTGGGCATCATCAAGGGGGCCAGGAATCAGGAGGGAGAGGCTGGCCTACCCAGATCTCCCCAGTGCTGGTCCCCTCTTCACCCCGGGGCCCGACTGAGGTGTTCCAGGATGGGCTGGACTGTGCACAGTCCCTGGGGAGCCCACGAGGCCCTCCTCCCAGGCAGCAAGATTTCTCTAGGCTCCAGGCTGAGCAAACGGCCCCACCCTCCATGAGTACGAAGTAAAACCAGAGCCTTCTCTGAAGACCTACAGAGCATTTAACAGCCGGGAAGGTAAAGAGAGATGTCCAGGGGGCGGGCACGTGGCCTGTGTAAAGGAACATGTATGTGTCCCTCCCCGCACCAGCCTCTGACCTGAGGTCAGAAACCCCCAGGAGCTCAGCAGCCTCAGGCTTGAGAGCGGGTGATGCAGAGGAGAGGTCCAGCCTGGAGGGAAGTTGCCCAAATGCAAGGCCAGAGGGCATCTAGGGGCGGGGGGCAGGTGGGCCCCACAAAGCCTGGTAAGCCCCAGACGGCCAGAGCCAGCTCCCCAGGTGGGCGTGGGGCAAGTGTCTCTTCAAGATTAAAAAGGAAGCCAATTTGGGCTGGGGTTGTGGCTCAGCGGTAGAGCGCTCACCTAGCACGTGCAAGGCCCTGGGTTCCATCCTCAGCACCACATAAAAATCAATCAATAAAATTAAAGTAAAGGTATTGTGTCCACTACAAAAAAAAAAAATATGATGCCAATTTTACCAACCTCCCCAGGTGGTCATAAAGAGCAAGGTTGAAGTGCCAAGCCCAGTGCCCGGCATGCAGCGGGCACCAGCAAGGGCCCACTCCTCCTGAGGACCATCCCATAATTCCAGAGGTGCAGGGAGCTGAAGGACGCTCTGGTCTCGTGCTTGGTGGGGTCCAGGAGGCCACACCAGACGCGACAGCTGGAGCGGGCGACTGGGGAGAGAGATGCCTGCTGACGTGGGGGCGTCGGCATCTCGGTGAATCTTGCTCTAATTGAACGTCCTATTAAAACACGTCAATGGGCGACACAGCCGTTTTAATAAAAGAGTTCCGGTGTTATTTTTAAAGTCACAACTGAACAAACATGCTGAGCCCCGTGCCCTGGACACAGCCGGGGGAGCAGAGTCCTGCTGCTCACGGGGTGCCAGCCAACGCCCATTCCAGAGGGGGACGTGTCCCAGAAAGTAGCTGCCAGGTCTCTGAGGCCCTGTCTCTGACAGGGCCTGAGTGACAATTCAAAGGAGGCAGCTTCTTTTTCCTCCTTAAAAGGGCGCGTGCAGTGACTCACGCCTGCTTTCGGCAGCAGCCTGTTCCTGGTTGTCGCTCTGCACACCTGACGGCTGGCTCCCTCCTCCGTGGGGAGGGAAGGGGAACGTCTGACAGCCAGGCTGGGTACAAGGGTCATAGAGGTGGGGACCCGCAAGTGAAGGTGTCACTCAGCCCCCACTGGCAGCCTTGGGCCAGGCCCAGCCCCCTGGGCTTCATGCATGTGTGTAGAAGAAGGCTGGGACCAGGCATAGATGCTTCTAGAAGATTAGACTCAGTGGCCAACTTTTACAATTCACATAGAAATCTGGATTTCTGACTTCTCTTGGGAAAACCCGATCTGGCCACCATGGGCCTGCGTTTCCACGTGGTGATGATCATTGGGCTGATGGGTGGCCTCCCATTCCCCACAGACCCTACCAATCTGCCTTGCTCACACCCACCTACTGCCGGACCTCTGGGGAATTGGGGTCTGAGACCCCTGGGACAGAGGCTCACGGGGGGCCTCCAGTTCTGAGGTTCCAAATCTCTAAATCTGCACTGAGGGCCCCGTGTGGAGCCTGGGGCTGGGGCAAGGGGACACAGAAAGAAGTGGTCCATCCTGGGGGAGGAAGAGGGGTGGTGCTAACAGGACACCCAGCTAAGGCCCCAACTAGGACTCCAGCTAGAAACACCCAATGATGAAGGAAACTGTAAAAGGTTTGATTTTGCTGTTAACCGACATCCATTTTTAAATTCAAGCCATTCCATTAAACCAAAATTTTGCGCCGATGCAAAGGGTGGAGCACTACCAGCCACCAAGCTGTGAAGGATGAGGCCACAGGCAGAGGACCACCTGCAGTCAGAGGCTGTCCCAGTGGCCTTGCTGACACACAGGAGCCACGACGGAGGATCCCTGTTTTCATACCTGGGTTGCAGTAGCCGGTTTCGAGGTTGCAGTGTAATTGTGCAAATACACATAATGGGCTAAAAGCTTTTTCTGCCATGATTGCGCACTTTCAAGTTAAGATGTCTAGACTCTAGAAATGCCGTCAATCTGGTCCAGGTCAGGTACAGCACATTCCAGGTAAATAATCTTCCACTGTAATTAAATGCTCGAAGGAAAGAGTTCAATAGTTTTCAGAGGGAAGGGCACGGAGGGCTCGGGAGTCCCGCAGCTCCCTGGCTTCAGGGGCCTGGAGGGCGGGGGTCCACTTACTCTGCCTGGAGTCCTCCTGCCCAAGATTTCCCCCAAGACAGTGGTGTCAGAGGAGATGACCCAGAGAAGCCACCAAGGCCCTGCCACAGACCCAGCACCTAGGGCCTCCAGGCTGTCACCTGGTCTCATGGAGCCTCATTTGTCCCATCCATAAAGTGGACCTGAGTGCCAGAGGGGGCCTGGCCTGCAGCCTATTCTCCTAAGGAAAGGCTCAAGGCAACTGAGACGCAGGTGGTGTGCCTCATGGCTGGGCGACTCTAAACCAGGCTCTGACTCTCTCCACCTATAAGTGGGGCTTTGTGCCCTCTGGGGTCTTCCAAGTCCTGGAGCTTAATGACCACCCCTGAATTCACCCTGGCAGCTTTGACTACAACCAGAGCAACCTGAGGCCTCCAGGCACCTGGGGGAGGAAGAGGACAGGTAGAGGGCTGGGAGAGCACTAGGCAGACCCTGCTGGATGAAGGCAGGCGGGCTGAGGGTGAGTAGGGACAGTGGCAGGATAGTGGATGCCGGCCAGTTTGGGGGACCCTGGCTATGGTGGCCAGGACTGGATCGTGGTGTCCCAGGTCACACTGAGCACATCCTCTGCTCAAAAACCCAAGTGCAGGGGCAAGGAAGGGTCTCAGAGCTTCAGAGGAGTAGGCTTTGGGCAAGCCTCCTCCAGGAAGCCTGCCCTGACCTCTTTCCTCCGTAGGTTAAGACAGCCCACATCAATTCCTGACCAGGTCATCAGAAAATGGCCAGTACATCAAGTGTGGCCTTGAGAGGCCAGGGGCAGAGTCAGTGCTCTCTACAGAGTCTCCCAGACTCCTATGCTTCAAGGTCAAGACAGTGGATTAGAAGCTAGGGAAAGCAAGACCAGAGGGGAACAGCATTTAGTGAAGCCACACAGTGGACAAGGCTCTGACCTTACGGTCTTTTACCAAGCAGGACCTCTACCTGTACTTCCTGGCTCTTATCTACCATGATCACCTTTCTGCTTTTAACACTCAGTACCCAGGTCCCCTCCTCCACAGAGCCTTCCCTGACATGCCACCCCAAAAGATGCCCCACTTCCTCCTCTGGCCCCTGCTCACCCTCTAGCAGCCCTGCACCCCATGCATCTGCCCCAAGGGGGGCCTGCACTGTTAAGTGGACCATAAACTGGCCTCCCACAGGGTCAGGCACTCCCCAGGGACAGAGGTTGCTCTCTGTTACCCCAGCACCAGACCCAGGATGGTGCCTGGCACATAGTAGGTGTTGAAAAGATGTCCAGGAATGCATGAAGGACTGAAGGTGAGGCGCTCCGGGAGAACCACCCAGAAGGGGAGGTGCCTGCACCACCCTCGCCCGGCTGGTGAAAGCTGCAGAATTAAGCACAAGTTATAATTAAGACAGGATGTTTGAAGAGAAACATAATCCCCGTTTCCGTGGGATCCGCGGGCACAACAGTAATTAACGTCTCATTAACATTCGCCTAATTAAGCAGTTTATGAAAGTGTATGGATTTGCATAGCGCCACGCCAAGCTCGCTCAGGCACGTCAAAATTAACCCCTCAGGTGCGGGAGGGCCCAGAAGTAGAAGACCAGCCTGGCCTAAAGAGAAGGGACAAGTGACTAGTCAGCAGAGGCTGGGGACAATGGCCTCACCTACCCTAGACCTAACACCTTCTCCAGCCCCACCCCACAGGTCCCTGTCTCCCTAGTCACTGGGTCAAGGTCAGCTTCTCAAGAAGGCCCTTTTAAGGGCTGGGGTTGTGGCTCAGTGGTAGAGTGCTTGCCTAGCACGTGTGAGGCCCTGGGTTGATCCTCAGCACCACATAAAAGTAAATAACTAAAATACAGAACCAATAGAGGACGTTTTAAAACATAGGCCCTTTTATAAGGAAACAAGGGGCACTGATCCCCCCACCCCCCCACCAATGGTCCCTAAGTGCAGCGTACTCCTCCACTGTGCTCCTGGGGCCCACTCTTCTCCCACCGTCTTCTTGGAACAGATCTTCCAGCTGAGAGCACATTTGTAGCTTCAGGAGCTTTGACCCTCCCTAATGTCACTGGGCCCTGCAGCTCCCTGAGGGCTGCCTCAGCAACCTTCCCAGTCTACCCTGCGGAGACGGGCTCAGAGAGGTCCAGAGCCTACCCAAGGTCACAGAGCCAGAGAGGTAGAATCCAAACCCCTCCCACTTTCCCAGGCAGCAGGACTTTAGAAACAAACACCGCAGCCAGCCACATGCTCTCCACCATGGGAAAAAGCGAGCTGTTCCTTCTCACCTTCCCCTGGACACTAGTTAACCACCTCCCTGGAGTCTCCTCGACTCTGGGCCCAGCCACTGCTGCTGAAGCTGAGCATGAATCAAAGTCACCAGTGACCTCCCCGTGTGGGGAGGCCCCAGTGCTCCAAAAGAGAACAAGGAAAGGGGCCTTTTAGGATAGGGTTAAAGATCAAGTGAAATATTTCCCTCTAAAGCACTTTAAAGCCTCTCGCATGGCTCGAGTGTTAGATGTTGGTTAATTACCACCTTCCGGGACCCCCACTTCCTCTGTGTTCACACCCACCAGTTGTGCACCAGGGATGCCTGTCACCCCTCTGCCCATTCCAAGGGCAAATTGGGACAACTTTTCTCTGTGATAATGAAGCAATATACATCAAGAGCCTTAAAAATGCCCAGGCCCAACAAGCTATAAAAAGGTGAGGAATTTAGCTTCATTACAATTTAAATCATCTGTGCAACAAAAGACATCACAAAGGGAAAGACAAGCCACAGACAGACCAGAAGAATAGACCTGCAGCACACCAGGAATGACAAAAAAAGAAAAAGAAAAAGAAATTCTGTTTCCAAGCTATATAAAGAATTCTGCAAATCAATAATTAAAAAAAGAAAAAAAAAACCCAGCAAATCACCCACCTGTTTTAAAAGTCAAAGAATAAGAACAGGCAATTGTCGGATGAGGACGGGAGGGCTCACAAACACACAGCGAGGCTTGCCGACACACAGAGAGTCCTGAGAGACGCCAAGGAGGAGCATGAGAGCCGCCTCCCATCGGGGGACACCCGAAGTCAACACTGCCCAGTGTCACACTGGAGCCACAGACTGCGCACACACTGCTGGGGGAAGCGGGAGCTGCTCCAAGCAATCGGAGAAACAGTTGGACCGTATCATGTGGCCGGCCACCAGGCCACGCCACTCTAAGAGGCCTCCCACAGGCTCACGGAGAGCGTATGTTTCTGAGAGCGCAGAGGAACTCTGTCAATGTCCAACAGCATTGGGACGCACAGCGTGACCACAGCGGATTCCACATGTGCTGGGTTTACCCCCACTCCTTGGCAAAACCCATTACAATAAAGGATCTTTCTTGTACATGTCTATAAGGACCAAGAATGGAAGAAGAGGAAACAGCAACATCATTCTGGAAGCTGGAGAGCAGATGGGTGAGTGGTAATTGATTTGGCAGAGCTGAGGAAGCTGAGTCCTAAGTCCCTGTCCTATTACCTGGCAGAAGGCAGGCCCAGGAACAGGCAGCCGGATACCCTGGATGGAGGAAGCAGGGGCTGTGGAAGAAACAGGTGGACCCCAAGGAGCGCCATCCCATCCCCAGCTCCGTCCAAGACTGTGTGTGGGAGACCAACCTTACACGTGACTGAGTCACACTCCCCGGCTTGGTGCTGAGGCACTCAGTGTCTCGTGCATGGGTGTGTCTTGCTACAGCCCCATGGGTGAAGCTACGCTCACCTGTTCCTTTGTAATATAACCCCTTGCCTTGTTTAGGATAGAATCTTCCATAGAAGTGCCTTGTGTGTGTCCCCTTCTCTTACTGTGCCCTTGGGTGTGGCCTACCCAGATGTCAATCAACCTGCTGACAGTGGACATCATGAAGATAGACTCAGCCCCCTGAAATCTGACCCCTTTCCTCATTTGAATAGCTTCTCCTCAATAAAAGGGGTCAGCGTGTGTGTGCTCTCTCTCTCTCTCTCTCTCTTTCTACGGACACTTAAGGTCAGAGGAGCCTCATAGCGACCCCAAAGAAAAAGGTATTTGTGTCTCTTGTGTGGTTATTTCGTGCAGCCCAGTCAGCCCGGTTTAATTGGAGTGACCCCTGAGCCTTTTAGTCGCAAGATCAGAAACCCAGCAACTGTGGTTATTTTTTTTTCCCTTGGGGAAGATCGAGCTGAGGGTCTCCGGGCTGGAAGACCTCAGGCTACACAGAAGGTGAAGACCATCTAAGGGAGTAGGTGAAAATTTGTACCCTGTAATTTGGGTCAGGACCCCAGCCTTCCCTTCCCACTTGGCCTCCAGAGACTCAGTCCTTTCAGGAGACTCTGTCATTGGGGCTCCCCGTGAACCAGACCCGACACAGGGAAGCCTCAGCTGACAAGCTCACCCAGGCGTCAGGGACACCAGCTTTTGGTGCCCCCGTGTCCTCCTACCTAGAGGCAATCCATGGAACACCACCAGACACTCGGAAACCAACTCCACCAGCTCAGCAACTTCTGACCATCGTGTTGTTCAGGGCTGGAGATTGGGGCTGACACCCAGCAAAATCAGCTAAGTGGATGAATGCAGGAAATCTTTAATATGAAGCAGAGTCCCACACAAGGGAGCAAATGGGGGAAAACAGCAACTTGGAGAGATCAGAAGATGCAGAGAGCAGGAAACTTAAAAAAAAAAAAAAGTCTCATTAATTTTCCAGAAAAACAAAACATAATATCCATAAACAAGAAAGGAATGGAATATATTCTGAAGAACATACTCAGTAAATAAGAAATTTTTGAAATTTAATATTTATGGGGCAGGAAAAAAATTTTAAATTTCGTCTATTAGGACAGGATGACAAAATCAAGGAGCTCTAGAAAGAGGAGCAGAAAGATCAAGAGACACAACAAAGGAAGGGAAGAAAGAAGAGAGGGCCCTCCAGGAAGCAGGACGCCTGGCAACAGGAGTTTCAGAAAGAGAACGAGAAAAGAGAGGTCAGGAAACCCTTAAAGAAGTAATCCAAAGACTGCAGAGAAAGGAACGTGAATCTCCGATTTGGAAAGACAAACCCACCAAGGACAGCTGGGGGAGATGAATGCAGGACCTGGAGGAGGAGTTCACTGTCCAAGTTCCCAGAAAGGAAAACCCCCGACAAAGAACCCAATCCTGGAACAATGGTGATGTCTCCACAAGGGTTCCTGAAGCATTAAAGGAGGGTCCCTGAAGATCAGGGTCGGAGGTCTTGTCTGGAATTCTACACCCAGTCAAATTAGCAATGGAGATTCAGGACTCGGTGAAGAATGCTCAGACCGGCCAAGTTTCACAAAGATACCTGCCAGGCAACTTTTCTGGAAGCTGTTAAGAAGAGGAAGATGTGGGATCCAGGAGGCAAGAGACTGAATGAGAGAGGTGAGGGGGACCCCAATAGTGGCGCCGGCCAACCCCAGCCGCTGTCTACACAGAAACTGAACTGGAGCAGGTCATAAGGCTCAGGGAGAGGCTTCTTCAAGAAGATGGAATTTATGAAAGAAGTACTTCTCACGTTTAGTTATGTAGACAGGAGCTTTACCCAGCTGGGCACAGTTGACAATGGCATTAATGATGACTAAAAAAAAAAAATAAAGAACCCCCCCCCAAACCATTAACCTCAGGGAAAATAGAGTTGTCAAGAGGGGAAAGTCATCAGGGAGTACTATGTGGCTCACCTGGGAGCTCAGACAACCCAAAATGTGGGTGAGAGGGAGGGAATGGAGGGAGGGTCAAGTCAACAGTTAAGGCCTGAAACCAGAAAAATCCCAATAGAAGCCATTTCCAGGGAGGAAACCCACAAAGAATCCAAAAAAGAGTTGCAAGAGGTAGCAGGGAAGGACAGAGGACGGTGGGGTTTGTGACAAACCCAAGAGGACTCCCTGAGTCTCATGGGGCCACCTCTGGCTCCCAGGCACTCCTGTCCCCTGCCGGGACCTGTGGGTGCCCACTGTTCCATACTCCCCCCCCGCACGCCCCCCCCCCCAGCCTGCTGGCAGCACCTGCCTCCACCCTGCTGGGTGTCAGGAGAGCACGGCCTCCCCTCCCACTAAGTGGGTGCCCCTGGGCAGACCGGGACACCCTCGGCCTCCTCTAGCTCCTCCTCCGCTCCCTGGTTGGGGGCTTCCTGTGGGTGGGGGTTGCCCACACCAGAAGCCCACTGAGTTTTTCTTTCTTTCATGTAACAAATATTTATTGAGCGCCTCCCCTGTCCCAGGCCCTGGGGAGAGGTCTGTGACCGAGGCAGCTGCAGCCTCTGGCCTCACTTTAAACAAATAAAGCCAGGAATACGAATCAAGAGGGGAGCCATGAAGGAAGAGAACCAGGTCTGTGCAAAGAGGGCCCCTTTTACCCATGGGGACCTGGGAGCAGGCGCGGATGGTGACAGCAAACTGAGCACCAGGGCTTGAAGAACGGAGGGAGGAAGTGAAGAGGGACAGATCATGGTCTGCTCCCCCCCCCCATGCCCCCACCATCACAGTGGCCAGCCAGGGCCAGGCTTGTCAGAGGACAGCAGGGAGAGCATCCCTGACCCACCTTTTAATGGAGATCGATGTCCCCCCCGCTGGGGGGTCCACATCTGCGATTCACTCCTCGCTTGGTTGGACGGGGTGCTGCAGCCCTGGGCAGGGAAAAGCAGGGGGGTGACGTCCTCTGCCAGGGACATCAGTCACTGCAGGTCTCTTCCCGCCCTGTCCCTCCACTTCACCCTGCGCTCACTCAGGCCTGCGCTGCTCCCACGGCTCTCAGGGACCACTCATGGACCGTGGTACTCGGGCCTCACTACTCAGACCCCAGCTGCAGCCACCACAGGCCAGGCTCAGGGCCACAGAGCTGAGGGCCGGTGACCATTCAGCACCCTCCTCCCTGCAACTGAGGAGGCCGTCCATGGCAGGGCGGGACCCAGGTTTGGAGCCTCCACCCGCCGCCACAGGCCAACAAAGGCCTCCAGAGGGGCCTCGTGGGCTCCGGGCCCCTGCCCTTGCTGGGCCGCCCACCTAGGGTGGCTCCTGCTCTGGGTGACCCACTTCCAGTCCCCCTGGAGCCTTTCTGACCTCTCTCCTGCCTCCCGCTCACACACCCAGGGTCAGCCCAGGAGTGAGGAACCTTCCCTGGGAGGAGCTGCCAGGGTCCGGTCCGCCCCCATGCCACACCCCGCTGGGCTGGATGGTGTCACAGCTGACTGGGCCGAGGATGAAGGTCAGGGTGCTGTGGGGAGAGGGCAAGAGCCAAACGAATCGGCCGCCCACCCGCCCTGGCAGACAGTGACCTCACTGACAGCGCCAGGCTTGCCTTCACCCCCGCCCCACATACTGAGCAGAGAGGTTCCCCCAGAGAGAGCCAGGGAACAGGGGCCGGGAGAGCCACAAGCCACAGGCATGGTCCTGGGCGAGGTGGTAGAGTACCCCAGAGTTCAATCCCCAGCACACACACACACACACACACACACACACACACAACTCACCCAGACCACACTCCAGGAGTGGATTCAAATCCAAGCTGACCCCAGATCCAGGGAGCCTCCTCCATTCCCCAGGAATCAACAAGCCCTTCCGGATCCATGGACTAGCCAGAGCCAAGGACACTGGCATTCCCAGTCTGGCCTGGCAGGCTGCCTCCCAGCCAGAGAGCGCCCAGACACCCACCCTTCCCACCTCCTGCCTGGGCCAGTCAGGGCAATGGGTCCCAAAGGGATAGGCCAGGCCCATCTCCAGGCCCCCAGAAGCCACTGTGGCCCTTCCCAGGGCTCAAATCACCCAGAACGCCGAGCCCGCTCCCACCCTCTGACATGGTCCCCTTTACCCATCAGCACCTCAGGGTGAAACAGGGTCAGAGAGAGGATAAGGACAACATAGGTAGGGTGACACACACACCCGGGGGGCAGAGGGAGCAACCACCTCCTAGGGTGGGGGCTGGGCGAGGGGCTGGACGGTTCCTTCCAACCTCCTGGACACACGAGGACCCTGGACCCCAAAGGTCTGGCATTCTGAAAGGTCATGGTTGTGGCAATTTTATATCTGCATCCATGTTTGAGCACCGACTACATACGCAGCATCCAACAGCACCGTGCTGACCGGGCGGTTAACCCATTTTTGAGGGTGCAGGGACTTGTCTGAGGTCCCCACTGGTAAGTGGCAGGGCTGCGATCCCACTCTGTGCTGACTGGGGCCACAGGGAACTGACCCCACAGTCCAGTGTCCTCATGCCCCACCCCACGTGGGCTAGGGGAGGTGGCGGCAAGGGGCTGCAGTGGGTCCTCGATTGGAAAACCAGGGGCCTTACAGCCAGTGAGCCCTCGGTCCTGAATTCTCCACAGAAGTTGTCAGATCACGGGAAGGAAGTCCCACTCTGGCCCCTGTCTCCAAGACCCTTCCACGCTCCGAAGACAAGAGCGCCCAGTGTCCCTGGGGACGCTAGGAGGAGCAGCCCCTGGAAGCCGAGTCAAGAGGCCAGCACAGGGCCCAAGAGGGGCTGGGGTCCCGGACACTCCAGAAGCCACAGCCAGCCCTCTGCCTGAGGTGACAGGGAGCTCTGGCTCCAGCCACAGATGCAGTAACTTGGGAAGGGGCAGCCCTGGGTACAGGGTTCCTGCCCCTCGTCCCAGCTCTGGTCCAGGCAGTCCTTGGGTTCAAGTCCAAGCCAATCCCAGCTCCAGGGAGCCTCCTAGGTTCCTCAGGAGTCAGCAGGCAACTGAACAGTCACGTCACAAAAGTACAATCGGTCAACGGATCCATGAAAACATGTTCAGCATCTCTAGCAACTAGAGAAATGCAAATCAAAGCTACACTGAGATTCCATCTCACTCCAGTCAGAACGGCAATTATCAAGAACACGAGGAACAATAAATGTTGGCAAGGATGTGGGGAAAGGCACACTCACACATTGCTGCTGGGACTGCAAATTGGGGCAACCCTCTGGAAAGCAGTATGGAGATTCCTCAGAAAACTTGGAATGGAGCCACCGTTGGACCCAGTTATCCCATTCCTCAGAATAAAGACTTAAAATCAGCATACTACAGTGACCCAGCCACATCAAATTTTATAAGAGCTCAATTCACAATGACCAAGCTATGAAATCAACCAAGGTGTCCATCAACAGATGAATGGATAAAGAAACTGTGGTACATATACACAAACGAATATTACTCAGCCATAAAGAAGAATGAAATTATGGCATTTGCTGGTAAATGGACGGAACTGAAGAATACCATGCTAGGAGAATTAAGCCAATCCCATAAAACAAAGGCAGAATGTTCTCTCTGATATGCAGATGCTAACACACAATAAAGAGGGGGAGGGAAGAATACAAGGTTATTGGATTAAATAAAGAGGAATGAAGGGAAGAGTGGGGGATGGGAATAAGAAAGTTAGTAGAATGAATCCCACGTAACTTTCCTGTGTTCACTATGAATCCACAAATATACGACTAGTGTAACTCCACATCATGGGAACAACCACCAGAATATACAAACCCCATATACGGATACTATGTCAAAATACACTCTACTGTCATGTATATATAAAAAGAAAACCAAATAATAATAATAATAATAATAATAATAATAATCAGCAGGCCTTTCTGGAATCCTGGACAGACCAGAGCCAGGGACCCAGGCGTCGGAGTCCCCGGTCTGCTGGCCTCTCTCCGGCCTGCCTGCTCTAGGCTCCATGGGTTGATCACCCCCCCACCCATACCTCTAGCCAGGCTGCCAGGTCCAGTAGAATCCCCCCGACTTTAGGAGCTACAGGGGAGATGGAATGCCCACCTCTGCTGTGCACGCCCCCTCCAGACCCAGAGTGGACACCATTCAAGGTTCCTGTTCGAAAAGAGGGACAGAATAGAGGAACCTGGCCTCCTCCCTGGTCAGTGCAGCCGGGGGCCCCGGGGCCAGGGTTGGCAATGCCAGCAGACTCCACCTGGCCTCCCTCACCTGGGCTCCCTTGCCCTATCCCTGAGAGACGGGGGAGAGGGCAATCCCACTCCCAGGGTCAGGCAGGACACGAGAGGTGTCAGGTAGCCGGGGTGGACATCCCACCCCCAAACCCTGACAGTTCCAAAGATGCCCGCGAGTCTGGTAACGTCTGGTAACCTCGGCTTCCCCATCTGTAAACAGAGGCCATCGCAGTCCCCTCCAGAACCCCCGACTGTGGACGGAGGGGACAAGCGAGCAGGCAGACACGGGGCCTGGAGGATGGGAATTCTCCCCAGCAGCTGGGCCACCCCAGGTCCTGCTGAGCTGCCCCCAGGCTCCCACTCCCAGTGCCCCACCTCCACGGATTCAAGGTGGGGGAGGAGCTGGACTTTAAAATAAAGTGAAATTTGCTTCTCATTAAAATGAAGTTTGTCACCTCGATCATAAATTGTCCTTCTCAGCTGCAGAAAAAGGTCCATTAACACATTTTTTTCCTTTCTCCAAATGAGGCGAGAGTGGGTAGATTTGAAAATCCCTGTGGACATTGAAAAAGCCAGAAAAGTACCCCCCTAAAGAGCCCCCCAGCAGCCAAAAAAAAAAAAATCATTGTAATTATCTGTCTGGGAGCGGGCTCAGGGAGAAGCCTTAGCATGGCTCGTTAAGGCGCTAATTAGCAGGAACCAGCTTCAGCTCTGGGGACTGGGGGCTGGGGAGTGGGCTTCAGCCTCTTCCTCCCTCCTGCCACCCCCTACCTTCCACCCACTCAGCCTCACCTGGTTTATGGGCATTTGCTCTCAGGTGAAATCTGATTAGGAGCTAAGGAGGTGTCCCCCGTGGCTGCAGAGCACAAGCTCATGAAGGCAGGAAACGGGTGGAGGCCAGGGCAAGGGCTGCTGCTCTGGAGACCTAGAGCCCAGGTCCCTGCAGCAGCCCATCCCTCAAGCCCAGGGGCCCAGAGACTCGGGCCCTGGGAGGCCTGGACACAGAATGGACAGCCTGGAGCAGCAGGCTGTGGAGGAAGGAGGTCGTCTGGAGCTCCAAGCACTTTTAATTCCAGCACTAACACAACACAACCAGCCAGGCGGGGCAGCTCGCACCTAGGATCCCAGCTACTCAGGAGGATGAGGCAGGAGGACCACAAGTTCAAAGCTGGCCTGGGAAATCTATTAAGACCCAGTTTCAAAATAACTTGCAGAGGCTGGCCTCGAATTTGAGATCCTCCTACCTCTGCCTCCTGAGTCACCAGGATTATACTGTCTCCAATTTTTAAAAAAAAATTAACAAGGGCTGGGGATGTAGCTCAGTGGTGAGCACCCCTGGGTTCAATCCCCAGTACTGCCCGTAAATAAATAAATAAAACGGGGCTGGGATTGTGGCTCAGTGGTGGGGCACTTGCCCAGCACGTGGGAGGCACTGGATTCGATCCTCAGCACCACGTGAAAATAAGTAAATAAAATAAAGGTATCGTGCCCATCTACAAATAAATATATAAAAATAAATAAGTAAGACAATTTAATGAACACCAACTCTGTGCTCAGCTTGACCTAACTGACTCACAAATTGAGTCAATTGATCCACGACACCAACCCCACTTTGCGGATGGATGGGCAGGCTGGCGGCATGCTAGCAGGTGAGATGTGAACGGAGACAGGCCACACTGAGCCCCATCCCTGCTCCCCACTATCCTGGGAGCCCTCCACCCAGCCTGACTCCAGCCCCACATCCCTTGGCACAAGGCTCCCATGTTCTCCTGGGGGCACCTCTAGCACCAGCTGCCCTGTGACTTGCCCACTGCACAGATCTCTGCCTGGGGCCCAGCATGGGGGAGCAAGGAGCCAGGGCAAGCGTCTCTCCATCGCCCTCGTAGCCCTGCCAAGTGATGTGGGTGCCAGCCGGGCCCTGGAGCCTCTGCCCAGGCTGAGGTGCTCCTCCCAAACCCTCAGAAGGGGTCTCCCAGGGACAGCTGTCTGTCTATATCCTGCCTACTCAGGGGGTCCCTGGGCCTCCCAGCCCTCCCCTAAGTCCTGAGAACACCCTGAGGCTCCCATGGGTCCCCAACACCTCCCTCCTCGACCCCTAGCTCCATGCCCTAAAGGGGCTGCTGAGCCACTTCTGGGAGGGGGAGCTGCTCAGGGAGGGGGCTCAGGCGCTGATCCTGCCCTGCCAGGCCCCCTGGAGACCCTCTCTGGAGACAATGGGCCAGAGGCCTGGAGAGCCCTGCTCTGCCCTGTCCAGTGTCCCAGTCCAGGGGGGCAGTGAGAGTGTGCGGGCAGCATGCCTCAATTCCCTGGAATGTCCTCTCGAACCCCAACACTGAGCTGACTCTGCACCACCTCAGCGCCCCTGGACCCTGCCCCAGAGAGCCCAGGCCTCCAGCTGAAATCACACAGCAAGTCACAGCCACACGGGGACTGGATCCAGCAAGGAGAGGAGGGCCCCGGGCCAGATGCTTATGTCCCGCACTGTCTTATCTCCCAGAACTGAGGACAGCTAGGAAGACCTTATCCTGCCCCTCTCTCCACCAGGAGGTCTTTCTTTATCTCCTGGGCCATGCTTGCATAGTTCCAATGACAGCAAGCTCACTACCACACAAGATAGCCCGTCCATCTGCGGCTCTAACTGAGAGCCTCCACCTTGGACTCGGCTCTGCCCTGGGGCAGTGGGTGCCCACCACAGACCAGGGGAAGGGTTCAGCTCCTGAGAGATTTCTAGACAGCAAGCGTTACCCCTGAACCTGCTATTCCTCGGATGTTATGTCCCAGTCTTCCTGCCTGCCACCTCCTGTTGATGTCCCTGTGGGTCAAGGTGGAGCTCAGTGTGAAGCAGACACTGGTGGCAGCTTGAAAGCCAGTCCCTTACTCTCTCTGACATGAGACAACTTAAGTAAACCTCTGATTCCAATGGCTCTGGCAACATGGACCAACCACACCCAGCCCTAGATAGGGCCATGCACACCAGATATGATCAAGCCACTCCAGAAATCCCCTCCTCCATATCAGACTCATTGCTCCTTATAATGCAGCCTTGTACACCTGTGCTGAGGCTCTCCAGTACTCTCCCCTATGTCTGTGTCTCTCTAGGCTCACACCAACACTGTGGGAGTGAATCTCCTGTTGCCCATTGCTAAAGAGTTGGTCTTCTAACTCTGAAAATGTCTCCCTGCCAGCCCCAAGGTAGGCCCCCACCCAGAGGCCGCTAAACCCTGGACAGTGCAGGCACCCCACTATCCCCCAGATGCCTAATTCCAGGCCTCTGACCTCCATCAGCCTCCCTACCATTCCCTCACTAGCACACTGGCTGCCCCTGGGCCCCAGGCCTGGAGAGTCACAGCCCATTCCTCCCTCCCTCCCGATGTCCCAGCCGCCGCCTCTGTGGGCCCATTTGACGGTGCGCGCATCTGTCAGCCCGTGGCCGCCACTGCCACGGCTGTTTCTAGGGAAACAAGACTCCATTTATGACATTATCAAAAAGTCCAGTCCCTCCCGCCCCTACCCCGCCTCCCTTTATGGGGACCCAGATTTGGGCTGTAAATATTACCCGTCTCCCCTCAGGTTCTAACAGGCCCTGAATACCTGCTGTTCCCGAGGTCGCTGCAACCCCGACCCCACAGCCACAGCTGTCTGGGCCCTCCAAGGGGGTCGGCATCCCCACCACACCCAGGGCCATGGGACAGTCCCCAGCCTGCCCTCCACCCACGCACCCCTCCTGCCCTAGTTCAGGATCTGCTCATGGTGGAGGTGGTCTGGGGCAGGTCACTGTCCAGGGCTTCGGCAGGAGGAGGGAAGGGAGCTGACCTGCCGAGCCCCCAGCCTGGGGCCCCAGATGACAGGCCCCTTACCTACCAGCGACCCAGTCCTCCTCCAGCCTCACAGGGAGCTGGAGTCCGGGGGAGGAAACGGGACCTCTGCCTGCGGTGGCGGCACAGCGGTGGCTCTGTGGGGAGCCAGGTGGTCAGATCCATGGAGGGCACAGCCCGTCCCCACAGCCCAGCCCCCAAGGCCGCAGGGGGGAGGGCTGACACCTCCTAGATATTTTACACGTTTTAATGAATTTCTATTTTACAGACAAGACTGAGGCACACCGAGGCCACCCAGCGGAGAGCCAGGATTCAAAGCCAAGCAGGATGGCCCCGGAGCCCAGCCCCAGAGCTCGGCTGAGAGCAGCCAGAGTCCGGCAGGTGTGGCATCCTCAGCAGAAGCCCACCCTGCAGAGACGGCCCTCAGCCGAGACCACTCAATGGGTGCAAGCCAGGCCCACAGGAGCCATTAGGTAGCAGCCAAACCCCTCCGGGACACCATCCTCCCCAGGGACAACCAACAGGCACCAAGCCTCACAGGGTGACAGCTGAGTGCCTCATTTCCCCAGCCTCAAGCCTGAGTCACAGTGGGGACGGTGAGGATCCAATGCCCATGATTTGATCAACCATCAAGTAAGGGGCGAGTGTACGTGGCGGTATGTTATCGATGCTGGTGTCCTCACAGTGGGTCTGACGTCACACCCCACAGGACAGGCACGTTCACTCCCCAGGCCTAGGACACTTGGGGCATTTCATCACTCTCTGGGCCTATGACACTGTATTAGTGTCCCAGGGCTGCTGTCACGAATTACCACAGATTTGGTGGTTTAAAAACAACAGAAATTGGGCTGCGGTTGTGGCTCAGCCGTAGAGCACTCACCTAGCATGTGTGAGGCCCTGGGTTCGATCCTCAGCACCACATAAAAATTAAAAAAGTAAAACAAAGATATTGTGTCCATCTATAACTAAAAAAATTTTTTAAATTTTATTCCTCAAGGTTCTGAGGCCAGACTATGAAATGAGTTTCCTGGGCCAAAGCCCTGGTACTGGCAGGCCTGGTTCCTCCATAGGCTCTAGGGCCACATCCATTCCTGGCCTCTTCCAGCTTCTGGGGGCTGCTGGTGGCTACGGGCCTTCTTTGGCTCATGGCAATATCACTGTCTCCCTGGTCACACGGCCTCCTCCTCCTCTTAAATGAACACAAGTAAATGCAGCCAGGGCCCAGATAATCCAGCGTAATCTTTCCATCTCCAGGGCCTGAGCCCAATCACCCGTGCAAAGACCTTTCCCATACAAGGTCACTGTCATGGGTGCCAGGGATTAGGGCCTGGATATCCTTGGGAGCCATTATGTAGCCTTCCATGGTCACCAACCACCTTCTAAACACCTCCTCCTGGACAAAGGGGCATATGGGGCTTCCCACGGTCACAGCTGAGATCCTGGCCCCCAGCCCCCATCGGCAGGCAGAGGGAGCCTGTCTTCCCAGCCGCCCAGCCCAACACTGTAGGGTCCACCCTCTGGCCAGGTTCACTCCTGACAAAGCTTCCTCCAGCCACGAGGTCCCCTCTCCCTGTTCCTCACTCAGGCCAGGCTTGCCCCCACCTGGGAGCAGAGCACGTGGCCTCTGCCTCCAAAGCTCTCTCCAGGTATCCCTGGGGTCCTTCAGGTCTTTACCTCAAAGTCACCACCTCTGAGACCCTCCCCACCCCTGACATTTCCTTCCCACTGCATTCTCTCTTCCTTGACATTATCTAACATGGTGTGGACTTGGCTTATCTGTCTTGTTGATTGTCTGTCTCTCCTAAGCTCCATGGTGACGGCCTCCCAGACCCTGGACCACAGGAGCCCACTAACTGCTCACCATCCACTCACCCACGAGCAGGGTGGAGCCAGGCACAGGAGGTGCGGGGCCCGTGGTGGACCACACACAGCCCCTGACCAGGACTGTCCAGGATGCTAAGCCCAGCAAGGAAGCCCAGAGTGGCAGGGAGCCCAGAGGCGTGGGGGTGGCCATGCTGAGGAGGACTTCCCAGGACAGGGAGGGGTTCACCAGCAGGTGAGGAGACCGCTTCACACCCTGCAGGAGGAACCACAGGCACAAAAACCAGGAACAAAGTGGTGTGTCCTGGGTTGTGGGAAGGCCCAGGGTGGGAGGCTAGTGGAATGGAACAGGGACTAGGTTTGAAGGGCCTTGGAGAGCAGGTCAGGGCTGACCTCCCCTGTGGGCCATACTGGGCCTCTGACAGGTAGGACGTGGAAGGCCTATGGGTCGGACGCTCCCCATCTAGGAGGCCTGGACGAAGCCCGGATGTGCAAAGGGGGTGAGGCCCACCCCACACCAGGGTAAGGGGCTAGAAATCCCCCAAACTGCAGCTCAGCCAGGCAGTTTCTCAAGCCTGTGTCATGGTGGAGCCCCAAATGCCCAGGCCTGGTGAGGAGGAGACCTGGGCGAAATGGAACCACACAGCTGGTAATACAGCACCAGACGGTGCAGGGGCAGGAGCCGTCGTGGCCCTACGGAAGGAATCACGACCCCTTAAATTCCTAAGTTGAAGCTCCAACACCTAATGCGGGAAAGGTTAAATGAAATCATAAGGGTGGAACCCTGATCCAATAGATTAGTGTCTTTCTAAGAACAGACATCAAATCTGTGTGTGTGTGGTGTGTGTGTGTGTGGTATGTGCACAGCAAGAGGTGGTCATCTGTGAGCCAGGAAGAAAGCCCCCACCAGAACGCAGTTGCTCTGACACCCTGATCTCAGACGGTTAGCCCCTCGAACTGTGGGGAAATAAACTCCTGCTGTTTAAGGCCTGGCTCTGGGGTGAGTTGGAGCAGCCAAGGGGGCTGAGGCAGATGGCGGAGTCGAGGAGAGCTTCCTGCAGGGACCAGGCTTGGGCTGCCGCAGGGCGTGGAGACAGTCCCGGTATGGCTCAGTCCTGCAGCCCGCAGACCCCCATGGCCTCTCCGGGATTTACTTTTTCTGCTGTGGAACGCAGAAACAGTCCCCAGATGATGGGACGTTTCATCTTCCATCAAGTCCAGCCAGATCCCCGAAGGCAGGGAGAAGAGGCAGGAATGTTCCGGCTCCGGAGCACTGGATTCCAGCTTCCCCTGCCACGGCCATCAGAAGTACCTCGGCCTGGCCAGAACCAGCTGGGAATCCACAGCTAAGGCCTCCCCACAACCCGGCTCCCACCCCCAGGAAGTCGGAACCCAGGCTGGGCTCCGAGTGACAGAGAGGATCAGGATCCGCAGAAGAAGGAAGATCTATAAATAAATATACATTTTTATGAGACATGTTTAATTAAAGTAGATAGAAATTAATTTGCTTTAAGAAAATTAGAAGTGCCCTAGAGGATTTCAGAAGCAGGGCAAGAGTCCCTGAATCCAGGAGCTCTTCAGAAGGGTCTGGCATGGGGGATCACCCTAGCCACCATATGTGACATCCTCAGTAGGATACCCCACACTGGACATCTATGCATACCACACACTGGACATACCATCCATCGTGTTCACATGGAGATGGCAGGTGTGGTCAGCCCCATTTTGCCAGGTGGAAACTAAAGCCCAAAGGGGAAAATGATTGACCCAAGGTCACACAGCATATCTGTGGAAGTCCCCATGAGAAGCTGCTAGTCCTTTCTGCCAACCCTGAGCATTTTATTCACCTAAATGGCTCAACATGCCCAATACTCCTCGCCCTCGATGCCCTGGCCTGAGCTGCTACTCCCCAGGCTTCTCCCATCTGCAGGGTGGGGGCCCTTGCACTGTGACAATCTGGCTCCTCCGAGGCCTGGCAAGGGGAAGGCGGAGGCAAGCAGCCTGGGGGTTGGGGACAGGAGCCAGAAAGGGAAAGGACCCGAAATCAACAAGCGTTCCAGAATTTTAAGCAGTTTTTGGAGGAAAACGAGGAACAGGTTCAGCTGTTGCAATTTGCTCCAGGGGAAAATTATGTTCCCGCGCTCTATTATACAGAACAGAAGGAACATTTGGTGGGTTGAATACTTGTTAATTTATTTCTCTGTTTGTTAATGGGCTTGCCACGCGCTCATGCTCAAGCGCGTACACACACACACACACACACACACACACACACACACACACACACGTCAGCAGGAGGCACCCTGCTCCCCGCCCGGGTCTTCCTGCCACTTCCCTATCAGGTGGCACTCAGGTTTTTTGCTCTCTCCTCTCAACACCAGGGGTCTAGAAGAAGGCCACCCACAGTTTAGGGCCAGTGAGTCCCCCAGTCTCCTCATCTGAAAAACAGTCTGGCAATGAGGCGCCCTGACATGCCAAAGGCTTTGACCTTGAAGAAATGTGACCAGCCATGAGAAGTCCTTTTGAGTGTCCTCAGACACGCAGTAGGTCCACATGCTAACCAAAGGGATGATGCTGTCCTTGGATGGCTCATTGGAGCCTCAAACAGAGCAAGTCCAAACCAGATCCTGACATTTCCACCCACCCCAGAGTCCCCAAACCAGAAGATGGTGCCACCCCGGGACCAAGACTCAGACCAAGCCGACCTCACCTGACCCAGACTATCAGCCTTCACACCAGCGCCACCCTCCAGCATGAGCCCCAGTCCTGCAAGGCCACCCAAGCCACGACTCCGCCCTCTCCTCCCCTTGCCCGGCCCCCTCCAGCTCGGTGTCACCTCTTCAGAAAGGCCTGCCTGGGCCCTCCCGGGAGACTCTCGCCCATCCCCAGTCACTCCCTATCCCATGGCCCTGTTTATTTCCCTCCCAAGATGATCACAGTCCCAGGTTACCCAAAATATTTGTCATTTGATTTCCCTCCAACATGAAGGGACACCAGCTCCAACATGAAGGGACACCAGCTGAGGGCCGGAGCAGTTTTAAGATGATCTAGGTGCAATGTCCCCAGAACCTAGAGCAGCGCCTTCGTCCACCGTCGACAGCGGATGAGTGAAAGGGCAGATCTGCTCCAAACCAGAGGGGGTGGTGAGAGGGGCTCCCTGTCCCCAGGATGGCCTGTGCAGCTGCGGCCTTGCTGCCCTTTCGGCTCAGCAGAGGGACAGGTGGGGAGGAGGTGCACAGGGTTCGGACCCGGGTTCTCTAAACAGCGTGGTGAGGCAGTTTCAAGGAAGCAGAGGCCCAGCCACCCTGTGCCCCCTGCGTGACTTAATTATGTCTGAGAACCATTACAGGACGCATCCTCTGGGGTGATCGGAGATCCTGCTCTCAGGGCACTAGAGGATGATGGTGAAGCAAAAGGGAATCCCTGTCGGAAGACACCAGACAGTGGGAGTTGCCCAGGGAGCCGCGGTCAGGCAATAGGGAAGTGAGAGCCCTGCCCTCCAGAACCCAGGGCTCTGCTCTATCGCTGGCCCAGCCCCGGCTGGGAGTGGGAAGTAGAAGGCAGGAAGCTTTCTGAGTTGTGTTCACTCATGCTCCTGTGTGTGAACCGACCTCACCTCCCCGTTCCCCAGGTTCTATACACACACATTAGGCGGCTGGGAAAAGTGGCCAGACAGGGACACAGCTGTCCCCTCCCCACCTGGGCCTGGGGCAAGGGAGTGAGGGAGGAGGCAGGTACCCCAACGGGTAAACTGAGGCATGCTGAGAGCCAGCCAGTCTGGACCCTCCCTCGGGTGATCTGAAATAGGGGGATGGACAGGTCTAGGTCTAAGAAGGTCCCAAGAGGAAGAGGTGGCCCAAGTGGCCGAGGAAGAGCATTTCCCTACCCAGATCCACCTCTAGGCACCGCAGGTAGGAGGAAGCCGGACTCAGGAGGCCGAGGGGGCTCTAGGGACAGATGCAGGGGCACCCAGTCGCATGCACACTCTCAAACTCACTTGAGAGAGGTTGTCCCTGAAGGGCCAGAGCCTAGAGGTGAGGCCATCCCAGCAGAGACCCTGCCAGGGCCCAGCGGATGAAGCATGGCACTGCGACAAGCCAAGGTGCCTTCCCCTTCCACGGTGCACATTAAGAATTATTCCTCTCAGGAGCAAACAATTTGTTACAATATCCACTGCGCGCGTTTCCGCTGGCGCCCTCCCATCCATCCTGGATTAATCCCGGAAGTCACTCCCTTCATTGAGGACATGCCTGAGTGTGCCTCCTCTTTTATTAGGGAAATTTTTCATTGTTTTGAGGAGCTCATAGGTTTTAATTTGGGGCAGAGATGTTAAAGCCTCCCTCAGTGGCTCAGAGGCACGGTAGACTTGTGGCTGAGAGGGTCCCCTGGACCCCCAGGCCTGGTCAGAACTGGTGGGGGCCACCAGACTCCACCATGGAGGTGAGCACGGCACCTCCCTTCCCTCCGAGGACCAGGGACTCAGACCCCAGTGCTGTGTGGCAGCAGGTCACCCCTCAACCTCCCCAAGTCTCCCTGTGAGGCGAAGGTAGGCTGCATACATGGGTGTCACCTGCTGAGTCCTTCCAGGGACATCATGGCCCCTAATCACCACAGCCCCGGATTACAGCATGGACCACTGAAAAAGTGTGAGGCTTGAGGTTCAGGTCTTAAACAGGCCCCGCCCCCGCCAAGCCTTGCCTCCAGCTCCTTAGAATGAATGAGGAGCTCTCAGACAAGCAGAGTTCAGAGCAGCGTGACTCGTGCCAGTTTGAAGGGACCGGCTAAGGGTGAGTGGGCAGCCCCAGCCCACTCCAGAGCCCTCCCACAAGTAGCGGAGCCCCGGATCCTAAGTTCTGGCAGAAGGCTGCCCCCTTGCATCTCCATAGGCACGTCATCCAGCTCTGGTGGCTGCCTCCTCCCCGGCCTGGCACCAGACCTCTGGCCCCCATCTGAGGCCCGGAGTCTGGGAAGCCCTGTCCACAGGTACTTCCCTGAACCCCTGCCTCGCCCCACAGGGCCCCAGTCGGATCTATGCTGGGGAATGTTTGTTGCCCGGCCGCCTCATGTCAGAAGACAACTGTCCCAACCCCCGCCCCTCATCCCCCACTCCAAGCAGGGCTGGAGCCCTCTGACCCCAATACCAGCCCTCCCCTCACCGCCAGCTTCTCCTGGCAACTCACACCCTTGAACTTGCTCCTCTAACCTGTTTTTTGTTTTTTTTTTTTTGCTCACTACATTCCCAACCAGGCACACCCTCTGCCACTCCTCCCCCAGCCCTGGCTTCCCCAAATCGTCCTGAACCCTAAGGACAAGACTGCTCCAGAGAACCCTCCCTGAATTCTCTTACCCCTTTTCCTTTTCTGGGGTTCCCATCATTTCTCTTGGTCCTTATGTTGCTACCAGAAGCAGGGACCATGTCACCTACTCATTCTGAGCCCAGGCAAAGCCCACTGGATACTCAAGAAAGGATGGGATCATTAAATGTTCAGGAAGAGGGAATAGGGGACTCCCACTGATGGAGTGCAGCACCTCTGTGAGGCAGGAATCCCTGTGCCCATTATACAGATGGGGAGACTGAGGCTAAAGAACTGAATCATGAACCAAAGCATCAGGAGGGATGGGAACCATTCCCACCAAACAGTGATACCGAGATGCTGTCCACAAGTCCATGTGCCACATACAAGACCCACCAGCCCTGGGCCCAGCACGTCCACACATGCTATGCCATCTGACCCTTACCACCCCTCAGGAAGGTTATCTATGTCACTCAAGAGGCAACAGAGGTCCAGAGAGGCTGGGTCACTTGCTCAAGGCCACACAGTAAGGGGCAGGGCTGACTTGAATCCAAATTTTCTCAGCTCCCAGCCTGGTCAAAGCAGCTGATCACCCTCGGGTCTTTAGGGCCCACCCTCCCCGGGTTGCTGGCTGGCCTTTCCTATCCCCAACCAGCACGTCACCCTCTCCTAATTATCGCCCCAGCCCAGGGCTCCCGGGAGCGCCTGCATGACTGGTTGGTTGGCCTTTTGGAGGGGCCGGCCTCTCAGTCCTGCGTATTTACACAGAAGCCTCGGCCGGGAAGGCTCCGGAAAGTAGGACACACGGGGAAGGAGGGGAGGGCAAGTGTGGGCTGCAAACACTCGGCCACCCTCCACGCCACCCGCCTGGACAGAGGAGCCACTGTGTAACACCGTCTCCTCAAATGACCTTGACAACTGCTGGGGGCAGTCCCCGAGCACGGGGTAAAGGCCTGGGCTGTCCACTAGGGGAGGGCCTCCTCCTCGCCTAGGGACCTGGAGGGCCCCAGGGGACAGCCCCTATTTAGCATCCAACCCTCTGTGCTAAAGGTCGCCTCACCTCTGCATCTGAACAGGGTGATCCCAGCTGCCTCCCAGCCACTGTGAAGACACAAGGAGCCCAGGGTCACGCACAATGCGGGTGCATGCAGGGGAACCCTGGCAGGTCTGAGGTGGCACCTCTCCTGGGAGACCCAGCAGACACCCAGTCCAAACCAGATGGAGCAAAAGTCTCCCAGGTAGCCTCTGGGTAGCACCAGGATGAAAGGCAGGGGATTGACCAACAAACACCAACCATCCCGGGATGCCACCAGGACTGTGGGGTTAGGGTTGCGGTCCCACTGGCATGGGCTACCTGGGAGCCTGGAGTCTCAAGAGCCCAGGCGATGCTAAACCCTCAGCCAGGCTGGTTGCTCCTGGGCAGAGTCCAGACCATCACCACCATGCAGGGTCATCAGCACACCCTGTTCCCACTCCACCCGGGCCCAAGTGGGAGGAGCTGCCCTGCCCCCTGCAGGAGTGCCTCCCTCTGACCAGGGTAGCCCTGCTCCCACCCAGCTCAGACAGGGTGTCCAGAAAGGTCAGACTGAAAGCAATACACGCACTGCATGGACAAAACCTAGAGTCAAGCAGGGACAAGAAAGAGCCAGCAGTGCTGGGCGCGGTGGCACACACTATAATCCCAGTGGCTCGGGAGGCCAAGGCAGGAGAATCCCGAGTTCAAAGCCAGCCTCAGCAACTCAGCAAGGTCCTAAGCAACTCAGTGAGACCCTGTCTCTAAATAAAATATAAAAATGGCTGGGGATGTGGTCAGTGGTTAAGTGCCCCTGGGTTCAATCCCCAGAACCAAAAAAAAAAAAAAAAATAGAAAGAGCCAGCATCGCAGAGAAGCCGGGAAGGTCCACGCAGGCTAAGGGAAGGGTGCGCTGTGGAGGACAGAGTGGCCGTGGAGGGCACTGGTGGGCTCAGGAGGGGGCTGGAGGGGCAGGGCTGAGGACTCTTCCCTGCCCTTCCCGTCCACCTCCCCGGCCCACCCATTACACACAGCCTGTCCTCCGCCTTGAGGCGGGGTGCCCTCTCCAGCACCCCACCCACCTCTGGCTGCAGCTCGGCTCCACTCCAAGCTCAGGCAGCCCTTTCATTATTCAGAAGAGCCTCTTGACTGAAAAGGCCTCCAAGGCGTCTCACCAACAAGTCCTTTAATTGGGAAGTTGTTAACTTCTCCAAGAGGAATTTTAATTTTGCTTCCCCACTGGCTCCTCTCCTTGCTCCTGGAGGCTAAAGCCACGTACTTGGCCCCACCCACACCCCTGTCCCCGCAGGGGAGCTGCCCTGAGGCAGAGGCAGGACAGGCAGCATGCTGCCCCTGGCCACCTGCAAAACCCTGGCCCCCACTCACTGTGGGAAGGCCTCCCTGTGTCCCTAGGGACAGCACCAAGCCTAGCACCTACGGCCACACTAATAAACATTTGCAGAGTGAATAAATGAAAGATAAACAAAAACACCTTCCCATCCTTCTCTCCTTTGAGCCTAGCCAAGGTCTGTGATCAAAATCAACCAGCACGGGGCTGGGGCTGGGGCTGGGGCTCAGCGGTAGAGCGCTCATCTAGCACGTGCAAGGCCTTGGGTTCGATCCTCAGCACCATTTTTAAAAATAAATAAACAAAATAAAGGTATTGTGCCCAACTACTTCTAAAAAATAAATATTAAAAAAAAAACCTGACCAGCGGGATAAGGCTTAATTCACAGTCAGGTAGACTGAGGCAGAGGTGAGACACTGCCCAGGGCACATGGTTAGTGGATGGCAGAGTTTGGGAGCTAGTCCTCCCAACTGAATCCCTTCCCTGCCTTTCACCAGAGGATCCTGGGACTGGATTAAGAACCATGAACCTCACCAGGTATGGTGGTGCACACCTGTAATCCCTCCCAGGGGCTTAGGAGGCTGAGGCAGGAGGATCGTGAGTCCAAAGCCAGCCTCAGCAAAAGTGAGGCACTTGGGGCTGGGGATGAGGCTCAAGTGGTAGCGCGCTCGCCTGGCATGTGTGCGGCCCAGGTTCAATCCTCAGTGCCACATACAAACAAAGCTGTTGTATCCGCCGAAAAACTAAAAAATAAATATTAAAAATTCTCTCTCTCTCTCTCTCTCTCTCTTAAAAAAAAAAAGTGAGGCACTAAGCAACTCAGTGAGTCCCTGTCTCTAATAAAAAAAAAACAACAACAACAAAAAATAGGGCTCAGGATGTAGCTCAGTGGTCAAGTGCCCCTGTGTTCAATCCCTGGTAACTCACCCCAAAAAAAAGAACCGTGAACCTGTGTCCCTGAGCCCCAATGCACAACCCACGAAGAAACAGACCTCCAAGAAGCCCCAATCCAGGCCTGCTGTAGGGATCTCCCTGAATGTCCTGACGCTGGGTGATCTTGATGCTCCACTTGGACACTTGAACACCTCAAGACAAGAGATGCCCACCAGGCCCAAAGACACGGGGTCGTCGGGAGACCATCCAATGCTGTGGAAATTACAGCTCTACTTCCCTGCATCATGGGCTCCCTGTGTCCCCTCAAAATTTATGTGTTGCGTTCTAACCCCCACTACCACAAAAATGTGACCTCACTTGGAAATTGAGTCATTGCAGATGTAATTAGCTTATTAGGAGGAGGTCACACTGGAAAAGGTAGGGCCCTTAATTCAATACAACTGGTGTCCTTCTAAGAACAAGTGTGGGGACAGTCTAGGCAATTTGGCCATGTGGCACCCGGGAAGGCACCATGTGAAGAGACACAGGAGAAACCAGAGATAGGCCTGGGACAGACCCTCCCCTCACAGCCTCAGAAAGTGCCAGCAGACACCTCAGTTCAGACTTGAGAGCTGCGGAACAGTGGGACAATGATTTTCTGTTGTTTAAGGCACTGAGACTGCGGTTCTTTGTTACGGCAGCTGTTACAAACTGATACACCCTCAACCTGGGTTGGGTGCCAACTCGTCCCTTCACTGGTTGTTTGATTTGACAAGCCCCCACCCCTCTCTGAACCTTGCTTTGTTCACATTATCCCCAGAACACTTCTTGGCATACAATAGGTGCTCCATAAATGCTCTTGGAAGGATGAACACATGATGATATCCCTCTGTCACATGGCTGTGATAAGGACAAGATCAAGGAAGGGCTATGCTCCAAAAATACTAAAGCCCTCCACACCTGTGGTGACAGCCGATCAACAGCCACACACACCGGGGCCACAGCCAGGTCCTGGGTGTAAGGGGTGTCTCTGCGTCCCTACCCTGCTCCATGAAGTTACATCTTTAAAGGGACACTAGGAAAGAACAGGCAACAAAACACACCGAGGGGGCTCCCAGCGGACAGAGGTGGCAGCAGGTGAGGTCTGCGCCCATCAACTAGGACACTGCCTGAGGCCCCGACTGCTGCTGGGCCCTGGAGTGGGAAAGGGGAGCTCCCAGATGCCAGCTGCACCTCTGCCCCATAAGGCCTAGATCCTTCCGTGGGCTTCAGGGAGGCAGATTCAGCTCAGCTGGCAGAGGAAAGAGCCACGGCAAGCCACCTCCAAGGCACGGGCTGCCCGGAGGAAAGTGAGGCCCCGTCCCTGCAGGTATGCACATAGAGGTCAGAGGCCCATTCCCAGGGACACCTGCACTCCCCTGGCATGAACTTGATTTGGGCTAAGGAATCCCATCCTTGCTGACCATCACAAAGTGACTGTGGGACTCGTTAATCATTCAGATTCCTGGATCCCCACCCCAACAGGCCTGACGCTCTGGATGAGGAGGTCTGAGTGGCCCCAGAAGACCCCTGTCTCTGATAACATCCCAACCCCCAGAGTTCCATGGTTTGAATGGGATTCCACTTGGGGAGAGCCCTGACATCCACACGTCAGACAGGACAGGACAGGAGAGGGACAGGAGGACGAGGAGGGAAAAGGTGAAGACGAGTTGAGATGACACTGATGAGCTGCAGTCATGACAGGACAGCTAGCCACACGCCACCGGACGTGGAAATGCCAGGGGAAGGTACTGACAGTCACTCGAAGGGGCCAGGGAGGTGGGGGAGTCGGGAAGGGGCACTGGAAGAGGCAGGATTTGAAAACAGCATTCTAGATGGTGGAGATGGGAGATGAGACTGAGCCGGGGGCGGGGGGAAGAGGAGTCACCTGATGGAAAGAAGGGGAGCAGAAACAGTGGACTTGAGCCAGATGGGGGAAAACCTTAAATCACCAGGACAAGGAGTTTGGAATTCAATCCTTAGACAATAAGGAGCCATGGTAGGTCCCTGAGGAGGAGCATGACTGAATCAATCGGCAGAGGAGCTCCTGACCACCGATCCATGACCAATGTCACAGAAGCGCAATGGCAACCTTCAGGCCATGGGAGAAACAGCGGGGAGGGTGAGCTAGCAGCAGTAGATCCTCATGGGCAAGGCTGGAGTAACAGGCCCGCCCATGGGCAGGGAGCGCCCACCGATGGACCACCCTAAGCAATGAGCCCCAGCGTCCTTCTCTACTGACCCCGTCCAGGGGAGAGACTCAAAAAGCCCTGCAGATGCTGGCGACTTCCACACCTGCACAGGCAGCTGCTCCTTTCCCTCAGCGCGGCCTGTCTGCCTGTCTGTCTGCCTGTCTGCCTGTCTGTCTGTCTCCACGCACACATCTGTACATCCTCGTGTGGACTCCAGCACCTCAAACACTTGCAGACAGGAGTCCTGCTTTCCCCCTCCAGGCCCACCAAGTCCCACAGCCCATCCTTCAGCTGCCCCTTCAAAGGACCCTCACTCGAGCCCTATCCCAACCCCGCTCCCAGCCCAGGGTGAACGCAGCTGGGGCCAGCAGATGTACACAGGGGAGGGGCCCCTGCTCCCCTCAGCTCAGGGAATTCTGCCAGAGATAACATGCCAGCCCCAGCCTTCTCCTGTGGCCCTCTGGGTCCCCATCACAGGCCACCCGCCATGGGGGATGAAGGAGAGGCCTATGTGACCAGTGCGAGACCGGGCGTGTGCGTCCTTCCTACAAAGAGACCTGCGCAGGGCTGAGAGCAGAGGGCCCTGATGTGGACACCACTGGTCCTGCTCTGGAGTAGGAGCACCCAGCCTGCCTGCCCTTCCCCCGCCACGAACCTGCCCCTCCCCTTCAAACACAGGAGCACTGACAGAGGGGACAAGGGAGTCAGGGGATGGCAAGAAAAACCCAGGCCTCTCCCAGAGCTTGGCTAAGCCAGGACTCAGCTCCAGCTCTGCACAGCCTCCACGGCTCCCCCTGGCCCACCAGGCCCCCTCCTGGGTCATTACACCCGAACACAACTCCCCTGCTGCTGTGGCTTTGCTTAGACGGGGCCCGACCCCAACCTCAAGCCTAGTCCGCCCATCATACCCTCCATGCGCCCCTGTTCAGTCAGGCAATATTTATAATGACAAAACACTGGGAACCATCAAAATACACAAGGGAGAAGATGTGGATTCGCCGTGGCTCGCCTGGGCTGGAACACTATGCTGCCATTAACAATCCCATTACAGAAGAGTAGTTAATGACGGGAAAACGATCTTGGTATAGAATTAAATGCAGAAGGCAGGTTAGGAAACAGTAAGGACAGCTTGATCCCAATTATGTCATAAATACATATTTTGTAAAAGACTGACGGGCAAAACACCCAAGTGCTCAGATTTCTCTATAGAGAACATATTTTATAACCAGAAAAATAGAATGTTTGAAAAGAACCCTACAGGCCTCGAGGCTCAGCCCAGGTGTCGCCTGCCAGCAGCCCCGCTGAGAGGCACACCCGCCCTGCCTCAGTTCCCCTGCTGGCTCCCTGCACTGAGCGTCCTCAGGTCCTGCACTGCCTGCTGGGCAGAGGCCAAGGTGAGCCACCCTGGCCGCCTCATTCTTCCCTGTCCACGTCTTCTCGCCATCTCCCAACAGCAATTACACGTTAAACTGGAGGGGCCAATTAGCAGCTCAATCTACCCAAGACCAACTAATTAGCAGGAATATTTTGATGGACATAAGTGGACCTCAGAGCAAGGCCCAGTGCCCAGGAAGGAGATGCAGGCATCTGCTCCCACCATGCCCACCAGCTCCCAGGCAGAGGAAGGGCCGGCTGAGCCTCCGCCACACACTGTCACCCAGTGCCTCCGGAGGAGGAGGCCAAGGCCGGTGGCCCCGTTGAGCACTGTGGGTAACATGGCAGTCCAGCGGCCGCCCCACACCTTCCCCACCACTCCTGCTGCTTAACAAACTCAGGCTGCAGCTGCCTCATGAATCCAGGAAGCCAAGAACAGGGAACTGGCTCAGGGTTAAGGTGACTTGTCTAAAGTCACAAGCAAAACAGGGGTCAAGCCTGGCAACAGCTCAGGTCCCCCTCCTTGCCCATCTCCTACCTCGAAACAACACGCTGTAGCTTCCTGTATCCCCTCACGTGGGACATGGAGTGGGAGGGCCTGTCACCTCCCACATTCTGGGTGCCTTTCTCCTCATGATATAGACAAAAAGTCCGTCTGCTCTGATCACACAAAGCCAAGGTCACCTGGCTGCCAGTGCTTATTACACACACACCTGGAGTCTGAGCCTCATCCTGCCCTGAAGGTGTCTAGACCCGCCACTGACTGGACCCATTATACTGCACCCCGGGAGCTGGTGCCAGCCTCCTGACAGTTTCTTGGACCCTGAATATCTCAGCCCACACGCCCCACTTCCTCCTGACCCAGAGTCAAACATACATTTGGTCAATGTGACAGGACCAACGATGTGACGAGTCCTTCACTTGTCATTAGAGACCTCCCTCGCCGCATGGGAACTTATTAGTGAGCTTGTTGGTGAAACCACATCTCTGGGAAGAATGCCCTGGGCCTCCGAGCGGCTGCTGAGCCTTGCCACACAGAGGCTGGGCAGGTGGCACCCTCCTATCCAAGCTCCTGGACTTGACTGCATTTGGGGGAGATGGGAACCTCCAGAAAGAAGGTCGTGAGACAGCCTCCCCTCGAGACCCCAGCCCAGAAGGCTCCTCCACCCCCACTCTGCCCGTGGCCCCGAGTGGCCTCTTACCTCAGGCTGAGCGGAGTCCAGTGAGCACAGTGGGCCAGGGTCAGTTGCCCTCGTTGCTGTGGGCACCAGCATCTCAGGGCCTGTGGGTGCAGAAGGCTGTGGGGAGACAGAGGAAATGGTTAGGGACACAGCAGGGCAGCAGGGGCTCTGGGGGGCTCTGGGGACCACACATGCAAATGATTCTGATCCATGAAAATACGATGCAGCCGGCACACTCAGGATGACACACTGGGGCTTGCACGCTCACACGTGCTCTCACTCCCGAGCACACTCATGGGCACGCAGGCTCTGGAGACTCAGGGTGTCTGCCCCAGGCTGATGGGGTCTGGCTCTGATTCTCCCACCCTGGGCCTGTGGTGTTGGGAGCCTGGCTTTCTGCATCTGTGCCATGGAGATTCCAGGACTTCAGGGAAGAGAAAGGGGACCCGGAGCCTGCAGTACAGCAGGTGTCCAGCAGTGCCACTGCCAGCCTTCCTCTCCAGCTAGGCCCCAGAAACTGGCCCCGGAGCTGGCCCCTCAGATAGGGAGGAGGGACAGCTCCAGAGGCCTGAGCGCCCCATTTCCCAGTCCCCAAGGAGCCCAGCAGCTCCCAGCTAACCTCCCCTTGCCCCAACAGACCAGTGAGGATGCCAGGGAGTCTGGGGACACTGGCGAGGCCCTCAAAGGTACACAGCACAAACCCCAGGTGGAAGGCCAGGGAGGTAGGGGTCTCCCGGCTCTCCCACTTCCTGGCCGTGTGCCTGGGCAACGCTGCTCCCTCTGCACCTCAGTTACCGCTACCTCTCAGACAAAGTCCTGGATGCCTTCCAGAGCCGTGGCTGAGGGGCTCCCGTCAGATCAGTGTTTCTCAAAGCCTGGGACACACACCTCCGGGCTGCATGAGGACTGAGGCAGTGTGCAGACAGACATTTTTATTTTCATAGGTATGTGTTTATTTTTCTGTGTATTAGGAAAAAACATGACAGGCACATCACAGATGTGATTTCACGGCTGTGTGGCTTTGGGACAAGTGTGGTGATCCACCTTCAGATGTGAGCCAGCGCAATGACAAAGATCAAGAAGCTACAAGTGTAGGTGGGGCCAGAGGTGGCTGCGGGGATGGGCAGGGGGGTGACGGGAAGCTCAGGAGTTGGCATCTGACCCGCTCGCTGCCTCCAAAGACTGAGCCACGCCTGCCCTTCCCTCTCTGTCCGCCATGTGGCACCATCCAGCACAGGCCTGGGTCCCCAGGAGGACTCACAGGGTCATCCAGTTGGGATGGCTAGGAGGATGGGTGCACAGGGCTCTGAGGAGGTTCCCACAGTGTGGGCCGAAGATGGCAAAGGCCCTGGAGTCCCTTCCAGAGCGGATGTTCCACCAAGTCTTAGATGCTGATGGAATTTCCAGCCACGGGGGAGATGAAGATGGAGGGACTCTGGAAGGGTCTTCCTGCTTCATGGGCTGCAGACTTGTTCTTCAAGATGGAGGGAGAAAGAAGGTGCTGAGCGGGGCCCTGATAACAGACCCACAAAGCTGTGAAACCTGGTAGAGAGGGTAGAGGGTCTGCTCAGCCCCTGATCCACCAGCCCCAAATTCTGCCCCTGTGCCAGTCAGCCCCAGGGGGACCTCCCAACAGCTGCTGGTCCTAGAGGACAGAACAGGACACAGTGGTGCCAGAGCCTGGACATCGCCTCGGCCCTGGATCCCCCAAGCCAGGTCCAGTCAAGCAGGTGTGCTCCCAGTGGCCGCCCGAGCTGGCTCCTGGTAGACAGTGCGCGGCCATCGGGCCCAGGCCAACACAGGCAGCCCCGTCCCTGGAAGGCCTCCAGACCACCTGGCTGGCCGCCCTGTGCCCTGTTCCACCTGAGCCAGCAGGGCAGGCCACCCCCACCGCACCTCTCCAAGCCCCCAGCTGCCATCTCCCAGATAATGAATGGGTCTCCCGCTCCCTTCCCCCAAACCTTCCTGAGCATCACGAGAAGTTGCTATGGAAATGGGACCACAGTCAGAGCATGACAATGATTTGGGGCAGGGGAGGAGATGCAGTGGGAGCCAGGCGCTGTCCAGGACACGAGGCCTGCCCATGTGCCGAGTCCCAGGAAGGATGTGAAATCCCAGCTGCCGGCCTCCCAGCCAAGGCAGGTGGAGGGGCCGCAGCAGAGGTGGGGACTTCCAACTGGCCCTCCTGGCTCCTTGCCCCCTCGGCGGAGCCCAGGGAGCTCTGGGAATCCGATGCCTGCGTGTTTGCAGAACGACATGTGCGCAGGAGGATGAGACTTCTGCAGAATCAGCCTCTCAAGGACGCTGCCAAAGTGGGTTCCGGACCAGCGGGGAGGGAGGCTGGGATTCAGTGGGTGCTCAATGAACACTGCCACCACCGAGCAGGCCACGGAGATAGGTGCCTGCTATGGGACACACAGCATAGAATCACAGAGCTTGAGAAGCCTATGCCCATTATACAGATGAGGTCCAATGACAATTGAGGTCACCAGGCTGAACCCAGGTCTCCTCTTTCCCAGACCTGAGCCCCCATCAACAACCCTGGCTTTTCGGTCATTCATCCACCTAATCGTTCACTCAGTTATTCAACTTTAGTCAAATGCCTACAGTGTCCCTGGTGATGAGATAGAGAGGTGCAAAGGACAGACAGGATATGAGCACAGAGAGGAGATGGTCCATCACGACTGCAGGGACGTTGCCAGAATGGAAATCCAGGGGCCCCAGGAGCAGGCAGGGCTACCTCGGAGTTTTAGGCTATGGAATTCTGAGCCATGCTTCAGAGGGAACCCTGAGTTTCTCTGAATGATCTCTCCACTGCCCCCTGAGCCCCAAACCCCCCACCAGGAGGCCATGGGGGATTATTTCCAATGAGCAACTCACTATAGGGAACGTGGAATGTCACAAAGGCCTATGGGTACCAGAGAGGGACTATTGGGAGGTGGTGGAACATTCGAGGAGTGGGGCCTAATGGCAGATCCTTAGGTCACTGGGGTGTGCTCTCAAAGGGGACTGTGGAACCCCAGTCTCTCTTCTTCCTCTTCTGCATCCTGTCCATGAGTGAAGTGGTTTTGTTCCCACTGTGCGCCTCGACCATGATGTGCTGCCTAACTACAGGCCCAAAGTAACAGGGAATCATGGACTAGAACCCTCAAAACTATGAGTCAAAATGAACCTTTTCTCTCTTTTTTTAAAATATTTATTTATTTTTTTTTTAGGTGTAGATGGACACAACACACGCCTTTATTTTTATGTGGTGCTGAGGATCGAACCTGGGTCCCGCCCGTGCTAGGCGAGCGCTCTACCACTGAGCCACAATCCCAGCCCCTGAACCTTTTCTCTTTATAAGTTGATTATCTCAAGTATTTTTGTTATAGTGATGAGACAATAACTAACATATCCCTGCTGTCCCCAGAGACAACGAGGAAAGTGCCTTGCTATACCCAGGAACTCAAAGGTTGGTACACAGCTTCCCTCCCTTCTGCCAAGCTCAGCATGTCCCCATGGTGTTCACTCACTCCGTGCTCATCCTTTCTTCCCTGGGCACCCTCCCATTTGCGGGGCCTCATGCTGGGTCTGGGGTGGGCTAGAAAACAAGTAAACTCAACTGGTTGCCACCCTTATGGAATAAAAGTCTCCTCCTCTCTGCTGCATGCAACTCTGTGTGGGTGGTGTGTGTGTGTGTGTGTGTGTGTGTGTGTGTGTGTGTGTGTGTAGGGGACACTGCACTGAAGGAGCAGGAGGGGACTGCTTGCAGACCCTCACTTGTTAGACCCACCAGCTCTG
Source organism: Marmota marmota marmota (assembly GCF_001458135.2). NCBI lineage: Eukaryota > Metazoa > Chordata > Mammalia > Rodentia > Sciuridae > Marmota > Marmota marmota. The sequence goes on from NW_026000229.1 coordinate 7,063,712, forward strand.
CAGTATCCCACATGGACAAGGCCTCCCGGGATCTATTTGACACAAATGGAAACCAAGATCCTAAGGGGAGGCCAAGTGGACCCCAAAGAGCTCAGAACTGAGAAGACAGGAGTCGGGGAAAACCAGCAAGGCTAGAAGGGAGGGGCCAATTCCAGGACCATGGAAGAGCAGCAAGAAGTCTCGGAAGGCTTCCTGGTGGAGGAGGGACCAGGATCAGTTCAGGGCCTGCTGTCAGCTCTGGCAAGAAATTTCTGTGATAGAGATCGGGGCCAGAGCCTGCCCTGCAGGTCGGTTGACTTGGGGCTAAGCCAGCAGGAGAAACCAGAGGAGGCACGTTCCCTGGTGGCTGCCATCCTGCCTCTAACCCACTGAGAACTGCCGGGCCCACACCCCTAGTTATTGTGCATGATAAGAATCCACCAGGGGAGGGGGCAGAAAACAGGAGAAGCAGAACATACAAGAGACAGAGGCCAGAAGAGAGCCACAGTGGCAGAGACCCCAAAGCCAGATGGATAGAGGGAGAGGCAAAGAGATGAAGATGGATAGACCACGGGGCCATCCCTCCCCCAGAATGAGTTCTGCAGCTGCCGAGGTAGGCAGACGCGCAGCCGGGAAGGAGCCTGCAAACCAAGGCTTTGTGAAGATTTTTCAGTAATAAAACTCTTATTTGAAATGAAATCTTGATGTGTAACTGATGTGATTCTGCAATCTGTGTATGGGGTGAAGGTGGGAGTTCATAACCCACTTGAATCAAAGTGTGGAATATGATATGTCAAGAAATTTGTAATGTTTTGAACAACCCACAATAAAAAATTAAAAAAAAAAAAAAAAAGAAATTAAAAAAAAAGAAATGAAATCTTATGCAGTGGGGGAAGCCCTTCTATGCCAGACACTAAATCCAGAAGCCGTAAAGCGAAAATTTGACAAATCCGACTACATAAATACGTAAAACATCTGTACGGCAAAAGACACCATAAACCAAGTTAAAATGCAAGTGAAACACTGCAAGAAAATATCACTAATATGCAAAGAGCCCCTACAAATCAATAAGAAAAAAGACAAAAGAGAAAAATTGGCAGTGAATTAGAAATCCGCAGAGGAAGAACTAAATTGGCCAATAAACATATAAAAAGTTATTCTATCTCACTACCAATCAGGCAAATGCAAATGAAAACGACACAATACCATTTTTTGCCCATCAGATTGGGGAAAATTAAAATGATTTATAACAAGCAATGCTGGCAAGGATGAGGGGAAATGAGCACTCATAGACCACTGGAGGGAGGGGGAATTGGCTCCACCGTAAGAAGGGTAATTCGGCAATATTGATTAACATTTTAAACCCACACACCCTACAACCTAGTAAACCCACTTCTAGAAGCCTCTTCTACGGAAAAAAAAAAAATTGCACAAGCACTCACATATAAATACTCAAGGATGCTCACAGCAGCATTGCTGGGAAGAGTAAAAAAGAAATTGGAAATGGCCTAAGTGTTTATCAATAAGGAAATATTCAAAAAAAATACAGAGTGTCCACACTAGGAACACTCTGCCGTCTTCGAGGCACATCTATGTGTAACAATAGGGAAAAAAATCAAGCTGTAAAACACGGCTTCAGAATGAGCCTATTTATAAATAACACCTTGCCACTATCTGACCCAAAAGGCTGGAAGGTAACACAGCAATCACTTTGAAGGGGTAGGACAGGGCGTAACCAGGGGGCTTTCCTGGCCTCCATTCTCCACAAATGTGTTGTTGGATTTTCTTTTGTAATCAGAAAAACAAAATCAATAGAGTTCATAGATTTTTAAAATCCAGCTCGGACCCTAAAATGCAGATCTAAGCAGCACTGCTGGGGGGGGGGGGAGGGATAGACCCTCCCCGCCACGCAGCCCCACCCACCTACCCAAGCCCCGCCCTCCTACTCCCAGCCCCACCCTCCTACTCCCAAGCCCCACCCAACACCGGTGCTCTAGGACCAAGGTGAGAACCTTGGCTGGGGAACGAGGAGCTGGTGTCTGCACTCCCCCAAACCAAGACCAACAGGGCCGAAGGTCGCCACAGGTGCATAGGCTGTGTGGGCTGGCTGGAGAGGACACCCAGGCCTTGGGGTCCTCAGCAGAAACCCTAGGGGACGGGGCCACAGACTCCTGTGCTGACAGGAGGGGAAAAAGAGGAGGAGGGAGCAGGGGGTGTTTCTATATGAACAGAGAGAATTGGGCTGCTCCGTAGGTGCAGGTGGAGGTGACAGGTGTGTTTCAGGTGTGTGACGTTCAGCAGGAGGAGGGCACACATGGGTCTCCTCGGGGGTGAACTTAGAGGGTGTGTGGGCTCCGAGTAGTATGTAGGTGTGTCTGTGTCTACAGTCAGTGGGTGTGTGTGTGTCTTGTCACTCCCAATAATGACAGCAAAGAGGAGTGTGTGTATGGAGGGAGAGGAACCCAGCAGACCAAGTGTGTGTGTGTGTGTGTGTGTGAAGTGTCATATGTCTTATCAATGAAAACACTTGGGGGGCTGCCCATGTGTCCACAGGAGTTCTTATCAGTAAGGAGGCTCCTCTGAGTGTGCACCGGGGTCTGTTGGGACACTAGGGCAGCCTGCAGACCAGCAGAGACGGGAGAAGAGGCTCCAGACCTTCCCCAGAGTCCCAAGTCAGTCTGGAAATGCCTCTCCCACTTGTGAGTTGATCAAAAGAACCACAGAAAACTGCCCAGAAGGATCCTGAGGTCTCCCCGCCGTTCCAGAAAGTTCTCTCCCTTAAGCACTTGTTTGCAGAGCTAACGCCCCACCTAGTTCCCTACACTGCCTTCGAGAGGACAGGTTGAGGTCACCTGGGACAGGGACAGGAGGGACTCCTCCTGATGGTAGTGGATGACACTGGACCTGGGTACACACAGCTTCCTAGGCATCTCCATTTTGTCTAGGGCAGCCCAGGGAACATTCCAGAATGCAGATCTGACCACATGGTGGGCCTGCGCCACACTCTATGTGACCCCCACCACTCCCTACCCACACACCTCACTGCACCCAATAGGCCTTAAGACCAGTTCCCAAGGAGCCCTCTGACCCCAGTGCCTGACCCCGTGCCTCCCAACACCACCTCCACTCATCCTGGCCCCCTCCACGTCCTCCTTGACAGAGACAGGCCTCTAGACTTCCACACTTGCTGTTCTCTCTGCCAGGGATGCCCTCCCTCCCTGACCAGTCCCCAGTGTCCCCCAGGCTGGGGAGAGGAGCCCCTCTGCTGTCCCTGCCCTGTGTTCTGTTCTACTCTTGTTCCCCAACCTGTGGCTGCTGAAGGCCGGCTTCCCCAGGGGACGTGGTGTTCTTCTCTGCACCCCAGAACTTAGCCCAGGCCTGGCACAGGGGAGGCATTAGGGATGAAAGTTTGGGGAATGAATGAATGAATAGTCACCACAGCGCTGGGCCGAAGCCAGGCACACAGTGGACCTCCCTAGGGTGGCGGGGTAGGGGAGAAGGAGAGCAGCCGGGGGCTGGGACTCCCAGCTTCCCACCCTGGGTAGGCACAACAAGTGGCAGTAACCATGTCACCCAGAGAATGATTAAAGCAGTAAGTCCTAACCAGGGTCCCCAGGAGCAGGCACTGTGGGGGTCTATCAGCACTGAAACTGCACAAAATTGGCCATGAATGTGTGCATGCAGGAGGGGGGCGGGGCCTGTTTCAGATATAGGGCCTAAGGCCATCAGGACCCGGGCCCCAAAAGCATCACCAAGCAGGAACTGAGCAAGGCTGGCACAATGCCTGCACGTCAGGAGGGGCTGTCGGGGGCGAGGGCTAATACAGGACCCATGGCCCTGGACTTCAAGCCAGGACCCCTGCACCAACCAAAGGAAGCAGGTGCAGCTCTAAGCAGTGGGGGAGCTGCCCAGGCCAGGGAAGACTGTGTTGGTGCAGGTGAGCCTCTCATCAAAGAGGTGACAGCACCAGCTGTCAGAGGGAGTAGGTGGCAACCCTGAGTCTCGCTTGGACTATGGGGCCCCAGTTTCCCCATGCAATGCCTCGGGGTGAGGTAAGATGGTCCCTGGGAGTCCTTTCTGAATGTGTAGGGTGTCTGCTGTGCCCTGGCTCCAGGCTGCTGGGCTGAGAATGTGGTCCACGCAGGACTTGGTGTGGCCTGTGTCCCTCACCCCTTAGCTTCTCACTCCTCCAGCTGGGGCAGGGACCTGGCTGCTAACTGAGCTCGCAAAGCCCCAGGTTGGATGCTACAGTCACCATCTCCCATATTACAGTGACCTCAGGGCTAACAGGAACAAGAAGTTTCATTAAGAGCCTGGGCAGGAGCTGTGGGAGCCCAAGGACCAGACTGGAATGCTGAGCAGGGCTGGCGGCTGGGCCAAGGCCACATGGGCTCAGTGGGACCCCAACTCCCCCTGCCCTTTCACAGGTCTCCCTCAGTCTGCCTTGGGTCCCATCAGGAGTCGGAGGCAGATCTGGGCCAGGGTCCCAGGCCTCCGGCCCTGGCTAGACTGACTTTAGGCACAAATGTGACCTCCCCTTAGGAGCCTCAGCCCAAGCCTCCGCGCCTCCTGGTCCTGCCAGAAACAGGCAGCCGGCTCTGGGGCTCCAGCAAACCAACAGTGTCCCCAGATCCAGCCACCCTGAGCCTCAGTTTCCTCTCTTAAAGCACAAGTACATAAACCACCCCCTAGTCCTGTAGTGAAGACTGACGGGGTGTGGGAGGCATTCTGCTTGGAGCAGAAGAGAAGGCCTTCCCACCACCCAGTCCTTGGGCCTCCGTTTCCCCACCTCTGAGAGTTTCCCTGAAAGATTTTCCCCCATCCCCAGGGTGCTGGGGATTTTTGGGAATTTTGCCCAGGTGTCCAGTCCATGCCTGGCTGGGCCGGTCAAGGAGGGACAGGCTGCAGGGGCAGAGACCAGGGCCTTCCCTCAGGCAGCTCCCTGCTAATTGGCAGATGGCAGCTGTGACCATGGGGACAGGGCCTGTCTACTTAGCAGAGCTGGGCAGGGCTGGGCTGTCAATCTGGAGGTTTCTGGGCCTCACGTTGCCATCTCCATCTCTCCCTGCTAAGTCACACCCCACCAGGTCCTCTCATTATCTGCCTGACCCTTTAGGCCCCAAGGACCACACGAAGCCTAGAAATGGAGAGCTAGGGTGACCTGGGCAGTGATCAAGGAAGGCTTCCTGGAGGAGACAGGGCCAGAGGGTCAAGTTCACACAGGGGGCCTGGAACCCCCAGATAAGGAACCTAGATGGCCTTAGGAGCCCCTGGCAGTCTCACGTGCTTCTCCTCTCCTAGGGCCAACCTCAGAGCTGTGACACCAGCAGAGGGCTCGAGGGGGCGAAGGGCCTGAACTCAGGGCTCCCTCCACCTGTCCCAGAGAAATCAGTCTGGCCAGCGATGCCCGCGGCGGCTGAGACCTCAATGCAAACAGCTTTGCTGCTGGAGAGTGCGGCTGGCCAGGGAGGCTCCTGGCAGATTAAGAGCAATGCCGGCCCCAGACTCATTCATATTCCAGTCTGGCTGCCGGCTTCAATATGGCTGAGAGACGCGAGGGCAGAGGCGGCCCTTCGAGAATGCCCAGCGATGATTCCTCTCCGATTCCAATTTATTTTCTATCATTAATGCTTTTGAAAAGCCCCACACGCTCTGCAAACAGGGAAGGAGCACAGGGCTCTCAGGAGGGGCGGCCAGGGGAGGAGAGGGCCGGGGCTGAGGACAGGGCTCAGCCTAGGTGGTGCCCCCTGAGGCTGGGGCCCTGAGACCTGGGTTCACGTCCTGCCCTGTGTTGCCCGCCTGCAGAACCCCAGGGGCAGGCAGGACCTGTATTTGTCAGTGCGACACCGGCCACCTCCTGCCGACCTCAGAGCGCCATTTCCAGGTCCGCTGGGGGTCAGAGGTGAGTAGGCTGCCTAAACTGTAAAAGGCTGCACACCTTGCCCTCAGAGAGTGAAGCAAAACCCACTGGAAATGGCAGCAGAGGTCTACGACCTGGGCACGGCCTCCCCCGCCATGCCAGGGGACACCCAGCCAGAATCCAGGAGGAGCTCCCCATCATGACTCAAACTCACAGGCCATCGGCCCATCCCCCACGGGCTTCCCTGGAGCCATCCTCCAGCCGCATCCTCCTCCCCCAGGACCCCACTGAAGAGGCAGGAGGTCTTCCAAAGCATGTCCCCCGCTCAGAGCCCTTCCCCAGCTCCCTGGAGAGCAAGTTCAAAGGCCATGCAAAGCCTCCCCAGTGGCTCAGGCCCAGCTCCTCAGAGGTCACCCTTCCCTGCATTTGCCCACACCATCTCCTGTCTGGAATTCCCTCCTCTTTGGCTCCAGTTCACCTACAGAACACCTCCCCGCCTCCTAGATGCAGCCCAAGTGTGTCTCCTTTATGCAGTGTTCCCTAACTCCCAGGCACGCCCCACTCTTGAGTCCCAGGTACCCAATACCCACCTGTATTGAGACTCAGCAATATTGACACTATGTTTCTCGGTGTTTCCCCCTCTAATCAGTGAGCTCTGGTGAAAATGGGCTTTATCTAATTCATCCTGTATAATCTCAATTCTTGGTAAAGTGCCTGCTCATAGTCGGGCAGTCAACCAATTAAATCTTAACTGAGCACCTACTTAGCTCTATGCTGGGTGCTGGTGACGCAGCAGCCAACTGGACGGAATCAACTTGCCATCTGGCTGCTTCCAGTGAGTGCACTCAGGGAGTGTCTGCAGAATGGGTTCATAGACATATGACTACTTTGTAACGGGGAAACTGAGGCCCACAGAGGGAAAATGCCCTGTCTCAGGGTGTTCCTGCCTCCTTGCCCACATATCTTGTACTCCATTTCTCTCCCAGGACCATAGCAGCAGCCAGAGAGAATTCAAAATGAAAGGTTAGAGTCTAAAAAGGGGGAAGGAAAAAAAAAAGGAAGAAGAAATATGGTGAATTTTTCCTCTTTCTCCATAATGTAAAGAAAATTGCTTTTGCCAACTATCGCAGCTTAAAAGCAATTAGAGTTTTTGGAGGGGACTCTGGGCACAAGCAGAAGCGACAGAGCGAGCGCCCAGCACGGAATTTTTCCAGCATTGGTTTGTATCAAGCAAAAGGGGGGAGAAAAAGGCGTTAAAAGCAGCAATTTTCAGCACCAGAGATGGTGGAGATAAAATATTTACAGCTTCCGAAGGAGGGTCCTGCAGGGGCCAGAGACCCCCTGCTCCCCACTCCCACCTCGTGTTCCAGGAGGCAAAGGGGGGGGATTCAGGGAAGAGCCAGCCACCCTCTCAGCCTGCACAGACAGGGCGCGGGCCCAGGCAGGGGGAAGCCCCAGCTGTTCCGGGCCTCTCTCCCTTTCTCCAACGCACAGCCCCTGGCCCTCCGGAGATCCATCCCCAGAAACCTCAGCCCTAGCCTCAACTCTCCCCTGCTGGAAATCCAGGGAACAACCCCCGCTGCATGCTGGCGCTGGATGCCTGCACAGCCTGGGCCCCTCTCCAACCTCCTCTGCCATCTCCCATATGGCACGCTGCCCCGAGCATCTCCTGAGCAGCCAGGCTCCACTCACCACCAGGCCTTGCCCCACGTGAGCATGTGAGAATAGGCACCAACCCCTGAGAGGGAGGTGAGGCTGCAGGGAGGTACTGCTGAGCCCACGTCATGCCCGCTCCAGCCCCCAACAGGCCTCTGCGCTGAGCCACCTCTCCCCTGCCTGGGCTGCTCTGGACCCCTGACCCCTCCCCCCAAACACAGAGTGGTCACCTCCTTCTGCAACCTCACTTCTCTCTGCCTCCCTGCTGCACTGACCCCAGCTGTCTGGCAACAAGGGCTTCCTTTAGAAGCGGACATTCCTAGACAAATGCCAGCAACTCCATTCGCTGGCTGTGTGGCCTCTGCAAGTCCCTCAGTCTCTCTGAGCCCTGATTTTCTGTCTGCTCAACGGGGACAGTAGCAGTACATATCCCACGTGGCTGCTGTAAGGATTCATGAGATAATATATGCGAAGCACCTGACACTGTGTCTGACTCTTAGTAGGCGTTCAGTAAACTCACTCTGCCTCAGTTCATGCCCAGCCCTCACTGTGACTCTCCAGGCCTCAGGATGGCCTCTATATGCACACACAGGCTCCCATGCCACCAGGGAGTCGCCCAAGAAATGATCACTCAGAAGGCACCCGCCAGCTAGGATTAAAGGGTGCAGAAAGTTCTGGAGGGCTCTGCATATACACAGAAACCTAATGCCTGAGTGCAGGGCCAGGGATACTCTTACTTTGTTCAGCTTAGGCAGGATTCCTCCAAGAACAGTGTAAGCCTCACCCTGAGCTCTTGGAATCCGTGAGGCCAGGCAGAGGAGCTGAACAGAGGCTCAGTCCCCCTAAGGGATGAAGAGGGGGTCACCCTCCAGTCTTTGGCTGATGGCTCAGTCCTCAGCCACCCTCCCAGCCCCATTAGACAAAGGCAAACACCAAGACCAGGGAGCAGCAGTTAGTGATAAAGCTGAGAGCAGGAAAGAGCCCCCAAAGGTAGGCAAAGGTAGCCCTCAAAGCAAGGCAAACAGCCCTGGGCTCACCACTGACCTGATGGGTAACTTCTCTGAGCCTCAGTATCTTCATCTATAAAATGGAGTCAGCATTTTACCTGTGGGTAATGTTCTCCCAAGGCCCAGCAGGGGTCCAGCATCAGCCAGCTGGGGAGCACACAGTGGCTGTGCCCTGCAACCGCTGTAGGCACAGTGCTCTCTCCCCACTCCTGGGAGAGCAAGGGAAAACCTGGCAGGGGAAGACTACAAGGACCTGAGGTCTTTCCTGTGACCCAAGAGGCCGGTGTTGAAGGACCAGGCAGAAGACAGCTGCAACCTGCTCCCTCCACCTTGCTCTCAGAGCAGGGAGGGACGAGCTGCCCAGGAGTGGGGTTGATGGGCCCAGGCTCAGCCCTCAAGGGACCACCGATCCAAGGTAGGTGCTCTTCCTCTCCCTCCCGCACTGTAGGAAAATACAGAGGCTTGATGTGGAGTCAGGCAGCTCCACGGGGCCTTGGACCAGGATCAAAAGGTGTTTTGATCTCTCTCTTTTGCTTTCTCTTTGGTCGCCTCCTACCCAATTGCTGGGCTTCTGCCCCAGCAAGCCTGGCACTAATCAGGGCCAGGGAAGGGGAACAGGAGGCCAATCTCAGGACATCCTATTGAGACCTCTTCCTTGGCCTACACACCCATTCTCCCTGCCAGCAAGTTATAAAACTCACACACGCACACGCACACACACAACACACACAGGGCAGGAAAGGGAGGGTGGAGAGAAGAGGGGAACTCTGGGCCACCCCCAGGATGGTTGCCAGCTCTTCCACAGCTGGCCCAGCATCCTGCCCTCTGGGAGCACTAGTATACCCTGAACCCCAGCCCACGTGGCCTGGAAGCAGGGGATCCTGGGACTGCGAAGCCAGATAATCAACCTACTGCCAAGGCTCTGCAGTGCTTCACTGTGAGACCCGACGCAGGACTGGCTGCTCCCTGAGCCTCAGTCTTCCGTCTGGAATCCATAAGAGGAATGAGATCATCTCTGAGGCTGCTTTCCGCTTCACATGCCTCTAACTCCAGGCATGTGACCCCCTCTCCCAGCAGGGGTAGAGGCCCAGCCACCAAGGAGGAAGGGGAGGCCAGGGTGATCTGCAGCTGGCCTAGGCCAGCAGAGGAAGGACACTGTCCTACCCAAGGCAGGCGACTAGACTTGGGCAGGAGGATGGAGGACAGAGAAGGCTCCAGAGACAGCCAGAGCCCTCTCTGTTCTGCTCCTGCCCCCAGGAGCTCAACCCCTGAGTCTGGTTTCTCATCTCTATTCTGTGCCCAGCCCAGATCTCAGGCCCAGGCCCAGGCCCAGACACCTGCACACCCAGTGCCCCTGATTGTGCAGACTCAGATCCTAGCCCCTCCTGCTAGGCCAGCCCTGCCAGCCCCCAGCTCCACCTACCCTGGTGGCTTCCACCTGTCCCCCAAAGGTGGCTGGTGGGAGCAGCCCTACCTGGGGTGCCATGGCAGGCTCCTCTGGACCTGCATGGCCAGAGCCTGATAACATTGTCCTAAATTAAACAATAAACAAATTGTTTAGGATTTTCCTGACGCTGCAGTTCCTGATTAATCCCCACCACAAACAAAAGGAAGAGAGACAATTAACCCAAAAGAGGGCCACTTCCTGTTTCCAGGCAGAACCAACAGACTGCATGAGGAGCCAGCCTGCAAGGGGTCCTGCTCCAGCCACCTGTCCAGCTCCAGAGCACCTCTGTCCCCCCTACTCCCTCCTGGGTCCCAGGCCAGGGCTGATACCCAGGGAAACCTCCTAGACCCCCTTCTCCTTCTCTGCTTTGTGACCTTGAACAGGACAGGCCACCTCTGAGGCCTCAGTCTCAGTCAACATCCTCAGCTCTCAAGGATAAAACAGAAAGAAATAGGTGACCCCTTGAGGTTAGACAGAAATATTTTCTCTTATTTTTTTGAGATGGATGTTGAACTATTTAGGAGCAAAATGTCATGATGTCTATTAAGTGCTTTAAAATACTTTAGGAAAAAAAAAAAAGATGAAGCAAAATGTGGCCAAATGTCAGCGATTGTTAAATCTAGGTGAGGGTATCTGGGAGTTCCCTGTACTATTCTCTGTCTTTCTGTGTGTCTGAAAAATGTTCCTAACAAAGTTAAAGGGAAAAAAGAGAAAAGGCACTGGTCACGTGACCAGAAGGCCCACAACAATGCCCTGGGCTCCTGGCATCTCCTGAAAGGCAGCTGGGTCTCTTAAGTAGGTTAAACGTCCCCCCTGCCACCTCCTTTATGTTGTTTCCCTAGAAATGGTTTCTGCACAAATTCCACTGAGCCCCAGCTCTGCACTGAGAAGCCTATGCCGAAGTCAGACCCAGCGCTTTATTGAAGTAACTGCTGTCTGTGACCACCGCCCTCCACCAGCCAGTCTCCTGTCCCCTCTGCAGTGCAGCCTTGGGCTGGGCATCACGACACTGGCTCCATCTTCATGTGGCCACCTTAAAACGCCCCCTCAGAGGAGGCACATTAGATAGAAATGATGATGAGTCGATGAGAGCCTGGCCATTTCATTCAAAGGCCAAATATTACCCACAAAGCACCTGAAGTCCCCACTTAGCAGATGGGAAAGATGAGCCTCGGAGCCAGCAGAGACTTAGAAAATCAGGAATGTGGAGAAGAGAGGAACGAGCACAAACTCCTCCTCTACCCCACTTCCCCTCTATCCCAACACCCAACACCAACCCTGGCAGCCTAGGTCACGGAGTGGTGGGTGGCCATGCACCTCCCTTCTCCAGATTCTGTTTATTGAACTTCCTGGTTGGGGATAAATGGCCACGATTGCAATCTCCCAGCCTAGTCCAGCTGCCCCACACCAACACTGGCCAGGCCTGCGTCTGCTGGTCGATCATGAAGAGTTATCAGTACTCCAAATAATCAATTGCTAATTGCTGAATGCCATGCAATTCATCGGGGAGAGTTATGTGTGGCCAGTGACTGGGCACCCCCACCTGGGCCTTCGGGGGCAGGGAGGGTAGTGTCTGTGGTGAGCAGCTCCACAGAAAAGTAGCTCATAACCCAGGAGCTTCTCAGACAGTGTCTTGGGCCTAGCCCACATCCTGGGGCCCAGGAGGCCGCCCAGGGAGGAAGTGGCGGTGGCCACAGAGGCCCTGAGGGATGCACTGCATGCCCCGTATCAGCCTAACCGGCCTCTGAGCATGCCAGGCACCCAAGATGGATAAGCCCAGTCCCTGCTGCCATGGCATTCCCAAGCCACAGGAAAGACAAACCACCACCCAGGCCTCACATGGAAGCACACAGCAAGTCAGGAAGCAGTCCCTAAGGGTACAGCAAGACCCTGAACTGGTCGGGGAAGGAGTGGCAGCTTCCAGCTGCCAGGAGAAGGTTTTTAAAATGTGGCATTTAAGCTGTCTTGGAAAGTGGGTAGATTGGCCTGGGCAGAGACAGGGGCAAGACCATCAAGTAGGGGGACAGCACAGGTCAAACCAGGGAGGACAGAAGCCACACGTGTAAAGGGAAGATCAGCAGAATTTGGCTGGAGCCTGGGGACTGCAGAGAACCCTGGGAGGAGGGAGGCTGCTGCCCAAGGGTCAGATTTTGCAGGGTGCTGAGGAGTCCAGATGCCAGCGAGAGGCGAGAGGGAACCCTGAAGGGTGCTGAGCAGGAGACCAGCCGCCAGTGGCAGCATGTGCATGCCCCACGAGGGCAAAGGCTGGTCTTACTCATCTCTGTCCCCATAGCACCCAGCACAGCTGGGCCCAAAGGAAGTGCCCAAACAAGTGATTCACTGAATGATCGTAGGATCATCAAATTGTAGGGTCAGGACTCCTGGAATCATGGTTGTGGAATATTATGTTTTTATGCCCTGCTCACTTATGAAAATACATTTTTCTATTTTAGAGCCTCAAAAACACCCTTGTGAGGCAGGCTGGGGAGTCATTCTCTCCAATTTACAAAGGGGAAAGCTAAGGCTCAAAGAGAGATAGTGACCCGCTCCACAGCCAGTCAAGGCCAGGGCCCAGGGCCTTCCCAACCTGCCCCAGCAGGCTGAGCCCTGCTTACCTTGGCATAGCCCAGGGTTGCCTGGGAGGCAAAGGCCCATCCCTCACTTTTCCCTGGCCTCCCTGGCTTCTCCTGTCCCCCAGGATGCTGCCCACTCAGCCCCTCTTCCTGCTAGGGACAGCAGAAGTATAGCCAATCCTGCCTCTTGAGCATCCTCATACCACCCTGCTGGGATTGAGGGGCAGTCACCAAGGACAGCCCATCCCTGCACCTACATAATGGAGACAGGGCTGGGCAGGGAGTCTCTAGAATCCCCAAGCTTGATCTGGACAGAAGACAAAGCCATTTCTTCCAGTTTCCACCCCAGCAGTTTGAGAAGCCTAACCCTGGAGCAAGAAAATGGGACCAGGAGACCAGAGACAGGGCCCAGCCCAACTCACTGGATCACTTCTGCACAATCACTTCTCAATCACAGCCTCAGTTTTCTCCTCTGTAAAATGGTACAATGCTCCACCCACATTATTGAACTGCCATCAGGACAAAACAAGCAAAGAGTATATAAAAATGTATATTTTTTATATACAAAAATTGTATAAAAAGCAAATTTTGTCCTGGAAAAATAATAAAGTTTCCCTTCAGTCTGGACATTGACATTTCAGTAGGAAGGAAAAAGCTAACATTGAGGGACATGCACAAGAACTACTTCAAAGAGAAATAATTTCAAAATATTAGGACAAGAATTATTTCAAAAGAATTATTTCAGGGCTGGGGACATAGCTCAGTTGATAGAGTGCTTGCCTTGCATACACAAAGTCCTGGGTTCAATCCCCAGTACCATAAAAAACAAACAAACAAACAACAACAAAAAAGAATTATTTCAAAGCAGGATACGGACGGCTCCAGTAGGTTAGTTTCTTTCTCCCCATGATACAGATGAGGAAAGTGAGGCTCAGAAAAGTGAAGTGACTTGCCTAAGCTCACCTGGCTTAGCAGCAGCTCAGCCAAGATTCAAACCCAGTTCCATCTGCCATCTAGCTCAGGCCCTTTTGCTCCCAGGATGATTCGAGAAGCCCATTTCCAAAACCCCAAAACCTCAGGGAGCACTCGGGGAGAGGGTGCCCATCATCCACTCATACACACCTTACTGAGGCCCGAGAGCCTGGTATCAGAGCGTCCTTCCACCCCATGACTCGTGGACCAGCAGAGCTATCAGAGCTGGGTGGGGCATGTGAGGAGGAAGGTGGCTGGCACAGCTGGCCTTAAGCTAATTGGATCAGTCCTGGGCATGGAGATGCCTGTCCAGCTGCCCTAGCAGATGGGTGCTGGAACTGGGCCACCTGCCAACACCCAACCTCCATGTCCAAACCAACCTGGACCAAGGTTCCATTTTGGCCTTCTCCCACCCTGACCCTGGTGGCTGGCATACCCATATAGATCCAGAAGGCCACCGTGGCAGCCACTATCCCTCCTCCAGAGGCCGGTGCCTCCCCTTATGTGGCCATATGGCCCCATATGCTCCCTGACAGCTGGACTGCAGAAGCAACTGCCTGAGGACGTCCTCTGCAGAGGCTCGAGGCCTGGTCACCCCATATACCCCTGCTCAGGAGGCCACCAGGACCACCAGGAAAGCCCTGACCCCAGCTTGTTATAAAACAAGTCATCAGCCCTTGTACACATCAGGGCCCCTCTCTGGACCTCCAGTTCTTCCTCAAACAGCAGTGCCATTGTGCCCCCCAACCTCAACCCCTTCCCTTTGTATCCCACTTACAAGGTTACAAACTTCCACCCAATTTCACTCCAGTTATCCAGGGAGACTAACAAACTTGTCTATTTTACAGACAAAGACTAAGGCCTCACCAGGTGTGGTGGCACACATCTGTAATCCCAGTGATTCAGGAGACGGAGGCGGAAGGATCACAAGTTTCAGGCCAGCCTGGGCAACGTAGTGAGATCATGTCTAAAAATTTAAAAGGAGTGGGGAGCTGGGGATGTAGCTCAGTGGTAAAGCATCCCTGGGTACAGTCCCCAGTAGCGAAAAATAGGAAGGAAGGAAGGAAGGAAGGAAGGAAGGAAGGAAGGAAGGAAGGAAGGAAGGAAGGAAGGAAGGAAGGAAGGAAGGAAGGAAGGAAGGAAGGAAACTGAGGGGCTTGGTCAAGTGCATAAGTGCAAACAGGACTGAAACTTGCATCTATGACTCCAACACACTTGCCATCTCTGTGTGCCTAGGTGGTGAGACTGATGGTACCTGTGCTGCCACCCAACTCTGATGACCTAGATCAGCACCCCTAGATAGAACCTCTCCATCCTCCACTGGCTGGAAAACCCTGCATGGCAGGCAGGCCGGGTGCCTATCCCTGCTGCAGTTGTCCTCAACATCAGCCTGGATTCCCACAGCAGCCTCAGGACACCTCTGGGTCTCTGGCCAACCCCTCCCACCACCACCAGAGGGAGCGGCTTAAATCACAAATCTGATTATGTCCCTCTGGAATTTCAACCTCCCAAGCCCTGAACAGGGAATCAGCCCACACTCAGCTGGGCACTCAGGCCCTCCTCCATGTTGTGCCAACCTGCTTAGTGCCTCCTGTGCCCCTGCATGAGCTGCTCCATGGCAAACACGTTTCCCCTGTGCCCTGTGCTTCCCACCTCCCTGCCTTCACTGACACTGGCCTTATCTGCCCACAAAGGCCTCACATTCACATTCTCCATCAGTCATTGATTCAACGAAGATTTATTGAGCATCCATCCACCAAATACCAGAAACATCTCAGCAGATCAAAATCTCACCAACCCTTCCAGCCCATCTGAACCCACCCGCCCTGTGTTCCCCACTGTGACTCTGCAGTGGCCCAGCCCACTCTGTAGGCTCAAGCCTGACTCTTTCAGAGCCCATCCAGGGAAGGGTCCAGCACTGTCATGCAGCTCAGCCTTCAAACCAGGAGATGCCCCCAAGTGTGGTGTGAGGCCCAAGTGTAGGAGTCCTGGAAGTGGGGAGCAAGGAAAGATCAAGGTGTAATTCCTGGGAGCAGATGTCTGAGCCCCAGAAGCCATGAAGGAGACTCAGATTGACCAGAGAGGCCTCAAGTTCCTCCAAAGGAGACCTGAGTGGCCAGGGGCACCTTGCTATCACTGAATTTGTTAGAATGCAATAATTTTAAAAGTTAAAACATAAAATGGCAGGGTCAGGCCCCAGTTGCGGAGGGAAACTAAGGGATCACCCTGGGTTCTACCCCTTGCCAGTCAGTGGGGGGCAGCCAGTGGGAACTGGAAGCACCTGGCTGGGCCACCTGCAGCACAGATCAAGGGCCAAAGAGGTACCGCACCTGCATTCCCTCTTCCCCTGGCTTAAGGCCCCAGATAGACTGCATGTCCTACTACACTAAGGTAGCAGGGGAACAGGGCACAACCCCGGCTGGCAGAACCAGGACAGGGATGCAAGCAGGCCTGGATGGTGGACTTGGGCCAAGAAAAGGGTTTAGTCATGCTCCAGCCACCAGCGTGTCAACCACAGCATTGGTTAACACCTAGGAGACAAAGTCCAAGCTTAGGGAGCCACAGGAGAAGAGGGGGCAGAGTGAGAGAAGACAAACCCATGGTCAAGAAAGACTGAGTCAGCGAGTCCGAGAGTCAGCCAGAGCAAGGAGAAGCAGAGAGGCAGCTTGAGAGATGAAGCCAGCAAACAGGCCTCAGGAGGCACAGCAGCATCCAGCAGGCCCAGCCCACCCCACACCTGAGGGAGACGGCCACTCTCCCCACAAAGAGCCTCCAAAGGCCTGAGTAACTCTGAGGATGAGTCCAGGCTGCCAGCAGGACTGAGGGGGGTCACAGAGGCCTGCCTGGGGCTGGCAGCTCCAGCCTCCTGTGCCTCAAGTAGATGGGAGAGAAGTAGACTCAGTAACCCCCAGACATCCCCCCTCCCTGCTCCTCTCCCCCTAGTGCACATTTAGATCCCTATGGCCAACCTAAGGGAAAAGCTCTTGCCCCCACAGGGCCCAAACAGAAGGACAATGACAGGATCTAGTCCAGAGTGCCAGGCTGTTAGGAGCAGGGGATGTTTGGAGAACACCCTTCTGATCTGCTGGTTAATACTAACATCCCAGAGCTATGCTGAGGATTACAGGAACCAGGTTTGCAAACCATCAAGCAGAGCACAGACTCTCTGGTCCCAAATCTGGGAAGCATAAGTTCAACCAGGCTGGAGTTAAAAAGTCCCATAGATCAGGTCAGGGGAATAAGTTACTTCAGACTAAGTTACTTCAGACTGAAGTGGCTGCCCCATCTGAGAAAGATGTCTGTACTAGACAGCCAGAGAGCTGCGCTGGGGTGACTCTAGTAAGACGTTACCAAAGACCTGCTGACAGGTCAATAAAGAAGGTCTCTTCCTGTCCCCTGCCCATCCTCACCAAAGATCAGGATTGGAGATCTTCACAGTGCCCAAGGGCTTCTCTGAGACTTAGGAGATGGGTGTTCTAGCTCCATCTTTGCCTCAGCATCCTCCTCTGTGAAATGGACATGAAGCATGCCATGGATCCTGCATTCTCCTAATGTGGCTGAGAGATTCCAGAGAGATAATGGATTTGGAAGTAAGGTTTAAAACTAAAAGCTGATCACATAGAGATACCACCAAACCCCAGAGACCCAAGTAGATCCTAGTTGGTCCAGCCACCACACCACTCCAGGCAGCATGCAGGATGAGATCAAGGCTTCCTACCCCGCAGGCTCATATCCTGAATGCCAGGGAAAAGGGCAGGTGGACTCTATGCCCAAGGAAGCCCAATCTGGAAAGGTTGGGGAGCAATCAGCAGTCAGAAGAGGTTTCCTAGGGAAGAAAAATCCTGCACTGGAAGCTAGGAGGATTTGCTAGGGAGGAACACCTGGGGGAGGGTGGTTGCCTCTGGCCCTTTCTTGAGCCTCACATTTCTGGGGACAAAAGGTTTGCTCCCTTCCAGGGCCACCATCCTGGATCACACCTCCCTGCCCTATCTTCTACTGTACTGGCTGAGCTGGCACTTAAGGGATGGGAGCAGGCACTTAAGGGATGGGAGTAGGGGCTTGGAACAGCCAAGGTAGGACCCTAAGGTGAACAGTTGGAGACTCAAAGGGGGAGAGGTACACAGTGTGCCACAATCGCAGCACACAGAGTAAGGCAGCCAAAGACATGCCTACAAACAGGGATAAGGATACCAGGCTGGTGGGCCTGGGGACAACCCCACGGAGCTCCCGGGCATTGAAGTCTGATGGGGCACATCTTGCTGGTAGTTCCCTTTTCCAGCGCCCATCCCGCAGCACAGAAGGTGCGGGGACACAGGCACATACACACAACCGCACGTTTACCCTCTCCTCCACCTCTTGAGCCCTCAGAACTGGGGGCTGTTGGCGTCCGGAGAGGCTCCAGCGCACAGCCTCGGGACTGGGGTTGGGGTAGGGGTGTCCAGGACAGCCGGCGGCTGCTCTGACAAGGCAGCAAAGGCGCATCCCTCGGTCCACCAGGCGGCCCAGCCTGCGCCTTCACCCCACTTCCCTCTCGCATTCTCCCCTTTGAAAAGAAAGGCCACAATTCCACCATTAATGCGCCTCCATCTCCACCCTCTCCCGTCCCGCCGTGCCCGGGGGCCTCCACAAAGTTGCTTCAAGTCTCGGGGATTCTGGCGGCAGGTGAGGGTTAGGCGGGGCCGAGCTGCTAACAGGAGAGCTGTCACCGCGAGGGGTGCCGAGCGCGCACCTCCCCCCTCCAGCTCCGCGCGTGCACGCCTTCACGGACGCGCACTCAACACCCCACCCCCACCGCTGCCCCCGAGGTTCCCGCCCAATCAGAGGCCGCGCACGCGGCGCTGCCGGCGGGCAGGCACCCCGACTACCCCGCCTGCGCCCTGCGGCCCCAGCCCCCGCCGCCCTC
>NW_026000229.1:7082113-7137429 GCF_001458135.2 Marmota marmota marmota
TCCACGCTGCGATGCCAGCAGAATCCCTAACGCGCGCTCACACTCGCCGGCCGCTCACACTCGCGCACACACGCGCACACCCGGGCGCGCACACACCCCCGCCGCCGCACTCTCGCCCTCCTGGGGCGCTCACAAAGGCCCCCCACTACCCCGGCCGGTCGGAGCTCCAGGCGCGCGGCCCTGCATCCTCTCCTGGACCAGTTCCTCCTCAGGTCCCCCGTGGCTCCCAGAGGGGACCTCACGGGCGTCCCCGCTCCTCGCTCCAAGCCCGAACCCCGGCCACGGAGCCGGACACCGGCTTCCGGCGCTCGCGCCCAGAGGTTCCCGCTCCCTCCTCCTCTACCTCCTCCCAGCGCCGCCGCCCGCAGCCGCGCGCTCTCCTTTCTTTCCCCCTGTTCTGTCACTGCCTCTCCTGTGTCGGCTCTCCTTTCTCCCACCTGACCCCAACCCCTTCCTCGGTCTCTCCCGCTGCTTCTCCGTCTGTCTCGCCACCGCCTTCTCCCGCTCCCCTCCTCCCCAAGCCCTGCGCTGCCTCTCACATTCCCCGCATTAACACCCGGTGCCACCCTCGGCTCGCGGGGCCCGGGGCCCCAGCCCCGCCGCCCCCTCCGCTCTCCTCTGGCTCCGCGGCTCCTCGCTCGAGCCTGGCGGGTGGCGATGTCCCGCACTAGCCTCGACTGCTGCTGACAGCTCTCATCTCGCCGGGGCTTAAAGGCATAGCGCACCCGGCTGGACCTGCCCCACCCGGGGGCGCCAGGGAGGACAGCCTCGCCGCGCGGGAACTGGCCGGGGCGGTGGCGCAGCCGGAGCCGTGCGGGCGGCGCCTTGTCCGCCGCGATTGAGCCCGGCCCTCCGGGGCTGGAGGTGAGTCAAGGAGAAGGACAGTCGAGAGCTGCCCAGACCAAGCCATCCAGGGGGCGCTCAGCGCTTGTTGGCAGCCAAACCAGGAGGCAGGCTGGAGTGTGGGGCAGTGTATGCTAGGCATCCAGGACTGTGAGGCTAAGAGGGGGAGCGAAAAAATAGCTGTCACCCGGGAATCTGAACCCCAGGTGAAGACACCTGTCTTGCTGGGAGGAGAGGGCTTACAGGGTGACCTCTGCCTCCTACTGTGGGACCTTGCGCCAATGCCCACACCTCTCTGCACCTCAGTTTACCCTTCTTTTAAAGAACATTGATTTGCATCATCTCTGGGGCCATGCCCAACTCTGATATAGAATTAGCTGTTCTGGAGATGGAGAGTCTGCCTTGAGGCTCTGGAATCCCAAGGCAGACCCTCAACGCCCAGAGTTCCAACTCCTCCTTGCCTGTGAAAGCAGGGCAACCATCCACCCTCCTCAGGCCTGGTCTGCACCCTTCCTTCTTCTATGACCTTTCTTTTCCCATCTCATCAGGAGAATCAGGGAATGAGGCAAAGTTGAGCAGAATAGGGACCAACTGAGTACAGCAGTCTACTTTCAGAGCTCCTCCAAGCCCCAGATCTCCCTGTACCATCAGGACACTCTGGAGAGGAAAATGCAGCCCTAGGCTCCTGGTCAGCCTGGTCCTGGACAGACCTGGCAAGTGAGCATTTCATGTTCATGGCTGTATTCCCACCCTGGACTTCTTGTACCCCAACACCCACATAGGGATGCATTTTTCCCATTTGTTTTCTAAGCATCTGTTGTGTACCACATCCTCCGTGAGATCGTGGGGACACACAGGTGATTTAGATACATTGCTGCCATCAGAAAATGAGAAAAGCAGGAAGGTATGAGAGCTGTTGGGGGTAATCCAGGAAAGCTTCCTGGAGGAGGTGGCATTAAAGGATAAATAGAAAGGAAGAGAATGGACACCCCATGTGAGTAAAGAGCATATGCAAAGACCTGGAAGAGGGAGATAGGGAATGATGGGTGTGCTTTGGGGACAACTTGAATTGAGTTTCATCGTAGATCCAGGACAGCAGCAGGCTGTCACTTGGCAACTCTCAGAAGATGTCCCCATCCTCATCTTTCAACCAACACAGATGCTCAAGGCTAAAGCCTCCAGACCCAGCAGATTTTGCAGGGTGCCTCCCCCTCTCCTCCTCTCCTCAGCCCAGTCCCGATCTGGATTCCCACATCTGCAACCAGATGCAGCACAGCCTCCCCCTGCTGACCGGAGCTGGAAGTGAGAGAAGTGTGTGTGGCAGTGAAGCAAGTCCAGGAAGGGCCAGGCTCCCACACACCCCCATCACAAAGCTGCCCCGCAAAGACCCTAGACTTTGGTGTCAGGCAGACTCAGTGCAGCTCCAGCCTCAGTCTTCTCTGTAGAATGGGAATAAAAATACTTGGCCAGCAAGGTGAGAGGTGAAGAATTCCTGAGAAGAAGGAATTATTCATTCCTGAGCAGAGGAGTGGCTCCAGACACCATAGATATTGGACAAAAGCCCTTTTCCTTCCCTATACCTAAGCATGGCTTTGTGGCCCCCCTCCCCTGAAGTCCCCTACTGTATCCCCTTTCCCTCCTTCCCAGCCATTTTCCTTCGGCTTTCCTCCCAGACTTCCTGGGGCCCTCGGGGGAGATGAGCTCACGGCTGTTGCCTGGTCTGGCTCAACACACCTCCTGAAGAGTCTTCCAGGGCTTCCAGGTGGGCCCCAGGGAGGCCAAACAGAGACAAACAGCCTTCCCCAGAGTCCCAAGCAGAGCAGCAGTTCCCCTCTGCCTCCCAACTACTTCTCCCCGTCACTTCTCTTGTCCTGGGAGCCACACAGCCTGTGTCTAAGCTTGAGAATTACTGCCCTTGCCCCCAGCTTTTTTTTATATATTTATTTTTTAGTTGTAGTTGGATGCAATACCTTATTTATTTGTTTTTATGTGGTGCTGAGGATCAAACCCAGGGCCTTGTATGTGCTAGGCGAGCGCTCATTAATGAGCCACAACCCCAGCTCCCCTCCCAGCTCTTTTGTGTGTATGCAATCTCAAAGAGCTAGTGCACCTTCTCTGAGCCTCAACTTCCTCCCTAAGTATGGGGGCAGCTAGTGTGCCCCCAAGTGGTGATGAACTTAAGTCTAGTTTATTTTTTCTTCCTCAACAAGTCCAAGCCTAGGCCCTTCATCCGGGAGTTCTGCACAAGGGGTAAGTACTGAGGCTCTCTATGACCCCCTTATGCTAGTGGCCAGGGGCTATTGCCACCTCTACCTCCCAGGACCCACTCTCCATGGTCGGAGCAGCAGCAGCTGAGGGCTAGAGGCCAGGCCAGTGTGGGCAGCCCCTGGCTCCACCCCAGAGGCCAAGGCTGGCTGCTCCCCACCACGGGGCTGGTACCCTTAGCAGTGAACCTGCAGATGTCTCCCTGGGGCCCCTCTGCTCTTCCCAGCTGTCTCCATAGATCAGCAGGGAAAAACTTAGCAGCATCCCAAACCCAGTCATCAAGCCAGGGCCAGCCTGGGCTAAGGGAGCAGCCTACATGGAATCCTAGGAGGCATTTCCCATCCGCTTTCTCCATAACCCCTGTTTCTTGAGCCAGACTGAAAAATGCATCAGCAGCATCCAGACAAATGTCCCACCCAACCAGACTGTCTCCCTACTACCTCTAAACACATCTGCTCTCCCCACATCCAGGTCTACCACCTCTTAACTCCTTCCTTCCCCAGCAACCTTCCTCCACCACCCCTTCTCACACCAGTCTCCCTCTCCTCTCTACTCATGGCATACTATGTACTGGGAGCTGTTCGCTCCCTAATGCATCCACACACTACATCTGCTGTTATTCCCATTTCAGAGAAGAAAAAAGTAAGGCTTAGTTTGGGTTTCCAAGATTTGAAATGAGATCCTGTGTTTTCCATTCTTTCCGTGAACATGTATTGAGGACCAACTCCATGCCAGACACTGTGCCAGGGGTGGGGTAGGCACAGCAGAGACCTTGAGCTGAGACCTCAGACCAATCATGCAAAGAAATGTAAGATTATGACTGGGACAAGCACTGCAAAGAGATCTGTGGGGCCTGGCCTATGTGGGGAGTCAGGAGAGACCTCCTGCTGCAGGGCATCACATGTGATCTCACTTCAAAAGGTCAATTAGACTAACTCAGAGGAGTGGGGCTACAGAGAGAGGGAATAACACCTGCAAAGGTCCTGTGGTGAGAAGAAGGAAAAAGAGTCCATACAACTAGAGAACAAGGAGAGGGAGATGGAGAGGGGGCTTCAGGGAGCATCGGACCTGGACCACACATCTGTTGGGCCCTCCAGAAAGTTATATTTTAAACCTGGAGGCTCTAGCCAGGCACCATGGCATACTCCTATAATCCCAGCAACTCGGGAGGCTGAGGCAGGAGGATCATGGGTTCAAAGCTAGCCTCAGCAACTTAGCAAAACACTTAGCAACTCAGTGAGATCCTCCTGTCTCTAAATAAAAATATAACAAATGGGCTGGGATGTGGCTCAGTGGTTAAATGCCCCTGGGTTCAATCCCCAGTACCAAAAAAAAAGAGAAGAAAAGAAAGAAAGAAAAAAAAAACTGGAGGCTCTAGGTTGACACTGGAGGTTCAAAGCAGGGGACAGTGCCCCCACTTCTCCTTCAACTACTTCCTAGCCCACCATTCAGATGTGGCACCTAGGGACCCTTGTGATGCCCAGGTCCTGGACAAGGCAGGGCGTACTGGGGACTGAGGCTGTGGCCAAGGTAGCAACAGTATGGGGAGCAGAAGACTTTGGCTCAAATGAATGACTCAAGGCATTCGCCTGGCCCTCCCCATCCTCCATAATTCTAAATTTGGACTAATCATCTGCCATATCTCGTCAATTCTGGGGCATATTCTGGGTCAATTCTGGGGAATGGGGAAGATACAAGGGTCCAAATGACCCCACCAGAGCAGGATTTTAGAGCCAGGCCCTGCAGTGGTGCAGAGGGGCTGCCAGGGGCTTGCCGATGGCTTGTGTCTTCCTGCACCTCCTCCATCCCAAGCTCACCTTCCCAGCCCTCCCAAATGGGGCAATCCACTTCTTCCTTTTGCTTCCTCTCCCCAGTTGGAACCTCCCCTGCACCCTCACCTGCTCCTGCCCCACCAGCTGGGCAACTGCAAGGGAGCCAGGGGAGTCCCTGTTGGCCTACAAGAGCTGAGTTGGGTCCTTGGGCCGTTCCTTTTGTCATCTGTGAAGAGATGTCATTCTCTACTCCTGCCATCTCCCTGGACAGGACAGAGGGTGAAGCAGGCTCTGGACTTCCTGTCGTAGCCCCCAGCTGTTGTATGGGGAGGACGGCTCACTATCAAGCATCCTCCCGGGACCCCAAAGTCTGCCCCAGAGAGCAGCAGACGCACTAGGTGACCTGACCAGACCTGGCCTAAAACCTCAGCCAGCTGCACTGCCCACCGACACTGCCTCACCCTCAAGGGCCAGTGGGTAGACGGACCTACAGACCCCAAGGAAAGAGGGGAAACTGAGGCTCCAGAGAGCAGGAACTGGCCAGGGTCACCACACCAAGCCAGCCTGCCTCATTTCATCCCAGACTACCTGGGGACAGTCCAGGTGGTGGCCCTGTGGAGTGTCATCTCCCTTCCCCCAGTGTCCTGAGCAGGTCTGTGTCCCAGCTGCGCTGCACTCTCCCGTCCACCTGGAGCTGGACTGGCTCCAGGTCTGCCTGGTCTTGCGTGGCCCTTCCTGAGGAGACTGAGTGGCTCTTCAGGAGCTGGCCGTGGTCAGCAAGGGGACCCTGAGCTCATGGAGCAGGAGCCAGGACAGCTTGCTGGAAGGGCCAGGTCAATCCGTGGCTGTCCCAGCAGCTTTTTCTGTACTAATCACACCCACCTGCAGTATGCAGAAGTAAGTGCTCTGCTGCCTATCTATCTATCACAGGGGCCCGGCTCCCTGCCACCCCGGCAAGGAGAAGCAAGGGGGTCTCCCCATTCACAGAGACTGAGACACAGATTGGCCAGTATGGCAAATGGGGACCTGCAGTCCAGCACAGCCACACGACTGTGGGGTGGGACCAGGGCAGCAGGAATAGTAGGTGTCAGGGACCTGAACAACAGAGAGGGGACCCTGCCTACTGCCCACTGCTGGGAAGTGAGTTTACAATTGCACTGGAGAAGCCCATGGGGCGGGGGGGTGTGATGATGGGGGGTGGGCACTAGGAAACAGACTAACCCACTTGCTGAGGGTGGGTTCTGTCCTAGGCCTGTCTACTGGAGGGCTCCTGGGCTGTGGGCAGATTGGCACATGGACAGTGGTGTCCACAGAAGAAAGATAAGACTCCCAATTTCACACTGGGCATAGGATCCCAAAGTCTCAGGGCACTGGAGGCAGGCAGGGTCACAGAACTGAGAGTTGAGATCCCATGGAGCCTGGCCCTGAGGAGCAGAGAGGAGTGGCCTGACCACGGGTGCTGTGTGAACTCAAGAATGCAAAAGGAGGTTGGGAGCCTAGCTCAGTGGGAGAGCACACGTGAGGCCCTGGGTTCCAGCCCCAGCACTGCAAAGCAGGGAAAAAAGGGACAAAGAAATAAAGAAAGGGAGTGAGCAAGAAAGGAAGGAAGGGAAGAACCAGCACTGCTAAGGAAAGAGCAGAAGAACAAGCAGGGTTTAGGCTGGGGTGCTTGCCGTAGGGCAGGGGATCGAGGTCAAGTCAGTAGGGTCCTTGAATGACCGGGAGGATGAATGGACTCAGGGGAGACGTGGTCAGATCTGAATTGTAGGCACTGCCTGTGACTCTCAGAGGAAGGGGAGAGGTGGGGAGGGGGCTGTTGGGGTGGTGTATCGAGAGAGAAGGGGGCATGGAGGGGTCTCAGGCAGAAATCTGTAAGAGAGAAGGGGTGGAACTTGGCACGTGGAGTGGGGCAGGAAACCTACAAGACTTTTTCAGAACATAACTGCTGTTGCCCTGCGCCAACTCCCACCAGGCTTCACAGCCTCGTTCCAGGGACCCCTCACACCAGGTGTGCAGGGGACACCATGAAGCACAACCTGGATGACCTCTCAGGCTGAAGCACTCATCTCCAGCTTCTGGGAGAGTTGGGCCCTGGCACAAGTGAGTCCCCTCCCCTGACCAGCCTCCTCGTCCAGGGTCCTGTCAGCTAGGCAGGGATGGAGGCCTGACCCTCTTGCCCAACGCAGGCCAATCCTGCAAGGACAGTGATTGCACTTCAGCCCAACTTCACACCTGCCCCAAGCCACTTCCCTCACCCCCACCATGGGTGTTGGTCCCAATAAACCTCCTGCATGCTAATCTCCCTCAAAGACTCTGTCTAGGGAGCCTGCCTGCCACCCACTGCTTATTCCCCATAAGGGAGGTGAGACTCAGAGATGTTAAGTGGCTCACTCACTTGCTAAGTGGCAAGTGAGGGCCTGGCTGGGGAAGGAGACCAGGGCCCCTGGCTGTCTGAAGGGGGTCAGTCACTACAGAAGAGGAGCCCAGAGCACAGGCCAGCACTGGAAACAGCAAGGGACTTCTTTCAACTGCCCTCTCTCTTCCCACTGCACAGATGGAAAAACTGAGGTCCCTCTGACAAGACTTGCCCAGGCTCATGATGTCTGTTATTATTGACTGCAGGAATATTCTAGAGTTCTGCCTTCTATGTCAGTGCAAGAGCTTTCTTTGGACCAGGCTTCTCTTCCTGGAGGTTCCCCTTCCAAAGCCCAGCATCCAGTCTCAAGATCAGGTTCCTGGCTGGGTTGAAACTCACCCAATTTCTCAAGGCTGGAGTGAAGTGTCTGCAATCCCCTCCCAGCACCCCCATCCCATCGACCCCTGCAGCAACCTGAGCTGCCCATCCCTGGCACGAGGCTGGGATGCACTGGGCCCAGTAGGCAGGCAGACATCTGATGGCACAGCAGAGCAAACAGACGGGAAGGAAATCAATTTGAGTGTTTGATTAATTTTAATTTTTAATTTGTAGTGAGAGTAACGCACCCCATTTGACACTGCATGCTCACTGCAAGTGGCTGGCATTCACCATTGCTGCCACCACTGCAGCCAGGGGTTCCCAGTAGCTCCCTGTCCTTCTATCCGGTGAGCAGTCCCCACACATGGCACGACCTTCTCCAACATTGCCCTCTTTGCAAAGGGTCTCCTATCAGAGCGCTCCACCTCTTCTGCCCAGGAGCACATAACTAGAAAGTCCCCTCTGTGTGAAATGGAGGGGAGGAGCCCAATCAGACAGTGTCTACTCCAAAGTCAGGTTGCACTAATGGACTCCCAGACATGGTTACGGGCCAATTGTGCTAAATGATTCCCCAAGCCATCTACCTTCAAAGACAATCCCATACAAACTGGAACAGTCCCAATTCTTGTGTCCTGCAGCCTCAAGACTTGGGGCTCCATCTTCCCTTTATTTGGAATTTTGCCATGTGCCAACCAAGAAGCCTGGCCTGGGCTGGGAGAGGCTAACTCTACCCTACTCGAAGGCTCCTGGCCTTTTTCTCTCTCCCACCAGGCCCCAGGCTTTGAGAGCAAGATCTTATGAGATTGAGGATGGGGGCCTGGAGTGAGGCCAACCTGGTGGAAATCCTGGCTCTGCCACTTATTGCCCTTATGACCTTGGACAAGTCACATTTTTTACTGAGCATGGTTTTTAATGACGTTTCCAACTGAGCTTCTTTCTTGTTACCCTCTAGAACTTACCTTTTCTTGACATCTATAGGATACAAAGCTCACCATGCCTCTTCCAGGAAGCCTTTCCTGATGAGCCCCTCTTTTCTCTCTACTGCTACACAAATCCTCCATGACCCCCTTTGGCCCTCAGTGGTCTGACTATGTGCACTGCACATTCTGCATGGGATGTGCTAGAGAGAACACGACATTGGAAGCACACGTCCCTGGATCAAGTCCCAGCTCAGCTCCATACTGGCTGAATAGGCCCATCTCTTGAGCATAAATTCAATAAACCAAAATCAAACTCATTATCCCAGCTGAAACCTACTCTGGCCCTTTTTTCTTATGGCCTCAGCAGACCACACCCACAACCCACCAGTTCCTCAAGCCTGAGAGCTAGGAGCATCCAAGACTCCTCCCTCTGCCTCACTGCCCACATCCTGTCTCTCCAGACCCTCTATCCCCACCCTCTGCTACTTACCATCTGATGGGGCAGGCAGAGGAGGGAAGAGGGTGGACTCCAGTGTACCACAGGTCTGGGAGAGTGCTCAGGGAGCAGCCGGTCCTACCCTTCTACTCTACAGATGACGGTGAAAACCAAGATTGCCCTGGGTCCCATGGTGAGTTGCCCTAGCAGAGCTGGATGGAGAAGCCAGGTCTCCTCTGGGGCCCAGTGGGTATCTTGGTCAAGGCCAGGCCCTGTGAAAGTGGCAAGAAGGGAACCCAGGTTCCCTAAAGCTCTGGCCCACTTCTCCCCAGGCCCCTGACCCAGAGAGGTCGGTCACACATGAGGAGTGAGGGGCCAGGCTGTGTCACGTCCTGGGCAGAAGGAATATTCCATTAGTGAGAGTCAAGAAGAACAAGACATCGTGGCGACTCCACGGACGACCCGGCCTCTGTAAGTCTCCCTTGGATAGGGCCACAGGAGCAAGCAGGAAGGGGCCTTGGCCATCCAGGATTGGAGCCAATGGCCATTCTCTATATACCCCCACCCAACCCTCACAGTGCCTGAAATTGCATAATTGCAACAGACTCAAATGCAATAATACATTTGATGCAAATTATTGCACTCCCTGACCGTGGGAAGAGCCAGGGGGAAGTGGGGGCAAAGATGAAAAGGAACCATCCTGGCTAGAGAACCAGGACTCCCCCAATGCTGGGCACCTTGCTAAGTGCTTCACAAGTTTGAGCTCAATTTTTCCACCCTGTGGCTCCAAGGTCCCTTCATATGGCCTGGCATCACCCAACCCCTCTGGGTCTGTAAAATAAAATTGGTGATAATAACCACTTCTAGAGCCGTCGGGTAATTAAATAAGAAAAGGTGTGTAAAGTGCTTCCTACATTATACAGAAACAAAGTAGATGCTAATTAAATGCTAATTATAAATGAAATAACTCAAGTGATAAGGCCCAGGAACCACTCAGTTTATGCTTATCAAATACAAGCTGAGAATAAAGTCAATGTTTCCTTCTTGCTCCTGGAACGGGGCTGAGCTGGAGGTGGCGATGAATGTCTGGGAGGGCCAGGGACAAAGGAGTTGTGTGGAAATTCAGAGCATGATGCAGAGAGGAGAGGTGAGGCCACGGAAATGAGCCCCCCCGAGACCAGGTCCTGCTCTTGGTCAAAAGCTTCTCTCAAAGGTTTATGACTATGGGGCTGGAGGGACAGCCCCAGAGTCCTCATGTCCCCTGGATTGGATCAAGTCTGGAAATCAAGGAGGAGAAAGAGGCTCCCCCACCGAGAGAGAGAGGAAAGTGGTGAGACCCCAAGTGAGTCAGAGAAAGCAGCCCGCTGACCCACTGCCTCAGGTGCCCGCAGCCTGCCTTGGCCTCCATCTTCTCTTTTCAGTCCTCTGACTGACCATGTCAAGGGTATAGTCATGCCCCTCACCAATGAGATTCCAAGAGGCTAATCATAAATTGTCCAAGGTCATTGCTTGTAAGCCTCAGAGCCAAGCTTTGGATCTTTCTGGATTTAAAGACCATGCTCAGAACCACTATGTAAAAGAAGGAAGAGAGAGGAAGCTGGTGTCAAGTCAAGCTTCTCCTCAAGGTCCCAGAGCCCCTGGCCCAGGGCAGTGGGGCCTGCCAGTGCCCAGGCTAACTTGCCTCAGACAGTAGTGCTGATGCTCCAGGGGTTTACAAGCCCAGGAAACATCCGCTTCTTCCCAGCCTTTTCCCTGAGAGCAAGACCAGGAATTCCATAAAAAGAACTTGGCCATGCATCAGAGCTTGATCAGGAATGTTGAGAACTAAAAAATAATAATAACATTATACCATTCTAAATGCTCTACATATGTTATGTTTATTTGACATTCCCATTATGCTGATGAAGAAACTGAGGCATAGAGTGGTTAAATAATGCATCCAGGGTTGTACATCAAGAAAGTGGCAGAATCCAGAATCAATTTCATGTAGAGAAGCTGCAGAGGTCATGACTGTAACCACTCACCATCCTGCCTATCAAATCATCCTGCCCCTAAGGCCAGAGCCATGCAAGATAGTATTGAAGGTAGGATTCAACTTACAGCGCTCCTATTTGCACATACTTTTTAGAGTGCAGAAAGGGAGATGTCTGTGCCTTAATAAACTCCACACAGACAGGCAAGATGGGCTGCCCCTATATTTGCCTCTGTTCCGAGACACAAACCCAGGCATTCAGGCCATATAGAAACCTGAAACCACTGACCTGAATAACTTGGGCAAGTCATGTTCCTCCAAGGACCAGACCCTAGCTGTCATCCATAAGACCATTTCTCCAGATAAGCCAAATTGTAAAAAGCTATCTTCTCCTGGGAGTCTAGGACACTCTCCAGAGTCCTGAAACACCTCCCCTGGTGTGGGCAGGGCGTCTGAAGACCACAAAACCCACCTAGTTCTTCAGACACATTCCTTAAAACCAGACAGATAAATCAACATTTTGGACATGTTCTGTTACCCTAAACACACATGGGCAGCTATTTCTTCAGTTACCCCACCCCACCAAAGAGAGTCCTCTATGAAGGCTGCACGCGGTGGTGCACACCTATAATCCCAGCGGCTCGGGAGGCTGAGACAGGAGGATCGCGTTTTCAAAGCCAGCCTCAGCAATGGTGAGGTGCTAAGCAACTCATCAAAACCCTGTCTCTAAATAAAATACAGAAATTGGCTTGGGATGTGACTCAGGAGTCAAGTGCCCCTGAAATCCCCGGTACCAAAAAAAAAGAAGAGTCCTCTATGAAGGTCCTGAGTGAGGAGTGTGCCCCTCTCCTCCGCCCTGTGGGTGATTCCACTCCCACCAAAGCTTTCTTGCAAAGGATGTGCCTCCAGGAGACGGGCTGGTTTGTAGTCCCCAAACTGGGATGAGTTTACACCAGGAGGTGTTAGCTCAGATATCACTGAATGTCAATAGCTGCCATCACTTCTCTGGGACAGCAACCACACCCAGATGTCAATCCCCAACTTGTAGCTCCAAAAAGCCCAACCAGTGGTCTTCATTACTGTACATGAGAGATGACCAGATGGCAGTGTTTGGGGGAAAGGGGAAAGGGGGCCTCCTTCCAGAGGCTGCTCAGACCCCCTCTCTCCTAAAGACCCTCACTCCTTATCAGGGACCTGGAATATCCTTGTCCCTCCCATGCTTTCAAGTTAAAGCTGGGTAAAGATCTGAGAGCGTCTCCTTTCACAAATCCTGATGGGGCAGATCCACGAGGTGACTCTGGGCAAACTGGTTATGAGGCCATCTGTTCCCTCCACACCCTGCTCCTCTCGCCCCCATTATCTTATCCCAGGGGGAAACCAGGCAGCCAGATTCTAGCTATTGAAGAAGACAGGGCCCCTCCCCAATTAAGAAAGGGTCCAGCTGAGGGGGAAAGGGCTGTGTCCTCATGGCAAGGGGTGGGATGGACCCCCACCCCGGCATTCTCCCAGTTACTTGACCTAGTGCTGCTTCCACCTGCTCTGGGAAGGAGCTACCCAGCCAGCGCCCTGGGCTTTGGAAGGACATGACATGAGATAATAGTCAAGGTGCTGTATTTTCCTGAGAAAGAAAAACAGTCATACCCAAGGCACAAGTCCTCCTTTGCTCCCTGCCAGGGAGCATTGCCAAGGCTGAGGGTGGGAACAGAAGGTGCGCCCCCAAGAGGGTCAGGGGGCAGCTGCACTCTCCTCCCTACCCACGTGAGTACAGGTCACTTGCTTACTGGGCCACTAAGGAAGGCCCCTTGTGAAGTGCCAAGACGTTCTGAAAGTGTCACAAATGCCACCTACTCGAGAGTTACGCAGGTAACAGCAAGTGGGCCTGCTAACGGGGGCTCAGGGGAGAACGGGGCTTGTCTAAAAGCTCCATCCACATGGGCACATGGCCCCAGGACTGCCAGGCCTTCTCATTCTCCAAAGGAAGCCCAAATCCAGACTTTGCTCAGAAACTGCCCATTTCAAAAATGTTGGCCACTAATTCAGTTTTTTAAAAAGTATCCTGTAAGCCAATGTTTGCTATCTCTGGCTTCAGCCCTTAGATTGTCCCAGTAACCAAGATCCCAGGGGACCAGCATGGTGTGGGCCCAACACTTCATGATGCACAGAGCCCCCCATCTGAGCCTCAGGCATCAGGGTCCCATTTTTTACAGATATAGAAACTAGGGATCAGAGGGAGCAGAATTTTCAGCAGGTGGCCCTGACCCCCACCCAGAGTCCTCCTGCTGTACGAGGTTGAGGGGTTTCCCTGCCTTGCAACCCAGGAAACACAGGCAGGCCTGGGCTCTAGCCAATAAGACTGGCCTGAACACAGCCGAGGACACCAGGCTGCTCCAAGGAGCAAGGGGTCAGGAGGAGCCCCAATTTTTTCCACCCTTTCATCATCAGTGGGCTCTAATGATTGATATTCTGTCCTGGCATACAGAGTCCCTGAATTCCAGAAAACACCAGGGGGTAGGTGGGATGCTGGTAGCCTTGACAGTGGGAATGGACGATGAATTGGGTTGGACTTTCTCCATTTGGAGGTGGTGCAGGCTCTATAGTTTCTGGGTTCATCGATATTGTCCCTCAAGAAATTGCTCCATCAGAAGGGGTGGGATGGGGGTGGGAATGGGGTTCAGGGGTTTGGGTTCATAGGGAGGAGGTGGGGTCAGGACTCAAGACACTGGGCTCCTCATCGGGAGATGCTGGAGAGGTCAAGAAGTCCACGAGTCCAAGCCATGGACGCACCGACATCCTTTCTCTGAATCTTATATACAAGCACGTGTGCCCAACAGATGTGCATGGAAACACCAGTACACATGCGTGCGCGCTCACACACACACACACACACACACACACACACAAAGGTATAGAGGCAGATTTACATGCATATGCTCTCACACACACTCCAAGCCTTCCTTTGTCACTCAGGTCTCTCTCTCTCTCTCTCTCTCTCTCTCTCTCTCTCTCTCTCTCTCTCCTCTTCTCTCTGAATATTCTCATTTAGTTTCTTGGGTCCTCTCCATTCCTGGTCTCTGAAGCCACCACGGAAGGATATATAGACCAAGACTCAGACATGCAATTACATCCAGATACCTGAGCCCCTGCATGATTTCTGGATCTACCTGGGCTGGGGGAGAGGGTTCTAAAGCAGAGACAACCCAGAGACCAGGACAGTGCTAGGACTGGCAGAGGGACATGGAGTTGTCTAGAAATGGCCAGGATGGGAGTTCTGAGGCTTCCAGCAAGGATTTGATGAGTCTTCTCTGTGAGGTAAAAGGACAACCCAGACAGGGCTGGGGGGGGGGGGCTTTTCATCACTCTCTCCTGGAAGCACTCCAGGACTGCCCCAGGCAGGGCTCTCACCTTCCTGAGTTCCACAGCCCCACCAGTTGGCAGAATCCACTGAATATCTCTAGCTCAAAGCATTTTATTTTTTTTTAATTATTTTTTCTTTTTTTTTTAAATATTTATTTATTTAGTTAGTTATTGGAGGACACAACATCTTTGTTTGTATGTGGTGCTGAGGATCGAACCCGGGCCGCACGCATGACAGGGAGCGCGCTACCACTTGAGCCACATCCCCAGCCCTAGCTCAAAGCATTTTAAATCCATCTTCCTGGAGCCCCCAATCTCCCAGATCATCTCCAGATCCAGGATTGGACTTTTAAAACCCAAGCCCCTCAGCAGTGAGGAGGCAGCCTCCAGCACCTAGCAACCAAGAAGCCAGACCAACTGTGATTGGTCAGTTTCACAGGGAGGAGGGAAACCCTGAGCTGATTGGCTGGCAGTGCTTATAAAATGGAGAAGCTAGTGAGCTGGAAGAAGCAAGTCTCCAAAAGGGCTATGGCAGGGTTTGGTTGTCCTGGGAGAGCTGTTGGCTGGAAAGAGGACAGTCCACAGCTCAGCCCTCCCCAGGCCATGCAAGCCAGGGGAGGGAACTCCCAACACAAAGGTCCAGTTTCAGCCCTACTCCCACCAGATCCCAGCCTTGACCTTTCCAGAAGGCAGGCCCCCACTCTTAGGCTGGCACTCAGAGGGTTAAGACTGGTTTAACCAGAACAAAGCTAAGAGCAATTCCCAGGGCCTCAGCACCCTCAGCCCCAGGTGAGCTCCAGGAAGTTGGGGAGGGTTCTGGCTACATTTCAGACAAGCCAAGAGCTTCGGAGCTAGAGGGGCTTTGGGGATAATTTAGCCCAGTTCCCATTACACAGATGGGAAATTGGGGAATGGGGATTACTCCTGGATCACTCACATACTAAGCCACAGAACTAGGACTGGGACCCAGTTCCTACCGACTCCCAGCTGTCCCGCAATCTGTCCTCGAGGGCCTGAAGATCCCGCCTCAGGTGAGGCTCTTGCTCCCGGCCCTACACCTTTGCATCTGCACCTGGGGTGCCTTCCCTCCATTGCTACCAGGCCAGCCCCATCTGTCCTTCCATTTCCAACTCAGGAAGCACCTCGTCTACGAAGGCCTCTCAGATGTCACACATCCTTCTCTGTGCTCCCTGGCCTCCCGTACACCATCTATCACAGCCCTGGTCACCCTAGACTCTTACTGTTTACTGATCCTCAAGTACAGGGTCAAACTGCCTCGTCCTCCCCTGTCCACCATCTAGGCAAGACCCAGAGCACAGCTGGAGGCTGGGAAGTCAACGTCTCTTCGATAAAATGAAAGACTTCAGTTTTTTAATTTCCCAGTTGGCCTCCAATACGACTTCCATTTTCTGTGTCCAGCCTTGTGCTTGGCAGGAGAGACTGGGAAGGCAAGGGGCCTCAGCCCTGCCCTCAAGAGCTCCCAGTCCAGAGCCAGGTCAAGAGATGTGTCAAGGCTTCAGGCAGAGCCGACCCAGTGTCATTAGAGGCGGTGGGTAGCTCTAGTCAGGGAAAGGCCCAGACAGGCTCCAGGCAGGAGCTGTTGCTTCTCCGGATCTCCCCAGCCAGTTGTAGAGCTCTGACGCGGCCCCCCAAGAGCTCTCACCTCCACAGCGCATCCCGGAGGACCGTTCCTCGTGGCGTGTTCTATGTTGGTGGTGCCCCCTGTCACCAGAGATTGCAATGTGAACGGGGCCTCTGGAGCCGTGTAACACAGAGGCACTTGGGGGCTCAGGGAAACCAAGCTGCTGGTGGCCCTGGAAGGTGGCTTAGTCTCCCCTTTGCATTATCCCCAGCAGTGGTGGTGGTAGGGGGGTGATTATAGGCTGCTGGCTCAGATGCCCTACCCAGGAGAGGCTGGGTGCTCCCACTCCCAGCTTTTCTCTCCGTCCTCTGCCCTGATCCTCCACTTTCAACTCTTACCCCTGCCAGGCCCGGTAGATGGCAGCCAGGTAGCAGTTAACCACCAGATGTCCACTTGCTGCAGGGCAGTGTTTACATTGTCCAGTAACAGGCGAAGAGGTGACTGATGTCACAAAAAAGGGCTGTTCCATACAGTGGCACCACTGTGTGCCACCAGCCATGTATCACTTCTAATTCTCACAGAAGTCCTGGGAAAGAAGTATGATGAGTCCATTTTGCATATGAGAAGATCAAGGTTCAAAGAAGCTCAAGCCATACTGTCATAGCAGAGCTGGGACTGGAGGCTGTCCTATCTGACATGAGATTTTTCTGGCCACCCTCTCCTACCACCCAGTCATCCTCTGTCCTCAGGGCACAATAAATAAATGAAGGCAGCAATAAATTATGTCTAAAGCAGCTTTGGCCCGTCCCATGTGAAAAGAGAGCTGTAACATAACAGTCCCCTTCTCAAGGCTGCAGGCTCTCCTTTTCCTCACCAGATGAGAGCTGTCTCCTGTGTGCCACGGGTACACAGGACTATGGTGCACTTCATGTAACAGCCACATGCCCTGGTTCCAAACAGACAGGCATCCATTTTCCCTCATCCACACAGGAGCTAAGAGCATGGGCCCTGGGGAATCAGACTGCATGGGTTCATGTCCCAGCTCTGCCACTTACCATCTGGGTGGCCTTGGACAAGTAACTTAATTTCTCTGTGCCTCTGAGTGAGCATCTGTATAAGGGGGATAATAATAGCTTCAGTTAGAAGATTTGCAAAGGTGTCAGGAAAAGCCTCTTGAATGGCCAAGATATTTGTAGAAATTCTCACTGGATCTGGACAAACAGAAGGTATTGGATCTTCTTAGAGTTAAATGAGTTTATTATACAGGGCCTGGTGTCCTATAGGAGCCATATGAATATTAACTAGTATATTTTCAGCAAAGACTCATTGAGCACTTACTATGCACCAGGGAGCATGATAGGGTCCGGGACCACAGTGCTAATCAAGAGGGGCACAATTCCCACTCTCGAGGGGATCAGAGTCTTCTGAGGTTCCTTGTGGCTGTCTCGTTCCTTCATCCACAGATGCACTGGCAGAATGGACAGATAATCACTGAGGCCGGCACATCTGGGAAGTCCGAGAAAGGGAGAGGTGGCATCAGGATGCCCCTCTCTGGTTTTCCTCCTGCTGATTTGGTTGTACCTCCTCAAGCTGCCCTTGGCACCTCCATCCTCTGCCATCCCCAATCATGTAGGGCTCAGGTCCCTGTGCTTTTTCTCCTGTCTCCACGCTGATGGCACCCAACCTGGTACAACCAGCTGCAGCTCAGCACTTCCACCCAGAGGTCACCGAGTCCAAGAGCAAATCTGCCTCCCTCCCTCCCAGGACTACCC
Organism: Marmota marmota marmota; assembly: GCF_001458135.2. Lineage (NCBI taxonomy): Eukaryota > Metazoa > Chordata > Mammalia > Rodentia > Sciuridae > Marmota > Marmota marmota. The sequence goes on from NW_026000229.1 coordinate 7,099,764, forward strand.
TCCTTCCGGGTGCTCATCTCAGAATCTGGCAATTCCAGCCATCCAGTCACTCAAGCAGGAGCCAGGGAGCCACCTGTCACCTCGCTGTCCCTCACACCCTAACTCAACCATCCCCCAAGTCCTGTCAACGCTGCATCCTCCACTCTAGCCCCACAGGCGCCCCCTCCTGTTCATCTGCAGTAGGTATCGTTGGAGTCCCACACAGACCTCTAGGCCAGATGGGGCATTTATCCCCAGCTGCTAGGAGAGTTGGCTGTTAAGGACTCACAGCTGCAGCCTTCTCTGAAGAGTCTTCCTCAGCCAAAGGAGACCAAGCTTATGGGAGAAATGCCCGGGGGTGGGATTACACTCTCCCCAGGGGCAACCCACAGCCAGTAACTGACAGATCCAGTCACAAGAGCCCAGGCCTCGCCTCCTGAGAGCTCTGTGGTGCTAGTCAGTCTGCAGAGCTCCCTGAGGGATCAGTCTGAGCCAGACTTCAGCACAGCCTGCCTCCTGGCCCAGCTGCCTCTCCTGTCCTGTTCTGCCCCTCTTGTCCCTGGAGAGCACTCAGAGCTCCTTGTCAGGCTCTGCTTCTCAGGAACCCAACTTAAGACATCACCTCCCATGTTGGACCAGTCAGAGTGACATATCCAGAACCCAGGAGAAGGCCTGGAGGATGGGAGGGTGGGTTCTGGGACAGAAGGATGGGCCAGGAAGCTGAGCTCAGATCCTCGGGCCCCCCTTGTCCTCAGGCCTAGCAGGAGGCCTCAGGGCGCAGAGCCCACCTGGCCTTCCAGATGCTATGATTAAGTTCCGTGCCAGAAGGAGAATGGGGAGCTTCTCCTCCTCCCCTTTTCTTTTCCCTTTTTCTTCTTTTCAAAGGCTGAGCCCAAGTTAATCAGATAAATTCCTCGGCAGTTGCACCAACAATTTTTCTAAGGTTCAGTCTCCCCAGAGCGACTCATAATTACTCCAGACTGAGACATTAAAGCAAAGGGGGAAGCAGAGGGGAAAAAAAAGATGTTTTTAATTAAAAAATTAATTTTCCTACAGACCTGCTGATGGCTGCCCGGCTGTGGCGCTTCACGGCTCAAAAGACAATCCCCCTCTGTGCCCTCCTCCTCTTTAAGCCTGGGAATGAAGGGTCCTGGAGAGAGCAGCCCCCCTGTCCCTGAACAAAGCCTTGACTCTCTGTTCTCTCTTTCCTCACCCATAAACTCAGTGGTAGAATGGCAGGATTCTATATGGGGGGAGCAAACGTGGATCACAGGTTTTGGAGTTGGACAGACTGAGGACCTGTGTGGCTCAGCTGACACCCCTTGCATTCCCCTACTTGAGTGAGGTCTTCACCCATCACGTGGGAGCCTATTAGAAATGCAGCCTCACACCCAGATCACCTGAACCAGCGTTTGTGTTTTAATAAGATCCCTCAGGAATCTTGCACAGGTTACCTTTTCAAAAACACTACCCTAGTCCACCTGAGCCTCAGTCATCTCCGCTGGAAAATGGGGATAGTAACAGCCTTGCAGCTTAGTTTGCATGGATTATGAAGACATACAAGAATATAGTTTGACAAACTGTAGAGCAGGAACCTTGAAAAAACACCCACTAGTTATTACCCTGAGCCTTTGTGTTGTCTGGCGTCAGGTCTAGTCATGTCAGGTCTAACATGTCAGCAACTTGACCCCAGGCCTTCCCACTCTCTCTAGTACTTTGTTCTCTGTATTTGGGGCAAGCCAAGAGATTCTGAAGGAACTAAAGAGTTTGGAATCAAGGAAATCTTGAGTGGAGGAAATAAAGTCACTCTGTTTGCAGCATTGTTGGGAAACCTCCCCTGCTCATTGCATGCTGGGACTGCTGATGGGGCTAGAGATGCTGGGAGTAAGGGGAACTCACAGCCACATCATGGGGATGGAGGTATCTGCTCTCCACAGATGTCAACAGCCACAGGCTCCAATTTTTACCTTACCATTCCCCTCTGGGGTCTTTCCTAATGACATAATCTGAAGTATTACCAGCCTCATGCCCAGGCAGACTCATTACTGCCTATAATCCCAGTGGCTCAGGAGGCTTAAATAGGAGAATCAAGAGCCTCAGCAACCTAGCAATACCCTATCTCAGGGCTGGGAATGTGACTCCGTGGTTAAGCACTGCTGGGTTCAATCCTTGGAACAAAAAAAAAAAAAGGGAGAGAGAGGGAGAAGAAAAAAGAAACAACACTGCAACACTAAATCATTGTTAGTAAGGACCTTTGAAATGATATTAAACACCTTGTAAATGATAAGAACATATTTATGATGTAATATGGGATAGAGAGCAGCCCTAAATTCATCTATGTCTTTAAAATTACGTATAAATAGATTTATTTGCTGAAGCCCCAGCCCCCATTAAGAGGCATTAAGAGGTAGGACTTTTAGGGGTGCTTAGGTTTAGATTAAGTCTCAGGGTGGGAGCCCCATGGTGGGATTAGTGTCCTTATCAGAAGAAGTCAGAGATCTCCCTCTCCACATACACATATGCACAGAGAAATAGCCACGGGAACATGCAATGAGGAGGTAGCTGTCTACAAGTCAGGAGGTGGGCCGTCATCAGGCACTTAATCCACCAGCTCCTTCATGTTGGACTCCCAGCCTCCAGAAGTGTGAGAAATTAATGTCTATTGCTTCAGCTGCCCAGTGTGTGGTATTGTTGTAACAGCCTGATAAGACAACAGCATATTAAGAAGGGGGTGAAACCACAATTGTAGACCTCAAAGAAAAGACCTAAGACCTGGTTTTAACCTTAGGACTAAAGGAAACCAACTGCAAAACCAGGAGTTCCAGGGACAGAAAGAAAATTTTCATCTCAAGATGAGATTGCACAGCAAAATTTCAAAACGCATAAAGGAGCTTGACGCCAAAGAAAAATCAACAATTTGAAGGATATTTAATACAGACAAAATAAATAATTGATCTTAAAATGACTTAATATAAGTCTATTTAGAAACCTTTAAAAGCTGAAAGGAAACATAGCGTTATAAAAAGGAATAAGAAATATGATACAAAAATAGACAGAGGGGCTGGGGATGTGGCTCAAGTGGTAAAGCCCTCACCTGGCATGCGCCGGGTGCTGGGTTCGATCCTCAGCATCACATAAAAATAAAGATGTTGTGTCCACCGAAACCTGAAAAATAAATATTAAAAAAACTCTCTCTCTCTCTCTCTCTCTCTCTCTCTCTCTCTCTCTCTCTTTCATCTCTCTCTCTCTCTCTAGCTTTAAAAAAATAGACAGAAATGTAACAAGAATAGATAAATATGCAAAAGAAAAAAATAAAATATTTGAATTTTTGAAAATCCTCAATAATTGGATTAACTCCAGATTAGACATGGTCAAAGAGAAACTTAGTAAATTAAAAACTAGTACAAAGGAATCTGCATAGAACACAGCACATAAAAGTAAAAAAAAATGAAAAATATGAAAGATCCATTAAGAAGAACAGACAGTAAATTAAGAGATTCCAACAAACACCTAATGAAAATTCTAAAAGAAGATAATAAAGGTATGGCAGAGAAGCATTAGTCAAAGATAGAAAAGCAGAGCATTTCCCAGAATTAAAGAGAGGTAAATCATGCATAAACATCGAGTGCCTAGCGTTACAAATGCAGCTAAACCTAGACATGTGGTAGTCCAACTGAAGAACATCAAAGATAAAGACAACTCTGGGTGCACACCTGAAATCTCAGAGGCTCAGGAGGCTGAAGCAGGAGGATCCAGTTGCCCTAAGCAACTCATAGAGACCCTGTCTCTAAATAAAATATGAAAAGGGCTGGGGATGTGGCTCAGTGGTTAAGTGCCCCTGAGTTCAATCCCCAGTACCAAAAAATAAAAAATAAATAAAAAATAAAAATAAAAGCCTAAAAAAAAAAAAGTAAGAAAGAAAGAAAAGGTAGAGGAAAGGCCTTCTACCTACCAAAGAATGCAAAGGAGACATGCAGCCCTCTCACCAACAAGAGAAGCCAGAAAACCCAAAGTGCTAAGCATTGGAAAAAAATGGGGGAGGGGGGTAAATTTTGTTTACAGTTAAACTGTCACTAAAGAGTAAAAACTAAATAAAAGCTTTAGTGTACATATAAAGATACGGAGAGTTTATCCCAAAAGATCTTTATTGAAAGAAAGCCTGAGGGACTTAACTTCAGCAAAAAAAAAAAGTGAGGGACTGGGTTCAATTCTCAGCACCATACATAAATAAAATAAAAAGTATTGTGTCCACCTACAACTAAATAATAATAATAATAATAATAATACAAAACAGAAAAGTGAACCTAACTGGGCAACTGGCACAGGCCTGTGATCCCAGTAACTGAGCTGAGGCAGGAGGATCACAAGTTCAAGGCCAGCCTCAGCAACTTTGCAAGGCCCTAAGCAATTTTAGAGAGAACCTGTCTCAAAAAAAAAATTTAAAAGGACAGGGGATGTAGCTCAGTGGTAACACACCCCTGGGTTCAATTTTCAGTTAAAGAAAGGGAGGAAGGAAAGGAAGAAAGAAGGAAAAAAGAAAAGTGAACCTAAAGGAAGAAGGGGATATGAAAAATAATGAGGAGCTGGAGACGTAGCTCTGTGAAGAGCACTTGCCTAGCGTGTGTGAGGCCCTGGGTTTCACCCCCAGCACCACCCCATCAAGTTTTAAAAAGAGAAAAGAATGAATGCAAAACTTGGTAGATTGTGTGTATGGATATATATATATATATATATATATATATATATATATATATATATATATATATATATATATATATATATATCCACATACATGTGCATCTATAAACATATATATATTTATAGTACTAAAACATATATACATATATATGTTTATAGATGCACGTGTATGTGGATACATATATATGTACACGTATACAAATTGAACTAATGACCATAAAATAACAATAATAATTGCTACAATTGTGTTTGAAAAGGTATGACTAAGACTCTACATAATATTTTAAAAACTTCTTTACTGTCCAGAAGGATGATGGAAATTCTGAACAACCCTTGGACTTGGAGAACTTATATGTATATTAAATTTTAAATGCCTTCAGAAACTCATCCGCAGTAATAATAGAGACACCAGATGAAAGATAAATAAGGAGATAGAAGACCTCATGTGATAAATCCAATGAATCTAACAGACATATACAGAATACCATACCCCAAAACAACATTGGGCTTTCCATTCCATTCTGTTGAGCCGTATGTCTCTTTGTGCCAGTTTTATGTGGTTTAAATTACTGCACTTGTGCTGGGGCTGTAGCTCAGCGCGCAGAGTTCTTGCTTAGCATTCATGAAGCACTGGGTTTGATCCTCAGCACCACATAAAAATAAACAAATAAAATAAAGGCATTCTGTCCATCTTCCTCCCTTTCTTTAACTGAAAATTGAACCCAAACTACAAAAAAAAAAAATTTAAAAATAGGGCTGGGATTGTGGCTCAGCTGTAGAGAGCGCTCACCTAGCATGTTCAAGGCCCTGGGTTCGATCCTAAGCATCACATAAAAATAATAAATAAAGGTATTGTGTCCAACTACAATTAAAAAACAAATATTTTTTAAAAATTAAAAAATAAAATAAAATAAATTACTGCACTTTGTGGTAAATATGGAAACTGAGAAGTGTGAGTCCTCCAGCTTTGCTCTTCTTTTTCAAAAATGCTTGGACTATGCAAAGTTCCTTGAGATTCCATACGAACTTTAGGAAAGGGTTTTCCATTTCTGCAAAATACATTATTGGGCCAGGCACAGTAGCATACTCCTGTAATCCCAGCAACTCCTGAGACTGAGGCAGGAGTATCACAAGTTCAAAGTCAGCCTCAGCAACTTAGCAAGGCTCTAAGCAACTTAGCAAGATCCTGTCTCAAAAAAAAGAATTGTAAAAAGGGCTGGGCATGTGGCTCAATGGTTAAGTGTCCCTGGGTTCAATCCCCAGTATTAAAAAAGCAAACAAACAACAAAAAAAAAAAAAAAGAAAAAAAAGAAATAGGATCCAACAATTCCATTTCTGGAGACATTCCCAGAAGAGTTGAAAGGAGGATCTTGAAGAGACATTTGTACACCCACATTCATAGCAACATTATTTGAAAAAGCAAAAACATGGAGGTAGCCCAAGTATCTATGAATGGATAAGCAAAATGTGGCATACACATACAACAGACAATTAAATTATCCAGCCTTAGAAAGAAATTAAATTCTGAAAAATGGATGAATCTTAAGAATATTATGCTAAGTGAAATAAGCCAGTCACAAAAAGACAAAACTGTGTGGTCCTACTTGTAGGAGATACTTGAGTAGTCAAGTTCATAGAGACAGACAGTGGAATGGTGATCGCCAATGGCTGGGGAAGGGAAAATGGAGAATCATCCTATGAGTTCAGACTTTTGGTTTCACAAGCTGAAAAGAATTGTGGAGGGCTGGGGTTGTAGCTCAGTGGTAGAGCACCTGCCTCACGTGTGAGGCCCTGGGTTCGATCCTCAGCACCACATAAAAATAAATAAGTAAAGATATTATGTCCATCTATAACTAAAAAGAATATTAAAAAAAAAGAATTATAGAGATAGAATGTGGTGGTGGTTGCACACTATGAATGTATTTAATACCACTGAAATGTACATTTAAAATGCTTAAGATGGTAAATTTTATGTTAAGCGTATTTTATCACAACAAAATTTTTTGGAAAAACAAGTAACCACTAATGATTGTGAATACAATGTATAGCTTTTGAGATATAGCTAAAGCAATATTTGAAAGTAAATGTATAGCCTTAAATGAATGTATTAAACCATGGAAAATCAACAGGCATGATGGTGCACAACTATAATCCCAGTGACTCAGGCAGGAGGATGGCAAGTTCAAGGGCAGCCTCAGCAACTTAGCGAGACCTGGTCTCAAAATAAAAAATAAAAAAACAAAAAGAAAAATAGAGAGGACTGGGAATGTTGCTCAGTGGTAAAGTGCCTCTGAGTTCAATCTATATTACCAATAATAATAATAATAATAAACTATGGAAAAAGTATCAAACACATTGAGTTATTTGACTCAGAAAGGAAAAGAGCAACAACAATAACAAAATAGGCCCAAATAAAGTAGAAAGAAGAAAAACAATGAAAAATAGTATATTTTTTAATAATTGGAAACAAAAAAATAACAGAGTGGTACAGAAGTCAAATTATTCAACTTTCACGATCCCTGCAGAGTTTGGACTTTGAAAATTTCTACCTCACTTAGGTAGTCCCATGAGAGCTGATCCTTTTTCAGTAGGTTTGAGGATGGACTTCGGACAGAGGCATGAATGTTTTGATCAGAGGATAAATCTGTACTAAATTACTTACCTAGTGGTTATCCCCTCAATGCCCAGTGAAGGGGAGAGCAGGGCTACCCCTGAGGGTCAGAGGTGCAGACACTTTGTCGATGGTGGGGCCAACTAAAAATAGAACTCACGTCTCCTACCCCCACCTCTCCAGTTTTTCTCTTATATCCCCAGACACCTTCAGGAGGCCTCTAAAGTATCTTCCTTGAAGTCTCCTTCCTGGGACCATTTCTGATCAATTTTAGGTATGCCATCTCATTGTGCCTGTGCCCCAGGGACTCTGCCTGCCAGCCCAGACTCCTTTCCCTCCCTGTGAAGTCTGCTAGATCTTAGAAGCAGATAGACCTGTGCCATTGCCAGAGCTCCACTCCCATCACCTGGTGCTCAAGACAGACAGCAGGGAGGTTTGTCTTACGAGACCAGAGACTTCAAGGTGGACAGAAGAAGAGCTCTTGTTAAGAAAGTCTTCTTTGTGGCTGCTTAAAGAGAGGCCCAGCGTCCTTTAGTTAACATCTCTACCTGCTTGGGAAGAAAGCAAATCATTGACAAATTCTCACATAAGAGTGACTTGGCCCAGTACTGTGCACAGAAAACCCCAGCCTGGGAAATCCCCTCATGTGTGAAATGTCCTTCCCCAGAGAGCTTCCTGTGATCTGCCACAGGCACACTGGAGCAGGGGGAGGGAGGGAGGGAGTTCTGGGTCTTCTACAGGCCTAGCTCTGCCACCTCTGTGCCTGGGTGGCATCTGGTTCCCCTACAAGCTATGACCCACTGAATTGGACTCTAAGGCAGCCTCAAAGAGCGACTGGAGTTGGTCAGTTTCCGAGATGGGGAAAGAATGCTGGCCTCCCTCCTGTGGAGTGGAGGGAAGGCAGGAGCAGCCGACTGCGCTCACCTCTGTTCTACCCAATCCCTCCACACTGTCCTTGACTTGGGAGAAAACACTGTACAGTTCACTTAGAAGCCTCAATGCCCTGGAGTAGTCAGGGCTGAAAGGAGCCTCCAGGCACAACTGGCTCAACCCCTTATGCTCCAGGAAGGAGGCCCAGAGAGTGTGAGCCACCTGCCCAAGGTCACACAATGAAGTCTCAGTCTGAAGGCCAAGTCTGAGGCCTGCAGGGTCAACACCAGCTGCACACCTTATACTCCTGAAACCCACATGGCCAAGGGCACTGCACCTCCCTGGCCCACAGGGGAAGCCTGAGGAATAGAGGAGGCGGGGAGAGCAGAACACGGGGTGGCTGGAAGCGACACAAATTTGTTCTGCCCAATTGTAGCTTGATCAATCACAAGCAGGGAGCACAGTGGTGGGCTGGCTGCTGGAACCACAGCTCCCCCGAGCCCCATCACTCAGCGATATGGTAATAAAGTGGCCGGGGCTGGAAAAATGCTATGAGACTCCAGAGAGCTCAGTCTCATCCCGCTGGATTATAACCCTGTTATTGACACCCCTGGGGCTTGTTCTGTCTCCTTCAACCCCAGCTCTGCAGATGAACCTTGCTGGGAGCCTGAGGGGGCGGGGTGCTGGCAGGTGGGGTACAGCCTGATGTGACAGGACAGGGAGAGGCAGAGCGGGAGATGCTCACTCCTCCAGGCCGGGCCTGTGCCCCAACTCCCGAGTCCACTGAGACCTCAGCCATGTGCTGGGCTATGGCATGGGCAACAGAGGGAGAAGCGAGGGCCTGGGAATCCTGGAGTGCTGGGGTGCAGACCTCATTTGCCTTCAGTTGTTGATATGCAGAAGACAGAAAGGGCCCTGGGGGTTTCAAACTGGAAGGAGGAGGACAGACCACACCAGGGCTCAGAAGGTCAGCTGTGCTTCCGTGGCTGAACCACTGCCAAAACTCCCTGAAGGACCCACCTCGCTCCCTGCCTTCCCACACAGGGTTGGAGAGCACCCTTTAGGGCGCCCCTGTCATTCTCCCAATAGAAAACCCTGCTCCACAACCCAGCGCTTCCAAGAAGAAGTCAAAATTCCATCACATAATAATAATATTCAACCAGAAACAGAAAGGAAGTTCTGATATGACTGCAATATGGATGAAACGTGAAATCATCATTCTAAAACTAAATAAATAAATACATCAGACACAAAAGGACAAATAGTATGATTCTACTTATTTAAGGACCTATAATAAGCAGATTCATAGAGACAGAAAGTGGAATAGAGGTTACCAGGGGTTGTGGGGAGTTATTGGTGGAGGAGAGTTATTGTCCAATAGCACAAGGTTTATGTTCAGGATGATGAAAAAGTTCTGGAGATGGATAGTGGTGTGGTTACCCAATATTATGAATCTACGCCACTGCCACTGAATTATACATTCTTTCTTTCTTTCTTTTTTTTTTTTTGTGGTACTGGGGATTGAATCCAAGGGCACTTTACCACTGAGCCACACCCCCAGCCATTTTTATTTTTTGAAACAGGGTCTCATTAGGGCCTCTCTAGGTTGCTGAGGCTGGCTTTGAACTCAGGATCCTCCTGAGTCACTGGGATTACAGACATGGGCCATCATACCTGGCTGAATTGTATATTCATAACTATTGTTAAAATGGTAAACCATTACATTAAAATCTAAAATGCTGGGTAAATAACTCAGATTCTACCTCCAATCAGCAATGCTTATTGTTGCTTTGATTATGGATGCTTACAAGAAGTGATTTAGAATCTTTACTATGAAGTCTTGGGCTACCTGGCTCAGCCCCACTTCAAGAGGGTGGCATCATTGTACGCACCCATAAATGGGTTCCTCGTTGCAGGCAGCCCAGGGGACACACACACACATCCACAATTTTTAAAAAATCTAGCACATGCGCTGGGCACGGTGGTGCCACCTATAATCCCAGGTACCTCAAGATATCAAACATGCTCAAAAGTGGGTGGGCAAGGCAAACCTTTACTTCTGAAAGAAGGGCATGCTACGGGAACCTGGCTAGCAAGCAAGCCTGGGTGGCCAGTCCACCTGCTTATATATCTAACGTAGATCTGCTCTTTGCCCTAATTGGAGGATTCAGGAGTACAACCTGCATGATTGGCTAATTTTAGGGTTAGGGCAGGCAAAAGGATAAGGCCACTACAACAAGAGTCAATTAAGGCTGAATACTATATTTTGAAAATGGACTACGAGACTTTCTGTTTCTCACAGCAACCACCTATCTCATGCTCTGTGATGGTCCTCTGTCCTAGCCACTGCCAAACACTGTCTCCTATTGGCACCATGTCCTGTTGGGTCTCTGTGCCTTTGCATGTGCTGGCCCTTTGGCCTAGAACTTCCTGGCTGACACCAGCTGGTTCTCCAAGACTGCTGAGGCGCTGCCCCCTCTGTGTCCTATACAAGCAGAGTAAGAGCCACCCTCCTCTGAACACCCACATCTCCAATTTATAGGGGCCCACAGTGATCACCCTCTTGAAGTGGGGCTGGGCCAGGCAGCCCAAGACTTCACAGTAAAGTTCCAAATCACTTCCTATAAGCTTTTTTTTTTTTTTTTGCACGCAGTGGGTGGGGAAATAGGGGGGCTGTAACTGGGGATTGAATTTAGGGGCATTCAGCCACTGAGCCACATCTGCAGCCCTATTTTGTATTTTATTTAGACACAGGGTCTCACTGAGTTGCTTAGTGCCTTGCTAAATTGCTGAGGCTGGTTTTGAACTTGCAATCCTCCTGCCTCAGCCTCTGAAGCAGCTGGGATTATGGGCGTGTGCCACCACACTGGTTTAAGTATTCTTAATTAAAGCAACAACAAGCACACTGCAGATCAGAGGGAGAAATTGGGTTATTTCTCCAGTATTTTAGATTTTAATGTAAGCCACAGCTCCAAAGCAGCAAAGGCCTTGCTATAACATTGGGGTCAAGCTTAATGGTTAACTTCTCAGAGAAAGCAGTGTTATTTTGGTCCACCAGCAACTGAGAGGGGAAAAAAAAAAAAGGAAGATAAGGATTTAGAGAAAATCAAAAGAGCAGCTGAAAGCTGAAGCTACCTCATCTCTCTAGGGACATTTTAAAGTGACCCAACTAGGAGAATTTAAAAATGTAGGAACTTTATGATCTATAAAAATGATAATCCACCAACCAAGAGCTGGATTCCTGTTACAGCTCAGTATAAAGGGTGCTGAATTCACATAAATAAAATTATGTGAGAGAAAGTGCTAGAAATATATATGACTAAACAGATTTATAAAATCACAATGAGACTTATACACCTGCATAATTTATGTGTCAGTCAATCTGATAATGTCCCTGTTTCCTCAACTAGACTGTGCTCCTTGAGGGCAGGTCCTTTGTCTTTGTGTCTAGATCTAATAATATGAGACTCATAAAAGGAAGTAAATAAATGTCTGCTTTGCAAATAAATGAGTGATTCTCCATATCTCCAGCACCCGGCACGTACATGTTCATCACAAATTTAACACCTGACCCTTAACTGTCCTCCACTGTACAATGGCCCTGCCTCCTGTGGAAAGGCGAGAGCTTCCAAAAAGAAGTAGACACTGCTGCACAAAGGACAGCTGCCATGTCCTTGCTCATGAGTCTCTTGGCCAGGGAGCATGGCAGGAAGGTGAGGGGACTCCAGACTGGCTGTTCTGGGGCCTGAGGCAGAAGCTGCACAGAACTTGCACTGAGCTCAACATCTGCAGCTTGAATGACGAAATCAAAGTGAAGTTTTAGAAAGAGACGGTTCACAGAAGCAGTGTCCATTAAACCTGGAATGACCCAAATGTACTTTGAAAAGAAAATGGATACATGAGGGAAGAGTGAACTACAATGAAATTTAAAAAATTACAGCTACCAACTATGGGAATCTTCGTATGAGTAAAAAAAGCTCAGAGATCATATAGAGCATGATGCTCTTTTTATTATTAAAGTTCACAAACAGCTAAAATCCACTACATATTGTTAAGTTGTCCACATATCTGTGGTTAGGTGACATTGTCTGTAGTTAACAAGACTTCTGGTTCTTCCCTCATTCTAGGTATGTGTCCTGTTGAAATTAGGGATAGCTTTGGGAACAGTTGGGGGCCAATGAAACATCAGCAAAAGTGCCCCGTGTCACTTTTGAGCAGAAACGTCTAGGAGATGGTATATCTCTTATGTAGTGCTTATTCTCCACCACTGCCAAAGCACACCCCAGAACTTAGAGTGCAAATGGCAATATTATTAGATTATGGCTTTGCCACATGCCTGGTCCCTGAGTGTCTGCCAGGAGCAGAGCCTTCTGCCAATCTGCATCAGCAGAGAAATAGATCCTTGTCAGATTAAGCCACTGAAACTAGGGATTGTTATTTGTTTTTCAGTTTTTGTTGTTGTTGTTGTTATAGCACACAAGCTAGTTTATCCTGACTAATAAAATAATAAAATTATAGTTTAAAATGCAAGAGAATGGTAAACATAAAATTCAACATCATGATTACCTCTGAGGGGGAGGTTGACATGTAATGGAGGAGCAGCAGAAAGGTAGGTGCAAACATTATTAAGGTTCTAGATCTTCTTGGGTTGAGATCTTAGTTTAAAGGCGTTCATTATGTTGGTGTAAGCAAACAGATTAATCAAGTGGCCCTGCATGGGGTAATAATTGAGAGTATGACATAACCAGGAGTGTGATTAGCCCAATTCTGTGTATCCGAAGTTCATTTTTTAAAAGAGGAAGAAGAGAGAGCACCACTCAGAAAACCCTGGAAGCCCTGTGGCTGGACCTGCCCAAGAAGAGCACTCTGTAGGTATAGGCTGCTGCCTCCGGGTGCCAGAGAGGGCAAGGGATGAGCTCATCTGTGTGTTTTCTCTCCTGATTCCCTAGGGTCCAGGGCCTGAGATTGCATTCCCCACAGCCCCTCCTCTGGGCCCTCGGGGAACCTCTCAAGCCAGCTGGTTAGGGAGGTGGGAACAGAGGATCACAGAGCCTTTGTTCCTGGCAGCTTGTCAAACCTAACAGAGAGCCTCATTCCAATTCATTTGCATGAGAAACCTTCATCCCAGCTATATCCTCCTCCCTACCCCTACCTCCAGGGGCACTTGCAGGCCTGTTCCAGCTCAGTGACCTCACAGGTCCCAGGACCAATCCCAGGCCCCCTTTAATGATGTCATACTTGCCAGGAAGAATTCTACTTTTTCTGTACTCTGAGCATCATGAGTCTTATACTACTTTTTCTCCTTCAATTTTAATGCTAAAATCATTGTGTTCACTGGGGAACCATTGAGGAGTTTTAAGCTAGAGAGGATGTGGTGCAATTTGCAATGCAAAAATTCACTCCAGCTGCCTCTGAGAGACCCGGGTGGAGGCAGGGAGACCACCAAGCTAAGAGGGAAAGGACCTCTGGTTTGAGGAGAAACTATCTCAGAAGGTGGAGTCACAGAGCTTGGCAAGTGAGTCACAGGGACAAAGCTGGTCCTCAACAGTCACTGGGAGGAAACTGGAGTAGCCTTGCTACCTGGATACCAGACATCACAGACCACAGCTAAGGCTGCAGCCAGACTGAATGGTGGGGTGGCAGAGAGGGAAAAGGGAAAATCAGGGGGAAATCATCAGGGGAAATGGGTGCAAGTGGTGAGGGTCACTGAGGTGGGACTGAGAGGGGATAATTAGATCTCCAGTCTTTGAACTTTTGAAAACATTTGCATGTATTAATTTAAAAAAAAAATTGTAAAAGGGTCACTGGTTCTTAACCACAGCACAGGTTAGTTTCAGGGGAATTCATTACCCCTATAATGTGTATACCAAGTTGGGCATGTACATGCAGGTTTTCCTAAACAGCGATCTATACATTTTATTGAAATTTCAAAAGGGGTTGGGTGTGGTGGCTCACCCCTATAATCCCAGCAGCTCTGGAAGCTGAGGCAGGAGGATTGAAAGTTCAAAGTGAGACTCAGCAACTTAGGGAGACCCTAGGAAACTCAGGGAGACACTGCCTCTAAATAAAATACAAAAAAAGGCTGGGGTGTGGCTCAGTGGTTAAGCACTTCTGGGTTTAATCCCCAGTACCAAAAAAATAAAAAATAAAATAAATAAAAACACCTCAAAAGGGCCTAGCCAGGTAACAATGATAACAGTCAACATTTATATAAGGCTATGCTCAGGGACATTGTATCCTCATCCCAGTTTATAGCATAGGGACTGAGACACAGGGAGCCTGAGCAGCTTGCTGAAGCCTGCTCAGCTAGAGTCTCAACCGCTGCCACCCCAGGGACCCTGTCAATTCTAATAATCAAATTTGTCCAGATAGAGAGTTGAGGCCCAGGACACAGTCTCCACCCCAGGCCCAGCAGAGTCCTGGCCGGTCCAGACTTGTGCTCCCAGCCCTTCTTGGACCCCAACTTTCAAGAGCAATAGGAAATCCTGCTCCCTCGCCCTCCTGCCTGCCCACAGCAAGGAAGGTGGTTTTGTGCCAGGGACATGTCAGGAGCCAAGTGTGGGAGAGAGGAGAGTTCCCACCCACCAGCATTCCAACTACTGCCAGCTGACCCCAGCAGGGGCAGGGACCACTGTCCTCAGTGATCAAGCCCTATTTCCCGCTGGGCTCTCCTCTAGGCCTCTACCCTCAGCTTCATCAGGCTGAGAAAAAGCAGGCAGCTGGTGGCATCTCTGGCCCAAGTGTCCTTGTTTCTTCTTCCTGTAGTCCTGCCCCAGCAAGCATTAGGTAAGATTTGTCTGGTAAGATTTGTCCTGTGAGCCATGCCCTCCTCTCAAGAGTGTGTGAACCCCTTAGCAAGGGTGGAGCCCACCCCCTCTGAACTGTGGCAGCGGCAGGACCCCAGAGGACGAAGAGGAAAGAGGCCAGGCAGCAGAGGTAGCTGCCTTGGGAAGCGGTGAGCACCCCATCCCATGAGGCATGTGAGCAAAAACTGGACCTCCAGCCCCCTGAGGGGGGCCTGGACTAGTGATCATGCTCAGGTCTCAGATTCTTCCTGTCCAGGACTGCACATGAGCATGGTGACAGTTACAGAACGTCACAACAGGGTGTGAGAACAGGCTTCAATCAGACAGGCCTCTGAGCCAGATGTCTGGGCCTTGATCCCATGGATACCCAGACAGGGATAGACTTGCTCAAGACGCCACAGCATCTGGCATCACACTGGGGAGGAAAGCTGAGCTCCTGATGGCGGGGTGGGGTGGGGAGAGTCTCCCAGGGCAGGCTGGAACTTGGAGGAGAGCTGATGCTTTGAGCTGGACCAGAGGTCCTCCTGGAAGAAGGAAGACACTTTTGAGCTAAGGAGGGCTGGATAGGCTGAGAAGGGGAGGGGCCAAGGCAGGATGTGTCTGGTAAAGCAGATGTCTGGAGCCAGACCTTCTGCCAGGGGTCTCTGCGGGGAACTTTAGGACAGAACCCTGAGACTTTGAATGCCCAGCTAAGCCAAGAATTCACGGTCAGCCTCCCGTGGCCCACCCGAGACAGAACCACACCCTGTGCCAGGCCTCAGTGACAGGCGGAATTCCTTGGCTTCTCCGACCTTCGACTGGTCTCCAGTCAGGGCTCTGTCTCTCTCCACATTTCTCCTGGTAGGGTCGTGGCCCTCACCATTCTCACCAGTCCCCAACCCGCCTCTGGGTCCCAGTAAGCAGCAGGACACAGAAGAGGATTCTACCCGTTCTGAAGCGGATTTTCCTGGGTTCCAGCCAATAGCCGCCATCAGCCCTGAGCAGGCTATTTTTAGAGGGCTTTCTGCAGCAGCAAGCTGGCTCAGAAGTGCCAGCGTGGTTGGTCCCACACTGTTCTTGGCTTTTAGCTCTTGCAGGGAGTGATTCTCGCACCCAGCACGCTCCGATTGCCAGGGTGACCTGAGCAGCTGCCGCCAGTCTCCTTCTCAGCTGAGCCCAAGGCGGATGACATGAGAGAAGGCCACAGGCGGGCCCTCCCGCCACCTCTTGCAGCGCTGCCGCCTGCTGGCCACTCTGGTGACCATCTCCAAAACCACGGTTAGAGGAGGGGGTAGACCAGAGGACCTCGTCCATTGACTTGCTCTGCATAATGTACCTGGTGTTTCAAAGAGGGTATCATTCCCAGAGCACTTTGCAAAGGACCGCCTGAAGAGGGGTGGGCCAGGCATAAGTCACCTCAGAAAAGCAGATTTCCTTGAGAAGAGCCCCACACTCCCCTTTGACAGGGGTCAGAAACTCTAATGTTTTCAGGGGGGCTCAGCAGGCCCCAGGAGCAAACTGAACTGCTTGCAGATCTGATGCTTTGCATGTAAATTGTTCATGCCATTCTTCAATCCCACAGAGGATATTCCACACTGTGTTGATAGGTCTTCTCCTGTTTTAAGAGAAGTTTAAAATTCAGAATTTGTTGTGGAATCTCCCAGGTTTTAAATGTTGGCAACCAGGTCAATTTTTAAAAGGACGTTATGTGGTTTAGACAAAACACATCCGGGAACCTCACTATGCGCCAGGAGACTGAAGACGGGCCATAATGGCGGGGCGTAGTTTTCCAGTGCCTCTTCTGTCCCACAGGAGCTCCCAACCCCCAGTGCCAGAGGAGAGAGAGTTGACCTCAGGACCCCAGATCCCAAAAGACAGGACACCATCCAGCAGGTTCTCAAAGGAGGTCCAGGGAATCCTAGACATTGCTTATGTGTGGCCCAAACACCCTGGCGGTATCTGGATTAAATAAAGCAAAAAAAGCCAGACACAGTGGCACACGCCTGTAATGCCAGCAGCTTGGGAGGCTGAGACAGGAGGATCATGAGTTCAAAGCCAGCCTCAACATAAGTGAGGCCCTAAGCAACTCAGTGAGACTCTGTCTCTAAATAAAATTTAAAAATTAAAAAAAGGGGGGCGGGGCGGCTTGGGAATGTGGCTCAGTGGTCAAGTGCCCCTGAGTTCAATCTCCAGGATCTAAATAAATAAATAAAGCAAAAAAATTACTCCAGGACTCCTTGGTGCCCCAAATTGTAACAGAGCACTTTGTGAATACCCAGAAGTTGAGGATGCACCACTGCTTCTCAAACATATTCCACAAGGAATCCATGTTCAGGACCTAACCCATTAACTCCAGAAAGACACTGCAGTTCTGTAGACTGTGGCTCTGGATGTGGGTCTCAGCACTCTACCCACTTCACAGACCCAAGCACCCCGGGGTGGCAGGAGCCCAGGAAGAGGGTCTGCTGTCCTCAAGACAGAGGATCCACAGAAGGGAGGTCGGCCAGGAGGGACGTGGTAGACTGAAGGGCTAGACATGACCACCAGATGGGCAGACTGAAGGAGGGGGACCTGTTAGGAGGAGGCCGAGCAGAACTGTGGCAGGGGACCTCAGAGCTATCCTGCAAGTGGAACAAACAGGACCTGCGGGCCACCAGGCTGTGGAGTGTAGGAAGAGGGAGGAGGTAAGGAGACCATTTGTGGGCTAAGTGGGCAGAGCCCAGACAGAAGCCCTGTGCCCCAGGGAGGGGATAGGACTCAGAGCTTAGGCTGGGATCAGTCCCCCCGTCCCCTCTGCCTCCTGACCCACAGCCCTTCTCCTTAGGTTGCCCCACTTGCACAAACTTCAACCACCTGGGGTTCCCATGGCAACCGAAGGAGAGAAGCCGCCAAGCACCTGGGCAAGCAGAGACAGAGAAGTGGGTCAGGGGAGGGGCCCTTCTGGCCTCACCATGCCCTGTGGGCCCAGTGCTTCCAATCTGGTCCCCGTCCCTGGGAATATGGCAGTGTACAAGGGGCGGGTGGCCAAGAGTGAGAGGAACCCCCTCCTGCCTCTGCCCTCCCAGAGCTAGGTCAGTTGGGGATCGAGGTTCTTGCCATCACAGTGAACCCCAAAACCACTTGGTTCCAAGCCTATGTCTGGCAGTCCTTGACACTACTTCTGAGAGGAAATGAGGGGGCGATTCCCATGATTGTCTCTCCTGCTGCCCCCACATTCTCAAGACTAATTTTAGCACTGACATCAGGCTGCCGCAGGGGTGTTGGGCCCGAGAGGCCTGTGTGGCCACCCAGCAATAAATGCAGACCCTGGGAGCCCAGCAGGAGGCCTGGATGGATAGCTGGCCCCACCCCAAAGAGCGGCTCAGCCCACAGTCCTCCTGACACTCCACCCCCACCTCCCTTTGGTTCCCTGCTCCCTGCCCAGCACCCTCCAGGGCTCCCACTGACGGCCAAACAGCAGCTACACCCTCAGGCAGATGAAGACCCTCCAGGAGCTGCCCCTGCCTGTTTTCCTAATTCCCACCCTGCTGGGCTCCTCACTAACCAAGTTAGATTAGTTAGTAGTCAGCTCCTTCTCACTGCACAGAGAACTGAATTCTCTTTTTAGAGGAGAAACCAGTAAGGGAATTGAACTCAGGGACACTTCACCACTGAGCCACATCCTCCTCCCTTTTTTGTATTTTATTTAGAGACAGAGACAGGGTCTCACTAAGTTGCTTAGGGCCTCGCTAAGTTGCTGAGATCCTCCTACCTCTCAGTCTCCCAAGTCACTGGGATTATAGGCATGTGCCACCGCAACCTGCTTAAATTCTCTTTCCCATGCACCACAATTCCTTATTCCTTGTGTTTGGTTATTTGTGGATTCACCATCTTCCATGTGAGATGCTAAGCTTCTCAAGAGCAGGGGCTGAATCTTGTTTGTTTTACCCTAAAGCCCGGAATGGTGCTCCTGGGTATACAATAGGCATTTCTGGGGTCCAGGGAGGTATGGGGGAGCAGGAGTAAGCATGACCCCTGAGAGGGGCAAGGCTGCTGATCCCAACTCAGTCCCTGGTTTGCCTGTGGTTGTGAACCTGTTCTAAGGAAGACTGCCCCCTCCCAGACCCCTGGCTCCTTTCCGGCTGCCCTGCAGCAGGTAGGCAGGCCTGACCTCCAAGGCCAAGACATGTGCCCTTTGCCAGCCTCTAGCCAAGTGGAATATGACTCAGGCCAGACTGATGCACTAGGGACTTGAATCAGGACTCCCAGAGGTCCAACCCAAAGAGAAATGTTGTTAGCTCACCCAGAGGCAGGATCCAAGAGCATGCTTCCAGAGTAGGGGCCACAGTGGGGCCTGGGGTTGTTGGGGAGCAGAACAACAAAGAAGCTGAGGAAGTCCTTGAGAGGGAGGAGAGAAGAGAGGCAGCACTGGAGATCCTCTGCAGCCTGAGGCCTCTGTTCCACTGGTGCCGGAGGCTGGGCTCCCTCCACATTGCCCAGAAACACCAGATGCAGGGGGACCATTCCATGCCATGGGCAAGCAAGGTCTTCCTCCAGTTAGAGGCAGGCGCATTTCCCGCCATCAAGGGCCAAGGTGGAGCTCTGCTCCTGGAGGAAGGGAGAAACAAAGGCTATGGAGTCCCAGAGCCTGGGGACTGTCAGGTGTCCAAGATGGTAGGGAGGAGCCATGAGGAGAGGGTAACCCAGAGAGGACACTGGAAGAGCTGGATCCTGCCAACCTGCACTCACTGCTGTGCCCGGGAGGTGCCACTGCGGCTGATGCTAGAACCGCCAAGAGGTGCCTGCCATGCAGGTATGGGAACCGCCAGCGCCTCCTGTTGGGAAACCTGGACTGAGAGCCAGCAAGCAAGGGAATGCACAGTGTGTTCTGCAGGCTTCTATCCGGTGGCACAGAACGGCACAGAGGAGGGCGAGTGTGGGCTAAGAGAAGCCGACATAGAAACCTCCCAGAAACAAACCCAGAGAGTCTGCTCTGGTAGGTTCCCTGAGCTCCAAGCAAGAACTCGAACAGACAAGAGAGCTGGTGGCAATAGAGACTGGTCTGTTCAGCATTCTCCCTTTCTTCTTTTTTTTTTTTTTTTTTTTAATAAATGAGCACTTACACAATTTAATTTTTTTTTAATATTTATTTTTTAGTTATCGGCGGATACAACATCTTTGTTTTGTATGTGGTGCTGAGGATCGAACCCGGGCCGCACGCATGCCAGGCGAGCGCGCTACCGCTTGAGCCACATCCCCAGCCCTCTCCCTTTCTTCTTGATGTTGTTTTAATTATTTTTAAGACAGCGTCTCGCTAAATTACCCAGGCTGGCCTTGAACTTGCAATCCTCCTGCTTTAGCCTCCTGAGTAGCTGGGATTACAGGCAGGGGTATAACTTCTCCCATTCTGCACCAATAGGACACTAGGCAGCCACAGTTCACATCAGCCAGGTGGGTGACCTATCCTGAATCTGTGGATGTTTCTGGAGGCATGGGTCTGGAGGGATGGGTCTGGGCCCTGTGTGGTTATGACAGTTTGGAGAGGGCCTTGTTGACAACGATTGAAATAAAGAGGAGGAAGAGGCATGGAATAGAAGGAACAGTTCTGCCATCCAGACTCAGCTGGCTCTCGCCCCGCGGGGCCCCCGCCACCACCCACTCCCCCGTCCCTCCCCTAGCCTTGCCCTGTGCCCAGCTCTGGCCAACTCTGCTTGGCATATTTCTACTGCAATGCCTGCCTCCCCATATACAGGTCCCCCTGCACCTTGGCAGCAGGTGAATGACCTGCTTCCTCCTCCCAGGGTGGGCTC
Source organism: Marmota marmota marmota (assembly GCF_001458135.2). NCBI lineage: Eukaryota > Metazoa > Chordata > Mammalia > Rodentia > Sciuridae > Marmota > Marmota marmota. Next base: position 7,120,496 of record NW_026000229.1, read on the forward strand.
CCACTCAGGGCAGGGAAGCCCACCTCACCCCTCCTGGGTAAAAGAGGCTCAAAGACCCTAGAAGGGACAAAGAATATTCTGCGCCCTCCAAATGGTGAGGCTTTGTGCTGGGGAACCATTCTGGGTCCTAAGTCCCAGTCCAAGGCAAAAGGTCTGGTAAGTGTATGGAAGCTGCAAATCCATGCTCCAGCTCCACGTCTCAGGGGGAGACACCAGAAGTTGCTTGAGGGCCTCTACTTGTCTGCCCATAAGAATAGACACATGGGGGCTAGGTTGTGGCTTGGTGGTAGAGACCTGCCTAACACTTGTGAGGCGCTGGGATCTAACCTCCACACCACATACAAGTAAAAAAATAGAAGTATTGTGTCCATCTACAACTAAAAAACATATTTAAAAGAAAGAATGGCCACATGCCTCGGGCTGATGGGAGGGTCTAGATAACCTTGTTCTTTCTAGAAGATACCAGAGAACTGCCTGCCAGCAAGTCATGGCCTCCACCCCTCCAGTCCCCTGACTTCGTGCTCAGGCAGAGGACGACCTGTGTGCCGGGGAGGCAGGGTACACAGGCCACATGATTCCCTTCTCTGGCCCGCAGTTTCCCCTCATCTGAACTTCCCAGTCTAGGACTTAAGGTGGCATCTCTGTTTCTCAGTCGGGAAGTTCCTACAGGCAGGATTGGCACTCCTCTGATCCTGCCTAGGTGCACCAGAGCTGGGCACATGCCAGACCTGACCCGGCAAGGAGATGCTGGAGGAGATGAAAGTGAGAGAGCCCCGAAGGCCTAGGGCAGAGCAGGCCCAGGAATGACCACCCCTTGCCCTGCCGCATCCCTTCCCCAGGCAGCCAATCCCCAGGGAGCCACTTCTCCAGGAGAAGGGACTCAGGTGGCAGTCATAAAGCCATCTCAGAAAGCCTCCTGATGGCCAAGTGTAAGTGCCTGTGCCACCATGGGGAATAGAACCGGTAAATTACTACTGAGAGTTGCACCCCCCTATGCTGTATTTATATCCGCCTTGGTGCCTGAAAATGGATATTTATGCATTTTCAATATTCAGGGCAAACGCTCCATCACTCAGAGCTGCGGGGCTGCGGCACATTACAGCAGCCCTCAGAGACTTCCCTCTTCTGCCTCATTTACCAACTCAGGGGCTCCGAGGTGCACCTGGGTCTCCCAAGCCCCTGCTGGGATCCCCACCCCACCTCAGGCTCCTTTGACCCAGAGCAGCGTGGAGGGAAGAAAAGGTGTGCAGCCAGCCTCCCCTTGGAGCCTCGGGGCCCACTCAGGTGAGGCCAGCAGCTCAGTCTCAGAGAAGCTGGATGGCCTGGGTGGGGTCACACAGCACCCTCTCCAAGCCAGGAGTTTCCCTGCTGTCCCCAGGTGGGGCGGCTTCCTCTTCATCAGAGAAAACGACGACAGGGCCTGGCTATCTCGCCGGGTCTCTAGACCTTCCTCTCTATGTCTTCATTCTGCCCCGGTCTGTCTCCTCCTGTGTCGGAGTCTGGGTCCTCTTTAGGGCCTCTACTTGTCTGCCCACAGGAATGGACCCATGGGGGCCGTGTCTCTGGGTCTGCCTGACTCCCAGATTCAATCTCTGTCTCATTTCTTTCTCTACCCCTTTTTCATCTCCCTCATCTCTGCTTCCTGTATCTGCCCACCCCCACCCGACCTCACATTCCCTCCCTCTCTCAGAGTCTCTGTCCTGTGGACCCAGCTCCCTGACTTTGTCTTTGGGCTTAGCCAAGGGCAGGAGTGAGGCAGTCTCCTATAGTCCAGGAGGGCCCTCTCTGTCTCCCATGGCCCCCAGGCCAACAAGCACAGAGCAGACATGGGCCCAGGGTGGGCGAGCGGACTTCCTCTCGGGGGCAGCAAGTGAGAGCTGTGCAGAGGGCACTGCAGGATTTCCACACCAATCCAAGCCCTTGACCTTGACAGGCCCCTGGGGTCGGGATTGGGGCCTGCCCAGTTCTGAACAGTCAACACCCTGAGCCTGAGGGTCCCTCAGCCTTTTTCCTGCTCCTACCCACTTCCCATTCACACCTCCATTGCCCCTTCTCTCTGTGTCCCTCCTCTCCTCCATTCCTCTCTCCCTCCTCGCCTCCCTTCCTCCTGCTGCCAAGAATGATAAGAATTAATTAAATGTGTCCTCATCTTCTGTCTCCTCACTTCCCCCAGGGAACTAACCAGTCCTTGCCTCTTGGGCCTTGTTAGATTCCAACAAAAATATGATACACGTGTTCCACGTGCACGTATGTGGGCGTGCAGGCGTCCCTGACACTAAGGTGTACATCAGTGCCCTGAGGCACGCCCTGGGCTTCTGCGCAGTTCTGCAGGTCTGGTGTGCACACGCTGTGTGCAGTCCACGTGCTCCTGAGCCTGGAGGCAGTCTGGGTGGCTGTGTGATGCACACACACACGTGTGTCTTGGTGTGCACATGTGTCTACCCCCCACGTGGGTCTCAGTGTTCTGTAGGTCTTCACATGAGTCCGCCTCTGCAGGTACATATCTCCATAAGAATCTCTGTGCCTGAGCAGTGTGTCTGCGGATGCGTGTATTCCTGCGTACACCTCCGTGTTTTGCACGCATGCTTTTGTGCATACACATCTCCAACATAGCGTGTGTGACGTGTGTCTCCATGCCTGTGTCTGGGCGGCACATGCTGTGTGTGCAGTGTCCACACAGCTCTGGCTGCCCTGCACACACATCTCCTTCCTGGCTCCCTAGAGTTGGCACCTTTGTCCCCAATGAGAAAGGCACCATGCCTCATCTCCGGGGTGGTGGTGGCGGTGGTGGCAGGAGGAACGGTGCAGGGAAGGCACTCGCTAATGAGGCTACCTTCTTTGCCTGCCTGAAAGCTGGTGCCTCTAATTATTGCCTCTGTACGCAGCTCCCCAGGGAAGACTGCTGCAGAGCCCTGCTCTCCCCTCCCCGGAGGCCCCATGGCTCCACTTTCCCCAAATCCTGAGGTGCTGCAGGAGCCCTGGGCACCACAAAAGAAAAAAAGGGCAGGTACATCAAGGGCACAGGGAGACACAGGAGGCTGGCATACCTGCCTGTCAACCTGCTGCCAGGGGGCCCGCCTGCCAAGGTATTCCTCTGCATTAGGGCAGAGTCTCCCAAAGGCCTCTCTGAATCCAAATGGGGGAAGGAAGCCTCACACACCCTAAGCAAACAAGGAGCATGCTTCTGTAAAAGAAGAACTGGACCAGCAGTCAGGTGGACTGGCTGATAATCCTAGCACTGTGTGACCTCAGGCAAGTCCCTACACCTCTCTGAGCCTTGGTTTCCTTGTCTGTAGAATGGGGGAAGACTAGAGCCATTCTTAAAGCCAGTGTGTATCATGGGTGAGGCACTGAAGTTTCAGATAACACACGGGGTGAGCATCTGCTATTTAACTCGGCATTTATTTTCATGTATATATTTCATGTGTGGTTGCCCCTCGATATTTTTGGAAGATTGATTCCAGGACCCCCCTGTGGATACCAAAATCCACAGATGTTCACATCTTTTACACAAAATTTGCACACAACCAATGTACCTCTTCTGTAAATTTTAAATTCTCTCCAGATCATTTATAATATCTAATGCAATGTAAATGCTAGGTACACAGTGGTATTGTATTGTTTAGGGAATAATGACAAGAAAAATGTCTATGTTCAGTACTGATGCATTTTTTTAAAAATATATTTTCCATCTGTGGTTGGTTGAATCTGTAGATGCAGAACCCACCAAAATGGGGAGGGCTGACCGTACATATTTCGTGTGTGTGTGTATGTGTCTGTGTGTGTGTTTAATTTTAATTAGTATATCAGAACTTGATTTTACAAATATTGCTTAAGACTAAACACACATTTAAATTTTAAAAGTAAGCCAGTTAAAGAAAAATGTTAAGTAAATAAGAACTCATTGAGCATCTGAGTATAAACAAAGTCCTAAGAAGTGATTGCAGCCATTGGCCGGAGGGTCTCCGAGGCCCTTCTCTGCCTTAGGCACAGTGAATTCAGGACTGTAGACCCCGAGAATGAGAAATGCACAAACCTGGTGGCCCCTGATCATTTTTTTTTTTTTGGCACGGCTGGGGTACTGGGGTTTGAACCCAGGGGCACTCAATCACTGAGCAACATCCCAGGCCCTGTTTTGTACTTCACTTAGAGACAGTCTCTCACTGAGTTGCTTAGTGCCTTGCTTTGGCTGAGACTGGCTTTGAACCTGCCTCCCGAGCCCCTGGGATTACAGGTGTGCCCCACTGTGCAAGGCCAGCCCCTGGTCTTTAAACCACCAAGCTGAAATGTGGCGTGGACTGGCAGGGGCAGTTGCTGAGGGGTAGGTAGGGTCACCCTCTTGGACACAGGCACCCACCTGACCAGGTGATTCAAACCAGAGCACTGAGTGGCCCAACTGAGGGCACAGATAGCCGGGGTCTGGGCAGAGGTGGCTCAGTCTGGGCCTGAGGCCTCCTGGGGTCTGGGCAGCACATCTCCTAGGGAGGGAGCTATTTGAGACCCCAATCCCCTGAATAGGCAAAGACCACCCAGGGCTAGGGGAGGGACCGGCCAGGAAGGCTCCTGTTGGAAAGAGGTGGAGCTCCTTCCCCTCCAGGGTACCCCTTATTCAACACAGGAAAGAACAGCCTGTCCCACAGCCCCAAATGTCTCTGTCCTCCAAGAGGCCGGTGTGAATCACGGGAATTTATTGCCTCGCCTGGAGTGGGATTTACAAATCTGCCTCCAGCCTGGGCCAGCAGGGAGTGGCCACCTGTCAGCCCCCCATTGCCGCTGATTGATGAGACTGTTTTCTACCAAGAAAAACTCCCCTCTATGGTAGGCAGCGGAGGGAAAAGCTCCCAGGCCCATGGGCCAGCGTGACACCCCCTACCTGTCCCAGATCCAGAGCCCTCCTGCCCCCCAAATGCCCCCAGCCCTACACATTGACTCACAAGCTGTGCCCGGAGCTCTGCCCCCCAGACCTGCCCTTCAAAGCTGACCCACCCCAGGGCCCAGGCCCCAAGACCTGTGGAGACAGGAGCCAGAATGGGTCTGAGGTAGTCCAGAGCACACACCCATTTCACAGACGAGGAACTGAGATCCAGAGAGGAATGGACCTGCCCCGCGATTCACATGGCAACAGAGTGGTGAGCTTGAGCCCTGGGCCCACAAGACCCTCAAACCAGGAATTTCAGTGTCTGGTCACAGATGATTGTCATATGGCCATGGGGGTAGTTTTTATCTCCAAATGACGGCTCCTCTTCAGAGAATGGATGGACCAGAGTTGGACTCTCTGCTCTACCACTTTGTATCTAACAGTCATAACCTGCTTGTATCTGTTTCCACTGCAGGAAAATGGGGCTCAAATCAATCTCAACCTCCTGAGGCTGATATGAGATTCAAGTGAGATAGGTAGGTAAAGTCCCAAGACAGAGCTGGGCCTGGCACATGCGGCACCACCCCCAAGTGGTGAAGATGGCTCTGATCACTCTTGATATTCCGAGGCCCACTGTCTACTTGCTGGAGGAGGGATGGTTCCGGCAAGTGGAGCAGGAGGAGCAAGCGAGAGGTCATGTGTGGGGCTGCAGAGCAGGAATGAGCCCACTTTCTACTGGAGAAGGCACAGAGGGCTTCCTGGAGGAGGTGACTTCAAGCTGAGGATGTAGAACTCCACCTCTCTTACTTCGAGGCCACTTGGGGGCTTCTTGAGTGCCATGGGGTCAGAGGGAAGCCTAAGCTTCTGCCCTGGATGACCTGGGGGCAAGTCCCTCCCTTCTCTGACCATTTTCAAGACAGGGCCAGGGAGGACCGGACAACAATCCCCAGAAGACCCCTTCCAGCTCTGACCTTTGGCAGGCTGAGGGTCTGGGAAGCCCATCCAGACCCGTCCCCTGAAGTTCCAGTGCTTGCCACTGGGCGGCAGCAGGGACTGAACCCGGAGCTCCGCCTCCTCCCAGCAGCTGAGGCGGCAGGCGCCTTCCGGGCCAGTCCCTCCCCCAGCCCTGGGTGGTCTTTGCCTCCCCAAGACTCCAGCCAGCTCTCCAGAAAGCCAGAGCCGAGGGACTGTCACATTAAGACATTTGATCCTCCCCGAAGCCCCGAGGAGCAGCTCACATTTTCCCACTTTTCAAATGGAGAAAGTGACGGCCCAGAGAAGGGAGGACTTGTACAAGGTCACACAACCTGGTGTGACAGAGCCAAGCCCCTAGGCCACTTCCCCAGCCCCTGTGCCCATAGCAGGCTGTGTGAAAGGAGAGCTCCAGTCAGACAAACCTGGGCCAAAACCTGGGGTCCCTCCCTCTGGCTGTGTGTTATGGGTCAGGTCACCCACCCTCTGATCCTCCGCGGGTGCCAGGCCGGTGCTTGGTGTATGGCAAGTGCGAAATGCAGAGAGCACTGCTTTGTTCTGGTAGATGCTGCACTCCAGGAGAGCAGACGTGTCTATCTTACTGTCTTGACACTCGGAATCGGGGTCTCCCTCCTGGAATCCCCTCCCCTCCCTGGGCAGCCCTCCCCAAGCCCACACCCACCCGCCTGGGCCTTGTGACAGTGGCTCCTACTCACCTGCCCACCACCACCCAGTGCTCTCTGATTCCCACCCCATGTTTCGCTGCCCCCCACCGCCCCTGCCTCCCTCAGTCCCTCTCTCCTGCTGCGCCCTGCTCTGCCTGCACACTGTGTTTACAAGACAGCGATGACAGTTTTTTATTTCTCTCTTTTGTCTCCCTTCCTCCCCTGAAGGGAAACGTGCTTCCAACCTCCCAGGAAGACATGAAGCCTGCAGAAGAGAAGCCACAAACAAAGGGCACTGGGATGGGGGTGAGTCCCGCCCCCACCTCTAGGTCCACTCACAAACAAGTGTCCACGTGCGCGCGTGTGCGCGCGCACACACACACACACACACACACACACACACACACACTCTGGTCAGAGCATCCAGGAATGGCTGTGTTATCTGGGGGTAATTGAAAATGTCCATCTTTATTCTAGAGCATAAACAGGGCAGAGGGACACAGGGACCCAGAAGGAGGGTGAGAAAGAACAGGGGACAGAGGGAGGAAGGAAGACCGAGTGGGGAGCAGAGCCAGATGAGAGACCACAGACACCAAGGGAAGGCGGGTGACTCCCCACCACAGTGAGTCAGGAGATGCACTTCCCAGGACTCAAGGGGGTACACCTGCAACCAGCTCCCCACCCCACCACAAGGAGTGAGGAACAGGAGGGCCGAGGGCAGGAGCACCTGTCCTAACCCCCCAACATGCACCCCAGCCCTGGGCAGCCCCTCGGGAGGACACCTCTCAGTATTAGCTGTAGGCAGAGGGCAAAGCAGGGCTGGGCGTCCTGCTCCAGCGCCTCCATAAGCACAGACACCCCCACCTCCTCCCCGCTGCATCTGTGTGAGAGAGGGTGTGTGTATTTCCCTGTGAGTATATTATAAGGCATGTAGTTGAGGGTGGCTGGTATGAGGTGTAAGGTAAGTTTGGGGTTTTTTTTGTTTGTTTGGTACCAGGGATGGAATCCAGGGGTGCTTGACCTCTGAGCCATCCCCAGCCCTATTTTTTTTTTTTTTTTTTATTTTATTTAGAGACAGGGTCTCACTGAGCTGCTTAGGGCCTCACTGAGTTGCTGAGGCTGGCTTTGAACTTGGAGATCCTCCTGCCTCAGTCCCCTGAGCCACTGGGATTGGAGGCATCATCAAGGTCTCTCTCCTTAAATCCTCTCCCCTCTTTGTGCACAGCCTGAGTGCCTGTGTGCCGTTCCCCAGCTCTTGAGAACCAGAGTGGTTGGCCTCCAGGTTTCTCCAGCAACAACAGGCCCATAGACTAGCCTGCCAGCCAGTGTCCAGGAGGGTCCGGTGATGGCAGCTCTACCACCAACCAGCCTGTGGGAGACCAACCTTACACGTGACTAAGTCACACTCCCCAACTGGGTGCTGAGGCTTTCAGTCACAGAAATGTGGCAGAGCTTTCCCCACCCTTCTTGGGTTCCAGGGTCATGTCTCGTGCATGGGTGTGTCTTGCTACAGCCCCATGGGTGAAGCTATGCTCACCTGTTCCTTTGTAATATAACCCCTTGCCCTGTTTAGGATAGAATCTTCCATGGAAGTGCCTTGTGTGTGTGTCCCCTTCTCTTACTGTGCCCTTGGGTGTAGCTACCCAGATGTCAGTCAACCTGCTGACAGTGGACATCATGAAGATAGACTCAGCCCCCTGAAACATGACCCCTTGCCTTCTCCTCAATATAAGGGGTCAGCGCATGCTCTCGCTGTCTCTCTTCCTGCGGACCCTTAAGGTCAGAGGAGCCGTCACAGCAACCCCAAACAAAAAGGTATTTGTGTCTCTTGTGTGGTTATTTTGCACAGCCCAGATAGCCCAGTTCGACTGGAGTGACCCCTGAGCCTTTTAGTCATGAACAGAAACCCAGCACCAACCCTTGGCTGGGCCAGCCCAACATGAAGACCAGGCCTCTCCCTGCCCTCTAGTGAGAGGAGGAAATGCAGGTGGGAGCTTGGAGCCTCCCTACCCTGCAGTGTCTGCTCACAGATGGAGAGAGCTACCCCCTAACCACCCTCTGAACTCCTGAAGGCCAAGGCTCCAGGTGAAGACCATCTCCCTGTACCCCTGGGCCCAGCCAGAGCCCGGCCTAAGCAGGGGCTCAGCAATGTCTGTTGAATGAACAGATGCAGCTATATGATCAAGTGCCATGCTCTGGGGCCTAATTTTCTGAAGGCACAGGTTTAAGTCCTACAAGAATCAGATGGCAGCTGATTCTTGTAGCTTCCTACAAGATCAAGCTTGGGCCCACCAAGTTGTTCAGAAGGGGTCAGGATAGCAGGGAGCAAGGCCTTCTGCAGATCACTCATCCGGGACACCACCACGGGGAGGAGAGGCCAATTCCAAGCTGGGTGACCCTGTCCTCTTGTGGGCTGAGGCACAAGAGAGGCCAATCCGCCTTCCCTAGAAGCCACCTCCCCTTCTCAGCAGGGTCATCTCTCATATAAACATCTTCATCCCCCAAATATTCCTCCTGACCCCTCTAGCCTCCTTCTTGTCTTCCCTTGAGACCACAAACCCACTCCGACGGTCTGTTCAAGCTCTAGTGTCCAGTCCTAACCATGTTGGTGGCTTCAGGGTTCAAGCTGAAGGTCTGTTTCAGACAGCACTATGGGGGCAAAAATTAGAGTTTAGTTCCAATAAGTTAAGGATCTAGCTGAACTGCGCCCTGACTCTGGTCATACACTGGCCCCTGGTCCTGATTACACACAGAGCCAGGCCTCTAGTTGGAGACAGGCCACGATTCTAGCACACGGCCAAAGTTATTTCCAGACTCTGGGTCTCGTTTTCCTCATCTTTCCAATAGGGGTTTTCGCCTGGGCTGTGCTGTCCCTCAGAACACCCCTGTTCAGAGGCTGGCCTGCAGCTCCCCCAACCTGGTGACACAGGGAGCATCCACTGCTGTCACCTGCCAGCCCCACCCCCATCCAACACTTTCAGCCCAAGCATCACTAATTTTTGCAGCCTCCGTGATAAATGGCATTGTCGGCAAAATGACATCTTCCTAATCTGCTGCAAGACAGATGGGTCCCCGAGCTGGCTCGCTCTCTCTAGAGCCTGCCCAGGCCAGCCTTGCAGAGGCCTGGGAAGGACAGGACAGACACCAAACCCAGGGCCTGGGCAAAGGGTGGGGCAGGGGAGGAACTTTACAGGCCCACAGTCAGGGATGAGCCAGGGGGGGTTTCTAGAAACCTCTATCCTAAAAGTTAAGTTGGGTTGGAAAAAAAAAAAAAAATTCCAAAGAGATTCTCTGCTTCTTCCTCCCCAAACTTGGGTCTATTCACTTTAATTTTTATTTTCAATTAACACCTGGATATTGGGCTGGGGCTGGGGCTCAGTGGCAGAGCACTTCCCTGGCAGGCGTGAGGCCCTGGGTTTGATCCTCAGCACCACATATAAATGAATAAATAAAAGATCCATTTATGACTAAAAAATATTTTCAAAAAACTGGATATTGCTCAAGTTGACAACGATGAGCCATTAAACACTGGTTCTGAGGTGACCTTTTGTTCCTATGTCCCTCAGCCCTTAGGACAACATGCATTTTCCTGAGCCTTTGGGTCTGGGGGCTCTCCTCACTCTCTCCTCTCCCGGCCAAGGTTCCCACCCGCCCTCCCAGCCTCAGCCCGGGGCATCTCACTGGCCTCAGGCTGCCAGATCAGTGGAGATCTTCCCTCTTCCCTTCCTGAGGCAGGGGGTGGGGTGGGGAAGCAGAAGGAGGGCTAGGGAAAGACCAACACCAGACCCGGAGATCCCAGTCTCCCCAAAGGTCAACAGAGTGGGGGCACTTGTTGCCCCAAAGCAGGTGGGCTCAGGCCTGGACTTGAAGACTGAGATAGTGCTGCCCCCTCCTGGATAGGTCAGAGCTCCTCTGCTGGGTTAGGCTGTTAAGGTTGGGGACACAGCAAGGGAGACTCTCCAAAGACAGCATGTGACACTCAGATCCCCTCCCAGCAACTGACCGCAACCTCTAGCTGTGCTTATTGTGGCCAGGTTTCTCTCACTGCCCAGAGAATCTTCTGGAAACACTGTGTCTTATCTGGCTAACTTCCTCATGATAAAGCCTGAGCCCCCCCACACACGATGCCCACCATCTCTTTCCCAGTATTAGCACAGCCTCCGGCACCACAGGCTCCTGCTGCTTTGAACCACCCCCAACTCCCTGTCCCTTTTGGTCCCACCTTATCCTCTTGGGTCCCTTCCCCAGGACACCTGTCCTCCCCCTCCCCAGCTAGAATGGTCTCTCCCTGCTTTCTCACACCCTCCCCTCCTCTCCTGGTTCAAAGTAAAAGGGTTCTAGTCACTGGCAGGGATCAGAGTCGTGCAGTTCTGAACTGGGGGAACCTCTTCCAGGCCTACCCGCTTCCCATCCAAAGAATGACCCTGAGGCCCCGGCAAGAGCAGGAGCTGCGAAAGCCACATGATAGTTAGTAGCAGAGTCAAGACCAGAACTCAGCTCTCCGGGGCTCCTGCCCGGGGCTTTGTGGAGGATGTGAGGCTCCCCCGGTGAGCCAGCCTGGAACCCCTCTTTGACAACATGCACAGTCCCTCTCCCAGTATCCCAGCCCCTCACCCAGAACAGGGCCCAAAGGAATCCAGCAGTGAGGAATGAATGCGAAACGAAGGAATGAATAAATAAAAATATTTATCTAGTGCCTTCCGTGTGCTCAACACTAGCTCTGCTACTTGCATCCTTAATCAAGTTGCTCAATTTGGCGTAGAAAAATAACATCTGTGTGTGGGAGGGTGAGTGCACCAGCGGGGACCTCAGTCACAAATGTCGGTGACCAGTGGGCACAGGTTGGGGGAGTGTTTGACGCCCATGGTGAAAGAGGGCATGCGGGGCTTGTGCACAGTGACCTCCTGAACATTGTGGGAGCCAGGGCCAGGCCGAAGGGTGTGGTCCAGTGGGTAGGCGAAGCGCCTGGCCATGCTGTAGATGGGGCTGCGGTTCTGGTAGATGGACGGCTCGGGCCGGGCATGCATGGCGGGGCCGGGGCCTCTGGCCACATCCTCCTTGTAGAACCAGTTCTTGTTAGAGGAGTTCAGACTATAGCAGGGAGCAGCTCGATGGACGGGGTTGTTGGGCCCCAGAGAGACTGGCAGCTGGTACTGGTTGGGGGCTGGGTTGGGGTCCAACACTCTGAATGGACACCGGTAGCCGAAAGCATACTGGGGAGCCCTGCGTTCCCCAGGGGGACAGATCTTCTCCAAGTTGTAGTGACAAGGGGATGGGTTGGGACACAGGCCTGAAAGTGAGCAAAGTGGGGAGGTAGGGGAGGGACCCCCAGTCCCTGGCACCCAGCTGAAGGGTCCAGAGGGAGCTGTGGCTTCAGCACCATCTCAGCAGCAGGACAGGGACATCCGACCCCTGAATGGGGTGACAGGCAGAGGACAGCAAGATGGTCATTTTTTTCTTGTGGGGGAGGGGGTGCCAGGGATTGAACTCAGGGGCACTCAACCACTGAGCCACATCCTCAGCCCTATTTTGTATTTTATTTAGAGACAGGGTCTCACTGAGTTGCTTAGTGCCTTGCTTTTGCTGAGGCTGGCTTTGAACTCTCAATCCTCCTGCCTCAGCCTCCTGAACCACTGGGTTATAGGTGTGCACCACTGCGCCCAGCAGCAAGATGGTCATTTAGGCCATCCTGACACCAGGATTGTGATACTGTGTCATCATATAAAAACCACCGGGGCCATCAGCCTTGGGCTGCTAGTGCGCTGACGTTGTCCCTGTGGCAACAAGAGGAAAACATCCTGAGGTCACTACAGCCTGTGAGCTCCTTAACGTGGCAATTATCGCAGCCTTCACGTGAGCCCCATGACATCATAATACATAACCTGGCTTCTAGGCATAAACACTGTGACAGACATGGCGATAACAGCGTGCCGCAGGGGTGTCTCGATGTGCCATCGCAAGGAGATGCCAGCATTCAAATATGCTGCTACTTTGACCCTGCTCAAGTCCTAAGGAAGGACCCCCATCCCCTGACCCTTCCCTCCTCCTGGCCTCCCTCCCTGCCTCTCGCCCTCTCCAGTCACAGCTTACGCAGGTTGGAGATGCGCTCCTCCATGGGGACCTGCGGGCAGCTGGACATTCCAAACCGAGTTATTTTGGGATCCAAGAAGTAGCAAGGCCCAGGGCTGCATATATCTGTGACCCCTGTAGGGAGCCAAGGAGGGACCCTGTCAGCCCCAGTGGCTGCCCCAGCGTGAGCCAAAAGGAGTAAGTAAGGACTCCTTTCAGATCCTCTGACTCTTGGGTCTTTGGAACCCTTGATTCCTCATCCATAAAGTGGGACTTTTGGCACGTGACCTGCTATTCTGGACTTGTTCTGGGCTGGGGAGGTAGCTCAGTGGTACAGCACTTGCCTAGCATGCACAAAGCCCTGTGTTCCATCCCCAAAATACCTAGTTCAGAGGAAAAAATAAAATAGTGGCCACACGGGCCAAGCACTGCAAGCTTAGGTAGAGAGGTTGGTGCCAAGACGTAATAATAGCCCCTGTGGCTATTGTTAGTATTGAGAAAGGGCCCAGCCCAGGCCAGGGCAGTTCCCTGCCAAAAAGGGTGTGGCTCCCCTCACGGAGGAGCCTGGCAGACACCCTAGATCTCAGACCCCCCAGACACACATGGCCTCACCCCTGTCCAGCCTCTTTTCTCACTGGCCTTGGCCAGCATCCCCGGTCTTCTAGGACTGTTTGCTCCCTCCCTTCCCTTCCTAGAAGTTCTAGGCCACCTGGGAAGCTCTGGGGTCCACCATTCCCACCACATCCCCACTGCCCCCACTCCTGCCAGCCACTGTGCCAAGCGAATCCAGCAGAACATGACGACCAGAGCCAAGGGGTCCCAGCCAAAGGTGAGGTGGAAAAGAAGCCCTGCTCTACCAACCAACGGTGCTAACATCCGCCACAGGTCCCCCGGGGCCGTGTGGCTGGGAGCTGGCTGCACCGCAGCCTTCAGAGGGGCTGGGTCATGCAGGAATCCCTGCGCTTCCTTCTGCCCCACTCAGGGCAGGCCTCAGCTCCCTGTGGCCTGTGGCTACAGAGGTTGGCTCCATGCCTCTCACTGCACCCACAGTCTCCAACAGTGACCACACCCATAAGCATGACAGGGTGATGGCTGCTCACGCTTCTCTGAATGCCGCCTGTGCAGGGTAAACGCGGGCTCCTGGAACATGGAGGTGTCGTGGTCTACGTAGCCTGTGCAGGATGGCCGGAGGTACTTGGCAGGCCCTGGACCTGTAAGGACAGAAAAGGCAGCCTTTAGCCTGAGTCCACTGATCCGAGACAGAGGAAGCCCCAAATACAGTGACTCATGAGAACACGGGTGGGGGGGGCGGGGGGGTCTTGGCTCTTGCAGATAGCCTACTACCACAGATCCACTGCCATCCAGCTGCTTCCTTAGGAAAGAGACAGTATTCCTAGATAAAAAGCAGTTTCCCTTGGGCAGACAATGCAGAGTAAGAATGGTGAATGGTAACAGTTAAAATTAATTAATTGAGGACTTTCTCTAAGCCTAGTACCATGCTAAGCACTTAATAATTTATTTCAATGAAGCATCCCAGACGACCCTGAAAAGGAGCTGCTCTTGTTTCCCATCTTACAGATGAGAATATTGAGGCTTAGAAATATCAGTCTACCACTCCTCAAAAAAGAAGTACAGGGCTGGGGCTGGGGCTCAGTGGTAGAGCGCTTGCCTAGCACGTGTGAGGCACTGGGTTCAATCCTCAGCACCACATAAAAATAAATAAGTAAAATATTATTTTATTACATACATCTACAACTAAAAAATATTTCTAAAAAAGAAATACAAATGGCCAAAAAAATATACAAAACAATGTTCAACATCTCTAGCAATTAGGAAAATGCAAAACTACATTGAGATCTCTTCATCTCATACCAGTCAGAATGGCAGTTGACAAGAATACAAATAATAATAAATGCTAGAGAGGATATGGAGGAAAAGGAACACTTTACACTGTTGATGGGATTATAAATTTGTACAACCTCTATGGAAATCAGCATGGAGATTCCTCAAAAGACTAAGCATGGGACTACCATATAACTCAGCTATACCACTCCTTGGTATTTACCCTAGAGGATTAGTCATTGTACCACAGTGGTACCTGCATACCCATGTTCATAGCAGCACAATTCACAATAACCAAACTATGGAACCAGCCTAGATGCCCATCAATGGATGAATGGATGAAGAAAACGTGGTACAAATATACAATGAAGTTTTATTCATCCATAAAGAGAAGTGAAATTATGTTATTTACAGGAAAATATATGGAACTAGAGAACTTTACATTAAGTGAAATGAGTCAAACTCCAACAGTCAAGGGTCATGTTTTCTCTCATATGTGGAAGATGGAGCGGAAAAAGGAGCTGGGCGCAGTGGTACAAGCCTGTAATCCCAGTGGCTCAGGAGGCTGAGGCAGGAGGATCTCGAGTTCAAAGCCAGCCTCAGCAAAAGTGAGGCACTAAGCAACTCAGTGAAACCCGTCTCTAAATAAAATACAAAAAATGGCTGGGGATGTGGCTCAGTGGTCGAGTGTCTCTGAGTTCAGTCCCTGTAACCCTCCCTCTCCACACACACCCCCCCCCAAAAAAGAAAGAGGAAAAAGGAAAAGAAAGGTGACAGGGGACAGAAATCTTGTGAAAATCAAAGGGAGATCAGTGAAGGAAAGAGACGAGGGGATGGGAGACAGTGGGGAGCAGGGAGTGCTAGGGAGTATATTGGTCAAATTATATTGTTATATTGTGTGCATGTATGAATACATAACAACAAATCCCATCATTATGTACACTATAAAGTGCACCGATAAAAAAGTGTGTGGAAGAAAAAAAAAGAGAAGTGGAAACTTCAAAGTAAAATATGAAAACAGAAAAAAAAAAAGTCTGCCCAAGTCACACAAGACAATAATGTGATAATTCTGAGACATTCAGCTAGCAGAACCTAAGCATGTCATCACGACTTTAACCCACTTCCTACTTAGGGGAATAAGCAGTCATTAACAATATGGTAAGAATTCATTTGTCTGGTTCCCATTGAAAGTAAGATTGAAAGGAAATGGAAGAGCTGAAGCCAGGACTGGTGTGTAGCTCAGGGATAGCGTGTTCACCTAGTGTGCCCTGGATTCAATTCCCAGCACTGGAAAGAAGAGTAAGCAAGATTAGGCTAAAGGCTCCTGATTCACCACTCTAAGGCTTTTTTGAGATGAATCTGGCTGAGAGATGTGCTTGGCAGGAGGCAGGACTGGCAGGCTGGGACTCCCTCAGGGAGTGATCCCAAGCCCGGGGTGGGGCCTTTCTCACCTCTGATCATGGCCATGATGATAGGGGTCTGCTTCACCTCCTGCCATGAGGGCACCTGCACCTTCTTCTCTGGGTGCTGTGCATAGAACACGTAGTTCGGGGCCTCCTTGGGCCGCATCATGGATAAGGCCGGGGAGGGGCCAACAGCAGCTACAGCCGAATCTGAGCCTCAGGCAAGGAGCTGGGGGGGCCCTGCCCCCAGCCCCCCTGACCACTCTCCCCACTCCTCCTCAGAGACCATGTGGGGGCCGAGCAGGAAGACAGTCCTCTGGCTTGAGCAGCGGAGGCTGTCTGGGGTGCAGCCAGCCACAGGGCCCAGAAGGCTGGAGCTGGGGATGACATCACCACAGAACTTGGACTGTGAAACCCAGTGTGTTTATTTCCTCCAGTTGCCGTGGCGCCTGAACTGCGGCGAAGAGATTCTAGGCTTCGTGCTCAGTAGTGGAACCCTGAGAGCTCAGCTGCTGCTTCCCACCCGCAACTGGGTGACATGCTCAGGGGTCCCAGGACCTTGGGTCTGGGGAGGGTAAGGGAGGGATGATGTCACACCCAAGCCAGCTCCTCACTATCAGTGAGGGTGCCTAAAGGTTGGGGACAGGAGTGGAAAGGGAGAGTGGGATTGGTCATAGATGAAGGGATTCACCACACACAGCCCTGGGGCCCTCTACCCATTGCCCCTGTCACCTGTCTCTCTGGCTCTGGACACCTCCCCCTGTCCGAGTCTCTTTTCCCCTTGGCAGAGGATTAGGCCAACTGCTTTGCACTAAGGTGTGACTGTCTGACGGCCCCACCCAGACCTCTTTCCCAGGGCATGGTATTTAAAGATCCATGTCAGCTCAAAGAATATCTGCCTGCTGGTGGCATTTCAGACACGGATTGGGAGGCAAATAAAGGAGGATGAGGCCATAAAAAGCCACTTCTGTGCTATGGCCAAGAGCACTCCTAGGGGACAGTGTGGCAGGAAACATGGAGGGGTAGGGAAGATTTCCAGCCCCATATATCCATGGATGAGCCCCAGGGCTGAGAAAATCCTGGAGAGACCTCTTCACCCCTAGGAACCCAGGAGGCTGGGAGCCC
>NW_026000229.1:7137454-7142821 GCF_001458135.2 Marmota marmota marmota
GGGGGGGGGCCTGGGCGCACCCACCAAGCCATGACTCAGAGTGAGTTTGATCTGAACCAGGCAAGAGATTTCCACTGTAGGAACCAGAGGGCGGCCGGCTCTAAGGGGGCCTCAGTGGCCACCCCACTATAGAGATAAGGAAACCAAGGCTGGAAACGGTCAAGGACTTGCCCAAAGTGGTCCACTGCCTCAGTAGCACAAATGGGATTGGCAGCACGGTGTCTGGTCTCAGGACAAGGCCCGCTGGGGGCTCGGTGCAGCCAGCAGGCGAGAGGAGGGCCTGGCCCAGCAGCGATCTGGGCGTGCCTCAAGCCACTTAGGGACCAGAACAGAGGGCAGAGCCCCGCCCAGCAGCAGCAGAGCACTCCCATGAGACAACCAAACCTCAGGTGCTCCCTCCTCACCCCCATCCTGTGAGCCCCGTGCTGCTAGGGGCCATATCTGGGGCTGTGACCCCCACCTTCCAAGTACCTGCCCCACCCTCCTGCCCTGCTCCTGTGGCCTGTCCTGTGCACAGCTCTCATGGGCAAAGTGAGCCCCCCCAACTCCCCAGCAGGTCCAAGTCTCGCTCCTGCTCCGAACAGTCCCTTCAAGGGCTCCATCTTTGATGGGGAACTAGCTCACCCTGAGATGGCCCTCAGCTTTCTCCAGAACTCTCTGTTCTGTTCCTCACACTCCCCATTTCTTACAGTCTGTGACAAAGGGGGTCATTTCCCTCCCTGGGACCAGATGGTGCCCCCTCCTTGTCACATGTGCCATTTCTTAGGGTCCTAGTGTCCTGGAGTGCCCCTCTTCAATTCCGTGCTGTCATCTGTCCTTCTTTTATGAAGTTGGAAGTCCCGGCTGGTGTCCAACGCAACTCCACCCCAAGCAACTCCTGCCATGACCCTGGTGACGTAGGCCTCCCTGGGAACCATCCCCAGTCAATCCCCTGCCTCCCAGTTCCTAGACCGCCCTGTGTCTAAACACCTCTGCCGGCTCCCTCTCAGCCCTGTGCCCATCAGCAACCCTGGGCTCCCCCCTCCACAGGTGCTGACTGTCCACCTCCCCTGACATCCCAGCCCCTGCCTTCCACTCCTCTATGCTCTAGCACCCGCTGCACAAGTGGCCTGCCATCCCGGAGACCCCGCCACTGAGCCTGCACTTCCTCCTAGTCCTCCAGGACCCTCCTGCCTTCGTGCGCTCAACCCTGGACTTGCCCTCCTGGCTGACTGCCCACCTACTCCTCTGGTCAGTTGGCTTTCTCCCCGACCCCAGGGATCATCTACAGCTTGGCACATTCCCCTCCGTGTGCCCAGCCGTCCCTACAGACCCCACTCATCCACTCCTCAGCAGAGAAAACAGAGGCCGTCAGACTGGACTCTGGCTGGAACCCTCCCCGTCACACTCAGACCAACGGCATCTGCTATTACCTGCTTCCACTTCCCACCTGGGGCCCTGCCCATCGCCTAGGACTTCCACCTCTAATCTGGTGTCTTTTTTTTTTTTTTTTTTTTGGTACCAGGGACTGAACTCAGGGCGCTCAACCACTGAGTCACATCCCCGGCCCATTTTGTATTTTATTTAGAGTCAGGGTCTCACTGAGTTGCTTTAGGACCTCATTAAGTTGCTGAGGCTGGCTTTGAACTCACAGTCCTCCTGTCTCAGCCTCCTACGCCCTGGGATTATAGGTGTGCACCACCGTGCCTGGTTCATCTGGTGTCTTCTTATCACACTCTGATATCCCAAGTCCCCTCCCCTCCACCTATCCCACCTCCTCTCCCCAGTCCATGAATTTCCCAAAAGGGGCATTTGTCCCTCCTGGTTTCTATTTTCGCCTCCTTTCACCCTTGACTCACCGTGAGTTGACTCCAGGCCCGTGGCTCCACCCAAATCAGGCCTGACTAGATGCCCACTGACCCGCATGTGGCAGCTGCACCCAATGGCCACTTTTCATCCTCTTCTGGACTGGTCTCTTGGCAGAGTTGGATCAAAATGCCTGACCACTCCCTCCCTTACCCAGAATGTTCTCCTGGTTTTTCTTCTCTGGTTGGGCTGTCCCTTCACAGGCTCTCTTCTGGCTCTTCTTCCTCAGCCTGACCTTTCAACGTTGGCAAATGCTTATTAATCGCAAAGGGAAAAACAGTAACTTCACAGGGGTGGGGCCTGGTGGGCACCGTCTCAACCCAGTGCTGCAAGTGAACGTCCCAACAAGGGCGCGGGCAGTGTGGGTGCCTCCTGGTGGGAGGCTCTGAGTGGGACACAGCATCACTGTCAGGGTGTCCCCCTCAAGGACGCGTGATCTAAATCTAATAATGAGGAAAACAAACTCAGATCAAGATTCGCTCTACAAAAGAACTGACCTGTCCTCGCCAAACACGGCAGTGTCACCAAAAACATAGAGACACTGAAAAGTTATGCCAGATTAATAGAAACTCAAAAAATAAGACAACTACCTGGGGACGTGGCTCAGGGGTAGAGCTTGCCTAGCATCCCTGAGGCCCTACGTTCCATCCCCAGTACTGCAAAAAAAGAAGAAAAGACCCACATGTGGTGATACACTCCCGTAATCCCAGTGACTCAGGAGACAGGAAGATTTCAAGTTCAAGCATAGTCTTGGCAATTTATTCTGTCTCAAAAAAAAAAAAAAAAGGGGGGGGGCACTGGGGGGGATGTAGCTGGGTGGTGAAGTGCCTCTGAGTTCAATCTCCAGTATTAAAAAAAAAAATAAGGAGGAGAAGAAAAGAAACATCTGTTGAGTAAGTTAATCAGCTGACCCACTGATTGGTCCGGGAAACACCACTCTCCCCACAGGAGCAGAGCCTCACTTCCCAGTCTCAGGCACGAGCTGGGTCTGGCTCTCTGGACTGCCATCCACAGTTGCTGGACTGCCATCCACAGTTGCGCAGGTTGGTATTGGTTATTTATTGCTGTGTAACAATTCATCCCCAAAAGCTAACAGCTTAAAACAGAAATCTCCTTCTGTCACACACAGTGCCTATGGGTCAGGAGTTTGGAAGGGTCTGTGCTGTGTGGAGTGGTTCTAGCTCCTGGTCTCTCAAGATGTCTGTAGGCCTGCAGTCATATGGGTTGGGGACTGGAAGATCAAGTCTAAGGTGCCTCATTCCCATGAAAGTTGAGCCAGCTGTGGGCAAGACACCTCAGCTCCTCCCCACGGGGCCTCCACAGGCTGCTGGCTGCCCCAGAACAAGCAATCAAAAGGGAGCAAAGGGCTGGGGCTGGGGCTCAGAGGTAGAGCGCTTGCCTAGCATGTGTGAGGCACTGGGTTTGATCCTCAGCACCGCATATAAATAAAATAAAGGTATCATGTCCACCTACAACTAAAAAATGTTTTTTAAAAAAAAGTGAGCAAAGCAGAAGCCACTATGTCTGCTTTCATGAGCTCACCCTGGAAATCACAGCATCATTTCTGCAATGCCCTATTCAACAAGGGAGAGGACTATTCAAGGACACAAATGCCAGCCAACAAGAAGTACTGAGGGCCATCTTGGAGACTGGCTATCTCGAGATTTTTTCACTGTACAAGAACAAATGACCAACAGGGCCAGGAGGAGCTGAAATCCAAGCCATACATCTATAGCTATCTATCTATAGATCTGTTGTTTGTTTTTTTGTAGCACTGGGGAATGAACCCGGGGTGCTCTTCCACTGAGCTACATCCCAGTCCTTTTTATTGTTTATTTTAAGACAGGTTCCTTCTAATTTGCTTAGGATCTCACTAAGTTGCTGAGGCTAGCCTCAAACTTTTGATCCTCCTGCCTCAGCCTCCTGAGTTGCTAGGATTACAAGTGTGCCCAAGCTACATATTCTTGTGTTGGCTGGTACCATGAAATCTCCTGATGGGCTACAGGCATACCCATCAGCTTGCTCTAGGTGTCTCTTGGTTGTGAACTCCACTCTCCTCCAAGGGATTCCTGAAAGTCATGCAGAGTGGGACCCTGGCCTAAACTATTGCCGTGGTCATAACCACCAGGCACTACCTTCACCATCAATTAAAGCCCCTTGTTGGAGGTCATCATCCAAACACCGTAGTGGCTCTATACTTCACAGATGAAGAAAAAGGCACAAATAAGTGACTTGTCTGAGGCCACACAGAAAAGCCTTGGCAGGGCCTGGCTCTGGCTCCTCACCCCACATTCTTTCCACTGCCCTGCCCGGCCGCCAGCTCAGACCCACAACGTCTACCACCCACGGCAAGCCTCGGTCCCAGTCTCAAGCAGGTACTTCTCATTCTCCTTTGGGGGCCCCATCCCAGTCCCCAGAGGTGCCTGCCCCATGCCAGACCCTAAGCAAGACCATTCACAAATTTTCCATCCAGATGGGGCCTATTCAGCCCTCCCACAGAGTCTAAATCTACAGGCACTGGTTGTCCCCCAGGGCAGCACAGCAAGGGTTAACAGCCTGAACTAATATTTAGAAATAGCACAACCCCAGGGGGAGTCAGCTGTGGCCAGCTGGTCACAGCCACTGAAGCCACAAGCCTTTGTGGATGTGGTATGGCAGCGGGGTGTCTGCTCCTGGAGAACACAGGCTGTGAGGGGGTCCTCTGCTCCTGCCCCCAGCCCCGGCTTCCCAGGACGCTCAGGCGTGGCTCAGATCCTGCCCCTAGCCAGGGCCAAGCTCTCATTGGCCTCCTGTATTCCGCCTGCTCCCGAAGGCGGCAAAGATGATTTCTCAGCTTCTGAATTGAGTAATTGTTGGGACGAGCGGCTCCGCCCGCCTCAGCTGGCTGCCTGCACTTGGAGGAGCCCTGGGAATGCCTCGGGCAGTAGCAGGAGCAAGACCACTTCTAGCAGAGGCCCTTGGCAGGAGGCCCAAACCTGGACCCACTGCGGTGGAGCTCCTGATGGCGAGACCTCAGGGCCAGGAGCCGCACCTAAAGCCTGTGTCCCCTCACACAGTGGTGGCCTAGGTTCTGTGCCCTTCATGGCAGAGGGCCAATTCCCTGAGGACAGGGCCTGGGCAGCTGGAGCACACCCCTGTTCAAGCACCACCCCATCTAGGGCACAAGCACATGCCATTTACCAGCAAGCGGGGATTTGGCCACAGGCTCCTCGGGTGGGGCCCAGGAAGTCAAAGAGCAAAACACCCTGGCTGAGGGCAGGGCCAAGTCACAGCCATTGCCAGAGCGGGTACACTTAGTCCAAGAAGCACTGGGCTGAGAGGCCAGAAGCACCTGGCCAGCACGCACGGCTCAATGCTGGCAGGGAATGGGTGTTGCTGGGCCCTCTGGTGTCTTGTCCTCCCAGGACACTCAGAGAAACTGAGGCAGTGTCCACCCCAGGTCATCGTAGCTTTGGAGGATTTTGAATCCTCTTTCACTCTGGGTGAGTTTCTTCCAGTGCTTTTTTTTTTTTTTTTTTTTTT
>NW_026000229.1:7142844-7230821 GCF_001458135.2 Marmota marmota marmota
TTTTTTTTTTTTTTTTTTGTATAGGTTTTGAACCCAAGGATGCTTAACCACTGAGCCCCATCCCCAGTCCTTTTCTATATTTTATTTAGAGACAGGGTCTCACTGAGTTGCTTAGGGCCTTGCTCAGTTGCTGAGGCTGGCTTTGAACTCGTGATCCTCCTGCCTCAACCTCCAAAGCCACTGGGATTAGAGGCGTCTTCCAGTGTGTCCTAAGTCTCCTTTCCTCGCCACCTGCCATGTGTCCTGACCTGTATTAGGCTGGGAAGGGGACAGCCTAGGGGGTGTTAAAGAAGTGACTTGCACCTCTTGACCCAGCGAGGCAGGTCCCAGAGAGAACCAGGAGAACTATGGAGATCAAAGATCAGTGTGTGAGAAGGAGGGCTTCCTGGAGGAAGGGAGCGTTGCCGGGATGCCTGGCCAACCCAAGCCTAGGGCAGTCATGGCAAACTAAGGTTGGCAGGCGGAGGGGAGACATGAACCAGGCCCAAGCATGCCAGGGAGGCCAGGTTAGCTCTGCTCAATTCAGGTTTGCCAAGGAGGCTAGGGAGGGGACAGCAAGGAGCCGTGGCTACCCCCATCCAACAGCCTTATTCTGAGCCAGCAGAAGACATTCAGAGATCAGTTCCAAAGTGGTATGGGGGCTTCAACTTTCCGCCAGTCGGCCTGGAATGGCATTACTCCTAATCAGCCCTGGGTTCAAGACCGAGGCTACAGGCTGATCAAAGGCCAAGCCCAAGTGCACCAGAGCCCCTGCATGGCTTTCCATCTGAGCACCTTGGTTCCTTATTTGTAATCATGGACTCTGCCCTTCAACACACACACTCCCTCGAGCGTCCAAAGCCCAGGTGATGTTTTATGAACGGGGAAGCCCCAGGAGAGATGTGAGAGCGTGGTTATTGCTAGGTGCTGGCTGCCTTATTTTTCCTGGCCTGTGTTTCTCTGCCCAGCTAGCAACGAGGCAGGAGGAGGCGCTGAGCTAATCCCTACTCAAATCTCAGCTGTGGGCAGCAGTTCCCTATCTGGAAGTGACACAAACTTACAAACGACTCCTGGTGGTAGTGGGTGAATCTGTGGATAGGGATCAGGGAAGATGGGAGAAGATGGGGACATGGAGCAGGTGGACATCTCTGCTTAAGTTTTAGAATCATAAAGAAGCAAAAACCTTCTCTTTTTTTTCATTCCTAAAAAGGAAGCCCTTTTCCTCTAGTCTTCTGAGCAGCCCCCACCCCCACAAGCCCTGGACCCATGCTTGACCAGTGATTAGTCCCTAATAAAGACCGGGTACCTTGCTGACTCAGGAAAAGGAAAAATGAGAGAGAAGTTGTAGAGCAATGGACTTGTTGTCATTGAAGCCAGCTGGGCATAGCCCACATGCCAGGACTACTAGGATGCCTAGATGAGAGTTCTTAGGTTTGCAAAAATCCCTAGAGAATAGCAACAATTAGCTTCTGAGTATACCTCCAGCAGGCATTTATTGAACACCTTCTATATGCAGCTGCCTCTAAAGTGGAAAATTCAAGGTTCGAAGCTAATGTTCCATCAAGGGAGGTAATATGTATGAAGCTGTATTTAAACTGAAACACAGGGATGAGTTTAGCACAGTGTCATACGCCTGTAATTTAGGAAACTGAAGCAGGAGGATCTCAAGCTCAAAGCTGATCTCAGCAATTTAGTAAGACCCTCAGCAACTTAGTGAGACCTTGTCTCAAAATAAAAAATTGTAAAAAGGGATGGGTGTGTAGCTCAGTGGTAGAGTATCCCTGGGTTCAATCCCAGTAAAAAGAGTTTCTCTCTTTTCTGGGGAAAAGAGAGAAAAAAGAAAGAAACATAGGCACATTTAGGAGAAAAGATAAGCACTACTCGAGTACCTACTGTATATCAGCCTACTACTGGGCTAGGCGCTTGAGATACAATAAAGCATTCAATTCATCATAAACCCAATTTTATAAATGAAGAAATGGAGACACAGAGATAAAGGAACTAGCTCAAGGTTGGACAACCAAGTAGAAGACCTGGGATTTGAACCCAGGTCTGTCTGCATCCAAGACCACTACTCATAACCACTGAGGGGACCAGCACCCTCACACCATGCGATGGCAGTGAGAGCACTGGATTTGGGCTCAAAGACCCTGCTCATAACCTATTAGGAGTTATGTAGATTTGCTCAAGTCCTTTAATCTCTCCTGACCCCAATGTCTTCATCTGCAAAATGGGGCTCAATTTTGTTGCAAACTATGAAGTGCTATACACACAGGTCAAGGGGCTGGGAAGAAGGTGGAGGTTGGGTGGGGTTGGGTGTGGAGTAGGTAGGTGGGATTCAGGGATTGGGGTCGGGGAAGGGAGGGAGAGCATTCTGGAGGTGCTCTTCCATCCCTTGACTGGATAAGAAACCAATGACAGGCAACCCCAACACTGGGTCTGGGGAGAAAACAGGCTAGAGCCTCTAGCACTGTGAACTCCACGATAACATCGCCCTTTCTCCAACATCTGCTTGGGACTAGACAGAAAGTTTTTGCCTGGGAGGGAGCCAGGAGAAAGGCCCCAGCCTGAAACTGTTAGGTAGGAGCTAAATCCAGGGCCAGATTTCCAGGAGGCAGTCCGGGCAAATTTAAAACACCAGGATTTTTAGGTGGGGTGGCCTGAGTTCCTGGGTCCAAATGGCCAGGGACCCACTCTCCACCTGAGGCTTCGTAAGACCATCTCCTGAGCCAATTTCCTCCTCCTTTATGAGGAAATGGGTGGTCCTCACCCACCATGCAAAGTTTCTTTGAGACAAATAATACCATGAGACTGAGCATTCTTCCGCCCTGTGGGGAAGCGCAGACATCTCTCCTTTACAGACAGAGAAGTTCAAGGTGGCAGGATCTGTCATCAGAGCCCTGAGCAACCTCCTGGAAGGGAGTCCTAAGGAGGCCTCGGTCAAGGTGGCCCTTTGGAATAGTGGGCTTCTGTCCCCACCCTAAGCCTGGAGTTTGTGGAGACACCCCATCAACCCTACAAGGGCAGAAGGGAGAGAAAAGAGGGGGATGACCCGGGTTGTACCTACTCCCAGAGGGTGTCTTCAGGGGTCCTGGGGGTCAGCGTTTAGGAGGTCCGGACTCTTTGGGGACTTTGTCCCAAATATCCGGGTGCAGCCTAGGTCTGAGGGAGCAGTAAGGGTCCCCTCGACCCTGCCCTGGAAGGAGGAGCTCAGCACGGGCCCTTTAAGAAGGTTGGGGGTGGGGGCAGACGAGGGAGCCCCCGCCTGCCGCCCTCCCGAAACCCGAGCGCGGGTCGGCGCCTGCCCCGCCCCCCGAGTTAAGTACCGCGGGCGCCGAGCCCGGCCCAGCCCCGACGCAGAGCCCTCTCCGCTCGCCGCTTTGCTGTCGGGATTGCGGACTCGGGACTCGGGACTCCTCTACGCGTCGCGCCAGTCCTGCCGCCCAGCCCGCCGCGATGCGCTCCGGCCCGCGGAGCCCGCCTCCAGCCCCCGCCCTGGCCCTGGTTCTGACCCTGGCTCTGCTGGCCCGACGGGCATCTGCAGGTGAGTGGGGGGCTGAGACCTCTGACTGGAGTTATGAGAGGCTCCTCAGAGGGAAAAGGGACCAGAGGGGCCAGAAGAGGCCCCCAGATGAGGAGTCAAGGGGGTCTGAGCTTTCCCCGCTCCAGGCTGCGGTCTCCAGGGTTCACCCTGGGGTGGACATGGGGAACCCCAGAGAAAGCTCTTGATCTGGGTTATGGGGGACTCTGGTTGTCCCAGATTGTCCAGCTTGGGTGACCAGGGGCCCTGGAGTCAGATTGCCTAGGGCGTGGCTCTGCCCTCTGGGATCGTCTAAGCCTGCCTCAGTGCCATCCAGGCTCTGTGTGCGCGGCAGGCTTGGGGTGACCATGTTGGGTGCACTTTGTCACTCAGTGACAGTAGAAGCAGAGACCCCAACCGCAGATGCCATATGCCATCTTTGGGACTGATGTGTGGCGGGAAATGGAGAAGGAGCCACCCTGCCTCACCCTGTGTATGGCGCCCCCCATGCTTTAGCCATCACCTCCTGGTTGTTTCTGGCCCCCTGCACCTTCCCCTCCCATTGTTCCCAGGTGGTCTTTTTTTTTTTTTTTTGGCTCTGGGGATTGAACCCAGGTGTTTCACCACTGAGCTACACCCCCATACCTTTTTTAAGTTTTGATTTTGAGACAGGTTCTCACTAAGTTGCTTAGGGCCTTGCTAAATTACTGCTGCTGGCTTTTAATTTACAATCCTCCTGCCTCCGCCTCTTGAGCCACTGGGATTACAGGTGCGTGCAACTGTACCTGGCTCTAGGTGGTCTCTTGGGCCCCTGGCCTCTGCTGCCACTTCCCCCTCTTCCTTCTGCCTTTGTCTCCCGCTCCTTTTCTCTCCTTACTGAGAGGCCTGGTTAGTGACAGGACCACCCATCCTTCAGCCTCCTAGAGGCAAGGCTGGAGCCCCCAAGTATCCTGTGCCCCAGGAGAGGCTCGTCCTTTAAACAGATCCAGGCAGCCACCCCCATGCCACACCTCCCTGTCCCTAGCACTAATGCCCCAGCAGGGACTGAATAAAAGTTTGCCTTCTGAAAGGTGCTGGTCTGCCTCCCCTGTCACCATGCCAGGAATCTCAACATTACAGCATTCTTCCTTTAGTGAAGGCATAGTCTAGTTATGCCATAAGAACCGTGGCCTCAGGGCCCATCGGTCATTACTACCCATGTATGAATCAGTGCTTCAGCCTACATCTTTTGGGACCAATCCCAAGAGCAACTTTGAGCAGAGGAGGGGCCTGAGCCCTCCCTTCCAGGGGCCCAGGCCACACCCTTCTCCCCATCAGATGGGGAAGCCACTTCTAAAGGAGAGCATCACGAGGTGCTCAGAAGGGAAATGAGTCAGGGAAGGACCCCCCTGTAATGGGGTGAGTCAGGGCTGAATTGCTGGGCTCCCTGTTTCTACCGCAAAGACCTAGTCCCCTAAGATCTCAGGGTGGGTCTCCAGAGACATGGGAAAGGGGCATCCAAGATGACTGGGGAGGTCAACTCATCCATCCTATGCCCAAGGGAGAGATTCCCAACACCCCCACCTCCTTGGGCTTCAACTGAGGGGCAGTCTCAAGTACCACCAGCAACATGCACATCATGCCAGGCAGTAAGGGGTGCTCAGAAAAAGAAAGGCTGAACTTTGACTTATTCAGGAGACAGAAAAGCAGATTAAAACTCAAACAGCATGCTGGGCATGGTGGCATGCTCCAGTAATCTGGGCAGTTTGGGAGGTTGAGGCAGGAAGATTGCAAGTTCAAGGCCAGCCTCAGTAACTTAGCAAGGCACTAAGCAACTTGGTGAGACCCTATCTCAAAATGGAAAAAATGAAAACAGCTGGAGATGTAGCTCAGTGGTAAAGCACCCCTGGATTCAATCCTTAGTACAAAAAAAAGAAAAAGAAAGAAAGAAAGGAAAAATCCTAGTTGTATATGCAAAGATCCAAATCAAAAGTATGGAGCAGAGGAAATCGGGATGGGACAGGGATCCCTGAGATCAGCCCTGGAGTCTGGGAAGGGAGTCAGCATTCCAGGCAGTCCTTGCCTGAGCAAGAGAACTGAGGTGGTGTAAGCTGAGGGGTGTTGGGATCAGAAGGCATATTTTCAGCACAGGCCAAGGAGAGCCATTGGGCTGGAGCATTGAAACCGTAAATGGCAAAATGAAGCCCATAGCCTATGCCCAGTTGGCGATTGGAAGCCAATGAAGGCTCTAGGGCAGGAAAGTGGCAAGGTGCCTGTGGAATTTTATAACATTAAGCTGACCTCTGACTTTAGGATTTGGAAATGGGGAGGGGGTGAAAGAGCTGGTATTCTCACCCCTGCCATCCCCATCCCCACCATGCACTGCTCCCCCCTCGTCTCCCCAGCCCCTGTGCCAGGCAGAGCTCCTGTCCAACAAACCTGTCACCATGCCTGGCCCAGCTCCCTGCAATAGGGGCAGCCCCTACCTGAGGAAGGCTTCCCTCTCCACTATCCTGGAGACTCTCCATCACTCATCAGCAGCCTGGGAGTCGGGCATTCTTGGACTATCTGTACAAATTGGGAAACCGAGGCCCCAGGGAGTAAGCAAGGTGTCCTAAGTCCCAAGAAGAGCTCCCAGCCCTGCGTCATTATGACCTATGGATGAAAAATGTGCCTCCAGCTCCTTCCAGGCCCTGTGGAGGCCCTGAGCAGAGGAGCAGGCCCTGGGAGAGACGGGGTGTGAGCCAGTGCCTGGAGGACAGGCACACAAGAAAGGAGATGGCATTGATTTTTTTTTTTTTTTTTAGAAGTAGTTGGACACAATACCTTTATTTTGTTTATTTATTTTTATGTGGTGCTGAGGATTGAACCCAGGGCCTCGCACGTGCTAGACAAGAGCTCTTCCACTGAGCCACAACCCCAGCCCTAGAGATGGCATTTCTGTCCTAGGAGGTCAGAGGGAGTGCAGAGCATACAGGGACAATGGCTCCTGTACCTCTTCTTTGCCCTGGCCTGGCTTGACTGTGAAAGGCAGAGAGTGAGGGACTGAGGTGGGACCCCCATGCAACGCCTGACCTGCAGGGTTTTGTTACCTGGATAGGAACTCTGAACTGAGGGGTGCTGCAGAGAGCAGGGCAGGGGCCAGAGCCTTGTCCCAGCCCACTCGGACTCTAGAAAAGCTGTCCCTGAACCAAATGTAACTGAGCCCCCTCCCGCACCCACCAGCCCAGGCAGGATAAGAAGGGCCTTTCAGTGCTGCTGCTCCGGGTGGGAGCGGCTGGGGGAGGGTGGGCCGCGCCAGGTGGGCCCTGTGGCTGGCGGCTGGCGGGAGCGTGTGCAGCTCGCAGAGGAAGTGTATAGGCTGCCTCTGGGAACTGGGCGTGCTGCCCGAAAGGGTGGGCAGGGGAGGGGGAGTTGGAAATAGCCCTGACGTCCACTCTCACTGGCGCTCACAGATGTGGGTGCACAGAAGAGGACGCAGAGACGCACGGACCATGGGCACAGCCCCCCTCACCAACCCAGACAAAGGGGCTGACACCAGGAGCCCGTCTCAGGGGTCCCTACCTCCCAGACCTGGCCTGGGCAGCACCGTGGGGAGAAGTGAGCCAGGGTGGGGTCAAAGGGCGTTGTGCTGAGCAGGTGGACGGGGGGGTGATCCAGGGCTTGGGCCTGCTCCCTCTGCTCTCTCACTGCCTCTCCCCCAAATCTTGGCAGCATCAGCTCCCTTCTTGCCTCCAACATACCCTCTGACCTGGCATGGGTCCAGTCCTATAGAACCTTCTAGAGTTAAGACTTTCTCCAGGTACAGGCAGAGCCTGGGTTTCACACTAACTGTATTACCATCATTCCTGAATTGGTGTGAATAATTTTGGAAATGAATTAAATTCAAATGAACAGCTCTGTGCTTGAACTCTCTCTAGGGTAGGAGTTCCTAGCTCTCCGCTTCTCGGGAGGCTCCTTACTTCCAAGCAGGGCAAAGGAGGGAGCCATCTTATCCCTGAGCTCTGACCTCCAGACACCTCTTGATGGGCCCTGGCCATGTTACAGCAGCAGTGCTGGTCGGGAAACAGCCCCACAGGTCACCCCTTGGACACACAACCATGGCGTCCTTACCCACCCCAACAACAGCAGGCCTTCCTGGATCTGGCCCAGTGGCCACACCCCACGGAGGGCTTAGGCCCTCCAGCAGGGAGAGACGGCTCCCTGCTCCTGTCCCCCCATAATCCTCCAGCAATTGTCCGCCACCTCTCTAAACCCTCTACCTTTTCAGAGCCGAAGCAAATCCCTTCAAAAAGCCCCCCACACCTTAGCTAGGGCAGCCAATGAAGCCACCTCTGTCTTAGATGTAAGGTGTTACCCCTGAGGCTGCTGTCACAGTGGCTTGGTGGCCTGGGTGGATCTGGCCAGGGACAGTGCCTGTCTTGTTGGCCATTGCTTCCTCCTGTTCCATGCCGACCCACGCCCGTCGGCTCCCAGACCTGCCAGTTCTGGTGTGCGTTAGCCAGGCCACCAGCCGTGCCTCATGCTTAAACGTTTCAGCGTGGCTGTCTCTCTGGTGGCTTAATGGTTGGTCGGTCAGTTGTCCTGGTGCGTCAGCGAGACTGCCTCCCTCCCTGGACTCTACTGCAGAACCCCCACCCCAGACCAGCTCACCCCCTGCTGTGGTTCAGCGGGAATTCGAAGCTCAGGGCAAGAAAGCTGCCGGACCAGAGTCACACAGCGCCTCCTGTAGGCCTCCCTGACCTTTGTCCCTATTCCCTGACTTGGGTGGCAGCCTCGCCCACAGGACCAGAAGCTTCCCTGGGGTGGACGTCCCCTCTGCTTTCTCTAGGGCTCTCCATCACACTGCTGAGCTTGGGGCTGGGCCCACAGAGGGCCGGGAGGCTTTCCAACAATGGCCTCTTACACCTGAGTCCGGCTGGAGGCAGCAGAGCCCGGGAACACAGGGCCCCTGTCCCTCCCAAATTCATGCCTAGCAGCTCCCTGAACGTATGTTTGTAGATTGGGTTTTTGTGTAAGATGTGGTCTTGACAGAGGGTCATGTGACTTTAAAAAGAAAAAGAAAAAAAATCTTTGAAAACTTCCTGGCTTTCAAAGATTCCCAAATCAGACTGATACCAAGGTTTCCTGGAAGATGTCCTTCCCCAGGTAGTGCCGTCCCCAGGAACCTGAAGGCGGGGTGCAGGCCAGGACCCCAGCTTCCTGGCAGCCAGGCCTGGGAGCTGTGGGTCTCTCCTGCCCCAACTTCCCGCTCCTGTTCTTCCTGGAAGCATGTAACATCGCTGAGCCCCCAGTGGGGAATGCCTCCTTGTCTGTAGGGCTGTGCCCTTCTCTTCCCCTCAGGGTATCAGCTTCCATGTTCAAGGTTATCCTGTGTCCCAGGGATGGCTGATGAAGTAGGCCATCAGATAACCATCCATTGTTCCCTGCACCCTCCACCTCTGTCCACACTGATCTTTGCAACTGGCCTTCCCTCCCCTCCCCTCCAAGGCTCGGCCCAGCAGGACACCCTCTGGGAGACTTTTCTAACCACAGATGGTCCTGAGACCCACAGCCTGCTCTGCTCTCTCCTGGGATCCTGCCCACTCTCACTGGCCCTCTGCCCCCTGGTCCATGGCCTTCATCAGTCTGACACCTAGCAGATGTGTGTGTGTGTGCATGTGTACACACACTCAGACACACGGCGCTATTCAGCAAGCTCTGGTAAGGAGCGTGTCCAGCCCCTGAGCCAGCAGCCCTGGGGGAAACCCCCAACTCAGGACACACAGCCTTTGGCTCCACAGACAGGGCAGGGCCTCTGGCCTGGGCCGGTCTACTCTCTGGGGACCTAAAGGGAACTGGGAAGAGGAGAGCAACTTCCGTTCCCACCTAAGAGCAACCCCTTCCCCCGCCCACATTTCAGGAGGGAGCAGCTATAAATATCAATGGGCCCAGGATGCTGATTCCCACGACACGGCCCCTCCCTGCCCCCTTTGCTTGTGCACAGCAGCTGGGGCCAGGCTGGCTGTCCTGCAGCTGGAGGCCAGCCAGGGAGGCCTCAGGCGCTGGTACACACCACACACACACACACAGAGACACACACACACACTCACTTCCCATCCAGATCAGGGAAGGAACAAATCACCCTTTACCCTTTTTGGGAGTCTCCTGTCCTGACTCCCCTCTTCCCCTTCTGAGTCCTCAGCTCCCTGGGGACTACATGGGGGGCGGGGTGAGCAGGAGCAGTTGCTAACATGGTGTGAGAGAGCTGGGATTGCATTCCAGCCCTACTACTCTATGTGTGACCTTGGGCAAGTGACTTGGCCCCTCCAAGCCTCTCCTCTCCGTTTTCTCCTCTCTAAAGTGGAAATAAGCCAGGCACGGTGCACACGCCTATAATCCCCAAGGCTGGCTGGCTGGCTCTCCATTGCAAGTTCAAGGCCAGGCTCAGTAACTTAGTGAGACCCTGTCTCTAAATTTAAGAAAGGGCTGGGGATGTGGCTCAGTGGTTAAGCACCCCTAGGTTCAATCCCTGGTACAAAAATAAATAAATAAATGACCAGAAAACCTCCTAGCAATTCCATGTGTTAAGGATTTAGCAAGATTCTTGACCTGAAATAAACACTCAGCTGGGTCTGCACCTGAGGTCACTGTTAGGGTCACTACCGTGTTCTTCCTGGGGTCGGGCACAGAGCAGTATGGGAGCATTCATCAGGAGCCTTTAGGAAGTTTCCAAGGCAAGAGCTCAGAAGAGGTGAGTCTGTGGGGGATCAAGTGGCACAGGGGAGGTGGCTCTCCAGGACGGCATCAGCCAGCTGCTGCCTACCAGCCCAGGACCCTACAAAAAGTAAGGCCCCTGCATCTGTCTGGCTGCGTGCCAAGCTCAAACTTCCCCCACCCGCAGGAGAAGCAGAGACAGCCCCTCAAAGCCCTCCAGGGCCCACTTCCCAAGGTCCACAGCCCCTGGACAGGACACAGGAGCTGGAGGCAGCAAGAACCCAGTCAATGGGGTCGAGCCACTGACCAAGTAGAACTCAGACCCGGTCTGCAGAGCAGGTGGCTGGGGAGAAGAGAGTGAATGTCTGCTCATGGGCCAGACAGCCTAGAAGCCTATCTTTTCCTTGCTCTCTGCCAATCTCTTAGGGGTTCCCTCTTGGTATACCTAGACTCTGGCCAGGGCCCAGTGACATGAGATGACTCAACTGCCAAAACTACCATGGAGCTGTTAACCACCACCCATGATAAACAATGGTGGCTACATCATGAGGAGCAGAAATCCAGACTGAAGGAGGTGAAGGATCCTCTCTGGGGTGTTGGTAATGCCTGAGGTCCCTCTGTGTGAAACTGGAGCTGGGGAAGTGAGGGGAAATGAGTGTCCAGAGGTGGCTAGAGTGGAGCAAGCAGCCTGAGGCAGTGACAACTGCAGGGACCCTCTGGATCAGGGGCTGGCCAGAGCCTAGGCCTCCAGATTAAGATCCATCTGTGTGGACAATCTGCCTTCACTCCCAAAGGGATAACTTTTCTCCATTGGCCACTGGGCAGAATCCAGCAAGCTCCCCGGATATGTGCTAGTAGAATCCAGGCGCCTTCCCTTGGCCAAGTTTCCATCTCCAGGCATCTGGAGCCCAGCTGAGCCCTTCTAGGGAAGGATAATCAGGCGGGGTCCTGTTCCTCCAAGTACTGACAGCCCTGGGATGAGGGAGATTGTTATAGGGATCTGAGCCTGTGATAAGTTGAGATACCTGGCCCTGCTGTGTGGCCTTGGGCAGACTCCTGTCCCTCTCTGGGCCTTTGAGTGGGATCTTCAGTCTTCCAGATCAGCTCTAAATTTCTGAGCTCAAGCCTATTGAGAATAGGGTAGGGGAATTATGCTTCTGTCCAGAGAAAGCAAACTGTTCATCCTGGGTCACACAGCAGGGCAGGCAGGTCCTGAAATGGGGCTGAGAGGCAGCCTCTGGCATTGGGAAATTACTTTCCTAAGTTGGCATGGAGCCCTGGGGCTCTCCCGGGAAGAGCGTAGCAGCTCCTCTCCACCCCCGTTCCCATCTTCCACCCGCTGGCCCCAGCCCCACCCTGCCAAAAATAAACCCAGACCACCCCATCTAGTACCCAGCAGACCCACCCGGCCCTTCACAGCCAGTTGAGTCACCGCTCAGAGCTGCTCCTTGTTTAACTGTCTGAGTCACTGGTTGTGGCTCCATGCCCCAGGCTGGAGTCACCCCACCACCCTGAGGAAGCACAGCCACGAGGGGTCTGGTAGAGGCCAGGAGCAAGTGTGAGGCCTGTGATGGCCTCAGCTTGTAACCTC
This sequence comes from Marmota marmota marmota, assembly GCF_001458135.2. Lineage (NCBI taxonomy): Eukaryota > Metazoa > Chordata > Mammalia > Rodentia > Sciuridae > Marmota > Marmota marmota. Next base: position 7,154,610 of record NW_026000229.1, read on the forward strand.
TCAGGCTGGGGACTCCCTCCCCAGCAAGCCAGAGACCAGAGCTGTCCCCAAGAGTCCTGGCTTTGCCCTGTCCCTTCCTTCCATTTGAGGACCTTGGGACGGGGCTGGGGATGTGGCTCAGTGGTGCAGCACTTCCTAGCATGCTCAGGACCCTGGCTTCCATCCCAGATACCACAAACAACAACAAATGATAAAGGATCGTGGTGACAAGTTCACTGCAGGGCCTCTATCCTGCAACTACTAAGAACAGAGGGTCCCCAGGCCCTGGGACAGGAGGGGCTGCGGTCTGACCTGTGGAGCAAGGGCCACAGAGATGCCTGACTCCTTGCTCACCTGGATCCAACTGAGATCCTGCCGTGCCTAGAGCACACTGAGACTCTAGGGAACAGAAACCCCTCTCAGGCTTCCTTGAGCCTCCCCTTTCCCCTCTGCCCCAGGGTCAGCTGGCCTGCAGGCCGCTCTCCCCAGCCCTGCTCTCCCATCTTGTCCTCCCCCGGTTCCGCCTCCCCATCTCTGTCCCTTTTCTCTGGGTCCCCTTCATGGAGCGCTGGTGGAGTCTGAGGTGCTTCCTCTGCTGCTGGCACCCCGGCCCTCCTCGTCCTCCTCAGTAGACATCACAGACCCCACCTCCACCCATGCCCACATGGGACTCTGAGCCCCAGGGACAATCCCGAGAGACATTTTCTATCCTCCTCGCTCGGGTCTCCTCCCCAGCCCCAAAGCACAGGCTACATCCTGTCCCAGCGAATTCAGGATCCCACAGGCACTTCCTTGGGGGCTAGGGGTGGGCAGGGGCCTGGGAATGGCCCTGCCCCCGCAGCCCCTGCCTGAGCAGGAGCCTGCATGGCCTCAAACCAGTCCCTCCGTCTGTGGCTATGGCCCCCAGCTATAAATAGGGGCTCTGAGTCTATTTTCTTAAAAAACAAGCACCAGACTCAGTCACCACAGGCCCAGAAAAGCACTCCCTGCCGGGGCAGTCCCCACCCCCTCTGGCCGCTGTGTCTAACCCCTGCCTTTGAGCACAGGGGCCCTGGAGGGCTGGAAAGCAGGGGTGCGGCCAGGTGGCAGAGAGCTGGGGTGGGCTCCCAGTGGGGCCAGGCGGGGATGTGGCCGCCACTGGCGCCCTGCAGCAGCCCTCCCTCCTCCCTTTCCATCTTCTTTCACTGTCCCCAAGACTCACAGTGTTAACAGAGAGGTGGCAGTAACGCAGATCCCCAAGTCCTAGCTGAGCGTCTTTGAACCCCAGTTGAAGAGAAGGTGCCTTGGGTCAGGGGTGGACGGACTGGTTCCTGCAGGAACAAAGGGACAGAAGAGCTTTGGGGTACGGAGCGGGACAGGGAAGGCCCGCCGAGCCCGCCCGCCGAGCCCAGGCAGGGAATGGGGACCTGCTAGGTGTCCATGAGAAAGCCCAGGGTCCAGCGAAGCTGGTGTCGAGTGTCCAGGGGAGGTGACAGGAAAGCCTGGCTGGCAGCGGCAAGGCCATCCCTGGGCTCCAGTTGTGCTGGGGTCTGGAGGCCTGGCCCTGGGGGGAGGGAGGCATGGAAGGCACCCAGGCAGGGAAGGAGGATGCAGGGACCCAGTTCAGGTGTGCGGTAGCTGCTGCTAGAGGGACAGGAAGGTCCTTGAACCAGGCAGAGGAGAAGGAGACGAACTTAAAGGAGAATTTAGAAGCAGGATTGAAAATATGGGTATTCGTCAACTTTGGGGAGGGAGGAAGAAGAGGGTCTAGGGTGACTCAGGTTTCTGCCCAGCAGTGGCTGCTGGCTGGACCTTCACTGACTGGAGAGCAGGTTGGGGAGAGGTGACTCTGAGGCCGGCTTACGGTGGGTGGTCTTAGATGTCCTGCATGTCCTGTGGGCACATCAGCTAAGAGGCCATGTCTGAGGTTGGAGGAGAAAAGGTGTGCGAGAGAGAGTGGGAGCCGTGAGCCTGGCCCCCAGGGCCGCGGGACTGACAGTGCCAGCTGGAGGGATCCTGCCCCGGTGGTGAGACCTCAGCATGGGGACCTCTGGAGGGCCACAGCCTCCTACTGGCAGTGCCTGGAGCTTGCTGCATGCCTGTCTGTGTGGGGAGCCCTGCCTGATGGAACCCCTCTAATGGGGCCAAATGCCACCTCCATTTGATCCCTTTAGTCCCCTAGATGCTAATGTTCCCTCTGCAGCCCGTATCCGTGGGTCTCATGATGTACAGGTAGCTTGTCAGGGGACATGGGCCCTGGGTCGTGTCCTTAGGAGCTTCTAGCCCGTGGGGGTACAGCGCAGTGGACGAGTGCGTGCTTGGGCCAGGGTTGGGGCTTAGTGGTAGAGCATTTGCCTGGCACATGAGAAATACTGGGGTCGATCCTCAGCACCACATAAAAATAAATAAAATAAAAGTACTGTGTCCACCTACAACTAAAGAAAAAAGGAAAAGTGTGCATGCTTAGTGTAATGTAAGCAAGGCCCTGGTTGGATTCCCAGCACCAGGCTGACCCCTCTTCCTTTCTACTCTCCTGTGATGAGGCAGACTCAAGCATCTGTGTCAAAAGGCTCAAAACACTTTTTGAAATTCTCAAGCAAATGTTGGTACTTAATTTCAGTCTTGATTAAAAAACAAAAAGATAACCTTTAAAATCAAACATATATGTGTGTTGTAAATTATTATTATTATTATTAAAGATCATTCTGAAAACTTCAGAGAAGATGAACAGTATTATGAAAATTAAACCCATAGCCTAAACAATGAAAGAAAAATACAGTTAAATACATACTGTCTTATCTTTCGGGCTCACAAAAATGCAGAAGTACTGGTTAATTAAATAACANCAAAAAAAAAAAAAAAAAAAAAAGCAGCAGCTTCCAGCCTGGCTAGGCTTGTGGCCATTTATATTAGAGGTGGCTCTGCTGTACTCACTGTGGTGACCACAGCTTTCTGCCAGCCACTGACCCTGGGATCCAGGCATATATCATTCTCTCCTCTTAGACCCCTTTCATGGATGGGAAAACTGAGGCCAGAGAAAGCATGGGGCACGTGTCTCTGAATGACATGGGGGAGGCCTCTGACCTGGCATCTGCTCTGGACAAGGGACTTTTTTCTGGGTCATTCTGCTCTTCTTCCCTGTGTGTCACATGGGGAACTAAGGATGAGATGGCCGTGGCTTTTCCAAGGCGCATGGCCACCGGGCTTCAGGTCCAAGCCACTGTCCAGATCCACGACCATTGTTTCCCGCCCCAGCTCACACACTCACACTCTCCAAGGTAGCCTGCCAGGCAGGGGAGCCCAGCCACGTCCCCACAGCCTTGTCCTTAGGACCTTCTTGCCCCGTGGCTGCTGAGCCAAGGAGAGACTGGGAGAAGAACAGTAGGTTCCCCACTCTGAATCCTGCCCAGGGGAGGCCCAGGGTAGAGTCCAGACCCCCTGCCCTCCTGACCCCTTCCTGACCTTCAAGCCCCCCAGTGGGCAGGGCTGGCCACCTCCCACCAGCCCCCAGGCAGGTCCCTTCCTCTTCTGGCAGTCCCAAAGCCAGACCTCACAACCCCTCCAGAAGAGGCTGGGCTGGCAGCCCAGCAGATGCTTTCCTGCCCCGCCCACCCCCACCCCTCCCTGACACAGGGAGCCTCAGGGGGGCAAGAAGGGAAAAAGTGTGTCTCCGCAGGCACAGGCTGAGGGCCAGCTCTCACACCCTCGTCCTCTGCAGCCAGGGCAGATGTTCCACTTCCGATCCACAGCCTGCTTCTTGGGCCTGGGATGTTGCACACACACCCTGCCGACACCCCCAGCACCCAGCCCCAGCCACACCCAGCTCCACCTCTGCTCCCTGTGAGGCCGAGCATGAGGGAGTGTCCTCTCTGAGCCTCAGCTTCCTCGCCTGTAGAATGGGAGCCGGAGGAGCTGGGTGAGTTGCTGGCCAGGTGAGTTCCTCCTCTTTCTCTTTCCAGCAAGAGGGGCCACTGAGATGAGAGCCCCACGTCCCCTAGGTCCTGGAAAGTCAGGGACTGGGGATGTGGAAAAGAGCCAGGAGATCCACCCATCTCCCCGAACAAGGAGGAAAATTATAAGGCAGGGAAAAGCCTCCTGGAATGGCTCCCCACCACAGCAGCCCCACCCTCTGGGCCCGGGCCTGGGGAGCAGTAGTGCTTCACAAAGACGCCATTGAAGCCCATCCTCTCCTCCCACCCCTCCAGCCTGGGCTGGACTCTGGGCTGCTGCTTCCCTCAGAACCTCTCATTTTCCCTCCCACTTCCTCTGTGCCCCACATGGCCCCAGGGTTGGGACACATGGCTGGGAGCCCAGAACACCAGTCTGCCCCTGTAGGCCTCCATGGACCAAGCTCAGCATCCACCACTCCACCCATCCCCTGCTGTCTGTCCGGGGGCACTCATCTTCCAGAGGAGGGCCCTAATTTGGAAATATTCCCTAATATATGCCCCTCTGCATGGGTGACTCATGGCACTTGGTTAGAGGACCTGTAGCTGAGGCCAGCGCCCAGGGGGCCAGGACTGAAGCAAGAGCCAGGGAAATCACTTTCCTGCCCTGGCCTCCTTTGAAAGGGACCGGAAAGGCAATGAAACAAGAAGGTCAAGTGCCTGGAGTGAGAGTCTCGTGACTCAAGAGTTCTGGGGTGGAGTGGGAGGGAGCCACCCTGACCCCAGCAGAGGTCTCCGCAGTGCCTATTTATGGAGGCCGTCCACCCTGAGCCCTGTGGAGCCTGGCATTCAGCTCTCCACCAGGATGAGGTCTTGTCACCTGAGAGGGATGGCTGCCATGTTAAGTTCCATATGATTTTGAACTAATCTCCCACTGTCTGGAGGCAAATCTTGAGCCAGCGGAGGAGCAGTGGCTGCTGGTTATAGAACCATCTGGAATCAGGGATTTAGAATGGCTGAAAACCCATGACTACCGTGTGGGCTGCAGGTGTGGGGTCTGCAGCTCCCAGACAGCAATCCCAGCCAGCAATGAGCCATCTAGCCTTGGCTCTGGGGACCCCACTGTCATGTCATCCCTGGACAGGCTATGTTGTCCCTTGGGTCTGACCTGAAGTCTGCCCCCTGTAAATCCCATGGCACCTTCAGAGTAGCAGAGTTGGGGGGAGGGTAATAACTCAAGTTTGGGACGGCCAAGCCTTGTGGGGGTGATAATGGAGGGTTTGCTGGGGAGGAGGTTCCGGAGAGGCTGGCACCTGAGCAGGTCCAAGAGGCAGTGTCTCCCTTGTGATGGGAGCCCAGACAGGAGGCAGACACAAGGCAGGGAAGGGGCCCTCCAGTCCTGTCCAGTGTCCAGAGTTCACGGTGGACCAGAGTGTGGACCCAGGGTTCCCATCCTTACCACCCACTCACCTCCTCATTGCCTGTGGCTGCTGACCCAGGCACACCCACACACCACCCACACGGCCATGCAGGCTCCGTGCCCTCCGCACATCCCTTTGCTGTCCTTCCTTGGAGATGGGAAAACCGGCCCAGAGCAGCAGCCCCACAGGCTCTGCCGGCAAATCAGAGACCTGTCCACCCCACCCCACCTCCTGTAAGTGTCCCTGGCCTCAGGGCCGAACACTGGTGTTAAGAAGAGCTGATCCCCTCACCCTGGGTGGTGTGGCGGCACATGCCTATAATCTCAGCCAGGAGGCTGAGGCAGGAGGATCCCAAGTAGTCTGGGCAACCCCTAACTCAAAATAAAAAAAGGGCTGGGATGAGCCCTTTGATGGGCCCAGGTGGTAGAGCACCCCTGGGTTTAATTCCTAGTACTGGGGAAAAAAAAAAAAAGGTGAGGGTGTCCCTTGAAGCTCCAAGGGAAGGAATCTGGCCCATGGTCTAGAGGGCTGGGTGACCTCAAAGAGGGCCTGGCTGCTGGAGCGGGGCACCAGGCCCTCTCCTGCTCTCACACAAGGCCAGCATTCAGCCTCCAGGTGGGCCACCCCCAACACACCCATCCTCGAGGGGAGACAGAGAGGACTTCATCCCTGCCTCGGCCCTCCCACGCACTGCACACCATGTCCCCCTCAGGCTACCTCAGACTCCAGCCTCACCCAGACCTGCCACCCCTGGTGCCAAACCCCAAGGGGCTATGGTGGAGAAGTCCAGCTCCACCCAGGCGGGACCTCTCCCTCCCCCGCTGGCCCCCTCCTCCCTCCTGTCCAGGGAGGCAGGGCCTCTGCCAACGTCCTGCCTTCTCTGTCCTCCACCTCCTGCCTCTGCCTTGGTCTGAATCCCTGGGTTTACTCTGTGGAGGAGGAGAGCATCTTCATTTCTTTTTTTTTTTTTTTTTTTTATCCTTTGATACTAGAAATTGTACCCAGGGGCAGTTATCCACTGAGCCAGTGTGTCCCAACCCTTTTCATTTTTTCTTTTGAGATTGGGAACACTGACTTGTTTAGGGCCTTGCTAAGTTGCTGAGGCTGGCTTTGAACTCACGATCCTCCCGCCTCAGCCTCTCTGGCTCCTGGGATTATAGGTGTGCGCCACCGCGCCGGGCTTCTTATTCTAAGTTTCAATCTCTCTCTCAGGCTCACTGTCTCCAGGTTGGCTCTCGCATCCCTGCCTTCTAGCATTTGTGAATGAATGAATGATGAATATGCCCCCCCTTCCCAGCCACCTCTCCCTTAGAGCAGCACTCAGTGCCCCCCAACACTCCCATGCCCGGGTCTCCAGTCCCACCCTCAGCTGGGCCCTGGGCATTTCTCACTGGCCATCCTGCCCAGTGGCTCTGGGCTCCCACTTACTCCCTTATAAAGTCAGGCAGCAGCAGACACCCAGGAATGCTGCCACCGCCCATGACGCAGGCCGGCTGTGGGGCCTGCCTGGCTGCCCCCAGGCAAACGGGAATGTGGCGGAGAGCAGGGCACAGAGGGATCCGCTGCCAGGGAGTGGGGTGCCCCTGGGGAGCCTGGGAAGCAGGCCTCGGGTGGCTAGGCCAGGAACTGCAGCTCTTTCTGCCTCCCTGTCAGGTGCTTCTCCCCTGGAGCCTCTGTGTGTCTGTCTGGAAAGTGCAGTCTATCTCAGGCTTGGGCTGCAGACAACTTTGATATTGGGGGACTCAACTCCCAGGAATTGGAGGTACAGGGCGGGGATGGCTGGAGGCCCCAGGCCTGATTCCCCAGACTGTCCTAGGGCAGGAGGAGCCAAAGACCAAGCTAGGGAAGGACCAGGGCAAAATAGAGGTCCAGGCTGGCATGCATGGCGGAGAGGACAAGACAGAGACAGGGACAGAGGCAGCTGGCGTGTCCCCAGACATCCTGAGAACTCTGCAGGCTCTGCAGCAGCCTCAGGTTAGGAAAGGCTGGGGCCTTGCCCTGCCAGGAGCCTAATGCACCGAGGTGCTCCCCACACAGGGACCCCTTATCCCAAGAACCTACTGACAGGCAGAAGGTCGGGCATATGATAAGAAGCAGGCCTCGTGCTTAGGGCTCCCCGGGGGCAGGGACCAGGTCCCCATTCACACACACCCCAGGGATGCCCCCAGGGAGCCAGGAGATGCCAACACAGCCCATGACCTGCCAGATGGTGGCTTGCTGGGGGACCCTGACTCAAGCTTCATCTGCCCATCTGAGAAGGGGATTGGCAGGAAAGGACACAGGGCTCTTTCTATGCCCTCAGGTCTCAAGAAGGACAGAGCCGCCCCACCCTGGGCCCAGGCAACAGCGCCCTGCACAGCAGAGCCCTGTTCTGGGAGGAAGGGTGGGCAGCTGAGGGCTTCTCCACCTTCGGCCGACCTCTCGGATGGGTGCCAGCGGGAGGGGCAGGAGCCCTCCAGGAACACACGGCTGCTTTCACACCACCAGGCCCAGCCAAGCAGCAGCGGGCAAGCACTAAGGGGCAGGACAGGCCTGGGCACAATCGCTGCTCTGTCCTGGCAGCTCCCGGCCCACACGCGCACACACACAAACACATAGCCTTATGCAAACTCAAAGCACACCCCGTCAGCCACCCACTTGCACACACTCGCGAGTACACATCTGCATAGCCCTGGATACTTCCCTATGCACCTTCCTCCAGACAGGGAGGCCCAGGCCCACGCTGTCCTCCTGCTCCTCTGCATGTCCCCCAGGCCCTCAGGGCATCCTGCTCCTTCTATGCTGAAGGCTTGGTACGACCCTGGCAGCCCATACTATTAACCCTCTGCACATCCATACTGGAGAGCAGACTCCTGGACCTGGAAGGGACCTCCAGGATCAGTCCCCAGAGTCAGAAGTGAGAAGGGGTGGGAAGGAGTGTCCATTTCACAGAATGGTACCACTGAGACCTGACCTGCCAGTGAATGGAATAGTCTACCCAACTGCTGCAAGTCTGGGCTGGTGTTTTGATAAATCTTTGGGGTCAAGAGAATGGAGGGCAGGTCTCAGCTGTGCGATGCCTCATCACCGCCCATCTCTCCCCACTACACTGCCCTAATCTGGTCACTACACCTGTCGTGGCTCATGCTGCTTTTTCCTTCTGCTTCTCTACCTTCTAGAGCCACTAGGGGATGAGGGGGCAGAAACATCCTCTGCCCCACTGAAGGAGGACCTGTGTATTCCCACTGGCCCCTCACATGGCCTCACTGCCCACCTCAGAGATGGTCTCTTCCCCTTCCTCTCTTCATCTGTGGCACCCTCACCTCCTCCAGGAAGTTTTCCGGAGTTGGCTCAGTTGGAGGCTTCTTTATCCTGCACCCCTCTACATTCAAAGCCCCCTTCAGCTGCTCCCCCACCTCCAGGACAGGGATTCCGGGTTCTTGCAACTGTAGCCCATCAGAGAGGGTAAGAGGGGCAGAAGAAGAACAGAAGTAGGGGGAGAGGCTCTGTCAGAGTTTCCAAAGCCCTGGCCAGCAAGGCCTCTGCCGGGACAAGGGGCTGCCTGGCCTGCGTACTCCAGAGCACAAGGCAGCCAGTGTGAGCCCCTCCTCGCCTGTACCCACAGGAAACAGCAGGGCCCAGCCCCTCAATAGGCCCATTCACACCCCAGCTCTCTGGAAAGTACCTCTGCTTCCTGCCGCCCTCCCACTCTGGCCAAACAGACTGCTGCTCTCTCCTGTGGGAGGGGGCTGGCCGCAGGTGGCTGAATGGTTAGGGCCAGCCATGTACTTCAGTTCCTGCCTGGCCCAGCGCCCTGGCTTCCACCACATCCCAACCAGTTTCCGTACACCTTCAGTGCAAGGGAGTGTGGGTGGGCTGGCTCCCACCAGGGGAGGGAGAGGCGCCCCCTTCCTTGTGGGAGACCAGCAGGTCAATGTTTCGCAACAGGATTTCTGGAGGGGAGGGGGAGTCTTGATTTGACATGTTTACTTCTTTCCATGATATAAATATTCTCACTGTGGGCAACATCACCTGGCTCACCGAATTCCTGAAACTTTAACACTTGGCTCTTGCCAGCTGCTGTGAGCCACCCCAGCCCATCTCCATGGTGGCTCCATCCTGTGGGGGCTGCATGCCCCATCCTCTGTGCCACGGCTGCCCTCAGTTTAGCATGCAGTGTTGTGCTCTTAAGAAGCAATGATCTGCCAGGCATGATGACACATTCCTGTAATCCCAGCAGCTTGGGAGGCTGAGGCAGGAGGATCATAAGTTCAAAGCCAGCCTCAGCAAGTTAGCAAGGCCCTATCTCAAAGTAAAACACAAAAAGGGCTGGGGATGTGGCTCAGTGGTTAAGCGCCCCTGGGCTCAATCCCTGTTACAAGAAGCAGAAGCAATGACCTTGCCTATAGGTGCCCCTATAGGCACTCACCACCTGCCAGTTTCCTGGTCTGTCCCTTACTGGCCTGAGGTGCTCTGGGCCTGCTGAGCCCACTGGGCTGCACCTGCCCAGATGCTTTAGCATTCTTCCTTGATCCTGTTAGCTCCCAGACAAGGTTCCAGTGTTACCAGCAGTGCTGGCAAGAGAAGGTGCTGGAGGGGATTCCAGCCCAGCCTAGGGAAGAGCGATATCTTTCTTGCACATCCCTCCCGGGGCACACAAGGCTCAGGCCCCTCCAGTGGCTGATGGCTACTTCCTCAGGCAGATGTCAGCTGGCTCAGGCTGGCTGGGGACCAGCACGTGTGTGGCTGGTGCCAGATTATCCCTATCAAGGCCATCAGCCTGTGCTTATTCACAGGGTTTCAGGGGAGCCCAAAAGAGCTGAGTCCTCCTTTCCCCCATTCCTGTCTGCCCCCCACACCCAGCCCCAGCCCTGGTCATCTGCAGGCGGAGTCAAGGTTACAGTTATTCTAAACACTGCAAAAGGAATGGACCAGAAATTGTGGTGGCAGGTTAGAGATCAAGGGAGGCTAATTTTAGGAAACTGCCTAAAGAAAACAGTAATTAATAAAAGAAAGTGTCCCAGTGTGGTACAAGAGGAACCCTACACAGTGACCAAACAGGCTCTGCTGTTTTGGGAGCCCTCTTTGGCCTGCTCAGCAGACCCTTTGGCCTCCCACACCGTGTCTTCAGCCTCAGGCCCCAGATTGTCCTGAGGAAGGAGGATCTCAGCTGTTGTCATCCCAAACTCCTTGGCCATGGTGGAAACATAGGGGTGGATCTGAGTGCTCACCAGGGACTGGTAACAGCTCTGCAGCAGGAAGCAATAGCAGTGGGGATGGAGGAAGTTTTGGCCAATTTTGGGTCTGACACTGCAAGTGGTTTCCATCTGGCCTCCGAGCCTTTGCTCCTTGGCAGACTCAGACCAACAAGCCGCTACCCCCACCCCAAAATGCAGCTGTAAGAATGGCCTAGGAGAAGAGCCGGGTGGGTGGGCTGTCTGTCTGAGAACCACCATCAGGCATCAGCATGGCCCCAGCCAACCATGAAGGTAGACGTGGTGTGGCAAGGATTTCCCAGGAACCCTTGCCGGTATGGTGCCCCTGGGGGCACCCAGGAGAAGGAATGTTAGCACGGATTAGCTTGGATTAGAAGTGATTCTTCTGACACTCCATTTCAAGGCTCTGTGACCACCAAACAAGGTTTTCAGGCCAGGGATGGTTTCCTATGGACCAGGGAGGTTCCACACTGAGGCAAGAGTCTCTGGGGCCCCAGAGAGGAGAACCAGAGCTGTTCGAGGCCTTCTGCCCTACAACCTCTAAGAAAGGGATCTAGATTACTGGAAACTTCTGGTCTGGCCTTCTTCATGTCCAAGGCCTGGACTGGACACAAGGTGAAACTGTGCCTTCTGCTGGGAGCAAGAGGATTCCGGGAGCTGGCCAATACTCTCAGGCTGGGCCACAGAGAACCAGGAGGGTACCTCAGCCCAGGACCCCCCTCCCTGCAGCCACCTGCCTATCTCTGCAGCACCTCTCCTCCTCCAGGCAAGGTGTGAGCCTTGACCACAGCTCCCTCTCTCACCCAGCCTCCTTCTTCGGTGAGAACCACCTGGAGGTGCCCGTGGCCACTGCCCTGACCAACATAGACCTACAGCTGCAATTCTCCACGTCTCAGCCTGAAGCCCTTCTTCTCCTGGCAGCAGGCCAGGCTGACCACCTCCTGCTGCAACTCTACTCCGGACGCCTACAGGTCAGTGACATTCCTCTGGGACCAGGGACAGGATTCCTTCTCTAGCTTAGAATGATGCCCAGCTGGTCACGTGGCCTTATGCAAGTACTTTCACCTTGGAGTCTCAAGTGCTGCACTGCAAATGGGTAGCAGCATCCCAGAAAATGTGACTCCCTCTTAAAAAGACTCTGCCCCCCAGCCACAGCCACTCTGCAGCAGTCCCCTGTGACCAGCCTGGCCCCTCACCATGTCCCTAGCTAGACTTCAGCTCTGAGCACCCTGAACCGGTTCCCATTCCCTGGCCATCGGCGACTTCTGGCTGCAGGCCTTTCCTCTACCGTGTGTTCACCCTTCCCTGGGCCTGCTGAGCCTGGTCTCCTTCCCATCTCAATGCAAACAGCCTGTTTTATTCAGCTTTTTTTTCTGCTGTGACTAAAAGACCTGACCAGAACAATTGTAGGGGAAGAAAAGTTGATTTGGGGGCTCACATTTTCAAAGGTCTTAGTTCACAGACGACACCTCCTTTCCTCGGGGCTCAAGGTGGGACAAAGCATCATGGTGGAAGAGCGTGGCGCTGTTCACATCATGATCAGAAGGCAGAAAGAGAGACTCCACTTGCCAGATACAAAATATATACCCCAAAGCCATGCCCCCAATGTACCACCTCCTCCAGCCACACCCCACCTGTCTCAAGCTACCACCCAGTTAATCCAATCATGGGATTAATTCACTAATTGGGTTAAGACTCTGACAACCCGATCATTTCTCCCGTGAATTGCACTGTCTCACACATGTGCTTTTGGGGGACACCTCACATAACACATCCCTTCGCCCAGAGAGTCCCCTGGTGCTTACCCTACCTAGGCCCCCTCTCCTGAGCTCCCACTGTCCACTGGGCATCCTCTGGCACTGCATTAGTTAGGCTGTGTGGCTACTGTTCATCCATGATGGTAATGGCCAGTATTGCCAGCTGAGCCTCCTCATTTTTCCCTTCATCCTTTAACACAAGCTTTATTACCAAGGAATCTTCTGGCTCTCCCTTGAGTCTTCCCTCTAATCATGAAGAGTGTGAGAACCCAGGGTCTTAGTCCACATCTGGCAGATCCATCTGCTCCACACCCCAATGGGAAGAGGACTGTGGCCTGATCAGTCTGCTGACGCCATTGCTTCTCACTGCCACAAGGTGTCACTGTGGAACCCTGGCCTGGTGCGGTCTGGTGCTGATGCAGTTCTGCCCTGCAGGAATGATGGTGGTGGCCACCCTGTAGAGGGTGCTCCATACTGGGACTCCCAAGGTCCCATGCTCTACCACCACCCATTCTACTGTCTGGTTGTGGAAGTATCAATACAGCCAGTTCTGGTGTTGATGTTATGGAAGACCCCCACATACACGGAGTCCCCGTCCCCCCAAGTCAGGGAGATTTTCTTTACTAAACTATCAAAACACTGATTGAGTCCCCATCCCTGAACAGTGAGCCCAGCCGCCTTTAGTCACCCCAATGGCCTTCAATGACTTTGCCTTCCTTATGGGGTCTTTCAGACAATTTCCAAGTGCTCATTTTTTTGGAGGTAGAATTTTCTAGAACCCATGGTGATTCTTCTGGCACCTCTCACCCAAGGAAAGAGGAAGAAGAATAAAGATATGAATCGAATCTTTGGGAGAACATCTTGCTCTGCAGCAGTCCCCTGTGAGCAGGATCAGATTCACATCAGGGTCCCTGAGTCTCTCCAGACCTGGCTGAGTTCCTTTTGCTGAGTTTTCTGGAGATGAGTAAAGAAATGGCAAGAAGGCAACAAGGGCCCTTGTCCTAGGACCCCTTTTTCAGGGAACCCCAAGTGTGAGGGACACACTATGCTTTTGTAGGGGAAGGGTGGATTCAGGGTGCCCTGATCTCCCTGTCTCCCTTCAGGTCAGACTCGTCCTGGGCCACGAGGAGCTGAGGCTGCAGACACCAGGGGAGATGCTGCTCAGCGACTCAGCCCCCCACACTGTGGTGCTCACCATTTCAGACAGCTGGGCCCTGCTCTCTGTCGATGGGCTTCTGAACACCTCCGCCCCAGTCCAGGGAGCCCCCCTGGAGGTCCCCTATGGGCTCTTTGTGGGGGGCTGTGGGAGCCTCAGCCTGCCTTACCTGAGAGGAACCAGCCGACCCCTGAGGGGCTGCCTCCATGCAGCCACCCTCAATGGCCGTAGCCTCCTCAGGCCACTGACCCCTGATGTTCCTGACGGCTGTGCTGAGGAGTTCTCTGCTGGCAATGATGTGGCCCTGGGCTTCTCTGGGCCCCACTCACTGGCTGCCTTCCCTGCCTGGAGCACTCAGGACGAAGGCACGCTGGAGTTTACGCTCACCACCCAGAGCCAGCAGGCACCCTTGGCCTTCCAGGCAGGGGGCCGGCAGGGGGACTTCATCTATGTAGACATATTCGAGGGCCACCTGCGGGCTGTGGTTGAGAAGGGCCAGGGCACCGTGCTGCTTCACAACAGCGTGCCTGTGGCCGACGGACAGCCCCATGAGGTCAGCATCCACATGGATGCTCACCGGCTGGAAATCTCTGTGGACCAGTACCCCACACGTACGTCCAACCGTGGGGTTCTCAGCTACCTGGAGCCACGTGGCAGTCTCCTCCTGGGGGGACTGGACACAGAGGCCTCCCGTCACCTCCAGGAACACCGCCTGAGCCTGGCCCCAGGGGCTGCCAACGCCTCCCTGCTGGGCTGCATGGAGGACCTCAGCGTCAATGGCCAGAGGCAGGGGCTGCGGGAAGCCCTGCTCACTCGCGGCATGACGGCCGGCTGCAGGCTGGAGGGAGACGAGTACGAGGAGGACGGCTACGGCCCCTACGAGGCTTTCTCCACCGTGGCACCTGAGGCTTGGCCAGCCATGGAGCTGCCTGAGCCATGCACCCCCGAACCCGGACTGCCTCCTGTCTTTGCCAACTTTACCCAACTGCTGACCATCAGCCCACTTGTGGTGGCCGAGGGTGGCACGGCCTGGCTTGAGTGGCGGCACGTGCAGCCCACACTGGACCTGACTGAAGCTGAGCTCCGTAAATCCCAGGTGCTGTTCAGTGTGAGCCGGGGGGCACGCCATGGCGAGCTGGAGCTGGACATCCCTGGTGCCCAGGCCCGGAAGATGTTCACTCTGCTGGACGTGGTGAACCGCAAGGCCCGCTTCGTCCACGACGGCTCTGAGGACACCTCCGACCAGCTGGTGCTGGAGGTGTCAGTGACAGCTCGGGCACCTGTGCCCTCTTGCTTACGGAGGGGTCAAACTTACCTCCTGCCCATCCAGATCAACCCTGTCAATGACCCACCCCGAATCATCTTCCCGCACGGGAATCTCATGGTGATCCTGGAACACACACAGAAGCCTCTGGGGCCCGAGATTTTCCAGGCTTATGACCCCGACTCTGCCTGCGAGGGCCTCACCTTCCAGCTCCTAGGTGCTTCCACCCGCCTCCCTGTGGAGCACCGAGACCAGCCTGGGGAGCCGGCCACGGAGTTCTCCTGCCCGGAGCTAGAGGCCGGTAGCATCGTGTACGTCCACCGCGATGGCCCTGCACAGGACCTGACGTTCCGTGTCAGTGATGGGCTGCAGGCTAGCCCCCCAGCCACACTGAAGGTAGTGGCTGTCCGGCCAGCCATCCGGATCCGTCACAGCACGGGGCTGCGCCTGGCCCAGGGCTCTGCCACCCCCATCTTGCCCACCAACCTCTCGGTGGAGACCAACGCTGTGGGGCAGGATGTGAGTGTGCTGTTCCGAGTCACGGGCACCCTGCAATTCGGGGAGCTGCAGAAGCAGGGGGCAGGGGGGGCGGAGGGCGCAGAGTGGTGGGCCACGCAGGCGTTCCACCAGCGCGACGTGGAGCAGGGCCGGGTGAGGTACCTGAGCACCGATCCCCAGCACCACTCTGAGGACACCGTGGAGAACCTGGCCCTGGAGGTGCAGGTGGGCCAGGAGACTCTGAGCAATCTGACCTTCCCAGTGAGCATCCAGAGAGCCACGGTGTGGATGGTGCGGCTAGAGCCGCTGCACACCCAGAACACCCAGCAGGAGGTCCTCACCACAGCCCACCTGGAGGCTGCCGTGGAGGAGGCAGGCCCGGGGCCCCGGTCCTTCCACTACGAGGTGACTCAGGCCCCCAGGAAAGGCAACCTTCAGCTACAGGGCAGGAGGCTGGCAGATGGCGAGAGTTTCAGCCAGGATGACCTGCAGGCTGGGCGGGTGACCTATGGGGCCACAGCACGGGCCTCAGAGGCAGTCGAGGACTCCTTCCGCTTCCGGGTCACGACCCCTCCACACTTCTCCCCGCTCTATACTTTCCCTATCCACATTGGTGGTGACCCAGATGCTCCGGTGCTCACCAACGTCCTCCTCTCGGTGCCCGAGGGTGGTGAGGGTGTCCTGTCTGCTGACCACCTCTTTGTCAAGAGTCTCAACAGTGCCAGCTACCTCTATGAGGTCATGGAGCGACCCCGCCATGGAAGGTTGGCTTGGCGGGGGCCACAGGAACAGGCCACCATGGTAACATCCTTCACCAACGAAGACCTGCTGCGTGGCCGGCTGGTCTACCAGCATGATGACTCCGAGACCACAGAAGATGATATCCCATTTGTGGCCACCCGCCAGGGCGAGGGCAGCGGTGACATGGCCTGGGAGGAGGTTCGGGGTGTCTTCCGAGTGGCCATCCAGCCTGTGAATGACCACGCCCCTGTGCAAACCATCAGCCGTGTCTTTCACGTGGCCCGAGGTGGACAGCGGCTTTTGACGACGGACGACGTGGCCTTCAGCGACGCCGACTCGGGCTTCACTGATGCTCAGCTGGTGCTGACCCGCAAGGACCTCCTCTTTGGCAGCATCGTGGCTGTGGATGAGCCAAGCCGGCCCATTTACCGCTTCACACAGGAGGACCTCAGGAAGAGGCAGGTCCTGTTTGTGCACTCAGGGGCTGACCACGGCTGGCTGCAGCTGCAGGTGTCCGATGGGCAGCACCAGGCCACCGCAATGCTTGAGGTGCAGGCCTCCGCACCCTACCTCCGTGTGGCCAATGGCTCCAGCCTCGTGGTCCCTCAAGGAGGCCAGGGCACCATCGATACCGCAGTGCTCCATCTGGACACCAACCTGGACATCCGCAGTGGGGATGAGGTCCATTATCACGTCACAGCTGGCCCTCGCTGGGGGCAGCTGCTCCGGGCTGGCCAGCCAACCACCAGCTTCTCCCATCAGGATTTGCTGGATGGGGCCATTCTCTACAGCCACAATGGCAGCCTCAGCCCCCGTGACACCCTATCCCTCTCTGTGGAAGCAGGGCCAGTGCACACAGATGCCACCCTACAGGTGACCATTGCTCTGGAGGGCCCAGTGGCCCCACTGCAACTGGTTCAGCACAAAAAGATCTACGTCTTCCAGGGGGAAGCAGCTGAGATCAGAAGGGACCAACTGGAGGTAAGGAGCTGGGTGGACCAGGCTGGGCCAGGTGGGGCCTCCATTGCGGCCTCCTGCCGAGCATGCTTGTGTGCTGGGGATGTGAGTGCTGGCTTCTGGGGTGAGTGTGCCCTTGCCTCGATGTGTACGTGTTGTGGCCCACAGGTTCTGGGGAACTTGTGGGACACACATCTGCCCATGAGTTGTATGTGCCTTCAGATATACACACGTGTGCGCCTGCTGTGGCTAGCCATGCAGACTCCTGGGCTATAGATAGACTCTCAGAATCTTTGAAGTGGAGCCCAAGAGTCTGCATTCTAGTAAGTTCCCAGGGAGGTTATCATGGGCACAGAGATTTGAGAGTTGCTGGACGTGGAAACAGGCTTCAGTGTCTCTCAAGTTCCTGCACTCTCAGTTCCTTTTCCAGGACTGTGACAATCGGTGAAGGGCTTCTCACCACCCAGGAACCTCGCAGCGCAACCACAGGCTGTCTGGCAGGCTCATTGACTTGCTGCGTGATCTCTCGGGCCAGGCCCTTGCCCTCTCTTGGCTGTATTCTCCTACACTGCCAGATTCTGAAGCCCTTCTGGTTCTGAGTGTCTGGAGTTTTGGAGAGACTGACTAAACACATCTGGCGTCAGGATGTCCCCCCACTAGAGAAGGCTGCATTTGAACCAGGCTTTGAAGAATACAGGGTGTCAATAGCAGGGGAAAGGGATGATATTCTAAGCAGAGGCACAGGATCAGAAATGTGCATTTGGTGGTAGTGTTTAGCCTTGTTTTTTGTGGCTCCATTTCTTCAGATGAGGGAGCACCCCACAGCTTTTGGGCAGGTCCCCCTCCAGACTCTCTGGGATCTGGAGTGTGGGAGCCTGAGCCTCTAGGAAGGACTGGGCGCCCTCTGGTGGCCAGAGATTGTAACAGCAGGGTGGGGGACAGAAGGCTCCAGGCAAACCAGGAATCACCTTAGCAGAGTCTGAGTACAACCCTGCGTGTGTGTGTGTGTGAGAGAGAGAGAGAAAGAGAATGTGTGTGTGTGTGAAAGAGAGAGACGGCCCCTCTGTGGCCTGCTGTGAGTCCCCACTGCCTTCTGTTGACCAGGCAGCCCAGGAGGCAGTACCACCAGCAGACATCGTGTTCTCAGTGAAGAGCCCCCCAAGTGCCGGCTACCTGGTGATGGTGTCACATGGTGCCTCAGTGGATGAGCCGCCCAGGTTGGACCCTGTGCACAGCTTCCCTCAGGAGGCCGTGGATGCGGGCCGCGTCCTGTACCTACACTCCCGCCCTGAGGCCTGGCGTGATACCTTCTCCCTGGACGTGACCTCTGGCCTGGGTGCTCCCCTCGAGGGCATCCTTATGGAGCTGGAGGTGCTGCCCACTGCCATCCCCCTGGAGGCGCAGAACTTCAGTGTCCCCGAGGGTGGTACCCGCACCCTGGCCCCTCCGCTGCTCCGTGTCACTGGGCCTTACTTCCCCACTCTGCCAAGCCTCAACCTGCAGGTGCTGGAGCGGCCCCAGCACGGGGCCCTGCAGAGGGAGGAGCAAGCTCAAGATGGGAACCTCAGCACCTTCTCCTGGAAAGAGGTACAGCTATCCGGGAGACCCAGGGGCTGTGCGGTTGCCCACCCCTGGGCACAGAGTGAGGAGCCCCAGAAATTCCCAGTCTAGGGGTAGGTACCGAGAAGAGATGGGGAGCCACAGACTTTAGGGACCACCTTGTTTTATATCTCACTTTCCCCTCAATCCCTCTGGGACGTAGAAATTATTCTTCCTGCCTTCCCCCTATGGAAGCTAAAGCTCTGAAGAGGCGGTCTCCTCCTACACCCAAAAGCAGGGCACGAGGGTGCTGGGCCTAAGACCCCCTGTAAGTCCCAGTCCTGCTGGGGCCTGACCGCCAGCCCTGCGCCTGCCTGTAGGTGGAGGAGCAGCTGATCCGCTATGTGCACGACGGGAGTGAGACGCTGACAGACAGCTTTGTCCTGGTGGCAAATGCTTCTGAGGTGGACCGCCAGAGTCATCCCGTGACCTTCGCCATCACCATCCTGCCAGTTAATGACCAGCCCCCTGTCCTCATCACAAACACAGGCCTGCAGGTGGGAGCATCCCTGGGACCACCCCCATCTCTGCTCCTATGAAGAGGCCAGGGTCCCCTACTTCCCTGCATATAGTACACCCCCTCCAAGTCTCAGTTTCCTCCTCTGCAAAGTGGCACATGCCTTAGTAGGTTGTTGGAAGACGAGATGGGATACCGTGCCGAGGATAGAACACAGGGGTGAGCTTTCGTTGTTGAATGCTTTCAAGTGCAGCCAGTAGCCTCGTGAATGGCTACACTGGCCCTGCTAGCTCCTGGACTCACTTGTAGCAGAAGGCTTTTCCTAAAACAAAACACCTGACAGAATTTCTTACAAGACCTTAAGGGTGGTCCTGAGGTGGGGAGAAGTTAAGCCTCCACCTCCATCCTCCACAAGCAGAGGCCATAGCTGGGCTCTCCCGACCCTTATGCCACTGCAGAGCAGTGGCACCCCCACTCTGCAGAGGTGAAGATTGAGGCCCGGACAGGATAGATGTTACTTGTGGAACAGAAAGGCTGCAGCTTGGCCCAGCCCACATGGCACAACACGGGATAGGCAGGGCTTTGATTGCCAGCTTCCGGGGTGAAGACAACCCCCGTCAGTAGGAGCTCTATAAGGTTCCAAGCAGGAGCAGTGGCTCATGCCTGTAATTCTGTTGACTCAGGAGACTGAGGTGCAAAGATAGAAAGTTCAAGGCCAGGCCGGGCACCTTAGCAAGGCCATATCTCAAAATAAATTTTAAACCATGTCCCCACCTTTTTTTTTTTTCTTTGTACCAGGGATTGAACCCAGGGGTACTTTACCACTGAGCCACATCTCCAGCCCTTTTTATTCTTTATTTTGAGAGTCTTGATAAGTTGTTGAGGTTAGCCTCCAGCTTGCAATCCTCCTGCTGCCTCAGCCTCCCCAGTCATTGGGATTACAGGCATGTGCCACCATGCCTGGCTCAAAATAAAAAAGGGTTACGGAGGTAGCTCAGTGGTAGCGCACTTGCCTCACATGTGCAAGGCCCTCGGTTCAACTCCAAGTACTAAATAATTTCCAGAAAAGGGCTAAGCTGGGCTGTCTCTGACATAGGGCACAGAGTCCTTTGTGGTTCAGGATATACCTTGGGGGGCAGCTGGGGGGCGGGGAAACCAGTATGACTCAGACTAAAGGCTGCCTGGGCAATCACCGGCCAGG
This sequence comes from Marmota marmota marmota, assembly GCF_001458135.2. Classification (NCBI taxonomy): domain Eukaryota; kingdom Metazoa; phylum Chordata; class Mammalia; order Rodentia; family Sciuridae; genus Marmota; species Marmota marmota. Next base: position 7,174,701 of record NW_026000229.1, read on the forward strand.
AATGCTGTGTGGCAGTTTGGCCACCAGGTGGTGCCATCCACCCATGTTTGTGTCCCCAGCCCAGGGCTGGAGCCTCCTCTTCCTAGGGCTGTAGGAGGAAGGAGCCCAGGAATGCCAAAAGACCGTTGTTTCTGGGAATGGGGGTCCCTCTCAACACTGCCCATGAGTGATTGACCCAGAAGGACATGTAACCCGACCTAGGGGCAAGACCCCACCCCTCAGATGGTGGCCCCAGGGCAGGAGAACGGGGGTGGGTAAGCTTGGCAGGGATGGAACCTTCACAGGCCTGTGTCCCCAGATGTGGGAGGGGGCCACTGTGCCCATACCTACTGAGGCCCTTCGGAGCACAGACGGCGACTCGGGACCCGAGGACCTGGTCTACACCATTGAGCAGCCCAGCAACGGGCGTGTAGTGCTGCGCATGGCGCCAGGCACCGAGGTCCACCACTTCACACAAGCCCAGCTGGACAGTGGGCTCGTACTGTTCTCGCATAGAGGTGAGTGCTTGGGTTTCTGCAGCCAGTGGGGATGTCCTGAGGGTAGGGACCCGTCTTGGGCCAGTGGGATTCAGCTCCACCCCTGTCCTCAGGAGCCCTGGATGGAGGCTTCCGCTTTGACCTCTCTGATGGGGAGCACACTTCCTCCGGACACTTCTTCCGCGTGGCAGCCCAGAAGCAAGTGCTGCTGTCGCTGGAGGGCAGCCGGAGACTGACTGTCTGCCCAGGTGGGTCTGCTGAGTAGCTGGGGCAAAGCTAAGGACAGCCACCAGGACCATGTGGCCTCTGGCGGCTGCAGGGTTTGTCTTGGCTCCTGGGCAAAGGCTGATCAGCCCTTTTTGCCTCTCACAGAGTCTGTCCAGCCTCTCAGCAGCCAGAGCCTGAGAGCCAGCTCCAGCGCAGGCACGGACCCCCACCACCTGTTCTACCGAGTGCTGCGGGGGCCCCAGCTTGGCCGGCTATTCCACGTCCAGCAGGGCAGTGCTGGGGAGGCCCTGGTGAACTTCACTCAGGCTGAGGTAAGGGCCCAACTCTGCAGCCACTGCAGATCTCCATCCAAACTCAGGTGACCTGCAGGGCCTAAAGACTTCCACATGGGGCTGAGGTTGTAGCTCAGCAGTAGAGCACTCACTTAGCACATGCAAGGCGCTAGGTTCAATCATCAGCACCACATAAAAATAAATAAATAAAGGCATGTGTCCAACAACAACTAAAAAAATATTTAAAAAAAAAAAAAGACTTCCACATGAACACAGGTACCAGCTCCAGCATCATTAGCAGCAGACCACCCCCCTCCCTAGGGCCTGCACTCCAGGAACTGCCAGGCAGGTGGAGCAGGTGGGGTTTAGTGGTCCAAGGGAGCAGGACAAGGATACAGAAGGTCAGGGCTGCAGGGTCCCAAAGCAAGGATAAGGTCCTGGGGCCCAGTATCCGGGGAAGCTGCAACTAGATCCTAGAGGCTTGGAAAGATGCAGGGGAGAAGGCAGCAGAGGCAGCCCAGTAGCTGGTGAGGGGGCGGTGCTTGGTTCAGGGGATAGAGCTTGAGATGAAGTTAGGCTGAGGGCAGAGGAGTGAGCCTGGGGCTTGAGTCAGGTGCCCCCAAGGAGCAGAGCGGGCTGTGGGAACAGCTCGGTAGACAGGCAGCTGAGTAGGCCAGGCTGGGAGTGAAGTCACTGCCACCCATCAGAGCAGCTTCAGAGTATAGCTGTCCCTGGGCATACCAGGGCCACCAGTCAGAATTAGAACTCTCAGTCACAGGTAAAGGCAGGCTGTTAGGCTGCAGGGATTGCAGGGCTCTCTGCTAACTGCATCTGTGGGGCCAGCCGCCATCACTGCCTCTGTAGATAGAGGTGCTGTGAGTTTCCTGACAGCCTTGTCTTTCCCCAAAGGCAGAGAAGAACACGGGCTCTGCTGAGCTGCCAGTGCCCCTGATGCTCCTGCCCAGAGGCTGTGTTGGTGTCCAGGCCCAGCACAGGATCCCAGTTAGTCCTGAGTAGGGGCAGTCTTGGGGTGCTCAGGACTGGTACTGCTTCAAGGACCTCCCAGGGGTCCTGCCTTCCCTCTAAAACAGTAGACCCCCACCTCTAGGTCCCTTTCCAACTCCCTCTCCTTTCCTCCCAGAGACCTCCTAAGCCCTAATCATTCCTTCCCACCCCACCAGGGTGCCCAGTCTCTTCTGAGAAGCACCACATTAAGTGGAACTCAGCACGTGACAAGCCAGTCCCTGCCTCAGCAAGTAGCGCAGACAGGGAAGGGGATGGCTTTGACCAAGGTGGAGGGAGAGCTCTTAGGTCTATCGCATCAATGCTGTAAAGCTGGGTTTCCTGTTCTCCTGGAACCCCAGCTCCTACGAGGGCCCCTTGCCTGCCCCCTCCCACAGCAAAATACCCAGCAGGCCAGTGGCTACAGCAGCTGAGTACCCCAATTCTCTAGGAGCCGTGACATTGAATATTCAGGAAGGGAGAAGGCACAGGATGAGGCTGTATGTACCCCTCCCCAGCTCTACAGTCCCCACATTAACTTCCCTCATACCCCAGAAAAGTGAAGAGCTAGACTGAATGGCCACCAGGGGCCCAGGCTGGCAGTGTCACCCAGGGAGGCTGGGAAGAGGCTATGTGGCAGAGACACCCTCTTCCACTAGGGGTAGGGGGCAGGGCAGGACCAGACTGGCAGTGTTTTAATAGCACCGCTGTCCTACATTGCTCTGAGCTAGGCAGGGCAGGGATCAGGTGTCCCCACTTTGCAGATAAGGAAACTGAGGCTCATGGAGGTCAGGTGAGAGCATGTGGCTAGTAAGAGACAAAATCAGCACTGTCTTCTGACTGCTGATCTTCCTTTCACCAGAGGACAGTGCTTGTTTCCCGCAACCCAGGGATCCCTCCTCCCTGGCCTGGGTTTACCTGACTCCCCTCCAGACACCTCCTACTCACAGGAGTTCTGGAATACAGGCATCCAGCCTCCTACACCCACTGCTTGGGGGTCTCCATTCCCTGGCAGCCTGTTCATCAGCCTGGGAGTCTTTCATTCTTTGCAATCTACATCTGAGCCACAGATGTGTTTTATTTGGGCACACTTTGAATTTATATTTTTAAGTTAACCATCAGCATATAAATCATGGTGTTCCCAAAACCCTGATTATCCATTTCTTAAAAGGCCTGTGTTCTCTCTTGTAGCAAACTCCTGAGGATCAGCGCCTCCCTTAGCACAAGATCTCCTCCCCATTTAGACCAGTTTGTTCCCAGCCCACCCCAGTCCCCGCTGTGCCTGGAGTCTCTGCACACTAAGTTTCTATTCAGAGCTGGTGCCGTGGCACATGCCTGTAATCGCAGTGATTGTTGGAGGGAGTTGAAGTCACAGAAGCAACAGGGTTATTATGGGGCCTTTGTGTTCAAATGGTGAGCCATTATAGAATTTGAGCAAAAGAGTGACCTAATAAGCTGGGGACAATGGTATATGCTGTAGTCCCAGCTGCTCAGGAGGCTGAGGCAGGAGAATCACTTGAGCCCAAGAGTTGGAGACCAGCCTGGGCAACATAGCAAGAACTTGACTCAGAAGAGAAAAAAAAAAAAGATCTTAACCTTGACTTTTTTAGTCTCACTTTGTTTCCATATAAAGAACAAACTGTAGAGGGCACGGGCCAGCAACCAAGCCTGGAAGTTATTGCTACAATCCAGGCAGGAGATGTGGTGGTGAAGAACAGCCACAGAGGACTTCTGTGGTTCTTACTGAGACACTGATGAGTTGAGCTGCCATCATCTGTGGTGGGAGACTGGGAGGCAGGGCAGAGCAGGAGTCCAAATGATCTGTGAAGCTTGAGATATCCATTGGACATCCACATGGTACTGCTGAGGACTTGGGTAGAAATCTAAGTCTGGAGCCAGGTGTGGTGGGTCACACCTGTAATCCCAGCAGCTTGGGAGGCTGAAGCAGGAGGATCACAAGTTCAAAGCCAGCCTCAGCAACTTAGCAAGGCCCTAAGCAACTCAGTGAGACCCTGTCTCAAAAAACAAAAAGGGCTGGGGATGTGGCTTAGTGGTTAAAGCACTCCTGAGTTCATTCCCCACTACCAAAAAAAGAAAGAAAGAAAGAAATCTTTCTCAGGTCTCAGGTTCAGGCAAGAGCATTCTGGACTAGAGATATGGATCAGGGGTCTTTAGCAGAGCTGCTGTCTGAGGCCCTGCATCTGCTTGAAAGCACCAGGGAGTCTAGCAGGACAAAGGCCTCTCCATAAGACGCTGGAGAGAAGTAAAGAAACCATCAAGAGTCTGTGAGCTAGGAGGAGAACCCAGAGGGTAGAATGTCCCAGAAATCAACAGCTATCTTGGAGAAGGACTGCTCCATTGGTCAATGATGCCGAGCAGGTCCGTGAGGCCGGAGACCCTGCCCCTGGGTCTGACACCCCTGAACCCCCTGGTGCCCTTGGCAAAAACAAGTTTCGGATCACAGGCCTGAGTGGAGCGGCTGATCATGGGGGGGGGGGGCACTGATCCAATTGGAGAAAGAAGGGAGATTATAGAAGTGGTGTGTTTAGTAAGTCAGAGAGGAAGGGACCTGGTGGATCCCAAGGACTTGCAGTCGATGGGAGCACAGTTAGATGATGGCATTCCCCAGGGACTGAGAGCTGGGGATTGGCACAGCTGGTGGAACTGGGATAGGAACCCAGGCAGCTGAGCCCAGCCCTTTGCTGCCACCCAACTGCCTAATGGCGACCCCTGGGCTGGTGAGGCAGAGAGCAGAGTATACACGCACACAGGCCTGGGCACAGCTGGGAGAGCACAGAGTGAGGCTGGGCACTGGAGTATTGGGGAAACAGGAGTGCCCAGTGCCGGTGCCAGCCTGTAACCCCCAACAACGGTGTCTCCTTCAGGTATATGCTGGGAATGTCCTATATGAGCACGAGATGTCCCCTGAGCCCTTCTGGGAAGCCCATGATGCCATAGAGCTCCTGCTGTCCTCGCCCCCTGCTCCTGACATGGCTGCCACCCTCGCTGTGACTATCTCTTTTGAGGCCACCTGTCCTCAGCGTCTCACCCGCCTCTGGAGAAACAAAGGTGAGAAGCTGATGCCCTGGCAAGGTTGGGGCTGAAGGGAGAGGCCCCACGAGGAGGGCTACAGGACTGGTCAGCAGCTCCTATTACAGCTCCCCGAGATCTGGGAAGTTATAGGAAGGCTGGGTTGGGGGCTTTGTGATGGGGGGATAGAATCCTTGTCCCCCCAGGGCCCCCAGCCCAATTCTGGGGTACCTGGTCTGAAGGAAGGCACAACCTTGCCCTGGAGTCCCCCTTCTAGCCATCTGGGCTCTTCCCTCAGTGGACTGGACCTTCACAGCCTGTGTCCCACCCCCAGGTCTCTGGGTCTCTGAGGGCCAGCGGGCCAAGATCACCATCGCTGCTCTTGATGCCTCCAACCTCCTGGCCAGTGTCCCAGCATCCCAGCGCCCCGAGCATGACGTGCTGTTCCAGGTCACCCAGTTCCCCACCCGGGGCCAGCTGTTGGTGTCTGAGGAGCCCCTCCACGCCGGGAGGCCCCACTTCCTGCAGTCCGAGGTGGCTGCGGGACAGCTGGTGTATGCCCACGGTGGTGGGGGCACCCAGCAGGATGGCTTCCGCTTCCGTGCTCATCTCCAGGGGCCAGCTGGGGCCTCCGTAGTGGGACCCCAAACCTCAGAGGCCTTCAGCATCACCGTGCGGGATGTGAACGAGAGGCCTCCGCAGCCGCAGGCCTCCACGCCGCTGAGGCTCACGCGGGGCTCTCGCGCCCTGGTCTCCCGAGCCCAGCTGAGTGTGGTGGACCCAGACTCAGCTCCTGGGGAGATCGAGTATGAGGTGCAGAGGGCACCCCACAATGGCTTCCTGAGTCTGCTGGGGGGCAGCCCGGGGCCCACGACCCGCTTCACACAGGCCGACGTGGATGCGGGGCGACTGGCCTTTGTGGCCAATGGGAGCAGCGTGGCGGGAGTCTTCCAGCTGAGCATGTCTGATGGGGCCAGCCCGCCTCTGCCCATGACCCTGGCTGTGGACGTCTTGCCTTCTGCCATCCAGGTGCAGCCGCGAGCCCCCCTGGAGGTGCCCCAAGCCCTGGGGCGTTCCCCCCTGAGCCGGCAGCAGCTCCAGGTGGTTTCGGATCGGGAGGAGCCCGACGTGGCCTACCGCCTCACCCAGGGGCCGCAGTACGGGCACCTCCTGGTGGGCGGGCAGCCTGCCTCAGCCTTCAGCCAGCTCCAAGTGGACCAGGGCGAGGTGGTCTTTGCCTTCACCAACTTCTCCTCCTCTCAAGACCACTTCAAGGTCCTGGCGCTGGCCAGGGGCGTCAATGCATCAGCCACAGTGAATGTCACTGTGCGGGCTCTGCTGCACGTGTGGGCAGGTGGGCCGTGGCCCCAGGGTGCCACCCTACGCCTGGACTCCACCGTGCTGGATGCCGGCGAGCTGGCCAATCGCACGGGCAGCGTGCCCCGCTTCAGGCTTCTGGTGGGACCCCAGCATGGCCGCGTGGTCCGTGTGCCGCGGGCCAGGACGGAGCCCAGGAGCCGGCCACTTGTGGAGCACTTCACTCAGCAGGACCTGGAGGATGGCAGGCTGGGGCTCGAGGTGGGCAGGCCAGAGGGTAGGGTGCCTGGCCCAGCAGGGGACAGTCTCACTCTGGAACTATGGGCACGGGGTGTCCCACCTGCTGTGGCCTCCCTGGACTTTACTACCGAGCCTTATAATGCAGCCCGGCCCTACAGCGTGGCCCTGCTCAGTGTCCCTGAGGCTACTCAGACTGACTCAGGGGAGCCAGAGAGCATCTCTCCCACGGGTGAGCCAGGCCCGGCAGCATCCAGCCCTGTGCCCCCTGTGGCCAGGGGTGGCTTCCTGGGCTTCCTGGAGGCCAACATGTTCAGCATCATCATTCCTGTGTGCCTGGTCCTCCTGCTCCTGGCGCTCATCTTGCCCCTGCTCTTCTACCTCCGCAAACGCAACAAGACGGGCAAGCATGACGTCCAGATTCTGACTGCCAAACCCCGCAATGGCCTGGCCGGGGACACAGAGACTTTTCGCAAGGTAGAGCCAGGCCAGGCCATACCCCTCACAGCTGTGCCTGGACAGGGGTCCCCGCCAGGAGGCCAGCCTGACCCGGAGCTGCTGCAGTTCTGCCGGACACCCAACCCTGCCCTCAGGAATGGCCAATACTGGGTATGAGGCCTGGCCTGGGCCCAGATGCTGTTCGGGCCAGGGCCAGGCTTGCCCACACCCCAGACTCCATGGCTTCCATGCCCTGGTGCTGTCTGAGAATTCCCAGAGCAAGAGAGACCTGGAGGCGCCAGGGGTGGAGGGTGCTAGTGAACAGCCCCAAGGGTCCTGGACAGAGTGCAGTCAAGAGCTGGAACCTTCCTCAGCTACTCAGAAGCTAGAGAACTGCAGGGGCCCAGCAGGAGCAGGCAGGGAGTCAGCCCCCTGCCCTGGAGCTGCTTGGGGCTGTCAAAACCAGGGTGACCTCCTGGGTGGGTCAGGACTCTGGGTCCTGGGTCTGTGACGTTGGGTAAGTCACACCTGCCCCAGCTGCTAAGAGAGCAAGGAGAAGGTGGGGGGACCTTGGGGACCCTGAGGCGGGAACATGGCACACAGAACGAGGATGCGGGGGGCTGCCCCAGGTGCTTCCTCCCAACTCCCTGTGGACTTGAAAAGGAAGACTTCTGCTGCCTCCATCCTCCAACAGAAGGACCAAGGGTGCTTCTTCTTGAAGGTACAAGAAGCAGCAAAGACCCAAAAGAGCTAGATGTCCCTGTACTTGGTCTGTCATTTGGTTAGAAATGGGTCCTGAGACCTCTGAGCCATTCTGTGAGTTACCAAGGAGGCTCCACCCTCAGGCCCTTGCCCTTTAGAGGGTGTCACAGGGTTGGGGGCAATAGAAATGGATTCTGGATCCCAGGGGACATGTCTGGCCCTGAGAGTAGGTTGAAGTCATCAGAAGGGAAACGTGAGAGGTGTCTGAGTTCTGGGGAGAAATACGGAAGTCTTGGGGCCTGAGTACAGCTAGGTTTGGGGTAGAGAGCCCCAGCCAGCCTTTGGAAACTGACTTGCATCTGAGAACCAAAGTGACATCCTCCTGTACCCCAGAATCGATAACATTTGGTCCAGGAACTAAGGCAAGGGATGAGACTCCCTCCTCCCCACCATCCTGTCCCTGGACCACCCTCCCCTGATGCCCTTCATATCTCAGCACCCGGTTTCCTGGTTCTCCACTCTCAAGCTTCCTCCTTCCAAAGGATTGAGAGGTGACTGAGGTTCAGAGAGGGAAAGAGGGTTAACTAGAGCCACACAATAAAGTAGAAGGAAAGTACACAAGACCCCCAAGGCCTAGTGAGGCTCTTCTTGCTACACTGAAAAGCACTGTGCCCCAAGAAGAGTGACCAAGGCCTGTAGGCTTGGAGATGAGGTGGCCCCAGAGTGTCTCCACACCCTGAGCTTGCAGCCCTACCTTGGTTTATAAGCCTGGTTTTTCCGGCACCTCCAGGCAAAGGAGACCCTGCCAAGGGTGTCTCCACACCACACCCCATGCTCTCCTGCCCCTCTCTGAAGCTCAGGGCTAGATCCTCAGGGCCTTGATATCTGGGACCAGCCTCCACCCATGGTAACCAGTTTCCCTGGAAGTGTAAGCCGAGATGGGGTGACAGACCTGTCAGGCAGGATCTAGCCTCATCTCCAGTTTCCTCCAGAGAACACTCTATTCACACAGCCTGGCTTGCCCCACCCCCAGGGAGCTGGTGCTGGCTGACACCCTCCACTCCTCTCAGCCTGGACTGGACAGTGGGCTGGCCAGCAGCCCTGCCAGGACCTGAGAGGGGGTCTTTCACCGGCACACCAATGCTGGGAACTCAGTTTGCACGGGGGGCCTTTGTTGATGTTCAGATGTGCACCCAAAGCTTAGAGCAGGCGCCACTCACTGTATAAAATACCACATGATCCCCTTCCTCTAAGAAGCTGCTCCCCCATGGCATTGGAGACAGGAGCCAACCATTGTCCAAGTGTTAGGTATGTTTGGAAGCCTCTGGCCCTCGACTTCATATACACACATACAAACACATGTGCACTTGTGCATGCTTGGGTATGTGAACACAGGTTTGCTATGACTTTCAAACCCACAACATAGATCAATCCTGAACACACACATGCAGGTGCACACACAAACTTCAAAAGCATGTGCTCCTTGCCTGAGTGTCCACCCCCTGGTGCCTTCCAGATCTCTTGTCCCCACCTGTGTGTGCAGGAGGCCCTCCCACAGGCCCTGAAGCTAAGGGGACCAGGGTACCCTTTCCCATTAAGAGACCAAAGCTGACATCAGAGTTGGAAAGTGAACCCATGGATGTGGGGAGGGGTTTCCAGAGGAGCACAAAATCCCTGAGTCCCTAGCTTGGAGATGCTGCCTACCACTCTCGATAATTAGCACCTCTAAGGTGCTAAAGAAGGGGCTCCCTTTGAAGCCTTCTAGAAGCTGTCCCTTTAAGTGGGGTTGCCATGGCAGCTGTGGAATGCACTGAGCTGGAACACTCATCCTCCAGTAGGGAGCCAGAGAAGTGCTTCCCTCACCTCTCCACCCCAGCTTCCCCTGACCAACGGGAACTGCCAGGGCTGCTGGCATCTTCCTCTGGTCCCAGAAGATTCCGGATCTTAAAGAGATGGAGGTACCGGAGCAGACCTCCAGAGATCTCTGGGTGGGTCCTCCCATTCCTGGCCACAACATAAGAAGGAGGCCTGGCAAGTGGGTGGAAATGACATGGGCAACCAAACCCGCTGGACTTCCGCCCCCACCCCACACTAGGCCCTCTCCTACTTCTTGCTGCCCCTGCGTAGTGACTGCTAAGAGCAGTCAGACATTGGAAAGGCGTTTCGTGCCAAAAATATTGTGGGAGATTCAAATAGGAACAACCCAGCCCTTCTCGAGAGCCCCAGACGTTCCAACGGACAATTACCAAACTATGACGTGCGTTAACCCAGGGGTGTGAGCTGGACAGTGAGGGGAAAGCCCAGAGGGGGAAGCTAGCTAACTGTCCGCTCCTGCCTATCCTTAGAAAGCAACGGCCTTCCATAGAAGAGACAGCCATGCAGCAACTGAAACTGAGCACGCTTCATTTCCATCCTCAGTGTAAAAAATCACAGTATTTAAACTGACGGCTGCTGCCCTCATAAAAGGCACCACCTCCTCAGAGGGCCCCCTGTGGCCACCAGGATAGTAGTGGGTTATATCCTTCATATTTCAGATGTCTGAAGTAGCTCTACTAACAGAAGCAACCTTGGCTAGATTATCCAGTGACCAAAGGACTTTTGTACCCAAACCCAGCCTCACCTAAGAGCTGAAGGAGCTCCTGCTCCTCATCCTAAGAACTGCCACCTCAAAGCCTGAAGTTAATCCCAAAGCACCCTTCTGATGCCTTGTGTGGTCACAAAGGGCTCAAGTGACCCAGTTCCCAGGTCCTAAAGGCTCAAATGAGATGGATTGTCTGAGTTTTTGCTGCCCAAAGTGGGGTCCTTACACTGGCAGCACCAGCATTACTTGGGAGCCTGTTAGAAATGAAGAATTGAGCTGGGCATGGTGGTATACACCTGAATCCCAGTGACTTGGGAGGCTGAAGCAGGAGGATCACAAGTTTGAGGCCAGCCTCAACAATTTAATGAAACCCTGTCACAAAATAAAAAATTAAAAGGGATGGGGATGTAGCACAGTAAAAGAGTATTCCTGGTTTCAATCAAAAAAAGGAAAGAAAGGGAGGAAGGAAGGAAATATTGGGCTGGGGCTGTAGCTTGGTGGTAGAGTGTTTGCCTATTGCCTAACATGTGCAAGGCCTTAGGTTTAATCCCTAGCACTACAAAAAGAAAAGAAAAAGAAATAAGAATCTCAGGCCCTACCCCAGATGGCTGAGTCAGACTGCTTTAGCAAGGTCCCCAGGTGACTGGAATACACACTGCACAGGAGAGTCTGAGATCCATCGACCGAAGCCCTCCCATCAACCTCTAATTGGGGGATGGGAGAGGCAAAGACAGGACCGAGATCACACAGCCATTTAGTGGCAGAGCTGTCCCAGGGTTTTGTCCTCCACTTCATGCTACCATCTGTCCTTCCTCACACACTGTGAAGTCTCCATGTGCCAGGCCGACTTGGGGGATAGGGTTCTGATATGGGTCCCTGTTCCAGGACCTCCATGAGGACAGGAGAAGCACAGGAGGGCAGGCTGGCGGCCAAGTCCGGTCCAGCGGGGAGGGTCTGCAGGAAGCTGCCCACACCTACCCTTACCTCCCACAGTGCAGGAGCCCCCCACCACCCTGGTTTTGACCCTCCGGCTGGCCCTTCCCTCCCTGGACCCTCCCTGTCTTGGACCCACCTGTCAGAGGAAAGGACAAAGGGAACTGTCCAAAGTGACCAGTCAGTGCTCATGTGTCAGGGCCTCCCCTTGGAGGAGCCTCAATAACCAGCAGAGAGGGAGGAAGAAGCTCTTATGGGCTACTGCCCAGGCCTGGTTAGGAAGGAGGGAGTGGGCCACCCAGAGTTTTCACCTACAGAGAGTGGGAACCCAGGCTGCCATATTGACCTTTCTGTCCCAGGAAGGAAAGCCAGGCTGTGACCCCTGTGTGCTGCCCTGGTGCTGGGAGAGCCTGGAGCCAACTCCCCTCTGCTCCCAGAGGCTGAGCTCCTAGAGGCCCAGCCCCGCTCCCCTTAGAGAAAACATTGTCCACTTCATCAAGACATCTAGCCTGACCCGGCCACTGCTGTGCCCTGTGCTAGGTCCACAGCAGTTTCAGTCAACACCTATTGCCAGAATATGATGCTTCCTTTCCCACAGAGATGCCCTCCAGCCAAGAGGCTTCCGACCCCCCAGACTTTATCTCCCAAGTTCTCATTCTGCGTACCCTGGTCTCTCGCCACCCCCAGGGGTGCTGTCTAGACCCCGGCTGCTACTCTGGCACCAGAACTCTGCCAGAGCCCAGACGGACCCGGCCCCAAGCTCTGGATTCTAGAGGGCAGGCTTACTCTACCCCTCCCACAGACTCAGGGCTCACGACTCCCTCCCTCCCTCCTCCTCTTACTGCCCCCTCCTACTGGCTCGATCTGCTCCTAACCCCACAGGCAGAACATGGTCACAAATGTAGCTCACTGCATAGAAGCAAAGTTCATGAAGTGCAGCAGAAAAGGAGACAACCCCCCTTCAAGGCTGCTTGTCCCTCAAAGTTCTCTTGAAACCCTGATGAGCTGGGTTAGGCATTATGAGAAGTGGCACAGATGCATCCAGTACAGCTACGCTTGTGTGACACCNGGCCGCAGCTGCTCCCCAGAACTCCAGGTTTGAGATCCCAGTGCTGAGAGGCACCTCCTTGGCCACTAGGAAGGTTTCAAGCCCCCCACCCCCGGGGCGACTCAGCCCTGCCCGTGAATTGCTGTGACAGTCACTCCTCTCTAAGGAGACCTAAGTTTGGGACTCTGAGGAGCTCTGCAGGTCAGACTGAGAAGCTTCGTGGAGCCCTGGGCTGACGGGGAATAGCCCCAGGAAGACACCTGGTGCTGGACCTCCTGGGCATCCTCATTGCCCACTTTCCCCAACCACCTTTAAGATGCATGCCTGGTGTGAGGAGTGGGGCTCTGGTGAGTCCCTGGGGCAGACCCTGCACTCAGCTGCCCCCCCAGCTTGAGTGTTCCCTGTGGCTCAGAAGTCACCCTAGGAGGCTTATAAGCCAGCAGGATGGGACATGATCACCCCTCACACAAAAACAACCAAACTGTACCCAGCTGATGCTGCCTAGCTGTCTCAGTGGGAGGGGAGGCTGCCACTCTGCTGATGGGGACAGCATGGCCTCAGGGTAGCCAAGGAGGGACAGAGAGAAGAGCTCTCTGGGCCTCTAGAGGGCTGAGAATAGCCAATGCACACCTCCCTCCCTCCCCAGGCCTGGCAGAGAAAGAGCGAATGACTCCCTGGAGTGAGTCACGGGTTGGGTGGGAGGTGGGAGATGACGTCAGGGAGGAGGCATCCATTCAGCCACCAGCTGCTGTGGCGCCCCACGTGCACAGGCACACGTTTGCACAGCACTGCCACACGCAGCTGAGCACACAGTATGTGCAGACTCACGGACCCCGCAGCAAGCATGCAAACCAGACCTGCACACACACCCTCCCTGGAGACTGCAGATAGAGCCACACACTCCTGGAGTCACCTGCTATGATCCAGGCTCTGGGGACACAGCAGTGAGCAAGACACAAATGCCAGCTTCCCTGATGGCTGCTCTCCAGAAACGCATCTAAAACAATCACCTCTGGGGGGCTGGGGATGTGGCTCAAGCGGTAGCACGCTCGCCTGGCATGCGTGCGGCCCGGGTTCAATCCTCAGCACCACATACAAACAAAGATGTTGTGTCTGCCGAGAACTTAAATAAATAAATAAATAAATATTAAAAAAAAAAAAAAAAAACAATCACCTCTGTATGCTTGGGAGGCTGGGGCAGGAGGAATGCAAGTTTGAGGCCAGCCTCAGGAACTTAGCAAGGCCCCAAGCAAATTAGTAAGATCCTGTCTCAAAATAAAAAATAAAAAGGGCTGGGGATGTAGCTCAATGGTTAAGTGCCCCTGGGTTCAACACCTAGTACCAAAAAAGAAAAATAATAATAATACTCTTTGTACTGAAGTATATGCAGATGACATTAGGTGATGTCTGCAGTTTTCTGGAAAACAAGGGATATGGGAGAATAAAATATGAGCTCACTATTGATTATTATTGGAACTGAGGAATGGGCACACAAAGAACTGTATATGTTTCTCTATCTTTATGTCTGTTTGAAACTTTCCATAATAAGATGTTTAAAATACACACATGTGGGGCTGGGGTTGTAGCTCAGTTGGTATAGTGCTTGCCTAGCAAGTGGGAGGAACTGGGTTCGATCCTCAGCACCACATAAAAATAAATAAATAAAATGAAGGTATTGTGTCCATCTACAACTAAAAAAAAATTTAAATACACACACGTATGTAATTGACAGTTGGTAATAAGTGAAATGAATAAAAATAAAGCAAGGTAAAGGGACAGAGGGACTGGGAAGGCTCCTTAGATAGCATGGTCAAGGGAGACTTCTCCAAGTGACATTTAAGCAGAGACCTGAGTTAACTGAGTTGCAAATTGCATGCTCCCTGAGAGGAAGGACATTCCAGACAGAGGGAACAGCAAATGCTAAGGTCTTCAGATGTCAGCAAACATGGCAGAGGAAACGGCAAGCAGACAAGCCTGTCTGGAGTTCCAAAACCAAAGAGAAGAGGGGTCCAAGGTGAGATCAGATCAGGGCCTTGTGGGCTGAGGGAGGAGTTTGGAGTTTGAAAGACCCCATCCTAAGTATGGAGAAACACAGTCTGATTTAGAATACGATTTTTTTAAATATTTTTTAGTTGTAGATGGACACAATATTTTTATTTTATTTGTTTGCTTGTTTGGTTGGTTGGTTATGAGGTGCTGAGGATAGAACCCAGTGCCTCATGCAGGCAAGGCAAGTGCTCAACCACTGAGCCACAACCCCAGCCCCATAGAATATGATTTGAAAAGACCACACTGACCAGACACAGTGGCACACACCCATAATTCCAGCTAATCAGAAGATGGAGACAGGAGGATGGCAAATTTGAGGCCATCAATTTAGTGAGACCATGTCTCAAAACATTAAAAAAAAAAAAGGACTGAGGATGTAGCTCAATGGTGTAGTGCCCTGAGTTCAATCCCGAATACCCAAACAAAAGGTCCTACTGGACCACCAGGGGATGGGAAGGAGCAGAGAGCAGTTTAGGGGTTTCTGCACTAGACCAGGCAAGCACAGTGACAGCTTGTGCCCCAGTGGTGAAAGGGTCAGATTTTGGATCTCTCTCTCTCTCCCCAGCTTCTCTCTCTAGCAGGGATTGAACCCAGGGACATTCTATCACTGAGCTACACCCCCAGCCCTTTTTATTTTTATTTTTTTAATATTTAATTTACATTTTAGTTTTTGGCAGACACAACATCTTTGTTTGTATGTGGTGCTGAGGATCGAACCCGGGCTGCACCCATGCCAGGAGAGCGCGCTACCACTTGAGCCACATTCCCAGCCCCCCTTTTTATTTTTTATTTTGAGACAGGGTTTTGCTTAGTTGCTTAGGACCTCAGTAAGTTGCTGAGGCTGACCTTGAACTTGTGATCCTCCTGCTTCAGCCACCCAAGTTACTGAGATCACAGGTGTGCCTGGCTTGGGTTCTCTTTTGAGGCGCTAACAAGCTTTGCTTATGAATGTGGTGAGGAGTGGGAGAAAAAGAAAAAGAAACTAAGCATGATTCCAACCCTGGGCCAGGCTGAGAGGTGTTGCTTTTCCAAGCTGGAAAACACAAGGATATGCTTGTGCTGTCAAAGGACAATAAGCACCAAGTGTCACTGCAGGGAAATACACACAGGTGGACACACGGACAGCAACCACACAGGATACACATACTCCAGGTACGAGGCACAAACACAGACCCCATCACTGCACCTCTGCCTGCCCCTTACTCCATGGAAGCCCCAGAGCCAGAGGCCTTCTCCCCTCCCTCACTCAGTCCCAGCACCCGCTAGACCACCATCAGCATTTCCTAAGGGTTCTCACTGTCCCGTCTTGACCCCTGGAGAAAAGATGCTCCTAACAATTCTTCATAGAGACTAGAGTCCTATTCCTGCCCCCGTTCACTGTTCCTGTCCTCCTCTGTCCAGCCCCCTCCTAAAGCCTGCTCCCATACCTCTTTCTGAGACCCCTACAGAAAATTATCACTCAGCCTGACATGGTGGCACACACCTGTAATCCCAGCAGCTCCAGAGGCTGAAGCAGGGGGATTGTAAATTCAAGGTCAGCTTTGGCAACTTAGCAAGACCCCAGCAACTTACTGTGAACTTATCTTAAAATTTTAAAAGATTTAAAAAGACTGGGGAGGTAGCTCAGTGGTAAAATCCTCCTGGGTTCCATCCCCAGTACCGAAAATAAAAAAAGAAAGAAAGAAAATGATTATTCAACAAATATTTGCTCAGCATTCTCTGTGGGCCAAGCTCTTTGCCTTCCACCTACTGACAGGAGGGCATAGCCATCTCCACCCAATACCTGCCACCCACCCCCACCTGTCCTGTGGCCACCTGCCCCTCTCCTTCCCCATTCTTCTCTATTCCCAGCACCCCTGCTTTCGTTCTGAGATAGGACAGTGGCCCTACTCTTGCCCAGTTCCACCAGCCTTGGAAAGGGCATGGCTCTGGTGCAGGAAGACCTCGGCCTGGGCCTGCCCAGGGCAGCTGCTCAATCTCACACGCTCGCCTGACTCAGGGCCTCTGAGCCACTGTCTGCTGGAGAATGTTAGCCAGAGGCATTCTTACTTTCCAGACGTCGTGGGCCATGAGATAACTCATGGTAGGCCCTTTGCCCAAGGCCCAGCACACCTCTCTGGCTTTGAGAATGCTGAACAGCAAAGAAAGGGCTCACACTCATGAACCTGGTCACAAATGAGCACCATCACTGGAGTGGTGTTGGGGGAACTGAGGCTGAGCGGTGTGACCTTGCCTTAGATCACCTGGTGACTCCATTAATGGAAGGCCTGGGTTGTGAGCCTGGATCTCTTAATTCCTGGGCATGCATTAGTGATATGTAACAGTCAGCGGCCCTATGGGCCCTTCCGCCCAGACCAATGAATCCCGTGACAGCCAGGAGATTGTTTCCCATGGAGACTGTGACAACATGGGGCAGAGCTCAAGATCTGGGGGCAGATGAGGGCTTGGCCCCAGCCCGGCCCCCCGTCCGCCATCTGTGGCTTTCCAGGGGTGCCAGATTCTTGCCTCTGCAATGAGTTGAACTTGCTCTAGCTCTGGGCGAGGCTGATAATCCCAGCCACTCCTCGCTGAGCACTTACTATGTGGGCACTACCCAGCTGTTGCTTTTCATTCATGGAACCCTCCCAACAGCCACGTGGACCTCCACGATACAAATGGGCAAAAGGAAGCATGAGCAGTTAAGAACATCCCTGCAGCAAGTGCGCATGGGAGGATTTGCACTTGGCTCAGCCACTCTGTGGTCCTGCCTCTATGGTGGAGGCAAAGGAGTGGGGCCTGTTGCTATCAGGGGGAGAGCAGGGCTACGGATGGAGCCTCATACCATCCCTACCCAGGGCCCTCCTGCCAAAAGACAGCAAGGGGGTTTGGGTCAGTCCAAAAGAGGCTCCAAGGGCCTCCACACTCCAGCCATCTTCCAACTCCTGCCCCAGACATTGGCCATTTGCCTCTCAGCACAGGTGGCCCAGGCCTAACCAGTGTCCACCAGGGGCTGCAATGGGGGAGCAGAGGAACCCCAGAGAGGTCGGGAGGTCCAGGACTTACACCCCTTCCCCAGGTAGAGCCCCTAAGATGCAGCCAGATGCCAGATGGCAAGAGGATGCCCAGGGTGTCTAAGCAGCCCAGAGCTCCCTGCACTTGTGAGGTGGCAGCTGTGGAATCATGACCACAAGCCACAGAGGGGACCACAGGCCACAGAAGGGACCTTTGCCAAGAGGGAAGATGATCAGAGAGCCCAGGACACACCACAGGGCCAGTGCCAAGGTCTAGCTCTGCAAGAATCAGCCTATAACGTTTGCAGCTGGGGGTGGAGGGTAGGGTGGAAAAGAAAAGAGGAAAAAAAAGTCAAAATCAAAATCAATAAATTTTAATTAATATCTACAAGAAAATACATTGTCGAGGGGTAAACGGAACCCCTTCATGTGGAGTGAAGGCAGATTTGAATATGCGGGATTCAGCCTCTGAAAATCAAAATCGGGGGGCCTTCCTAAGGTCTCCACACATGCCATCCCTGAAACTTACATGCAACCTGGAGGGAAGGAGGCCTCCCCAAATAATAATAATAATAATAATAATAATTATTATTATTATTATTATTATTATTATGTGAAAAGCCTATTACCATTCCGCTCTGCACCTTCAAAACTCCCCCAAATTACTTGAGATTACTTTTCTTTTTCTTTTTTTTTTTTGAAAGAGAGAGGGGGAGAGAGGGAGAATTTTAATATTTATTTTTTATTTTTCGGCAGACAACATCTTTGTTTGTATGTGGTGCTGAGGATCGAACCCGGGCCGCACGCGAGCCAGGCGAGCGTGCTACCGCTTGAGCCACATCCCCAGCCCATGAGATTATTTTTCTACCATGTGTAGGTGGGGTGGGGAGCAAAAGAGAAATTTAGGGCAGACTAGAAAAATGAAGTTCTGCTCCTCACACGTGTTTCTTTGTAAACGGAGCTTTTGAGTCACTGTGGATGTCACCGTGCAGTGCTGTCCTCAGTCTTTTCTCCCTGGGGACTGCTGAGACTCGCCCTACCCTCCAACCCCCCTTCACACTCTAACAGTTGGTTCACTGGCCTCCCAATCTTTCTGACCTCCAGAGCAGAGGACCTGCCAATTAATTTGTCAATGCAGCTTTAAGGAATGGAGTCAGAGAGCTGGGTTTGAGACCAGCCCTCCGGGGCCTTGCTGTGTGATCCTAGGAGGGTCCTGTCCCCCCTCTGCCAAGTCTGTCTCTGTAAGATGGAATGGAGATGCTGACCTGGGCTGGTGTGTAGGTGCAGGAGGCCACCGCCACATGAGACGCTGCTTTTTATACAAACTGGACTGCTTTGGGCTTGGGGTTTGATTAATAAAAGCAAACCAGGAGAGAAAGGTTTGAACCACGTGGCTGGGTGTCGGAATCAGCCCCTCTGGGGTACGCCTGGGGGAGGTGAATTTTGATCCCCCCCAGTCTTCTTGCCAGGACTCACCGTCTCCTCTTGCCTCAGCCCCCACTGGTGGGGAAGCAGGTTGGCGTGGGTGGGGAGCTTCGAGGGCTTGGCTCCTGGAGGCCTGAGTCAGCGGGCAGGCGGGCAGGGTGGGGTGGCCCAGTCCTCACATGCTCGGGAGGACTTGACGCAGGAATGTTCCTCCCGCCCAGGCACAGGCCCTGCCCACGGCATCCTGGCCCCTGCTCTCGTGGACACTAAGCTCAGCTCGAGTTGGAAAGATGGAAGATGGCTGGAACTTTGTTAGGAGGGTTCAGCCAGGAGCCTGCTGATCAGCCTGGCTGTGAGGTTGGCCCAGGGTGGTTAGGGCCAGGCCACAGAGCCAGGAGCATCCCCCACCCTGGTGGATGAGGTAGCCAGCTACCACCAGAGTTCATTAGGCCTCAGGGTCACTGTCTGCAATGAGTTGAACTTGATGCCACCTGTTCATCCCAACTACACACCCAGATGTCTCAGGGTGTGCGCAGAACGTGGTACTTGTAACTTCCTCTATTCTTCCTCAGAGACAACCCCCCTTCAAGGCTGCTTGTCCCTCAAAGTTCTCTTGAAACCCTGATGAGCTGGGTTAGGCATTATGAGAAGTGGCACAGATGCATCCAGTACAGCTACGCTTGTGTGACACCTTTACACCTTTGTTATGTCCACGTGTGACTTATGTGTATCACGGTGTAAGGACAGGACTATGCACACAGAACTGTGGTGTGGCTACATGTGACAAAGTGGTGGAGACAGATGCTGTTAATTGCATGTGAGGCCATGGCTATGAGCATGTGGCAGGTGTGGAGGTGTGGCTGGGAGGCAACTCTGGGAGCAAACGGGCACACGTGTCTGTGGCCAGGTGTGGTGTGGTGGGCAGGTGGTGTGACCACATGCAGCTGTGTCTGCTTTGGGCTGTGTGTCTGCCACTGAGTGGCTCTGTGACTGCATGGATGTGTGGATGACCATGTGGCTCTGCCACGGGGCTGCCAAAGCCACTTGGCTCTCCCAGGCCTGGCTCTGCTCCAGTCAGTGGCATAGTCATGACACAGTGGCTCACAGCCCTCCTGTGTTCAGGAGGTGACAGGATATGGGATCTGAGGTCTGCCTCCATCCCCAACCCCCACATGAAGGCCAAAGCAGACCCCTCCTGGGTTGGGCCAAGATTGGGGATCAGGGGTCCCCCACCCCCACTCCAGGTCCTGGTAGCTGCCCAAGACAGAAAAAGAGGCCTTGTTTTCCACCCCCCTCAAAGTGAGGGAGGAAACTAGAGGCAGCTGGGCCCAGCTTAGTCTGGAACATCTGCCTGGCATGTGACTAAGGCCAGCAAGCCCTGCCACCACCAGCATGCCCCCCCAACTAGTCCCCCTAGTGTCAGGGGCTCCAGCTAGTGCAGAACAATCCCAAATCCCCCCAACACCCTAACCCATACTGACAGAAACCAGAGCGGGGCTGTGACATCCCCTGCCTTACCCACACACACCTGCGCCCCCAGAGACCTCAGGACGCCTGGAGCAGGCCTGGCCCATCCCAAGTCTTCACTTCTGGTTCTTCTCCTAGGTCCAAGCCCCTCTTGAGAAGTTGCTCTGAGGATGGTAGGTGTGGGAGGTGGTCCCCTCTCGACCAAGAGACACAGAGGGCAACTATTCCCCAGGGCAGGAAGCATTAATGGGACTTTCCAGGCACTGTGGAAGATGAGGCGCATTCCACACTGCTCAGGAAGGGGACCCTTCCCAATGCTCAGAGCCTGCTCTGCAGAAGGCTACATGGAGGTCAAAGCTGAGAAGAGGTCAAGGGTGGGAAGTTCCTCAGATGGGATGGAAAATGAAGGAAGAAGAGCAGGGAGGGGAAAATTCCTCAGAAAGTCCCAGATCTGACCTAATTTTGATACAAGGCCAGAGGGACCCATTCCAGAAGTTCCTCTAAGGACACTTTGCCCTGAATGGGGAGCCCTGCCCTGAGTGGAGCCACTTCCCCATTTCCCTGCCATGAGCTCTCTGATCCCTGGCCTGGCCAAAGCCTTACTGGTGGCCCTGACCCTGGAAGTGTGTCCTCCACCTTACCCCACCTAAGTCCCCATCGCCTCTGGAGAAGAGCCATGTTTCTCTCCTCTCTGGAGGAATAATTCCAATCCACCTTGACCAGGGAGCCCCCAGGGCATAGCTGTGGGCACTATTCAGTTTCCAACATGGAAGCCACTGCAAGATTGAGCACCCAGGACTGACTGGAGGGGGATGCAGTTTCTGAGTGCTTCCCCTCCCTTCCCCTGGACTGGGGCTTTCCAGAGGCAAGGTCAGGACATGGCTCCCTTGGGATAGAAACAACCTGGGACTATCCTGGGCAAGGCCTGCTCTGCCTTCCTCCTACAACCCTCAGCATAGAGCTTATAGCACAGTCAAACCCCTGCACAGGACCCTAGCTATCTTAGATGGTGGGTGAGGTCCCAGAAGGTAGTGAGGCCAACTGAGGGTAAGGGCCATCTCTTGATCCTCCCACCAGCCAAGTCCTCCCTCTCCCTTTCAACACTCTATAGTAAATTCTGTGCCAAATCTGGTCCTGTGGTTCCCAGGGACAATTCAGGTTCTATCCTTCCCCAACCCTCACCTCCTTCTAGGATCCAAACAGAAAAAGTCATGTTTCTCTCAACTTAATTGTAACAGTTTATCAAGAGAAAAAAGACAGAAAAAAAAAAATTAAGCAGCAGCAGCTATAGCAGACCATTATAGACCATGAGCTCCCGGGTGGGCAGAAGTGGTAAGGTCAGCTAACCCGACAGCTGCTGGCCCACAGCCTGGCCTTGGTGGGGGGCAGTCACCCCTGCAGGATGTAAACAGGTGGGAGGCAGCCCAACCTGACCAGGAGCAAGAACTCCCTCACAGTGAGGCTGGCCAAGGGCAGAGGGGCCTGGAACCTCTTCTTTTCTCCCCTTAGGTTTCCTACTGTGCAATGTGAAGGACTCAGGAAGAAAGTGCTGGGGGCGGGGGACAGAGACCCTGGGAGCCTCAGATCTGAGTCTGTTTGGGGTACAGAGAGTTACTGCTGGTGAAATCAAATATCTAGGAACTTTGAGACTGTCCTTTGGGAAAGTGCCACCAGGGCCTGGGAGTCCATGGCTTGTCTCAGCACCTGTAGTCCAGACAGGAAAGGATGCTACATGGTCCTCTAGCCAAGAGAAAGTTGGGGCTCAGCAGAAGGGGGGGTCAGAGGCCTGCAGGAGGGAGTTGGCCTGCAGCCCCTCCTGCAGGCAATGGGATGGGGCAGGAAAATCCAGGCACATATGAGCATAGGCCTTCCCTCTGCCATAGGCCAGGGACCCCATGAACAGGGCATCAAACTTGCTTAGGAAAAGTAAGGGAAATAAAAGCCCATGTTGGGCCTCTCCCACAAATGTCCTTCTCCCTGTTTACAGTCTGGTAGGTCCTCGTCATTCTTCAAGACATTGCTGGAATGTCACCTACCAATGGAGTCTCCTCTGACCAGCAAAATGCTGTGGTCTCTCCTGTGTGCTTCTACCTGTCACATTACATTGACTTTGCCTATTTCTGTGTCTGATCCCCACCTTGGATGGAGACTCCTCCAGGGAACACTCGTCCTAGTTTGTGTGCCCAGG
The DNA here is from genome assembly GCF_001458135.2 of Marmota marmota marmota. Lineage (NCBI taxonomy): Eukaryota > Metazoa > Chordata > Mammalia > Rodentia > Sciuridae > Marmota > Marmota marmota. Next base: position 7,197,084 of record NW_026000229.1, read on the forward strand.
TCTGATCCAGGGCCATCAATGGGCCATCATGGGCCTCTTGGTAATTTGCTGAATGAATGGGGGTGGTGGCCAGATGAATGTGTGCTACGGGCTCCAGAGGAAGTGGATCCTGGCTTAGCCTTTAGTGACTGACCAGCAGCCCAGGCTTTGGCCTGGAGGGTGCCCAGCTCCATTCTCTCCCCTGTCAAGTCCCATCTTTAAAGGGTGGGAAACATTCCAGGGGCACCTGTGACTCCTCCAAGACCCCTTCTCTGGGGAGGATGAAGAGGCGGCTTACCTCACCCACCCCAAGTCCCCACAGCCATTGCTGGTGCAGGGAGGTCTGAAGTGAGGTAAACGGTAGTGACCAGGCCTTAGGGTGGGGAGGGACCCAGGGCATGTGGTCAGAGGTGGTCGTACATGCGCAGGGTCTTCTCCAGCTGCTGGCCCACCCGCTGGTAGAACAGGATCTGCTGGCGCAGGTAGTTCTGCATCATGTGCTTGAAGTCGAGCTCCCGGCGCTGGTGGAAGTGGTTCATCTCGGCCTGCAGGGCAAAGCCCACCACACGGCAGCGCCTTCGAATGCCATCTGCCTCGTCTTGGGCCATGCGGCCCTCGTCGCTCATGCGCTGGCTCTCTTTCACCTTGGCAAAGGCACCTGGCAGGGCAGAGAGGACCGGCACGTTAGGGCTTGGGCCTCCTCTCTCTGCTCCCTGTGTGCTCCCTGAGCGCCATCAAAGGCAGACAACAGGGCTGGGGATGTGGCTCAAGCGGTAGCGCGCTCGCCTGGCATGCGTGCGGCCCCGGTTCGATCCTCAGCACCACATACAAAGATGTTGCGCCCGCCGATAACTAAAAAAATAAATATTAAAAAAAAAAATTCTCTAAAAAAAAAAAAGGCAGACAACATCCTCATCAGCTTGATTCAGTCCTTATCCCTGGACTCTAGACCCACAGCCCAGCCACCTGGCTGTTTCCATCAGGGAATTCCCTCAGCACCTCCTAACCGGGACACACCATCTTCTCTCCAAACCTACAGCACCAACAGCAGCTGGTCCCAATCAGTCACAGCCCCGCTAATGGATCAATTTCCAGGACTGGGAAATCCCTGACCCTCCCGATCACAGGCCTGACCATCCCACACTGACTCCTAATTCAGCCCAGGTCCCAGCTCACCAGCAAACCTTCTCTGTGCCCTTTGGCCCCCACAGGCCCTCCTGGTGACACCAAGCTCCCTGGCTTTTCCCTACCCCAGTTATTACACCCTGTAACTTCTCTGCCCACCTACCCTGGGCAGAGGTGGCTGGATCAGTTCAGGGCCTGTCTTAGCTTCTGTTCCCTAATTCCCAGAACCAGGCCTGGCCCACAGTAGATCGTGATACAGGTCTGCTGAACAGACTGATCCTGTCCCTGGGCTGCTACAGCAGTCCCCACCCTTGATCCAGCTTGTCTGTCCTGTAGTACCCCAAAATACCCCCCAAGCTGGGTACCTTCCTTGGCTCCTCCCACTGGCTACAGATCAAGGTCCACATCTGTTCCCCTGGCCCAGGAGGCTTCTGGGAGTCAGTCTCTGTGTTCATTCCAAACTGACCCCATGTTCATTAAACCCACCCAGCTCCTTCATACCTCTGCCTGCTGGATCCCTATCCATAATTCAAGGCCCAGATCAGATGCCACTTCTACACCAGAGCCTTCTCCAGTACCTCCAAGCAGAATGCCTCCCCTATCTTATCTGTCCTGTCTCCCCATCCTGCCCATCATACTGCTGATTCTAAAACAGTACTTCAAAGGCCACCTGATATGTCTCCCCTCCAAAGAGGCTTTGCCCACTCCTCTCCCCAGCCCTTGGGAAACAGAGGAGACTATTGTAATAATCAGGTGGCAGATGGAGGATAGGGGATAAACTTGAGCAGGAGACCCAATATGGGAGAATCTGAATGAATCAACAAGTGCTGGTTAATGAATTTCAGTTCTGAATTATAAGGTCCTTGACTAATTCTGCCTTTAAGCCAGTGGGGACAGTTACTGGGAAGAGGAGGTGGTTTGCCTTGCCTAGCACCCACTCCTCCAGGGCTGAGACAGAATCCACTGTGCAAAGAGGATAACAGAGGTGGGAACACAGCACCTTCCCTCCGGGTCCTCAAGAACATCCACCACACACACATAGCACGATCGTTATCTACGCTTTGCTGCTTCTCCTTTAAGGAGGACTCTTGAGGACCTTCTAGATGGTATTCTTTTTATTCTCACTCAAGGTGTCAGATGCATTCAAAGTGCATTTGCTGAGCACTTACTACATCCAAGCCCAGGGCTCTACATGCTGAAAATATCTCTTGAGAGTCACCAGAGCCACTCACACAGCATCGAAAAGAAATCCGTAGTCCCTATCTCCTAACTTCCCAGGCCACTCCACCTTCTGTCACTCTCCCTCAACCACTTCCTGCCCCCTGTTCCATCCCAACAGCCCAGCCCTGGGCAGCAGAATAGGGATCACCCTGAGGCCCAGTCCTCACCCCTCTACTGCTATAAGAGGAAACTGAGGGACAGGGACTTACCTAGGGGTTCCCAGACTCCTTTCTGCCCCATAAGTGGGGTGTGCTTGGCCCTCCACAGCTGGAAAGTGGACACCATCTCTGCTGCAGGGAGCCTATGCTGGACCCAGACAATGGACATAGGGATCTGAGAAGGTCCCAGGGGGTATGAGGAGCCATAAGAAGAAAGGCAGAAAATAGGGCTGAGTGTGGTGGCTCATGCCTATAATCCCAGTGACTTGGGAGTTGAGAGAGGAGGACTGCAAAATCAAGGACTGCCTCAGCAATTTAGTGAGACCCTGTCTCAAAATAAAATAAAATAAGAAGGGGCTGAGGATGTGGCTCGGTAACAAAGTACCCCTGAGTTCAATCCCTAGGAAAGAAAGAGAAAAAGAAGAGAGGGGTTGGGGAGAGAAGGAAGGAGGTATGGGGAAAGGAGGAAGGATGAAAACAAATAGCAGGACAAAAAAAAAAAATGGAGGTGAGCTTCAGCCAAAGGGTCTTACCTGAAGGGGAGACTTGGGCGCCTGGATTCCACCTGCCTGCAAGAATTTAGGGGCAATGGAGATGCATGGGCTTTCTTGCCCATGACCTTGGAGGAAGGAAAAGTTCCTTCTGTGGATGAGAAGACTGTGACCCAAAGAGCAAGAATGAACCTATTGCAATTGCTAGATATCCATAGGCAGGCTAGGGTCAGGGATGGGGGCAAAGGCTGCAGGGGTGGGGACAGGCAGAAGCCCCACCCTGCTCTCTGTCACTTTCTCACCCTGTTGACTCAGTTTTGGGGCCAGGATCAGCTAAGGCTAAGGGGTTCCACCCAACAGGCTGGGAGTCAGGACCCAGACCTGTCCAGCATCCCCTCGACATTCTATTTGGGACTTGACCTGGGAGTCCTCTAGGGTTGTCTCCTGCCTTGGCATGTTGGGGCCCAGGAATGGGAAGGGAGAGCTGAAGCCCACCAGCTGCACAGTCTCAGGGCCCCAAAATTATTTCCTAAGCTCCAGCCTCAAACCATCTTGCTTCAATCTCATGAAGGTAGTTACCACCTGCCCAAGTTGGGGGAAAGAGGTCTCTGAGTCCTAGTCCCAGCTGTGTCCCCTTTAGCAAACCACTGCTCTCGCCTGGGCTGCTGGTCTCCCTGCTGTCAAATGGGACAAGTCCTATTAGATGTGATGCTGCTGACAACTGCTCACAACAGTATAGTACTTTACAGATTCCACTTCTGTGAAACGGGACGCTGATAGTACGCACCCTACACAGTTCAGTTGAGGTTTAACTGAACTCATGTGTGAAGTGCTGAGGATAGTGCCTGATATGACCGAGAGCCCAGGATACTGTGCACTGTGGTGTGCAAAATTGCCTTCCTATCCATGAACTCACAGAAAGCTGCAGCCACTGGTGGCTCATGGCAGCACTATCCTGTTTATAAAACCCAGGAGAAGCTGGATGCACTGGTGCATGCCTATAATCCCAGCAACTCTGGAGATTGAGGCAGGAGGATCACAAGTTTGAGGCAAGTCTTGACAACTTAGAACCTGTCTCAAAATAAAAATAAAAAGGGCTGGGGATGTAGCTGATAAAATGTGCCTGGGTTCAATCCCTAGTACCAAGAAGGAGAAAAAAAAAAAAAAAGGAAGAGAGGTAGAGGATTAAATGATAGCTCAGAATCTACATAGGCAGAACCCACCTACTTGTCTATCTCCCAGGCAAGAGCAAAGGTCACATGGTCCTGGCCATGCTATGAGCTCCTCCACTGTGGTCCTGCACTTAGGATGCCAACTGAGTTAATGCTGGAGTGCCCAGTCCACCCAAACCTCTTTCCTTCCTCTCCGCTTCTGGCTTATCTCTCTCAGCTGTCCATCCCTTGAGAACTGCTTCCTCCATCTGTCTGGCAGTGGAAACAGCCTGGGCTGTTAGTTATAGTTGGACACCTGGGCTCCAATGCCTGCTCTGCTTATCAAATCACCTCAGTGTACCTCATCTGGAAAATGGGGGGATCACACCAGACTGCTGACTTGTGATGAGCCTCAGGACTTAGCCTGCCCTTGCTGGCTCTCAGGAGGGGACCACAGGCCCTGGCTTGCCCCAGGCAGCCACTTTCTTCTTGTGTCCCAAGATAACCTTTACTAACTAGGGCCCCCTTTCATCCCCAAACTGCCCCAATTCTGATGTTAATTATATGGCGGTTGTTCCCATGGGAGACCCCTGGACTGGGCTCCAGAGTCTGGCCCAATGGGCAGACCAGGTAAATGGACCTCAGCTCAGCTCCCATTTTATTAATGTGGAAACTGAGGGGAGAAAACTTTCCAAAGTCACCTCAGAGTCAAGTTTGCCCCAATCCTGGTCTGACGGCTCACCTGGGCCTCCTCCATCTGTCTCTTCTACACATTCATCATTCATTCAGATGTCCAACAGGACAGACAGAATCCTAGGGACCCAGGACCCAATTGTCCTGCTCTGCCTGAGGGAGAGCTCCACCCACAGGGCCAGTATAGGACCCCCTCAGGCTGTCCCCAAAGCCTGCCCAGGTCTCTCTCTCTCTCTCTCTCTCTCTCTCTCTCTCTAATATTCTTTTAGTTGTAGTTGGACACAATATCTTTATTTGTTTATTTTTATGTGATGCTGAGGATGGAACCCAGGGCCTCACACTTGCAAGGCAAGTGCTCTACCACTGAGCCCAAGCCCCAGCCCCCTAGGTTTCTCTTAAACCAATTCCAACCCCTAATCTTTGACTCTCCCTAGAGCCCAGGCCAGAGCCCAAAACTCAGAGTAAGTCCAGGAGAGCTTACCCTGGGAGGCGGGGTATGTGTGGTGGGGGTCTGGGTGAGGGAAGGTGGGCTAAGTCTCTGCTTCAGGTTGCCTAATTGCTCCAAAGGATGATGACCCCTGACTCTTAGAAATACCTCCAGCCATACCTCAGACATGGCTTCCATCAGCTCTGTCTCCCTTCCTGGAGTCAAAAAGTCTGATCTGGCTTCACTCCCCACCTGTTTGATGCAAGCCTGGGAGCCATGGGTGCCCTGGACATGGGGTTGCCCTCCTGTTCTAGCTCTGCCCTAGGCAAGTGTCCCCTGTCACTGCATGGGAGCAGCTGTTTAATCATTGTGCCAAGCCTCCTGCTGCCCACACAGGAGCCAAGGAGCTGGTTGAACCAGCTTTCCCAGGCCCTGGTGCAGAGTGCAGCTCCACTTCTGCACAGGAAGGTGCCTGCCCTACTGGGCCCCCAGCCACAGCTACATCCCTTGGCCTTCCCCGGCCCAGAGCATAGAGCCAGATCTAAGGCATCATTTTGCTTCTGGGCCAGACCCTCCCCAGAACCCCTTCCTGTCCTCTCCCTTGAAGGCCTAAGATCTCACTGTCCCCACTCCATCTTTTCTCAGGGGTAGGAAACTAAGGCCTAGAGAGGCAAAGACACTTCCCAGGGACACAAGACAAACTAGGAAAAGCCAGACTAGAATCAGGCCTTGGATCTCCTGGAGCTGAAAGGAGGAAGGAAGGTGGAGATGTGGGGTAGGGAACACACAGGAGGGAGAGGAGGAGGAGGAGGAGAAAGTTAGGGGACAAAGCATACTGGGAACTAAAGTTCTGACAGTCAATGTCCTGCTCAGGAGAGCTGCTGGCTTTCCCCAGACTCTGTTGGATACTGAGGGCGAAGGGGGGTTTGCAGTCCCCCAGGCTCATCTGCCTCTGGGCCCCACCCAGAGTAAAACTCCCCACCAAGCCAGGCCTGACCTCAGGGCCTAGGGTCCAGGGGCCAGTCCCACGCCCTGCACAAGTTCTTCCTGAGTTACCAAGCAGCCCCAGGGAGAACCACACCTCTCTTCTGACATGTGCCCTCCCAATGGTCCCCAAGACTCCAACACCTGCCTCCCCCTACTGGGTCAGCCCCTGACTCACTCCTTAGAAGAGAAGCCAGGCTTGGGAAGGGGGATTAGATTGGCTATGTGGACTGTGCCCTGACCCTTGCTGGCTCTCAGGAGGGGACCACAGGCCCTGTTTCTGCTCCCCAGCCCAGCCCAGAGCCCTTGTGTGACCCAGGATGAGTCATTTCCCTGGCAGTTCCTTGACATCCCCAGCAGTAACAGGCAGGGGCCCATCCTGTCCCTCCCCCAGAGAGGGGGCCATGAGAACTGAAAACATGGGCGCCTGGGAGGCAGCCAATATGAATGTGTCCTTGGGGAGGTGGCAGGAAAAAAGGACAGTCCCAGCTGGTCCATGGACTCTGTGCAACCACTCTGCTGTGGACACAGGCTCTTTCATTTGCAAAATAAGGACAGAGATCCTCCTGCACAGATAGGGAGCTCTTAGATAGGGTGGAGGGGAGACATGAGAAGGCTCTGAAACTGCAAAGGTGGGTTCTGAGCTTATGAGAAGACAGGAGATAAGGGGAGAGCTGCACACTGTGCTCTTGTTATTCAGGTTTGGTTCTGGGTCCCCCTGAGCCCCTGGACTCCTCAAGGGCAAGGCCTGGGGCCTGATCATCTCTGTGTTTCCAGAACCCAGCCTGATACCTTGAGGCTTCATGCATAATGAGATAAATGAGACAAAGAGAAAATGAATGAACTGACAAGAAGTTAAACATAGAATTCCAAGAGGACAGGAACCAGGCCTGTCCACAACATCCCTGTACGTAGAGAGCACCTGCCACATAGTACATACTCAACTCATTTTTTGAGTGAATGATTGAGATCGAGACAGAAAGACTTGGTGAGCTGCTCCAGTCCATCCCTACATCCCCAGGCTCCAGCAAAGCACCAGACTCAGGGAGAGTCACCTGTCTGCATTGGGTCTTACCTTTCTGCAGGTGGATAATGTCTGGGAAGTTGGAGAGCAGGCCCTGGTAGAGAGAGAGTGTGTCGAGCATCTGGAAGAGGTCATTCTTGGGCTGCTCAGCGAACATCTCACCCACGGCTTCGTAGGTCCGACCGGTGTGAGAAATGGCACTGTTGAGGGCTTCAGAACTAAAGGGGGGGTCCATCTGGAAGGCATGGCTGATGGCCTGGAAGGCACTGCCCAGCTTCTGGAATTCCTTGCGGAAGCCCCCCACATGCTTCCGCACCAGCTCTGACGCCACAGTGCTGAGCTGCAGGACACTGTCATCCATCTTTTTGCTGAAAGCCTTGAATGTGTCTACACGGTCCTCCACATCCTGCAGATCCTGGTGCTCCGTGGGGATCTGGAAGGTAAGCAGGAAGCTGGCGCCCACCATCTCGTCCCTTTCTGCCCTGCGTTTGCCCATCTTCCACTGCTTGGCATCCAGGCAGCTGAGGAAATGCTGGAAGCCCTCGTACTGGGAGAGCACCGGGTGGCTGGTCATGTGGTCCATCCAGAGGATAAGACGCCGCTTCCGCTTCTCAATGAAGTCCTCCTCAAAGCGGCCTGTGGCCTGCTTCTCAGGCAGGTGGGGAACCGAGATGACAGTGAACTTGTGTAGTAGGCGGTTATAGAGCCAATCAAAGTGTTTGTAGCGCCGGTAGACTGGCGAGCCAGCATGGGTGGGTGTGAGCTTGTAGGAGATGTAGCTTTTGATGCCTTTGAACTTGGTCTGTTTCGTGGGGTCCTCCACAGAGCAGGCAAATGGGTGGGGGTTGGCCTTCCACTGGGGGCCACGAGGGCCCATTTCAATAGAGTATGTCTCAGCGATCTTGGCCATCATGGGCACATCCCCCAGGATGAAGGCCTCCACTCCAGAGCGCACAAAGCAGGAGAAACGGTTGAGGTTGCGTCCCACCACACTGCCTCTCTTGGCAGATGCCAGGCTGTCTTGCCGCTCCAGGGGTGGTTTGGGCCGGAAGGCCATGTGTTGGCTGGGGTAGGCACCCGGGTAGGAGAGGTTGAGTGGGGGGTGCCCATTGGTACCCAGCCCACCAGCCCGAGGCTCCTCCACCACTGTGCATCCATCATCCCAGTCATCCCAATCATCATCATCATCATCCTCAAAGCTGCCCTGGTTTGACAGGAAGCCACTGCCCACACCACTTCTGGCTGGGCTGGCCACACTGGGGCTGTACAAGCTCACCTGGGTGCTTGAAAAATCTGCAGGGCTGCTAGAGTTGTCAGCATGGTTGGGGCTGATGCCAGCAGGGACGATCTCCACATAAGAGGCAGGGAAGAGTCCTGTCTCACCACGACTATTCTGCCCCTGTAGCCAGCCATCCAGTGAAGTCTCACTAAAGATAACCAGGTCTTCATCCTGCTGGATGCTGATTTCCTCCTTGTTCTCACTGCGAAAGTCATACAGGGCTCGGCCTTTCAGTGCCATGCTGGATAAAGAAGGAGATGGTCCTGCCCAGACAGGGATGCTCACAAGGTCCGAGCACAAGAATGCACTCACAGCTCAATCTCTCAGCCCCTAAAGTGGGGTCTCAGCACCCACAGACTCTGTCCAACCTCCCTTTCTTCAGAACAATGTCCATGGCCCAGAAATTACTCTATTAAGTCTCTGGGCATATGCCTGTGAGCAGGGAGGGCTCATGTCCGTAGTCTTCCTCCCCTCCCTTGGCAGCCCCTGGAGGGGGGCTCTGCTTTCCACCACAAGCAGAAAAGTCAAATGACCTGGAGAAACCAGCTCTCTGAGGGCAAGAATTCGACACTTTCCACTGGAACAATGTTCTAAAATAGACAAGAATCACTCAGAAACAACCGTCCCAGAACCCCGGGGCAGGGCTCTGCAGTCCCTCTGGCTCTGGGCTGCTTCTGGCTGCTCCGGCTTTGGGAGGCTCTCACATTCCTCTGCAGATCTGCCCCTTCCTCCTTCCTCCTCCTCCTCCTCCTAGGCCACTGGGTTTTCAAAAATCCAGAAAATCCAAGAGGGGCAAGGAGAAAAGCAGCAGCCTCCTGAATCGAGTCCAAGGGTGGATGTGTCCGGCCTCACAACGAGCCAGGCCGGGAAAACAAGGGCCGAGGCTTGCACAACAGGCCTCCAACTCCACGACCCTAGCGGCTCGGCCGAGCCCCGCCGGCTCCGGTCCCCACTTGTCGCCCCTCAAGTGGCCAGCCCCCACCCTGGGGAAGGAGGGGGCGCGACGGGTCGCTCAGGCGACTTCTGGCCGGTCGCTCAGTGTCCTCTTTTGTTTGCCTAATTCCTCAGCTGTTTCTGCGCCTGAAGCTGACCCCGATCTGAGTCCAAGGACCCCAGTCCCGAGGTAGCCTAGCGGAAATCCGTCCGGGAGCCCGGGATTCACGACCCCCGTCCCCCACTCCTCGCGTGCCCCCCAAACACTCAACAGTAGTTTGCAGAGGGAGCTCCGGTGAGTAGATGGCCAGGCTGGTGATTTGTCCGTCCGTCCGTCCTCCGCTCTGCCCTGCGGGGCCCCCGCTTGCACTTCTCCCGCACTCGCAGCCCCTCCAAGGCGCCGGCGAGAAGCCAGCTCCAAAACAAAACAAAACAAAAAGGCGATTCCGGGAGGTGGCGTCCCAAGGAAGGAGGGAATAGCCGAAGGGGAGGTGAGGGGTGGGGTGAGGGAGGGAGGGAGAGAGGAAAAGCAGGCTGGGGAATTGGGCAAACTCCACCGCACTTCCGCGCGTCCCGCCTGGGCAGGGACAGCCCGGCTCCGCCCTCCCGCGGGCCAGGGGCGCTGGAACCCGGCCCCGCCGAATCTTCCGCACCTCTTTCCTTGTGGCCCTCGCGCTCTGTCCAGGAGGCGAGACAGCGGGGACAATCCGGGACTTAGTGGGTTTCGAGCCGCCACCCAGCCAAGCCGCCCGCGCGGTGAAACACCTCTCGCCCCAGGGCCTTGAGCGCCGCGCGGGGGAGCTCGCCAGCGGCGGCCGCCTCGCCTCCCGGACTCCGTCACCCTCCTGCCTTTTCCGTGACGCAAGTGCAGGAAAACTCCGAAAGTTTGCAAAGCGCCGGGTGGCAACCAGGGCGTCCGAGCCGGGACGGGGTGGGGTGCCTGGAGAGCCGCACCCGCCGAAAGGGCCTCCTTTCCTTCCTAACCCTCACTGAGGCTGCGTCCGCACCGGGCCGTGGCGCGGCTCCGGGATTGTTCTCTGGACTGGCCACCGCCTGCGCGGCAGCAGCCAGCGCGACCCAGGCATCTGACCTGGGATACCGTCTGCTGCGTGCTCCAGTTTCTTAGAACACCTCTGCTCTGGGCAACTTCTTGGGGGCTGGTTGGAGGGGAGGGGACGGCAAAACCCTACATCTATAGAGACCGGGAACAAGCCTAAGACGCAGCCAGGTTCCCTGTTGCTTTGTGCTGCGGCCGGCTGGGACCAGATGCTTTGTGCTTTATCGCAGCAGCAAAGAGAAATGGTCTTGTAGAGACTTCAGAAGAGGCAAGCGTTTTGGACACTGATTCTGCTGGACACTGGGGAGCACCAGCAGCACTAGCAATTCAGGTTCCTGCTAGGCACTTACAGTCTAGTTCCACTTGTCTTTAATTCATCCATTCTGTCTCATTCATTCGGTTATGGATTCAAGAAATTGAAGCCAGGGGCCATGGTGCATGACTGATCCCAGTACTCTAGAGGCTGAGACAGGAGGATTACAAGCTCGAAGCCATCCTCGGCAATTTAGTGAGGCCGTGTCTCAAAATAAAAAATAAAAAGAACTGGGATGTAATTTAGTGGTAAAGCATCTCTGGGTTCAATTCCCATTATTGCCAAAATAACAACAACAACAACAACAACAACAACAATTAACTGAGTACCTATTATGTACCAGGACCTTGGGGTACACAGACAAGTAAAATATTATCCTTACCTGACAGAAACTCAGTTGAGTCCTGACAAGTAGAGAGATGCTCCTTGCACAGTGTGACCATTGCAATGAAATGTGCATTGGGGAATGGAGGCCCATTGGGGAATGGAGGCTGTGCTCCATGGTAGAGCACTTGCCTAGCATGCACAAGGTCCTGGGTTTAATCCTCAACAGCTCCCCCAACACACACACACACACACACACACACACACACACACGGTGCATGGGAGGGCACCTACACTAGTCTGGGTGGAGCAAGAATCAAGAAAGCTGCAGTGCAGGTGCAGCGGTGTATGTCTGTAATCCCATCAGTTTGGGAGGCTGAGGCAGGAGGATCACAAGTTCAAAGTCAGCTTCAGGGGCTGGAGATGTGGCTCAAGCGGTAGCATGCTCGCCTGGCATGCGTGCGGCCCGGGTTCCATCCTCAGCACCACATACAAACAAAGATGTTGTATCCGCCGAAATCTAAAAAATAAATATTAAAAAAAATTCTCTCTTACTCTCTTTAAAAAAAAAAAAAACAAAGTCAGCTTCAGTAATTCAGCAAGACCCTAAGCAATTTAGTGAGACACTGTCTTTAAATAAAATATTACAAAAGGGCTGGGGATGTGGCTTAGTGATTAAGCCCTTGGATTCAATCCTATGTATGAAAAAAAAAAAAAAAAGAAAGAAAAAAGAAAGCCTTTCTGGCCCGGCTACATAGGAGGCTGAGACTAGAGGATTCAGTTTGGGGCTAGTCTGGGCAAATTAGCAATACCCTGTCTCAAAACCCAAAAATAGATAAATAGAGGGCTGGGGAATGTAGCTCAGTGGTAAAGTGCTTGCCTGGTATGTGTGAGGCCCTGGGTTCAATCCCTCCCTCTCTCTCTCTCTCTCTCTCTCTCTCTCTCTCTCTCTCTCACACACACACACACACACACACACACACATACACACACACAGTGAAAGTGCTGAACTATTCTCTGAACACCAGGGATTTAACCCAGGGTCTCTCCTCCTCTCTCATACACACTTAACCTTGTAGTAAAATATTTTTATCAAGTAACCTTGGTGTTGCTGAATCCCAATGATTCTCAATTGCTCTCTTATTCAACCTCTCACTAGCATTTTAACCCCTCCTCCCTTTTGGATATACTTTCTTCATTTGTACCAGAGAGACCATACTGTAATTGGTTTTCCTTCTATGTCATTGGTTCATCCTCTTCTCTCCAATTATCTTTTTTTTTTTTTTTTAACTTAGAGCCTTTCACTTGTTAGGCAAACACTCTGCCACTGAGCTAAATCCCCAGCCCTTTTTGTGTTTTGAGACAGGGTCTTGCTGAGTTGTTTAGGGCCTCGATAAGTTGCTGAGGCTGGCCTTGAACTGGAAACCCTCCTGCCTCAGCCTCCCTAGCCCCTGTGATCACAGGCAGCATGTGCCACCATGTCGGGTTCTCTAATAATTATTAATACTAGAGTGACCACAATAAAGTGATCCTCTTGTATTTTCTATTCAGTCTGTGACCATACCACCCTGAACGCCCAACCTTGTCTCTGTCCATGCATATATTTATATTCATTCCTTTGATTATCTTATTTAGGCTCATAGCATGGAACACCATATATTTAACATATTTGCTAATGATGTCCCCCTCTCCCCGCCACCATCCAGTCCTTTTTTTTTTTTTTTTTGGTGGTGGTACTGAATACTGAACTCAGGTGCTTTCTACCACTAAACTAAAGCCCTAGCCCCTTTTTATTTATTTATTTATTTTTATTTGGAGACAGATCTACAGTTACATAGGCTGGCCTCAGACTTGTAATCCTCCTGCCTCAGCCTCCTGAGTTGCTGAGATTATAGGCAAACACCACTGCACCTGCCTTCTAGGATTCCTCTTTTATCAGCATCTTTCTACTGCTCTCCTGGTCCCAGCTGCCTGGATCACTGGATCACTGTAGTAGCCACCTGATGGACTCTGCATTTCCATTTCTGCTTTCCTAGAATCTATTCTCACTACAGCTTTCAGAGTGATTCTTTTTAAATATGTTAGGTGTCAATTCTCTGCTCAAAACCCTACAAAGTCCTTACAAAGGCTTGGAAGCCTCTATGTTATCTGATACCCTTTAATATCCTCCTTTCTCACTCTGTTCCAGCCAAGACAGCTTTGTAATTTCTCTTCTGGCATGTCAGGTACATTCTTATCCTAATGTATTTGCACTATTTCCTCTTCCTGAAATGCTCTTCCTTCCCCTGAATGTGCACAAGGATTAACTATAAAATAGAACTTTCTCAGCAAGACCTACCCTGGCATACCCTATTTAAAATTAAAACCTGCAGAGCAGAGTACTGCCTGCCTGGAATCCCGGTGACTTGGGAGGCTGAAGCAGGTGGATTCCAATTCAACCCCAGTTTCAGCAACTTAGCAAGGCCCTAAGCAACTTAGCAAGACCCTGTCTCAAAAAATAAAAAAGAACTGGGAGTATAGGTCAATGGTTAGGCACTCCTAGGTTCAATCCTCAGTACCTAAATAAATAAATAAATGGTCGGGGATGAAGCTCCATGGTAGAATAGAACAGTAGCCTCTCGTGTTAGAGGCCCTAGGTTCAATCGCCAGTACTACCAAAAAATAAAAAATCTATAGTCATTTCTTATTGCAGCTATAATGAATAATCACAAATGTAATGTCTTAAAATAATACAAATTTATCATCTTACAGTACTAGAAACTAGTAATCCAAAGTGGATCTCACTGGGCTAAAAAAATCAAGATATTGGCAGAGCTATATTCCTTCTCTGGGGAATAATCTCTTTCCTTGCTTTTTCCAGTTTCCTAGAGGTTGTCTACATCTCTTGGCTCTTGGAACACTTTCATTGTCATAGTCAGCAATCTCATCAGGCTTCTGCTTCCATCATCTCCTCTGACTCTTCTGACTCCCTCCTTCACTCATAAGGACTCCTGTGGCTCTTGTAATTACATGGGACCCACCAGGATAATCTCCCCATGCCAATATTGCCCCCCACTTTTTTTTGCATTTAAAATTTTCAACTGCAGGGCTGGGGTTGTGGTTCAGTGATAGAGTGCTTGCCTAGCATGTGTGAAGCACTGGGTTCGATTCTCAGTACCATATATAAATAAATAAAATCAAGGTCCATCAACAACTAAAAAATATATTTAAAAATTTTTTTCAACTTCAAATTGCTAAAGTATTGTATATATTTATGGCATACAGAGTGATGTTATGATTTATAAATACAATGTGGAATTAAGTCAAGATAATTACAATATCCATTATCTCAATAAACAGTCTTAAACATACCTGCAAAGTCCTTTATGTAGTATAAGGTAACACATTCACAGGTTCCTGGTGGACGTCTTTAGGAGGTCATTATTCTACTTACCATACAATCTCATTGAAAAATAAACAAAGGACACAAAGAGGCATTTCCCAGAGTAAGAAACACATAAAGCTTTTATTCATTGAGACAATGCAAATTAAAGTCACAATGAAATACCATTACACATTGGGCCCACGGTGGTACATGCCTATAACCCACTTCAGCACCACATAAAAAATAAATAAGTGAAGTAAAGGTATTGTATCCAACTACAACTAAAAAATAAAATATTAAAACAACAAACAAACAAAACAGCTGGGAATGTCGCTCAGTGGTAAAGTGCCAAAAAAAAAAAAAAGAAGGAAGGAAGAAAACAGATACACACCTACACACCACATTGGCAAACATTTTAAAAACTAATAACCAAGCCTGGCACAGTGGTACATGCCTGTAATCGAAGCGATTCAGGAGACTGAGGCAGGAGAATTGCAAGTTTGAGGCCAGTCTTGGCAATTAGTAAAGCCCTGTCTCAAAATAATAAATTAAAAAGGGCTATGGATGTGGCTCAGTGGTACAGAATCCTGGGTTTAGCTGAGTGTGGTGGCAAAGCAGCTCAGGAGGCTTGGGAAGGAGAACAGCAGGAGTTAGGCCTGCCTCAAAACAAAACAAACAAACAAACAAAAACTGGCTGGGGATGTGGCTGAGTGATTAAGTGCTTCTGGGTTAAATCCTTGGTACCAAAAAAAAAAAAAAAAGAGGACCCCTGGGTTTAAACTCCTATACTGCAAAACAACAAACAACCTAACAATAACAACAAAAATAACCAAGCATTGATGAGAATACGAAGCAAAGGGGATTCTTTTTTTTTAAATACCTTTATTCTATTTATTCATTTGTATGTGGTGCTGAGGATCGAATTCAGGGCCTCACATGTGCTAAGCAAGCGCTCTACTGCTGAGCTATCACCCCAGCCCCAGGGAATTCTTATATATTCGCAAAGGAATATAAATTCATACAATCTTTTTGGAAACAATTTGGCAATATCTACTAAGGTTGACTAGCAACTCTCCTACAATGTATACTGGAAACTACTGCATATGTGCAACATATGACATGTATAAAAATGTTAATGGCAATTTTGCTGAAAACAGTCCCTCCAAAGAAATCCAACAATAACAAAGCCAACAAGAAAATGGATTAATAAATGAGTCAAACAAAGACTATTACACGATAGGGATAAAAGCAATTACAGCTACACATAACAAACTCCAATCAATGTCTTGTCTTCTATGAAACACTTCTGAAATATCAGGGTGCACACAAATTAAGATCTTGTTAAAATGAGATTGAGTCTCAGGAATAGGGCCTGAGAATCTGCATTTCCAACAAGCTCTCTGTTGATCCATAGGTTATACTTTGAATAAACTCAGTCTTCAGGTGTGCGGCTCAGAGGTAGAGTGCTTGCCTAGCATGGGTAAGGTTCTGGATTCCATCCCCAGCACCTAATATTAAATACATATGTGTGTGTATACATATATTTGTATGTATAATGATGAAAAAATTTTTAAACAAAATAACAAACACAAAATTCAGGAGAGGAGCTGGGCAGAGTGGTGCACATCTGTAACCCCAGCAACTCCGGAGGCTGAGGCAGAAGAATCACAAACTCGAGAACGGCCTGGTCATTTGAGTAAAACACTGTTTCAAATTAAAAAAAAAAATTAGATGGGCTGGGGAATGTAGCTCGGTGGTAGAGCGCCCCTAAAAAATACCGCCAAAAAAAAAAAAAAAAAAAATCAGGACAGGAGATCCCGTTACCTTTGGAAGGAGAAAGAGGCTGGATTAGGTAAATGAAATGGTTCAATTGTTGTGGTGATGTTTACTTAAATATGCTGTTGAGTACACGAGTATGCATTATACACGATAACTTACATGTTACATATGTATTTTCCAGCTAGTAAATACTGCATTAAAAAAAAAAAAAGACAATGAAAAACAAAAATGATCAGAGTAGAAGCTAGATGGCGTCAGAGGCCTAGGTTAAA
Source organism: Marmota marmota marmota (assembly GCF_001458135.2). Lineage (NCBI taxonomy): Eukaryota > Metazoa > Chordata > Mammalia > Rodentia > Sciuridae > Marmota > Marmota marmota. The sequence continues at coordinate 7,213,658 of NW_026000229.1, forward strand.
AGGGAGTTAGTCCCGCTGCGCTCAAATGTAATTTACATATCTAACTAGCTCAAACAGCGTTCAATACTCGGTGGCCAGAAATCCACCCAAGCTAATTCGTTTGAGGCTAGACTAAAGGGTTAGGACTTGTACTAACAGTCCAAGTTTCTCAAATTCGCTGTATTTCGTGAAACCAGCTGGCACTTGTTAAAAATACAGATTTCCAGTCAGGCGCAGTGGCACACGCCTGTAATCCCGGCGACTAGCTAGGTTGAGTGATGATGGCGAGCTCGAGTCCTGGGCAATTTAGTGAGACCCTATCTCAAAATAAAATAAGGGTTGAGGATATATCTCCGTGGCAGAGCACCCCAGGTTCAATACCCAATACCACCGGGCTGAGGAGGGAGGAGAAAAAATTAAAAATACAGGATTTGCAGACAGTTCCGCAATAGATTCCGATCTTATGAGTGTAGGAAGTAGCCAGGGAATCCGCATGCCATAGGTTTAGTGCAGTCCAGCCCTATTTGGCAAGGAGAAACCGTTCTGCTCGCCTGGTGAAAGACCCAGCAGTCGCAGGCGGAAGGCTGACTGCTCTGTCAGCCTCCGCCGCTGGGTCGTCGCGAGCGCAGTGAACCCAACTTCAAGAGCCGGTCATCACTCCTCTCCCGCGGAATTGGCCTCCCCAGGTTTTCGGGGAAACCCTCTGCTGAGAGTCCCCAAAGGGTAGAAATCTGAGAAGAAATTGTTACTGCACTAGAGGATGCATTCTCCGTTACTAAGAACCGCAAAGTCGCCTCCAGATTCTCCTTCACTACCCACCGCGGGCACTTCTCACGCCTCCCCCACGCCCGCCAACGAGAACGACACAAGAAACGCGAGATGCGGATGCAAAGGTGTGGCCCAACTCTGACCAACGGGGCTGGGGGGCGTGGCTTCTAGCCTTTCTTTCATTGGCCCAGGGCCTTCAAGGAACTCGGTACTCTGGCGTCGCTGCGGTAGTCGCTCGGGCGTCTGAACGCGCTTTCAATTTAGCTTCTCGCTGTTTCGGCTGCCGCCATCATGGTGCGGAAGCTTAAGTTCCACGAGCAGAAGCTACTGAAGCAGGTGGACTTCCTGAACTGGGAAGTCACTGACCACAACCTGCACGAGTTGCGCGTGCTGCGGCGTTACCGTCTGCAGCGGCGTGAAGACTACACCCGGTACAACCAGCTGAGCCGCGCGGTGCGCGAGCTGGCGCGGCGACTGCGCGACCTCCCCGAGCGTGACCCGTTTCGCGTGCGCGCCTCTGCCGCGCTTCTGGACAAGCTGTATGCTCTCGGTCTGGTGCCGACGCGCGGATCGCTCGAGCTCTGCGATTTCGTCACAGCCTCGTCCTTCTGTCGCCGCCGCCTTCCTACAGTGCTCCTCAAACTGCGCATGGCACAGCATCTCCAGGCTGCCGTAACTTTCGTGGAGCAGGGCCACGTGCGTGTCGGCCCGGACGTGGTTACCGATCCCGCCTTCCTTGTCACTCGCAGCATGGAGGATTTTGTCACCTGGGTCGACTCCTCCAAGATCAAGAGGCACGTGCTGGAATACAATGAGGAGCGCGATGACTTTGATTTGGATGCCTAGCAGATCTCTCCGCGTCTGCCTTTTACAGATGAGAAAGTTGAAGTCTCGTACTGGAGATTCTGAATGCCTTTGCCAAGAGCATCGGTCTTGGGTTCTTAAAAACTTGGCTTCTTAATTGCAGGTCACAGAAGCGGGAGTAGGGAGGTTTGTTCCTGTTTTCCAGGACATTTTCTTAGAACTTGGATCACTGACTATTAAATGACTACCTTGGGAGACAGTGGGGATTGTTAGCTGTTTTTGCCTGAAGCATTGTGTGAAAGCTGTAACGTTGCCCTCTCCTCCCTTTCCTTTATCATTTTGTACTAGGAATATTTGGTTCAATTTGTTTAACTCAAGTATTTGTTCCTGATCGTCATTAACCTGTGTACATATGGAGACTTTGGGCTCAAGTTCGCATAAAATGGATGAGACTTTTCACTTGTAATCCCAGCTACTCTGGAGGTTGAGGCAGGAGGATCATAAGTTGGAGGTCAGCCTGGGGGCTAGGACAAATTTTAAAAAAAATGCTTGCCTAGAATTTGCTAAACCCTGGGTTCAATCCCCAGACAGGCAAAATAAAAAAAGAAAAGACTTTAGTATTAAAGAGTTCCTTTCCTCCTGTAAAGAAACACTTTCCCTAGTACCAATAAATGGCCCAACCACTTTGTAAATGCAACTTTTCTTATGGTTTTCTTACATTGGGATGACCTTATCTATAGATCTTCCTGTCCCAAGAATCCAGAGGGGTAGGTCCATCTGTGGGTGAGGTCTGCAATGGGCCACATGTGGAGCTGCAGGATGTTGTACAGGATTGGACAAATTTGCTGCTTTACCAATCAGTTCCTTGGAATGAATGTTTTGGCAGAGCTCTTCTCTGCAGGACTTCCTGTTGATATCCCAGCCCCAGGAAATCTTGTTTTAGAGGGCTGAAGCGTTTGCTTGCCTAAGGAAATAATCACCCTGTAATGTGGCCATCTAGCGGTTAGAAGTGGCCCAATAGGTTCCTGGAAATATGTTCTTAGGAGGGATAGAGCTGTGCTTAGCCATCCCATGTGCTCAGTCCCCTCCCCTCAAAAAAGATGGAGTGGTAGAAAATTAAAAAGGAGAGTAGAGAGCATACCAAATTTTACCCTGGACTTCAAAAAGGAAAATAAATAGAATGCTGAGGCTAGTAGGTGGGCTTTTACATGTGTCTTCAGTTCTCCAGGTGTGAGGCAGCATTTACGGAAGAAACAAGGTGGTGACATGAGATGATAATCACAAATGCTTCTATATGATACATAGTGGTAAGTGTATTAACCCATTTACTTCTCCCAACAATCCTATGATATGGGGAGATTCAATTATTCTCCACTTTTCAGATGAAGGAATTGCAGCAGAGATCAGTCAAAATGTTAAGATTGTATGGCCATAAGTGTCAGACTGGAATCATAATCTTTTATAAGAGACTATCAATGGGATTGGGGATGTAGTTCAGTGGCAGAGTGCTTGCTGAGCATGCAAGAGGCCCTGGGCTGCATTGCAAACAAACAGAAAAAGAGACTATCAGTGTCAGAACAACTGGTCCTTAGGAGTGAGTCGGTTTAAAGAGGCTCTCTAAACTTGAGTTTCCAAGTCAGCACAGAAAACCAGCAGCATTAGGCAATGTGATTGATCTCACCAAATTGCTGTTTTAAAGGGCTGAGGCAGATATAAGCATTAAACTGGGAAGGCTTCAGGGAAAAGGTGGTGTTCAAGTTACTCTTCCCCAGAACTCTGCAAGCTATATGTTACCATATTCTCAATTTGTGAAAAAACTGGGACAAGAATTTGTCCCAGGCTGGAGGTCATGTCCAGGCTCATGTGACTCCAAAGGCCATAGTTTTTTTTTTTGTTTTTTTTTTTTAAGAGAGAGAGAGAATTTTATTTTATTTTTATTTTTTTTAAAGAGAGAGAGAATTTTTTTTTTTAGTTCTTGGCGGACACAACATCTTTGTTTGTATGTGGTGCTGAGGATCGAATCCGGGCCGCACGCATGCCAGGCGAGCGCGCTACCGTTTGAGCCACATCCCCAGCCTGAGAGAGAGAATTTTAATATTTATTTTTTAGTTTTCGGCGAACACAACATCTTTGTATGTGGTGCTGAGGATTGAACCCTGGCCGCACGCATGCCAGGTGAGTGCGCTACCGCTTGAGCCACATCCCCAGCCCCAAGGCCATATTTTTTTCAGTGCTGTCCCTTTATTGTAAGAAAATCTGACTCCTCAGCTCTAGTAGCTGAATACAGTCTCTGCCCATTTGAAGGAGCATTCTCAGAACTTCTAGGCTTATGGATCTTACGGAGGGAGAGAAAGGTGGCTCTTAGAAGGTAGGCCCTCCAGTGACCACGCCTTGGGAGTAGTTGGAGCCTGCACCATGACCCAAGCAGATAAAACATCTATAAATTCTCTTGAAGTAAACTGGGTCCAGGGATTGAGATGATAGGAAATATAATGGCTGGCTGCCTATACATGGGTCATCTCTGGGTTCCTCATTATTCTCATACTCAGAACTTCCAGAAGGTTCAACACAGCCAGTGAAACCAGGCCTTGTGCTATATCCCAAGGTCCTACCGTAATAAAGCATGATCATAATATTTTCCATAGCCACTGACCACTCACTCTAACTGTTGTGTATCAAAAGAATGTTACCCTGCCAAAACAGAGGCCTGCCCTTTGCTTCTAGGAGGTCATTTCTAGTCCCTTTGCATGTCATGTTTAATGGGAGTGTCTTTGTTTGCCTGGGAACCTTGGTTGGACCAGTGAGTAATTACTGAAGGGTGAGTGCTTTGTGTCATGGATCAGATCTCCTGAGCAGCTGGAAACTAGAAAATTCAAAGTAATATTATTTTTTATTATAATCAAGTGATAATGTACTTTGTGAATTTTCTAGTTGTTTTTGTATTATGGTTAAGCATACATATCATATAATTTACCATTGGGAAAATAAAAGGAAAATTACAATGAAAACATTGAAAGAGCTTTGGAAATAGAGTCTGGAGGCCATTAGGATACTGGACAATTCCAACCGCTGCCTGGAACATGATCTTGGATCACTTCTACCCTTTGTAAGCATCTGGAACAACCACATGAGGTGGCTATACAGCTATATAGTACCCAGAGCTCAAAACGCAAATTAAGAGATTATCAGCTAGAGTGGTGCACCATGGCACATGGTGTAATCCCAGTGACTGGGTAGGCAGGAGGATCACAAGTTTGAGGCCAGCCTCACCAACTTAATGAGATGCTGTTTTAAAACAAAAAGGGGACTGGGATTGTGGCTCAGTGGTAGAGCGCTTGCCTAGCATGTATGAAGCACTAGGTTCGATTCTAAGCACCACGTATAAATAAGTTAATAAATAAAATAATGGTCCATTGACATTAAAAAAAAAAAAAGAACATAAAAAGGGCCGGGTATGGTGGCACACGCCTGTAATCCCAGCGGTTTGGGAGGCTGAGATAAGAGAATCACGAGTTCAAAGCCATCCTCAGCAACTGGAAGGCACTAAGCAACTCTGAGACCCTATCTCTAAATAAAATTCAAAATAGGGCTGGAGATGTGGCTCAGTGGTCCAGTACCCCTGAGTTCAATCCCCAGTACCAAAAACAAAGGGCTGGGGATGTAGCTCAGTAGTAGGGTACCTGCCTAGAGTGTGTGAGGACCTGGATTAAATTCTGCCTCTGCACCCCCCCAAAAAAATCACAAAGAGTTACCAACCAGGCATTATGGCATGTCATTATAGCACATGCCTGTGATGTCAGCTACTCTTGAAGCTAAGACAGGAGGATTGCAAGTTTGAGGTCATGCATGGGTAACTAAGGGCTGGGGATGTAGGTTAGTGGGAGAGTGCCCCTGGGTTCAATTCCAGTACTGGGGGCAGCCGGGGAGTTACTAGACTCATGACTTATGGACATTTCCATTCTGTTTACACTTTTTTTTTTTTTTTTCCGGTACTGGGGATTGAATCCAAAGGTTTTAACCACTGAGCCTGATTCCCAGCCCTTTTTTAAAATATATTATATATATTTTTAAAGTTTAATCTTAAACTGGGAGCATTTTTTTTTTTTTAGTTGTAGATAGACATAATGCCTTTATTTTATTTGTGTATTTTTATGTGGTGCTGAGGATCAAACCCAGTGCCTCACGCATGCTAGGCAAGCACTCTGCCATTGAGCTACAGCCCCAGCCCTATATTTTATTTTGAGACAGGATCTCATTAAGTTGTTCAGGGCCTCACTAAGTTGCCAAGTCTGGCTTTGAACTCATGATCTTCCTGCCTCTGCCTCCGGAGCTGTTGGAATTATAGGCATGTGCTACCATGCCTGGTTTACACTTTTCTTTTTTTACTTTGTAACTGGGTCTCTGGACTGGAACTTTCCATCATGTATCTATGTCACAAATCCTGTGGACTGTTTGGCTTTGGCTGCCTAGAACATAGCGATTATGGAGAGAGAACATATTGTATGTCAAAATTATCTTGTACTATCTCAGGCCCTTTAGAAAAATAGCCATTTTATTTTATTATTATTATTATTTTTGTAGATGGACACAATACCTTTACTTTATTTATTTATGTGGTGCTGAGGAACAAACCCTCCAGTGCCCCACGTATGAGAGGCAAGTGCTCTACCACTGAGCCACAACCCCAACCCTTATTTTTTAAACTTTTTTTTTTTTTTTTTAGTTGCAGATGGACACCATGCCTTTATTTTATTTATTTATTTTTATATGGTACTGAGGATCAAACCCAGTGCCTCACACATGCTAGGCAAATGCTTTGCCACAGAGCTACAGCCCCAGCCCGCTGTCTTACTTTTAACCTTTGTATCTGACTTAACATTCTCTCAACTATTAGGTAAACCTTTCATAATCTGTGTGTGTTGGTCCATCTGTTTGGTACTGGAAATATAATCCACTGTGCTTTAATATTGAGGTACATCCCCAGCCCTTTTTTATTTTGGGATGGGGTCTCATGAAATTGTTGAGGATGCCCTGGAATTTGTGATCCTCCTGCCTCAATCTCCATAGTTACTGGAGAGGAAGGACCACTAGCTTCCACCAACCCTAAAGCTAAGAATGCCAGAAAATAACATCTGAGCCAGGCATGGTTGTTCAGGTTTGTAATCCCAGCTTCTAGAGATGCTGAGGGAGGAGGACTCCAAATTCAAGGCCAGTATTAACATTTTTTTGTTCTGGGGATTGAACCCAGGGTTGCTTTATCACTGAGCTACATTCCCAGCCCCCCTCCCCCCCCCCCTNTCGAACCATAAAAATAAAACATAAAACCAATTTCCCCTGTTACTAACATCTAGCTCGTTATGGTACATTTATCACAATAGACCAGCTACTGGTGATATAATGTTAACTAAAGTCCAAACTTCAAGGGCTGGGGATGTGGCTCAGTGGTCTAGTGCCCCTTTATTCAATCCTTGGTACCACCCCCCCCCAAAAAAAAAGTCCAAGCTTCATTCAAATTTTCTTTGTTTTTATCTAATTTATTTTTTTTTTCTGTTCCAGGATTCTTCCCAGGACAAATGCTACTTTAGATTTAGTTGTCCTGTTTCTTTAGGCTCTCTTAGCTCTGAGTTTCTCAAACTTTTCTTGTTTTTGATGACCTGGAGAGTTTGTTTCATTTTTATAAGACTGGGGACTGAGTCCAGTGCTGCTCTATCACTGAGCCAATCTGCAGCCCTCTTTACTTATTTATTCATTTTATATTTTTAATTTCTTTTGAGTACTGGGCTGGAGTTGTAGCTTATCAGGAGAGCACTTGCCTGCTATGTGTGAAGCCCTGAATTCAATCTTCAGCACTGCATATAAATAAGCAAAAGATCCGTTGACAACTAAAAACAACAACAAAAAATATTAATGGGGTTTAAACCAAAGGGAACTTTAAATTTGAGCTACATCCCAGCACCCCAACTTCACTTTTTGAGACAGGGTTTTCCTAAATTGCTTAGGATTTTGCTAAATTGATGAGGCTGATCCTGAACTTGTGATCCTCCTACCTCAGCCTCCAAGTGGCTGGGAATACAGGCATGCACCACCACACCCAGCTTCTTCAGGTAGTTTGTAAACTGCCTCTCACCGGGATTGGGTATTTTGTGATTTTCATTCTGTTTTTTTGTTGTTGGGTACTGGGGACTGAACTCAGGGGCACTCAGCCTCTGAGCCACTGGGATTACAGGCCTGTGCCATTGCACCTGGCTATGATTTTCATTCTCATTCTTTTTTTTTTTTGGTACTAGGGATTGAATTTAGGGGCACTCAGCCACTGAGCCACATCCCCAGCCCTATTTTTGTATTTTATTTAGAGATAGGTGGTAAACCCAACTTAATTCCCTCTTAAGATTGGGATCCATCTCATCACAAAGGCATGAAAAATTAATTTCGGCTTTACTATAAATTACTGAGATTTCTAAACTTGCTTGGAATGCCTGCCTGTGCCTTGAACTCACCCAGGCCTGGTTTTCCCTGACCAGATAACAACCCTCTCTGAAACCTTAGTGGCGCCTCATAAATTATGATGTTGGGATCTAAATTTACTCCCTAAGTGCTGAACCATTTAGTCCATTAATCTACTACCTGCCTTTGTATTATGCTTGTCAAAATCCTGTTATCTGTAAGTTCTCAAGACACCCCTGTTTTGCAACTTTTTGTGCCATAAAACTGAGCTTCTAGAGCCGGAGGACTGTCTTCTATTCCCACGGATTTTGGGAGAGGGACAGTCCTGGCCAGTCGGAATAACAAGCTTGCTTTAATTTGATTTAAATTGGAGTTGGAGGTCTTTTCTTTGTGTTTAACAACAGGGTCTCACTGAATTGTTTGCACCTCACTTTTGCTAAGGCTGGCTTTGCGATCCTCCTGCCTTAGCCTCCTGAGCCACTGTGATTTTCATTCTTATCTAACCTGTTGTTGCTAATCAGATCAGGCCCTGGTCACCTGGGTGTGACTAGGTCCACACTGTCCTGGGCTCCCAGCATTGTTCACTGGAGCTGATATCTAAAGTTCTTCATCTCTGCCCCTGCTTTGATCTCTAGTCAGGCTAAATTAAGGAATATGAAGTTTATTGTTTTCTCTTTCCACAAACTTTCTCCATCACTACTCTAATGGAAAAGCAATTACAGTTGAAACAAACAAGTATAAACAAGTACAATTTAAACAGAACATGTTAGCTGGGCACAGTGTGGCATGCCTAAAATCCCAGCTACTTGGGAGGTTGAGGCAGGAAGTTCAGCCTGGGCAATAAAGTGAGACCCTGTCTCAAAGTAAAAGGGCTGGAGGTATAGCTCAGTGGTAGAGCACTTACCTAGCATACATGAGGCTCTAGGTTCAATCCCTAGTATCAAAGAAAAAGTCTTGATGTAGGTAGGACTCACTTAAATATGCCAAGGTTGGAAAAAGTGGAAGGGATCTGACAGCTATTTTGCCAGATTCTGGACTATATATTTTACATGTATCATCTCATCTAGTCCTTAGAACAAAGAAAAGATCATCATCCCGTTTTATACATTTAAAGATTAAAACTAAGGCAAGTGAAGTTCCCTGCTCAAACACTCACAGTTGATTGATGTATTATCTGTGTCTTTCCCCTTTCATTGAGGTCAGGGGCCATGCCTGGACTCCATAGTTTAGAAATACTAATTATTTAGTATTAATCAAATTAAGTATAATATTTAATCAAATAGTAATCAAATATAAATTTAATACTTATTCATCAAATGAGAAAACATCCTTCACTTGTCCCTACTAGAGAGATTTCTGTGCTGGCCCTAGTATTACATTTTTTTCCCCTGGTACTGGGGATTGAACCCAGTTAGCATTTTACCACTGAGCTACATTCACATCCCTTTTATTTTATATTCTGGGACAAGGTCTCACTAAATTGCTTAGGGCTTCACTAAATTGTTGAGGCTGGCCTTGAACTTGCAATCTTCCTGCCTCAGCCCCCCCCCCCGCCGGTTGCTGAATTATAGACATGCACCACTGTACCCAGCCCAGGGCTGCTTTCCCATTGAGCTACATTTTAATTTTTAAATTTTGAGATAGGATCTCACTAAATCTGGCCTTGAACTTGTGATTTTCCTGCCTCAGCCTCCAGAATAGCTGGAATTATAGGCATGAGCCACTTGCCCAGTTTGGCCTAATAAAACTTTGACTATTGATGGACTCTCTAGAATGTAGGCTTTTTTGAAGCAGGAAAGAGCCAAGTCATCTCTTTGTCCTCACTGTCCAGCAGAGGGCCTGGTACTCAAGATACATGATAAATACGTATAATGAAAGAAGAGAGGGAGGTGGAAACTGAGGGAGGGAAGAAATGCACAGTTTGGCTGTACAGTTCATTTCTTTCTGAACATAAATATTCTGCATCTTTAAGAATGGACACACAAGAATGGCAAAATTTTTTGTTCTTTTTAGTTGCACATGACAGAATGCATTTTGACGTGTTACACATACATGGAGTATAAGTTCCCATTCTTGTGGTTGTACATGATATGGATTTTTTTTTTTTATGATACGGAGTTTCACTGGCCATATATTCATATATGAACATAGGAAAGTTATGTCCAATTCATTCTACTATCTTTCCCATTCTCATTTCTACTATCATTTCTTCATTCCCCTTAGTGTAATCCAATGAACTTCGATTCTTCCCTTCCCGTTCCTTTATTGTGAGTTAGCACCTGCATATCAGAGAGAACATTTGGCCTTCAATTTTTTTTGGGGGGGGTGATTGGTTTATTTCATTTAGCATGATAGTCTCTGGTTCCATCCATTTACTGGAAAATATCATCATTTCATTTTTCTTTATGGCTGAGTAGTATTTCATTGTGTATAAATACCACATTTTTCTTTTAAAAAAATTTTTTTGTAGTTGTAGATAGACATCATGCCTTTATTTATTTATTTTTTTATGTGGTGCTAAGGATTGAACTCAGTGCCTCACACAGGTTAGGCAAGCACTCTGCCACTGAGCTGTAGCCCCAGCCCCTATATACCACATTTTCTTTGCCTGAGAATGGCAAATTTTAAAAGGAAACATGATCCTCTGCTAGCTGATAATGGCTACCCTTGACTGTGCCAGGTTTGTGCTGCCTCAGGTATTCTTCACAACAACCCAATACTGTTGTTCTTATAACTTATTTATGTTTAGTACTGGGGTTTGAATCCAGAATTATTATAGCACTGAACTATATCCCTTACCCTTTTTTAAAAATTAAAAAAAAATTAAATGTCTTTTTGAGACAGGTTATGGCTAAATTGCCAAGGCTTATCCTAGAACTCAAAATCCTCCTGCTTCAGCCTCCCAAGTTGCTGGGATCACAGGCGTGCACCACTGTGAAATCAGATGCTATCTCTTCCACAACTGAATTTGTGATTTAGGAGGGAGAGGTGGTAGTGTAACGGGGTTCACTTGATGCTGTGAGTATGTTTTTCTTTTTACTAGTCTTCTTTTGCCTAAACCTCCCTGATCTTCTTTTCCCTAAACTTCTCCTCCCTGATCTTCTCCTTCTTGATCTCTCCTCCCTAATTGCATTTTCTTTGAATCACCTCTATAAAAGCCCCAAGCCCCGTTCGTAGGGATGGGCAGAATCACAGCCTTTGGGACAGGAGTCCCCTGTGTTTCTCCTTTGCTAGCAAAGCAATCTTCTTTTTTCTCAAGACCCTGTTTTTTTTTTTTTTTAAGAGAGAAAGAGAGAGAATTTTTTAATATTTATTTTTTAGTTTTTCGGGGGACACAAGATCTTTTTATTTACTTTTATGTGGTGCTGAGGATTGAACCCAGCGCCCTGCGCATGCCAGGTGAGAGAGCTACCGCTTGAGCTACATCCCTGGCCCCTTAAGACCTTGTTTTTTAAATTTATTTTTTAGTTATAGGTGGACACATATTTATATGTGGTGCTGGGGATCAAACCCAGTGCTTTACACATAGTAGGCGAGCACTCTACCTCTGAGCCACAGCCCCAACCCCAAGACCTTGTTTTCATTATTGGATTGGCCTCAAGGATGAGGACAGAGCTTTAGGTTACAGTAGAGAAACTGAGAATTTTCAATTCTAACAAGTTTCCATGTGATCTTTGGCACCTTTGGAAGGAAACAACACTTTAAAAAGCACAGGCCTACCTGGGCTCAGTGGTGCACCCCTGTAATCCCAGTGATTTGGGAGGACAGGGCAGGAGGATTGCAAGTTCAAAGCCAGTCTAAGCAACTTAGGCAGGCCCTAAACAACTTAGTGTGACTCTGTCTCAGAATAAAATATATAAAGGGCTGGGGATGTGGCTCAATGGTTAAGCGCCCCTGGGTTCAATCCTTGATACCAAAAGAAAAGAAAAGCACAAGCCTAGCTGGTTATGGTGATGCATGCCTGTTATTTCAGCCACTCAGCAGACTAAGGCAGGAGGATCTCAAGTTCCAGGCCAGCCTTGGCTGTTTATTATTTATTGGTACTGGGGATTGAACCCAAGGCTACTTTACCACTGAGTTACATCCCCAGCCCTTTTTCTAAGTTTTATTTTTTAAATATTTTTTTACTTGTCAATGGATCTTTATCTGTTCATTTATACATGGTGCTGAGAATTGAACCCAGTGCTTCACATGTGCTAGGCAAGTACTCTACCATTGAGCCACAACCCTAGCCTTTTTTACTTTTTGAGGCAGCACCTTCCTCAGAGTCTCACTGAATTACTTAGGGTCTCACCAAGTTTCCGAGGCTGTTCTTGAGCTTGTGATTCTCCTGTCATAGCCTCCCTGATCGCTGGAATTACAGGCATGCACCACCATAAGCCTGGGCAATTTAGTAACACCCTCAGCAACTCAGACCTTGTCTGGGAATGAAAAATAAAAAGAACTGGGGATGTGGCTCAGTGGTAAAAACCTCCCTCAGGTTCAACAGAAAGAAAGAGAGAGAAAGAGAAGCATGGGCCTTGTGCCTAGTCCAGAGCTTGGCATGGAGACATGGAGAAGCAATCACCTAAGTGCTGGATCAAAAAGAAAAAAACAAAACAACACAACCAAAAATGCTCAATTATCTTCCAACAGCTGAGGGACAGAGGCTGGAGGGAAGGCCATACTGCCTTCTTGCTTTGGCACTTGGGGTATATACCTCTTCTGTCTCCTCTCCCTGATAGGAAGAGGCTGGGTCAGATGTCCCTAGTTTCTGCTCTGAAAGTTTCTTTAGAGAGGATAAGACACAGCACTTAGCTGTGTGTGATGGAGTATATACCATAATCTCAGCTACTCAGGAGGGCAAGGCAGGAGGATCCCAAGTTCCAGGCCAGCCTCCGCAACTTAGTGAGATTCTGTCTCAAAATGAAAAATAAAAAGGGCTGGGGATGTAGCTTAGTAGTAAGCTGCCTTTGCTTCAATCCCCAGTACCAGAAAACAAAACCACACAGGTGTATGCGTATGTGGACAACCTTGTGAAGGTGAAATGCTAATGGCTAGAGTTGGGGAGCCATAGTTTCAGGCAGAACAGCCCTTTTTGGAATATCCACCAACTCCAAATGAGCCCTTGGGCCAGCTGCTGTTTCTTTATTTTCAGGGATATGAGCAGTGATTCAGCTGGGTACCAGTGAAGGACCAGAGCCTTTCTAGATCTTGGCCGTGCATTCAGGAACTTCTTTCAAATACAGTCTACTTTGCTTCAATGTTAGGGGTCTTTTTTCTTTTATGTGCAGTTCTGACCACTAGTTGTGACCTCTATGGTTATAAGTAGGAAATGGTGGTTCTGGGACAAACAGACACTGCAATATCAAATTTCCTTAATGCAGGCAGGCCCTGGGTTTTTCTTTTATGACAGTCCCACAAATTAAGCAATTATCAGTTTTTATTTTGCTATATCCAATAAATAATCTTTGTTAAGCCTGGATAGTGAAAGTCAAGTGTTCACCTACATATAATCTGAGGTCCCAAAGATTAGTCTTCCAGGGTCCCCAATTTCCTTTAGCACCAAAATTGTGGTATGTACGTAAAATATATGCCCAACAGGTCCACATCTTGATATTCCTTATAAGTCGTATCTTGGTATTCCTTAGATTCAAAATATGCCAGCTTCCCCCAACCCCTTTGAGGTACTGAGAATGGAACTTGGAGATTGAACCCAAGGCTCCAAACATCCTAGGTAAACACTCTACCACTGAACTACACTCCCTAGCCCTTTTGATTTGGAGACAGGGTGACAGGGTGATTTGGAGACAGGGTGACTGGAGACAGGATTGACTGGCCTCAGCCTCCTGAGTAGAAGGAATGTTACTATTGTATATAATAGGCACTCTATTCTCTATATTAAAACATCTAGCAAATTCAAATGTTTGGTTCAAGAGCTGTGTGGCTTTGGCTAAGGTACTTAACCTCTCTGTTTTGATGATTGAATGAACTAATGCCTATAAAACACGGTATCTGGCTCAATGTCAGCATTCAATAAATAGCTATTCATTTTTTTTTTTTTATTTTACATCTCATTAAGTTAGTGCTACCCTGCAGAAACTGCATCCAAGTTGAGGGGGGGTCTCCTAAATCTCGGCTGCTTGGTCCCACAGCTTGCACCAATTCAATCATTCTTTCATCGAGGGTCTATTGAGTCCATGCCTTGTGCTGGATGCTGACTCCCTAAACAGGAATCAAGCCACGTTACCAAGTCCACAGCCGAATACGAAGGAGAAATTCCCAAACCTAGCAAATAGGGAGTAGTCCAGGCAGTTGCTGGTGTTGGAAGGGCGAACGGGGAGGGGACGTTTAATAGTCCAAGACTTGGGATGTCAGACGGGGCCATCCAGACAACGAGCACTGCCCGAGTGAGAGAAATGCAGAGAAGAGGCAGCAGGCTGAGCAGATATGGGAAGGCGGCAGGACCCAGGGAGTGGAGGGCGTTGAATGCCCGGCCACGAGGTCGCCGCTCCTCCTATTGGCGAAAGGGGCTGGGAGGAGCTTGTGCCCAGGAGTGGGGTCTTGCCTTTGTCAAGCCATCTTGTTGGAGAGGGCCGGGAGGCGCAACGCAAAAACAGGACCCAGCTGTGAGTGACCGGAAAAGCCCGAGACCTTCAGGCGGAAGTAACGGCCCGCAGCGAACCAACTTCCGGCGTGCGCCACGGTGGGAGGAGCCGGAAACTCCGGGCGCAAAGACTGTGGGCCTAGCGGCGCGACGGCAGCCGAGGGGGCGGGTCCGACCCTTTCAGGGCAGCTGATTGGCCGATCCCCGGGGAGGGCGGTGGCAGCGGCGGCGCGTGCAACTGTCGCCTCAGTCCGGTGAGTGCTGAGTTGGAGTTCGGGTCTTGCCGGTTCTCGAGTTGCCCCTTATCATCGGTCTAAGGCTCCTCTGACCTGTCCCGCTCTCCGGCTCCCGGGACGGCCCTTGGAGAGGCAGAGCCAGGCCGGGGCCTCCCCTTTGGCGTGTTTCCGCAATTATGTACAGGCTGTCCGGCTAGAAGCCCTGAGGGTCATTTTTGTAGGGGAGGGGCGAACCATGCAAGGCCTAGATGACCCCATCGCTAGAGAAGGGCATTGCGGGGCGGTGGCGGGGAGTACGGCCGAGTGGAGCAGGTAAAATCACTGGGCAGGAGCCCGGCACGTGGGGGTAGGAAGAGACGGAGGCCACGTGGAGGCATCAGAGATGAGGAGGGGGACAGGAAGTGGGCCTGGGCCTCAGCGCGGAGGAGGGGCCTGGGTGGGTCAGATCTTGGGAAGTTAGTGGAAACTAGTGGAGGATGAGTCCACGTGGGACGCAGTCTGAACACTTGTGGACGGAACCTTCCGTGGAATGGGCTGAAAGAATAAGAGCCAGCAAGGATGCCCTTAACAGGAAGGTGCAGGGACCCGCCCTAGTATCCGAGGCATCAATTTTAACGATTTTGTGGTTCTTGGCAAATCGGGAGCTAACATCAAGCATGAGCCAGGCGCGGTGGTACACGCCTCTAATTCAGCTGCTCGGGAAGTTGAGGCAGGAAGATCTTGAATTCATAGTCAGCCTCAGCAACAGCAAGGCACTAAGCAACTCAGTGAGACCCTGTCCCCCCACCCCCCCGCAGAAAAACAAAATTGGGCTGCAGATGTGGGCAGTGGTCAAGTGCCCCTGAGTTCAATTCCCACTACCCACCACCACAACAACAAAAGTAAAGAATGAAAAGGCCTATTGAAGATGCTTTGGGGAGCTGGGGCTGTGGCTCAGTGGTGGAGTGCTTGCCTAGCATGTGTGAGGCACTGGGTTCGATTCTCAGCATCACATACAAATAATTAAAATAAAGGTCCATCAACAACTTAAAAAAAAAGATGCTTTGGATTTGGTCTTTTATTAATTTTTTTGCATGCTACTCCTCAGTAAATCCAGGGCCTGATTCATCCTCAGCAAGCACTACCACTTAGCTATAACCCCCATTTTGAGATAAAGTCTTAGGCTGACCTCAAACTTGCATCTTTCTGCCTCAGCTTCCTCAGTTGCTGAGATTACAGGAATGTGCCACTGCTTCCAGCTGAATTTGGTCATTACTTTAAGACCCAAAGATAATTTTTAAAGAATTATTTTTTTTCATTACTGGAGATTGAACTCTATAATTTGGTAGATTCATCTCCCATTACCTACCCTTTTCCTCCTGGTCCCCTTTCATTCTATTGATCTTCCTTTGATTATTTTTTTTTTCGAAGTGAAAAAGTAGGCTTTTTTCAAGTAAGAAGAAAAAACAGCTCTCGCCAGTCATTAGGGAACCTGGTAACAGGTTGCCAATTCAGGGTTTAATGTAGCAACCAGGTAGCCCTTTGATTTGCAAGAGATTCTCCCTATCTTTCCCCCCTTATTTTTAAGTTCTAGCTTCCACACATGAGATAAAACATAACCATTGGGGCTGGGGTTGTGGCTCAGCGGTAGAGCGCTTGACTAGCACGGATGAGGTCCTGGGTTCGATCCTCAGCACCACATAAAAATAAATAAATAGATTGAAGATATTGTGTTCAACTGCAACTAAAAAAATAAATATTTTTTAAAAATATAACCATCGACTTTCTGAGTTTGGCTTACTTAAATTCTTAAATTCTATCCATTTTCCTGCAAATGACATATTTCATTCTTTTTTTTTTTTGTACCTGGGATTGAACCCAGCAGCACTTAACCACTGAGCCACTTCCCCAGCCCTTTTTAAAAATTTTATTTAGAGACAGGGGTCACTGAGTTGCTTAGGGCCTCACTAAATTGCTGAGGCTGACTTTGAACTCAAGCAAACTTCCTGTTTCAGGCTCCCCAGCTGCTGGGATTAAAGATGTGTCACCATGCCTGGCTCCCATTTCATTCTTATTTATGGCTGAATAAGAATCCACTGTGTAGCTGGGTGCTGTGGCCCACGCCTGTAATCCCTGTAATTACAGCTGCTTGGGATGCTGAAACAGGAGAATTTCGAGTTCAAAGTCAGCCTCACCAACTGTGAGGTACTAAGCAACTCAGTATAGATCCTGTCTCTAAATAAAATACAAGAAATAGGGCTGGGGATGTGGCTCAGTGGTTGAATGCCTCTAAGTTTGATCCCCGGTACCCACCCCCCCCCCCAAAAATCCCAAAATCCTGTGTATGTCGTACCACAATTTCTTTATC
>NW_026000229.1:7231770-7252999 GCF_001458135.2 Marmota marmota marmota
TGGCGTGGGGATCGATGCTCGTGAGTCGCATCAGTCCCATTCTGTGTATGTCTACCACATTTTCTTTATCCATTCATCTGTTGATGGACACCTAGACTAGTTATATAATTTGACGTTGTGGATTGTGCTGTTTAAACATGGATATGTGGGCGGGGGGTATAATTTAATTGGTAGAGTGTTTGCCTCACATGCATAAAGCTCTGGGCTTAATCCCTAGCACCACCAAAAAAAAAAAACAAACCCAAACAACAACAAAACCCATGAATATGCATGCATTGCTATAGTATGTTGGCTTTTATTCTTTAGGATAAATACTAAGGAGTGGTACCACTGGGTCATAATGGCGATTCCATTTCTAGTCCTTTGAGAACTCTCTGTGCTTATTCCTATAGTCCCGTAAACACACTGTTTTTTTTTTGGGGGGGGGGTACTGGGAATTGAATTGTGGAGCACTTTAGCCACTGAACCACATCCCCAGCTTTTTTTTTTATATTTTTATTTTAAGATAGGATTTCACTAAGTTGCTGAAGCTGGCTTTTAACTCATGATCCTCCTGCTGCAGCCTACTGAGCTGCTGGGATTACAAGCGCAAGCCATTGTGCCTGTCATTCTCAACCGCAATTTTTAAAAATTTCCTTTAAAAAAAAATCAACCAAGCACAGTGGTACATGCCTGTGAGTCCTAGTGACTCTGGAAGTTAAAGAGGGAAGATTGCAAATTCGAGGCCAGCCTCAGCAATTTAGTGAGGCCCAAAGCAGCTTAGTGAGACACTGTCTCAAATATAAAAAGGACTGGGGATGGGGCTTAGTAGTAAAGAGCCCCTGGGTTCAATCCCAAGTACCACCCCACCCCAGTCAAATGCTTCAAATTAAGAAAGATAAAATCTGATATCAAGTGTGCAGTAGAAAGTACCTCATTAGAATCTGATGGAATGACACACTAATCCCAGACACTAGAGTCTAAGGCAGGAGTATCTCAAGTTTGAGGCTAGGTTGGGCAGTTTAGCAAGGCACTATCTCAAAAAATGAAGAGCTTGGAATGTAGTTCAGTGGTAGTGCTCCACTGGGTTCAATCCCCAGGACAGAGGAAAAAGAAAACGAAACAATTCAATGGCCAAGTGGAAATGTATGGAGTCTTATTTATTTATTTATATTTATTTTTTGTGGTACTAGGGATTGAACCCAGGGCCTTGTGCATGCTAGGCAAGCACTCTACCAGCTGAGCTATATCCCCAGCCCCTGGAGTTTTATTTTTTACTATGGAACTTCTGGAATGAGCTTGTTCATTTTGGTGCTGAGAGCAGTGGGACCTGGTATGGGTGGTTTAGTATTGGTGGTACTCTCTGATTTGCACCAGAACTGAAGGGTGGGACCAGTTCAGCTGGTTTCTCCCAAATGTTCCTGTTTTCTTATAGTCTGAGGCACACCTTTAACCTTTATTGAGCTCCTAGTCCACCCAGTAAGTACTTCATTCATAGGAATTTGAATAAAAAGTGAATTTACTTCTTTTCCTTTTCTTTTTAAAAACATTTTTAAAATTTTTTCATATAGGTATAGGTACAACTATAATCCCAGGGGCGCTTTACCATTGAGCCACATCCCCATCCCTTTTTACTTATTTTGAGACAGCATCTTGCTCAGTTGCTTAGTACCTCACCAAATTGCTAGGCTGGCCTCGAACCTGCAATTCACCTGTTTTAGCCTTCTGAGTAGCTGGGATTGCTGGCCTATGCCAGCACGCCCAGCATTTTACCTCTTCTTCTCCACTTCCATCCTTTAGGGCCCATGTGGGTAGTCTTGTCTCCCATGTGACATACACTCCCTGTTTCCTTATTGTACCATGTGTAAATTCTTTGTACTAGAGTAGCTGGCATTCTCTTTTAGGCAACCTTCCACACCCTAACCCTTTTTCAAGTGAATCTCACATAGGTAACCCTGAAACCTGAAACCATTCAGCCCCTCAAAAACAAAACATAAAATGAGAAAGTAACTGTTAAGTTTGGTTGTTTTTTTTTTTTTTTGGCTTCTCCTGTCTTCCTCTAGGGGCGCCAGAACATGTTTCTTCTGGAGCTAAATTTCCTGAAAATGAGTTGGCATTTATTTGGGTTGGAAATGTTCAGTGGTAGAGCATTTGCCTGGCCCAACTGAGGCCCTGGATTTGATCCCCAGAACTGGGGAAAAAGAAAAAAGCAAAACAAAAAGACATTTATTACATAATTAGCCAGTTGCATAAAATTTATATTGACAATGTTATTGAATGATGGCCATTTAGAACTACTCAGGAAAAAATTAGAAGCTTGGTCACATAACTAGATGTCCAGTGGTAAAAATGAACAACAAGTTGAGTGCGATGGTGCACAACTATAATCCCAGAGACTTGGGAAGCTGTGAGGCAGAAGAATTGCAAATTTGAGGCCATCCTCAGCAACTTAGGCCCTAGGCAGTTTAGTGAGACCCTATCTCAAAATACAACTGGGGATGTAACTCAGTTGTAGAGTGCCCTTGAGTTTGGTTCTCAATTAAAAAAAAAAAAATGAATGACAGTTCATGGTTATGGGAAACAAAAGGATGATTTAATGATGGAATAAATTTTTTTAAAATTATTTTTTAGTTGTAGTTGGACACAATACCTTTATTTATTCATTTTTATGTGGTGCCTCACACACACTAGGCGAGCGCTCTACCACTGAGCCACAATCCCAGCCCTATGATGGAATAAATTTGCTTAGTGATTTATATTAGGTTTATGCATTCAGAGCTATCATGATCATTATCAAAATATCATTAGAAAATAACATTGTTAATGCTGATGTGTAACTCATTTACCTTTTAATTTCCTTTTTTTCACTATGGAAAAAATTGTGATTTTAGATGAAGTGGTGTATTTTGGGAAGGTAGCCATCATATTACATCACAACTGCCTGTATACCCAGGATGATATGAATGAATGAACCATTTTCTTTTTTTTTTTTTTATAGGGAAGATGGAAGAGCTGAGTCAAGCCCTGGCTAGTAGCTTTTCTGTGTCTCAAGATCTGAACAGCACAGCTGCCCCACACCCCCGCCTATCCCAATACAAGTCCAAATACAGTTCCTTGGAGCAGAGTGAGCGGCGCCGCCGGTTACTGGAACTGCAGAAATTGTAAGGATGCTTTAACTCCTTGGCTTCTTTCTTCATTCTGGGAGCTGAGAATGATTCAGGGGTGTCTAGGCTTGTCTCTACAGAACCCTTTCAAAAATAGACTATTTGTAGATTGATCTTTCTGCCAATAGATTTGGGAGGGTAAATCCTGGCAGAGTTAGGTATCCTTAATGTTCAGATTTTAGGAAAAAAAGAGGAAGTAGGAAGAGACTAAAACTTGAAAGAAAAGCTCAGTTATTTGGTTAAATTTTGCTGTTTTTCCTGGCAACAGTATGGAGCTTTGCAATTTAGGGACTTGTGAAAGCCACACCTAGACTTCCACTCCCCACATTCTGAGGGCTGCTTATGTGTGGCTTCTCCCACGCTCTGAATTCTGGTATTGGTGTGGTCTTCCCGTCTGCATTTACCCCAAATGTTCTGTGGAGCCCTTGGGAGTTCAAGACAAACAATTCCTTAGGGAATCTGAGGAAATGTCTTCCATACTCTTAATTGTAAGTGCCAAAATGAACAAACAGGGGAAGAGAGCAGAATAGAAGTGTTTGATGTTGGGCTGTTTTGAAGACAGGACCTGTATTTTATTCTCAGTGTGGTGTGTGCCTCTTCTGGATCATAAATTAAGCAATTAGGGACTGGGAGAAACTATTAACTACTGCAGTTTCCATAGAGTCTATATTTTGTCCAGTGCTGCATCCCTGGATGTGTTTGACAGAGATGGTTCCCTATGTCTCCTCAGTTGCTTGCAGATTACATTCCGAGATCACTCCTATTTTCCTCTCCTGTTTTCTTCCTTCCTCCCTGTCTGTCTCTGTTTCTCTCTTTCTTGGGTCCCATCCCATATCTCATTATCTATGTACAAATATTCCAAAATCCGAAACATTTCTGATCCCAAGCATTTCAGTAAGGGATACTCACCTGTATGTGTTTATTGTTCCTCCTCAATTAAAATACAAGCATGGAAGTATAGGCAGGGCTCTGTCCTCATCTGCTCCTGGAAATGCAAGAAGTGGAAATGTACCCTCCCTGCTGATGAAGTCCAGGTAGAGGGGGAGGAGAGTGGGGCTAGAATGTGAGAATAAGAACCAGCAACTGGCTGGCTGTGAGAACTGGGTGGGGAAGCCCAGCCTCGCTTCACTCTAGACCATTTGCTTTCTTCCTCTGTGGGTCCACCTAGCACCAATGTCAGCCTGGGTCTGAGTTTCCCTTTTGGTGGGCAGCACAGAAGGAAGCCCCTGACTGAAGAACAGAGTCAAAGATCAGAGGAGACAGCTGAAGATTTGAAGGATCATCCAGAGAACAAGGCGCAGAAGTATGGGGACTAATATGACAGGCCTGGAATCCAGATCTAGTTTCATGTCCCTCTTTGTGGCCCACTCTAGCACACCAGGAAGAAATAATCCTCCCCCTTTTTCAATTTTACTTTATTATTTTAGAATAGGAAATATATTCATTCATGTAGTTCAAAGTTTGTAGAAGAATACATGTTGAAAAACTTCCCTCCCTATTTTGTCCCCTAGTTGCCCAGTTTCTTTCCTGAACTATTAGTTTTCTTTCCAAAGATATTCTGTGTAGATATGAGCAAGTGTGTTTGATTGTATATATAAATTTTTTTTTTAATTTTAATTGTTTACAATGCTGGAGATTGAACTTCATGCATGCTAGGCAGGTATTCTACCACTGAGCTATACCCACTATTATTATTATTATTACTTATTATTATTTTTGGTACCAGGGATTGAACTCAGGGACACTTAATCACCGAGCCACATCCCCAGCCCTTTTTCATATTTTATTAGAGACAGAGTCTTGCTGAGTTGCTTAGGGCCTCGCTGAGTTGGTGGACTGTCTTTGAGCTAGAGGTCCTCCTGCCTTAGACTCCCGAGTCGCTGGGATTACAGGCGGGCAGCACTGTGCCTGGCTTATTATTATTTTATATTATATATATGCGTGTGTGGGGGGGTGTTGTAGAGGGACACAATACCTTTATTTTATTTATTTTTATTTTTATGTGGTGCTGAAAATTGAACCCAGTGCCTTATACATACAAGGTAGACGCTCTATCACTTAGCTACATCCCCAGCCCCAACCCTATTATTTTTAAAATACAAGTAGTAGTGTACTCTACGCTATTGTATATTTATTTAATAGTGTTTATTTATTTATTTATTTTTGAGAGCTTCTATATCAGTTCATAAAATGCCATATCATCCCCTTTTATGGTGCCAGGTATTCCATTAGTTGTTGGTTTACATGTAACCTTATCATTCCCCTACTGATGGGCATCTGGGTAGTTTCCTTCTTTTGTGATTATAAACAATGCCTAGGAAATAACCACAGATACACATCCTTTCACACATGTAGGAATATATTTGCTGTCTTTTGTTCTTGAAATAAAAGACCATTGTGCTTTCATATGTTCTCTCAGGTATGCAAATTTGAATGAATGGGCATGAACATGTGAATTTAAGAAGAAATCATCTGGGTGCTATCGTGCATGTATGTAATTCCAGGGACTCAGCAGGCTGAGGCAGGAGGATTGCAAGTTCAAGGCCAGCCTGGGCAGCTTAGTGAGACCCTGTCTCACAATTTAAAAAGACGGGGGTGGGGTGGGGAAGAGGAGTAAGAAGAAACCAGTTAACCAGTTGGGTGCTATTGTGGTTGCACATTGCAAGTTCAAAGCCAGCCTCAGCAACTTAGTGAGACCCTGTCTCAAAAATAAAAAATAGGTTGGCTGCAGTGGCTTACACCTGTAATCCCAGTGGCTCAGGAGGCTGAGGGAGGAGGATCGTGAGTTCAAATCCACCCTCAGCAAAAACAAGGCTCTAAGCAACTCAGTGAGACGCTGTTCCTAAATAAAATACAAAATAGGGCTGGGGGTGTGGCTCAGTGGTCGAGTACCTCTGAGTTTAATTCCCTGTATCAAAATAATAAATAAATACTAGAAATGAAGCTTAAGGCTCAATGGTAAAGTGCTTGTGTGGGGCTGGGTTGAATTCCCAGTACTGTTTTAAAAAAAGAAAAATAGGAAAAGAAGAAAACAGTTATGCTGGTTCACTGCCTCAGTGGTTTAATTCTTACATTGCTTTGAGGAAATCAAGTTTAGGAGGTACATTTCCAAATCAATTTAAAACACTTAGGTTCCAGAAATTGCTTTTTCTAGCCTCATAATTTCCCAACCTTTCTAGAACATATAGTTAAAATAATAATAATAATAATAATAATAATAATGTAAAGTAAAAGATAAAATTGTAAACTAAGTGGCTCTTCTTTTTTTTCCCCAAAATATTTATTTTTCAGTTGTAGTTGGACACAATACCTTTACTTTATTTATTTACATGTGATGCTGATGATTGAACCCAGGGCCTCACATGTACTAGGTGAGCGCTTTATTGCTGAGCCACAACCCCAGCACTTAAGTGGCTCTTTTTGAAAGTTAGAAACTGAAGAGAGGCCTGGCTTCTCCTCTGAAAGCTGTGTAAAGTGGAAATCCCCAGAAGCTGTCCTGTTTTAGACTTCTCACTGCATCTCATTGTTTCCTCTCTCTCATCCTAGGGCCTTTGGAAACAGTGTCTGCCAGGCAGGAAATGTCAGTTCTCACCTGGGGTGGGTGGTGTGAGGGTGGGCTCAGCCTATACAGTTAGTGAACGTTGCAAATTCCTTTAAATATCTTACTTTTTCCATTCTTAGGAAATTCAGAGGAAGGCTGTGTCTGTTCAGGGGGGTTCCCTATTTAGGATCTATGAGGAGGCAGCCATTAGTTTGGCTTTGCAAAGGAAATTCCATATTTCTTACTCCCACCCAAATCCCCAAGTTGCTCCCAAATCTGGAGCCTTTGAATTAAATGAAATCTTTTTCATTATAGGATGTTTCTGTCTAAAATGTAACAGCTTATTTATTTTATTTATTTATTTTTTTGGTGGACACAATATCTTTATTTTATTTTTATGTGGTGCTGAGAATCGAAGCCAGTGCCTCACGCATGCTAGGCAAGCAAACTACCACTTGAGCCACATCCCCAGCTCCTCCTTTTTATTTTTGATTAACACATATTAATTGTACATTCTACTGGCATTCAGTGTGATATTTTCACACATGTGTGTAGCATGCACTGATCACGCCCAACCTCTTTTTTTTATTTGTTCATTTTAGTTATATACGACAGTAGAATGTATTTTGATGTATCATACATATGTGTAGTATAACTTCCCATTTTTGTGGTTGTACATGGTTACACTGGTCATGTATTCATATATGAACATAGGAAAGTTATGTCCGATTTATTCTACTGTTTTTCCCATTTCTATCCCCCCTCCTTTTCCCCCACTCTCCTGTCCAATCCCATGAACCTCCACTCCTCCTCCTCCGTTGTGAGTCAGCATCCACAAACATGGGATTGGTTTATTTCACTTAGCATGATATTCTCTGGTTCCATCCATTTATCAGCAAATGCTATGATTTCATTCTTCTTTATGGCTGAGTAATATTCCGTTGTGTAAATATACCACATTTTCTTTTTTTCTTTAATATTTATTTTTTTTAGTTGTATTTGGACACAATACCCTTATTTTATTTATTTTTTTTATGTGGTGCTGAGGATCAAACCCAGGGTCTCACACGTGCTAGGGGAGCGCTCTACCACGCACTTATCACAATTCCAGCCCCCACATTTTCTTTTTCCATTCATCTATTGAAGGGCACCTAGGGTGGTTCCATAGCTATTGTGAATTGAGCTGCTGTGAACATTGATGTGGCTGTGTCACTGTAGTATGCTGATTTTAAATCCTTTGAGCCTATGCCTTTTTTTTCATTCCAGGAAGCGGCTGGATTATGTGAACCATGCCAGGAGACTGGCTGAAGATGATTGGACAGGGGTGGAGAGTGAGGAAGAAGACAAGAAAGATGATGAAGAAATGGACATTGACACTGGCAAGAAGTTACCAAAACGTTATGCGAATCAAGTGCGTGGTCCAGAGATGATTAGACCCACCTTCCTGTATAATGCAGTCAAAGCCCACTGAAATAAATGCTACCATAAAGAGGGGTGGGTGAGCCCAGCTTGGTAGTGCATGCCTGTGATCCCAGCAACTTGGGAGGCTGAGGCAGGAGGATTACAAGTTTTGAGGCCAGCCTGGCAATTTAAAAGACCCTGTCTCAAAAAATAAAAAGAGGTAGGAATATAACTCAGTGGTATAGTGCCCCTGGCTTGAGTCCCCAGGACCAAAACATAATAGTAATACACAAATAAATAAGATAAAATCAAGTACCTTATTCATCCCTGAGGTGTAGCCTCTGGATCATAATAGTTATGAAACTGGAAGGAGATGGGTAAAGTAAGGAAAGGAAAAGGGCCCTACCACCTTGGTCCAGGAAATGAGATAGTAAGCCCTGCATTGATGTAGGTGATAGCACTGAGGAGAGAAGCTGAGTCCCAAGTAAGTGGCTTCCATCCAGTCAGTTGTGCAGGAGACTGGCTCAACTACTGTGAGCACCCGGGTAGAAGTCCCCTCTGCTGGCTTTTCTGTTCTTTTACTTGTATATGTATTGTGCATGTAGGACATGAATGCTTTGTCCTCGTAACATTTGAGCAGCAACCCCTGCTTATAATGGCATTTTTTGTGTTCCCAGTTGATGCTCTCTGAGTGGTTAATTGATGTTCCTTCAGATTTGGGACAAGAATGGATTGTGGTGGTGTGCCCTGTTGGAAAAAGAGCCCTTATTGTGGCCTCCAGGGTGAGTAGCTGCCTCCTACTCTCTGTTAGCCGGCCTGGTGTATGGTGTGAGGGATTTTTTGTGCTTCATTTTTCTCATCTGCTCTGGCAGTTGTGCCTGGAATGGGGCTTGAAATGCTTTCCTGCAGGAAGGATGTGTTGAGAGCCATCTTGGGCCAATTACACCCCTGCACAATGAGGAAGCAAGAGGGTGAGAAGACCTGGATGCCTAACAAGAATGGTTGCTTTCTTCCCACAGGGTTCTACCAGTGCCTATACCAAGAGTGGCTACTGTGTCAACAGGTTTTCTTCCCTTCTGCCAGGAGGCAATAGGAGAAACTCAACAAATGCAAAAGGTACCTACATAAGATGCCTGCTTACTAAGTAATTTTTTTTTTTTTTTGAACCCAGGATTGAACTCAGGGGCACTTAAACATAGAGCCACATCCCAGTCCTATTTTGTATTTTATTTAGAGACAGGGTCTCACTGGGTTGCTTAGTGCCTCACTTTTGCAAAGGCTGGCTTTGACTTGTGATTCTCTTGCCTCAGCCTCCTAAGCCATCAGGATTACAGGCATGTGCCATTTTGCTCAGCTTGTTTACTAAGTTTTATATTCAGTTCAAGACAGTGTCTGTTGCTTGGCTAGTTGTTAAGGACTCACTTTGAAAGCATACTTAAAACTGCACACAGACACTGTACTGATCCCTGAACTCAGGCTCTCCCATTCAAAGTCATTCCTCCTCAGTTGTAGAAGAGATACAACCCTGAGTCCTGCTGGGCAGTAAATCTCTGAGTTAAGGTCAGCATGCCTTTGGACTTCCATTATAAGATGACAGATGCAGATTTTGGGGTAAAGATCCTGAGAGAATGTCACGTTTCATGGTACAATCACTGCTCGGCTTCCCTTCTGAATTCCCTTTCTCCTTTATCATTGACCCAACCTTATCTTCTCCTGCCTGGCCTAGCTGACCAGGCTAAGATAAAGGTAAATAACTTGTCCATGGCTATAGTTTAGCCCTTGACTTCCCTCTGTGACCATCTTATCTCCTTAATTGGATTATAAATTCCTTAAAGGGGGACTATTTATAGTTAAATTATAACAAAGCATCTAGAAACTTAAAAAGTTATTGTAAGCTGGCTCAGTGGCACACACCTGTAATGCCATCTTCTTTCTGAGGCAGGTCTGAGGCCAATTTGGGCAACTTAGTGAGACCCTGTCTTAAAATCAAATGAAAAAATAAAAAATAAAAGAGTTGGAGACATAGCGAACTAATACTGCAAGGCCTTGGGCTCAGTCCCTAGTAATGGAAAACAAACAAACAAACAAAACAAACAAGTAGTTGTAAGCCAGGTATGTATTACCATTTACTAATATATCTACTTGGGAGTCTGAGGCAGGAAGATAACTTGAGCTCAGGAGTTTGAGACCAACCTGACAACACAGTGAGACCCCTCTCAAAAAAAAAAAATTAATTAATTAAACCAAAATGGAAGACAACTTGCTTTAAAATTTGAGTTTGTTTCTGTAATGTTCCAATTTGTCTAAATGTTCAGAATTCCTGCTGGGCATAGTGGTACATGTTTCTATCCTAGCAACTCAGGAGGCTAAGGCAGGAGAATCACAAATTTGAGGCCAGCCTCAGAGATTCAGCAAGACCCAGTTTCAAAATAAAAATAAAAAGGGTTAGGAATGTAGCTCAGTGGTAAATTTTCCCTGGGTTCAGTCTCTAGTACCAAATAATTAAAAGTTGAGAATTCCCACTTGAGTGAAGCATTGTCTTGATTCCTTTTGACCTGTGTATCCATGTCACCCTTAACCCATTAAGTCCTAAGTTTTCAATTCCATATAGGATAATGAACATAATGGGTTAAGGTGTACCAGGTAGCCAGAAGGGGCCGTGAAGAATGCTTTCCCTAATGAATTGTTAGTTCTAGTGCTGACTTGTTGCAAGCACTGAGTATTTATCTAGAATGGGGTTCCCTAGATTGTGGTGGAGGGAACCCTGGTTGGAAGTGGAATCCTGACTTTCTGCCTTTTGTCTCCAGAGTACACCATTCTGGATTGCATTTACAGTGAGGTGAATCAGACCTACTATGTTCTAGATGTGATGTGCTGGCGAGGACACCCTTTTTATGACTGCCAGGTAAGGATTGATACTCCCCTCATGTTTTTTTCTGTCTTTTCCTCTCCAGGAAAGTGGCTCAGCATGTGGCTTTGATACGTGACCAACTTCTTGGTGTGTACAGGATGTGGTATATCAAGAACATTATCTAATGCTCCCTGCATCTCTTAGTGTTTAAATTAGCTTAGTTTTGAAAAAGAAGTAGGAGGAACTAAGGGAAGGATAGCAGTTCTTGCAAGGAGGAAAAACAGCAGAAGTGTAGGCTGGGCCTGTAGCTGCTGAGGCCACTCCCTCACTTCTCTCCAGAGAATAGGAGGGTGACTGTAGGGAAGACTGTGGAGCAAGGAAGATGCCACCTTGTGGAGATGGGACCAGGAAGAGAGGGTGGAATGCAAGTCACCATCAAATAGACCCCCTCAACCTCCACTCCTTCACCAACCACATCCTGACCCTGAAGATGCCAGGGCCTCCGTGATATTATAGAAAGCCTCAAATCTCAAAGGCTCTAGCTCTACAAGGACAGCTTTCCAAGTGAGAAGAGGCCCACTACTCCCCCTCTAGTTTCACCTTCCCCAACATTTTCTCACTTTGGTGCTTCTTGTGGTGACTGCTGCAGTGATCAGAGTGAGGCTGGATGTGCACTAGGCCTCATGGCTGTTAACATCACGCCCTGTGTTGTTTCTGTTGTATAGTAGTACTCTTTTGCTCCTTGTTAATTAGTTTTTCATATTAGTACTCAATATGTGGACTTTAGACCAGGCATATCAGAAAGTTGTTAGAAATGCACATTCTCAAACCTACAGAACCATCGGGTGGGAGTGGGCCTGAAAGTTTTAAACAGCCTCCAGGTGATCTTCATGAAGGCTCAAGTGTGAGAATCACATTGTTACCACAGGCTGTTTCTTTCCATAGGCATTACCTCACAGTAGATTTCCAAATCTTGCCAGGTGGTGCCAGAATTCTCAAGTGATCCTTAAACATTTGCAGTTAGGATTTGTTGTTTTGTTTTGTTTTTGTGGTGTTGGGGATTACAACCCAGGTCCTTGTGCATGCAAGGCAAGCACTCTACCAACTGAGCTATATCCCAGCCCCTAGCAATTAGGATATATATTGCTAAACACTTTGTGGCATTAATGCATTAAATCCCTTGCAATAATCTGTAAGGCAAGTACTACTATTATCCTTGTGTAGATATGAAAAACTGAGATCCTCAGATGTTAAGTACCTTGCCCAAATACAGAGGCAAGATTACACCTATGAATGTAAATTCGGTCCAGCACATGTCTTCCTTTAATTCTGTTGAAGGATGTTTCATCACAGCCTATAAATTTGGTAACTAAAACCACTTATATTTTTATAATATAAAGAAAAGATGCCTAGTGTAGTTCAGTGGTAGAGTGCCTCTGGGTTCAGTCCCCAGTACCACCAGGGGAAAAAAAAGGCTGTATGTGTGCTTTTAATTTTTAATTTCCAAAAAGAACACAATTTGAAAGAATGATAAAGTTCAACATAAGTATAGAAGGATACATGTCACTGATTCAGAGAATAAAATAGTTTCTGAAAAGTTTCAACTGTATCATAGTTTCTAATAGTCAGGCCTAATATAAAGAAGAGGGGTTACATAATGTTCTTTGGAGTTGAAGAGTCCTAGGTCACACATTATTTTCTCTGTGTACCTGGGCAAGTGACTTAACTTCTCTTATCCTCAAGAGTCCTCACCTATAAAATGGAGATAATGTGATACAACTCCCAGAGGGTGATTGAAGATTAATTATATTATATTATGAAAGTAGGCCTTCAGTGATAAATGTTGGCTTTGTTGCTATTAATAGTCCTGTTGAGTTTTAAGGAAGAAAATCTTGAAGGATTTGATAATCTTCTTGCTGACCTTATGGTTTTAAATGAAAGAGGGATAATGACAGAAGGGAATAGGTCTTTGTAAGTCAAGTGGCTATTTAGAATTGGGTGCCCCCCCCCCCCACTTAAAGAGTTTGAAAGAGTTTGAAATGATGGGCTGGGGTTGTGGCTCAGTGGTAGAATGCTTGCCTGGCATGTGTGAGGCACTGGGTTCGATCCTCAGCACCACATTAAAATAAAATAAAGATATTGTGTCCACTTAAAAACTAAAAAATAAGTATTAAAAAAAAAAGAGTTTGAGATGACCAGTATTTCGTCTTTCTGTGTCCCTTTTCTATGCAGACTGATTTCCGATTCTACTGGATGCATTCAAAATTGCCGGAAGAAGAAGGACTGGGCGAGAAAACCACGCTCAATCCTGTAAGACTTAGTGTTAGGATCAGAGAATTCTTTATAGGGATAAGGATTGATCTGTTATCTAAATATAATCATTCTAAATGAAATGATCTTTTTTCCTACTTTTTTTTTTTTTCCTTTTGATTCCAGGGATTGAACCCAGGGTGCTTAATCACTGAGCCATATCTCCAAATCTTTTTTACTTTTTTTTTTGAGATAGGGTCTCACTAAGTTGCTGAGACTGGCTTTGAACTTGGGATCCTCCTGCCTCAGTCTCCCAAGCCACTGGGATTACAAACATGTGCTACCATGCCCATCTTTTCCACATTTTTTTTTTTAATAAGAGGCTCTGAACTCTTTTTAAAAAATATCTTTATTTTATTTATTTATTATGTGGTGCTGAGGATCGAACCCATTGCCTCACATATGTGAGGCAAGCGCTCAACCACCAAGCCACAACCCCAGCCTCCCCCGCTCCAGTCTGTGTAGTTTTGATTTGCATTTCCCTAATTGCTATTGATGTTGAATATCATATATTTGTTTGCCATTTGTATTTCTTCTTCTGAGAAGTGTCTGTTTAATTCATTTGGCCATTTATTAATTGGGTTATTTTTTGGTGTAAAATGTTTTGAGTTCTTTATATATTCTAGATATTAATTCTCTGTTAGAAGTCTAGGGAGCATGAGTTGGGGTTGTAGCTCAGAGTAGAGTGCTTGCCTTGAATGTGGAAGGCCCTGGATTTAATCCTCAGCACCACATAAATAAATAAATAAATAAATAAATAAATAAATAAATAAATAAATAAAGGTATTGTGTCCATCTACAACTAAAAAGTATTTTAAAAAAAAGTGTAGGGAGCAAAGATTTCTCTTCACATTCCTAATTCTCTCTCCACATTGAAATGATCTTTTTTGAGTCAGCATGGTACAATGAGAAGAGTATGGACTTAACAGTCATCCAGATTTGAATTCCATTTGTGTTTTTAATAATTACTAGGGTAAGAGCCGAGGTGTAGCTTAGTTGTAGAGCATTTACCTAGCATGCACATGTCCCTGGGTTGGATCCCCAGCACTACAAAAACAAAACAAATCAACCCAGACCTTATCATAGACCAGTTCAGTAAGAATTTCAGGGTGTGACTTACCTGAGATGAATATATATATATATTTTTTCTTTTTTTGGCCAGTAATGGGCATTGAATCCAGGGGAGCTCTCCTAGACCTTTTTATTTTGAAATGGTCTCTCTAAGTTGCCCAGACTGTTTTCAAATAGGCGATCCTCCTAGTCAGCCTCTGGAGTTGCTGAGATTACAGGTATGTACCACCATTGCCTGGCTTGCATTAATAATTTTTAAAAGCTCCCTTGATTCTCTACCTCCTTCCTCCCTCCCAGATGATTGTTGTGTGTAATGGAAGGTTGGGAACCTTTGAGGGAAGGTGGTTGGGAGCAGATAGGGAAAGATGAGACTGAAACTTCTTTTTTTGTGTATTGCTGGGGATTGAACTCAGGGCCTTGTGCATGTGAGGCAAGCACTCTACCAACTGAGATACGTCCCCAGCCCCTGAAAATTATAACCAATCGCATTTGTAACTTGTACTAACTATTTGATCTAATTTATATTTCAGTTTAAATTTGTGGGACTAAAGAATTTTCCTTGTACCCCTGAGAGTCTGTGTAAGGTGCTATCTATGGATTTCCCTTTTGAGGTAATGAGACCATTGTCATTATTGCTTTCATGGTTGTAGGGTACAGAGAGACTTAGTTACATGAGATCTTAAGATATCTTTTGCTGTGTCAGAGCATTAGAACAGTGCTGAAAATGGATTCCTGGGAAAGGATGTTCTTGCTGCCCTTTAGAGCTTGAGTTCCACCCCTGCTAGATAATCTGAATGCCAGAGCCAGAGCTGCATTAAAGGACAGATCATCCAACTCCCTCTGAGAAACTGAGGTCCGTAGTAGCAAGGTTTTCCATTCCTAGGTCCTTCTGTATGTCTCTTCCTGCTACAAGCTTAAGAAATAGGCCTCTTGTTTGACTGCCATAGTGGTCATAAAGTAAAAGGTCATCTGTGACTGACTCAAACAAATGTTTGAATCTCTAATCCTCTTTTTGGCCAAAGTATAAATGGCACTACCTGCTGAGCAGTGGTGTGAGAACAGGGTGACCAAATCATCCAATTTTAACAGCACTCACCCTGTTATATCTCTGAATGTTTCCTGACACCAGAAGCTCCTAGGTCCTGGGCAGTCTTTTTTCATCTTTAGAAACTATAGTTACCCACTCCAGGCTCAAGCAGAATTTCCTTTTCCCATCACACCATTTAAAATTCTGCCTACTCACCCCAAGTATTTGCTTGAACTGTCTATAATTTTACAAAAGGATCACAGCTTCCTGAATGAGGAAATGGCACAGGCTGAGTTGCCTTCATTTCTGGAAGTCAATTAAGAAGGTGGTAGGAACACTATCTTTATTTATATCCCTTATACCCTAGTGGCAATAAATGCTTTTTAGAGATGAGTCACTGAATCATGGAAAAGAAAATATGGGACTGTAGGAGGTCTTCCCGTTGAGAAAACTGAGTTTCCCAGAATATGGCTTGCAAACATTTTAGGGGGAGGTTTAGGCAGCTGACAGTATCTGGGGAAGCAGGGCTTCTACATAGCCTGGTCCCTGTGCTCAGCAGTTCTGCACTTCAGAGGACATACCTAGTTTCCCTGACTTTGTTCATGGGGCCCTCAGCCTGAACACAGAGACTGTGGAGTAGTGCAAAATATCTGGAATTTGGATACAGAGGACCTGGGCTCAAGTTGAATTTCTGCTTTATACTCACCGTGTGTTTCAGGGAGACCCTCAGAACTCCCCAAGCCCTAGTAGCTTTCTCTCAAATACTCTTTTGGTGGGTAAGAGGGTGAAATAGTGGATAGGAAATCATTCTGTAAATAGGAAAATGCTATTTTATGTTTTTCTTTTCTAAATTTTAGCTTTTAGACCATTTCTTTATTCAGAGAAACTGCACGTTAGAAGCAAGGACTCTTTTCCTCTGAATGCAGTAAATGTACACAAGAGCTGCCTCTGTGTGTCTAGGCTCTCTTGGAAGAGAGATGTGGCCCCAGATGTCATTGTGATCCCCAATTTCCCCTCTTTTAGGTAGATGGACTTCTCTTCTACCACAAGCAGACCCACTATAGCCCTGGAAGCACTCCCTTGGTGGGCTGGCTGCGCCCATACATGGTGTCAGATGTTCTTGGTGTGGCTGTGCCGGCTGGACCACTAACCACCAAGCCAGAATATGCTGGGCACCAGCTCCAGCAAATTATTGAGCACAAGAGGAGCCAGAAGGAGGGCATGAAGGAACTTCCACACAAGACCTCCGAGAATGGGCACTATGAGCTTGAACACCTGTCCACCCCCAAGCTGAAGGGGCCTTCCCATAGCCCAGACCACCCTGGAAGTCTCATGGAAAACTAAAGAGGGCAGCTTCCTTTAGGTCACAAGATGGGTCTTAGCCCCAGAAGGAAGACTGGAGAAGAAGACAGTGACAATAACTGGTGATTTCTTTTTAGACTGGAATTTCCAAAGGTCAGTCCATCTGGAAGCAGCTTATCTCCTATCTGAAATGCAGGCTCAAACAGCAGAGGAGGGCCCAGGTTGGGTGGATTTAGATTGATTTGAACAGCTTCTACTGTGATTAAACATATCTCAGATCCACAGTGTAAATATATATAATTCTTAAGAAAGAACTTGTTTGTGATTCTTAAATTTTAGACAGCCTTGAATCTCCATCACTTCCCCCACCCAGACTACTTACCATGACTATTCAGGTCTCCCTATTTCACCCTTTTTAGCACTCCAACATTCTGCTGAGTTTCAGTTGCTGCTGTTGGTAACGGCATTTTCTGAAAGGTCTTACCAGGAACTGCAATTCTTGGTATTTGAATATGTTCCCTCTTCTGAGAAGACAAGTGTGATTTTCTTTGGTTTAGACATTGCCAAAGATAAAACGCTAATGGGGTTCATTCCTGCCACAGATGTTTGAGCTCCTACCAGGAGATGAACCTGAGTTGTCAAGTAGGTTTTTGAGGTGGAAAAACTTGGTTTCTGACTTTGAGGAGTGCCTAGTCCAGTCGGAAAATATACCCATCAGTGTGTCGAGTGCGTTGAGATGGTGACATGATTACTTTAGCACAAAAAGGCACACAGAGGTTGCAAGAAAGAACAGAGCAGGTAAATCAGGAGGTTAGAGCTGGCTCTGCAAAAGGGCACAGTGTGTTCTGCAGAACAGGAGGAAAGGAGTTCTTCAGATATTGGCACTGTGCAACTATACTCCTCTGGAGCAGGGCAGAACTTGCTCTGGAAACTGGTTTAGCATGGCTTAAGTGTAAAGTAGGATTGGTGAGTTTGGGAGAGGAGGCTGGAGAGAGATGGGAGGCTTTAGATTTTATGTCATGGGTGAGAGGGAGCAAAGGAAGAGTTCTGAGGCTAGATCCCTTCAGATCTGCGAACTAGAGCTCTAGTTTGTAAGTGGAAGATGGTGTCTAATACTAACCATTGCTGGGTGTGGTGGTACAGGCCTGTAATTCCAGTAGCTTGGGAGGCTGAGGCAGGAGGATTGCAAATTCAAGGCCATCTTTAGCAATTTAGTGAGACCCTGTCTCAAAATAAAACAAATAGAGCTGGGGATGTGGCTCAGTGGATAAGTGCCCCTGGGTTCAATCCGTGGTACCAAAAACAAAAACAAAACAAACAAACAAACAAAAACCCAAAACCACTATCTAGTTTGTGCTCTGTTTTTAGGAAGTGTGTCCCCGTTCCCATGGGTCTCTTTCTGCTCCCCACCCAGTCCAATTTTCTAAGACTTCTCTTCTTGAACAAAAGAAGTTCACCATTCCTTCCAGCAATAATAGTGTCAAAATTTCAGAAGGATCCAGTTCAGATCTTGTCTGACATCAGAGTTCCCGTTGAGTCTATTAGTTCTGAAAACAGATTTGGCCAGCAGCAGTGGTTAAGCAGAGCCTGATTACACCAGTTCTGCACATCCAGTGGAACTAGACCCAGTACTGGCTTTTAGACATCTTCTGAAGGTGACTCTGCAAAATTTGAGAAGGAAGAAGCTCTCATTTTGCCCTCACCCAATGATGATCCTGCTGGCTATAGATTCAAGCATTTGCCTCATCAATAAGCTCTTTACTGAATTTAGGTCAATTTTAAAATTGGGATACAGTTCCTTTTGCCAAGGAGCATGTTGTAGACTTCCTAGATGTTTAGTCTCTATTTGATGATTTTCTGAGTGTTCTAACCTAGGCTCTTAGTAGTCAACTTTATTAGTTCAGGGGCTGTATATGCTAGTGTCAGTAAGCTTGGTCAGACTCTGCTCAGAAATAATGAAGTCTGAAAGGCCTGCTTTCCCAAAGGATTCTCTCTAGAGATAGATGCATGAGTTGAACACATCTGCCCAACTTATCAAATACAACTTGATATTGTTGAATGGTAGCTTGAAAGACTTGTCTCAGAGGAGTACCCCTTATATTTTTAACTGAGGATCCAGTTTTATTGGCGACTGGATAGTGATAATTGGTCATAATTTTTTAGGGATTATAAAATCACATTTGCTACTTATTCTAAAGATGGTTGTGTTATATGGGTTGCAATGATAGTATCAGTTTTTTGGCCACCTTTCTGAGCAGCTCTCACCATCTTTTTTTGTGGAATCATCTCTTCCCCATCTATTATGTAATCTGGAATAACTACTTTCCCTTAGCCAAGTATAAGATTCATGATTCAAGATGGTCCAATCACATGTTACAAGGATTTGTGTCTTTAGCAGAGGACCAAGGAGTATAAATCAGTTGGAATTCACTGATTTTGCTAGGGTGTACATTTCTTGTTCTGGCTATGAAAATTGAGTATCCAGTAAATCCTATCTTACTCAAATTAGCCAGAGCTATTATCTGGGTTTATAAGAATCCTAAGTGATACCATTTACCAGTGTGGCCTACCTTACTTGTCTTGGTTGGAAGGCCAGCTTGGCATGAGTTAACATTAATTTTAGGTGTAAACTTCATTAGGTTAAGGAATACCGAGAGAACTGGTAAAGCATTATTTCTGTGTATCTAGAGGAGTTAGTTGACAGGGGGGGATGCTCAGATGTGTGTGGGGGTGGGCAATGTACAATCAGCTGGGGACCCAGATAGAACAGAAAGGCAATTTTCTCTTCTGAAGCTGGGATACACTTTTATTCTCCTGCTATTGGGACATCTGAACTTTAGGCACTTGGATTTGTGGACTCTAGGACTTAACACCAGTGGCTCTCTAGGTTTCCAGACTTTGGACTTGAACTGAGCCACATTGCTGGGATACCTGATTCTCCAGTTTGTAGATGTCCTGACATGGGACCTGTCAGCGTCCATAATTACATGAACCAATTCCTCTAATAAATCCCCTCTCCTTCCTTCCTCTCCCCCCTCCCTCCCTCCCACTTTCTCTCTTTCTCTCTCTGTCTCTCTTTCTCTTTCTTCTATTGGTTCTGTTTTTCTGGAGACCCCTAATTTAGTTAGCAAGGTATTACTAGTTGAGATTTCCTACTTTGTTTCAAGTGTCACTTGAACCCATGCACCTTGAAAAAATCAGGCTTGGATGGTGATTGTTTTAATGTTAGCTCAGAAAATCTCTGTTGGGTTCCAAAGGTTGCATGGAAGTTTGTCATCCTGCTCTGCCTGTGTTTGGCAGTGATTTATCCACATCTGCTGTTGCTCCACTTGCTCCCTTCTTATTCATGTCTCAAGCCATTGAAATGTGATCTTGTTCCCACTATTGCGGATGCTCTCAAGTGACAATGGCCTCCTATTTTCTAAATCCAAGGGACATTGCCCAGGTTTTCTCTTATTTAAATTCAGCTGCTGTCTATTTGCTGATGCCTTCCCCATCTTAGTTCCATCTCTGAATCTATTATTCCAGATAATAGGAATCTATTATTCAGATGGAATCTATTATCCATCTGCCAGTCAGTCATCTTTCAGTTACTTCAAACTCAGCATGTCTCAAACTGAATTCGTATCGTTTTCTTTTCATCCTCCTCAGTCATGCTCTACCTGGGATCCTTGTCCTCGTTCATGGCACTTACCCACGCTAGGAACCTGGGAATCATTCTGATGATTCCTGTTCATTTCTTTTCATACCTAGTGAGTCACCACATCCTATAATTCCCACCTCTTTCTTCTTCAATTCCTTTATGATTAAGGCTTTCATCTAGACCTTCATCATCTCCCCTAGAATCTTCTTCACTAGTCTTTCTTGCTCTAATCTGTCCCTGCCATGATACAGTAGTCTTTTGTAAGAATGCAAATCTGATCATGTTATTCGAAGGACATCCCATTGCCTACAAGGCACATGTGAAACTTCTCAGCCTGCCATGCAAGTTTCTTCATGATCTGGTCTTAGCATCTCTCTCCAGCCTTATAAGCTCCCTTGCCTCCTTCACTGCCTGCTTTTAAGTGATGCTGCTTTACAGTTCCCTGTACAGATACTACCTGCTTTGTACCTTTTCTTTTTCTTTTTTAAAAATTTACAGTACTGGGATTGAACCCAAGGAAAATCTACCATTGAGCTACATCCCTAGCCCTTTAATTTTTTTTTTTTTTTTTTTAAATTTTGAGGCCGGAAGGGTCTCACTAAATTTCTCAAACTGGCCTTGGACTTGTCTTCCTGCCTCAGCCTCCCAAGTTGCTGGGATTCCAGGTGTGTGTCACTGAGCCCAGACTGTTTTATGTGTTTCATAACTTCCCCAACACTATCTCTCTGACTGCACTCTCTTAGTGAATATACCTACTTACCTTTGAAAAACTCCACTCAAGAGTTAACTCTTGCCAGGCGCAATGGTGCATGCCTGAAATCCCAGCTCCTTGGGAGGCTGAGGCAGAAGGATCACAAGTTCAAAACCAGCCTCAGCAACTTAATTTGTCCCTAAGGAACTTAATGAGACCCTGTCTCAAAAAAAAAAAAAAAAAAAAAAA
>NW_026000229.1:7253013-7260814 GCF_001458135.2 Marmota marmota marmota
AAAAAAAAAAAAAAAAAAAAAAAAAAAAAATAGGGCTGGGGATGTGGCTCAGTAGCTAAGCATCTCTGGGTTCAATCCCTGGTACCAAAAAAAAAAAAAAAAATTTAACTCTTTAAATGTTTTTAAAACTCATTTAAACTCATTTAACTCTTTAAATGTTTTTCCTTTATAGGCAGAATAACCATTCTCATCTTTGTGCTCTCTCAATCCACATAGCCAACTTACATGGTGATTATATTATTTGATCACACTAACTTATTCACCTATCTATTTCCCAAATTTAGGGAATAGTCCTAAAGGTCATCTAATCTTCTGACACCAGTTTTAAGTTTGGGGGTCCCCTAAGACCCACCCTCAGATTTGATAATTCACCGGAAGGGCTCACAGACCTCATTGAAAGTCGTTATAATTATGGTTCCAGTTCATTACAGTGAAAGGAAACAGTCAAGTCAGTTAAGGGAAGAGAAGCACAGGGCAGTATCCAGGAAAGTTCCAAACTCAGAGCTTCCAGTTGTCATTTGTTCCCTCTGGTGGAATTATGGACAGCTAATTTTCCCAGTAACTATGTATAATACTTGCATAGTATTACCAACCAGGGAATCTCACTCAAGCTTTGGTGTCCAAAGTTTTTATTAGAGCTCAGTCATGTAGAACAATGTAGGTTGTCCCCCACAGGGCTGACCTCTGTCTCCACCCCCTCTAGAGTCTAGCTGATAATGGGTGATCCAAAGTTGCCCTCCTCTTCAGTCACATTGTTAGACTATCCATTGTGGCCTAAGGCTTCCGGGTAAACAAAGATTCTGTTATTGGGCATGTCATTCCAAGGATTTAGAGGTTATTTCCCAGGAGCCAAAGACAAAGGCCAGACCTCTCTTTGGGCAAGATTAAGTTATTAGATTCTAAGTTCCATGAGGTCAAAGACCTGCACTTACTCCTATTTAATGATTCCCAATGCCTGCCATTATGCTCTCTGGAGGAGAGCCTTTCCCCACCCGCTG
Organism: Marmota marmota marmota; assembly: GCF_001458135.2. Lineage (NCBI taxonomy): Eukaryota > Metazoa > Chordata > Mammalia > Rodentia > Sciuridae > Marmota > Marmota marmota. The sequence continues at coordinate 7,254,012 of NW_026000229.1, forward strand.
CTGCAAAGGAGAGTGACCCTAGATAGACAGCTGAATGGAGGTATGTGCCAGGTGCTAATATGTGGTTGGACTCTGCAGATTTCTTCTTTCTGTAGAGCTGGGGAGTGAACCTAGGGCTTTGCATATGTCTCGCTGAATTGCCCAGGCTGGTCTAGAACTTGGAATCCTCCTGCCTCGTTCCTTGGACTAGCTTGGATTATAGGTGTGTGCTACTATGCTGTTTAATGCTGCATACTTCTAAAAACAAGAATTATATCTAGTTCTGTGAGTGTGATTAAAAAGATAGCCTAGCTGAGATGGCTGCACACATACAGAATCCCAGCAACTCAGGAGACTAAGGCAGAAGGCTCACAAGGGCAAGGCCAACCTGGGCAACTTAGCCAGACCCAGTCTCAAAAAATAAAAAGGGCTGGGGATGTAGCTCAGTGATAGAACATTTTTCGAGCATGTGCAAATTCCTGGGCTCAGTTTCAACAAGCAAGCAAGCAAACAAACAACCCCCCCCCACTACTTACATTGGAGGAGGGAAATAAATGATCCTCCTAGCTACAGACTTCCTTTCTAATAGAGAAATGAGTCAAAATTCCATAATATTTTTTAAACAAATGTTTTTTGATGCTTTCTAATATGTAGGGCAGGAGAAGTAGATGAAATCCTTAACATTTTAGTTTGAGTATAGCTTCTTGCTTTGGTAAAATGAACTGATTTTTGAGACCTACCCTGTGTGGTATTTTGTGTATATACCCCATCTTTACTTCAAAGGAGAGCCAGAGGCTTGGGATATAGCTCAGTTGGTAGAGTACTTGTCTTACATGCACAAGGCCCTGGATTCAATTCTCAGCACCAAAAAAAAAAAAAAAAAAAAAAAAGAACCAGATTAATTGAATTATTTTGTTTCCCTATCAGGTGCTGAAAGATTTGGTCTTGGGTCTTCATTTGGGGTGATTTATCCTCTCTCCCCACCCAAGAGCATCTACCATCCAATGACAGCACAGAGACAGAGAGGGCCTAGGAGTCTTAGGAGGCTGGCAGGAGCAAAGGTGAATTAAGAATGACTTCAGGTGGCAAATGTATGAGGGAAAGGATAGAGTCCACTAATACAGTGTGCAGGCATTTGTTCTCATATCCATTTCAAATGACCTTGATTTTTTTTTTTTTTTAAAGAATTTTTTTAATATTTATTTTTTAGTTTTTGGCAGACACAACATCTTTGTTTGTATGTGGTGCTGAGGATCGAACCTGGGTCGCACGCATGCCAGGCGAGCGCGCTACCGCTTGAGCCACATCCCCAGCCCTTGATTTTTTTTTGAAAGGTTGATTTTTATGTGTTTTGATGGATCAGAAAAGTGACCAGAGGCAGCCTGGGAAACTTCAGAGTGGGCCTTACTATTCCTATTCGGCCCAGCCTTGAGGCATTCTTTGCACTTTGAGGGATAAGTGGAACTTGAAGGGTTTTGGAGGGCTCTTCTGGCAAAGCCCTCACACAGACTGATAGCATTTGTAGTAAATCTACTTATTTGTAGCAGTCTCCTACATCTTCTTTTGCCCTTCTGGTCTGCTCTATAGTCAGACTTGGAAAATGGGGAAATAAAAGATGAACCTCAAGTCTATCAGTTCTGCTTTTCACTGGTAACGTTAACAAAAGATTTTACAAAGAAGGAAGTTGAAACAAGCTTAAATAAGGTCTATCTGTGGACTTATCCTTTCTGCCTCAGCCTCCTATTAACCCAGATAAGGTGAGTGAAAGCAATGAAAGTCAGATACTATCTGTCTCTCATACTAAATGTTTTCTTGCTGGGCACTGTAGTATACACCTATAATCTGAGGCTGAGGCAGGAGGAGCAAAAGTTTTGAGGTCAGCCTCAACATCTTAAAGAGACCCTGTCTCAAAATAAAAAAATTAAAAGGGCTGGGGATATATCTCAGTGGCAAAGCATCCTGGGCTCAATCCTCAGGAACCACCCCCTTCCCCCCAAAAAATTGTCACAAGCAACTAATTTTCTGAGGTAACCAAACCAGGTTTTCTTTGATAAGAATTGGACCTTGTCTGATAGAAAAGGATGGGCTCCTCAATTCAGCAAACATTGCACGAACCTGCTATGTACTATAGGTTGTGGTCTCTTCTGAAGAGAGAGCAATGAATGAGACAGGCCCTTGCCCTCAAGGAACCCATAGTCTAGTGGGAGAGATGGACAAGAAAGTAAATATTTATAATTTAGTGTATTGGAAAAACTCCAGACGCAGGGAACAAGTATAGAAGAAGTAACATAGAATCAGAAATGACGAGTTAGCCTATAATAATTAATTTATGATAATTAAGTAGTAGGTAGAAGTGTCAGATGAGAAAATAGTTTTCCTATGGTCTAAGAAAGAGCTAGCTCATATTTTACTTAAAAAAAATATATGACGAATGGTCCCTTAAGAGTGTTGGGTAATGGAGGAAATGTAATCTACTTGGGATAAAATTTTTTATCTTCCTTATAGTCATCTTAGTGATTATAGATTTGGCTTGTAATCAAGGGAAAAAAAGAAAACATGTTTCACCTTAGATAGTTATTAGCATTATGGTCTTATTTATTTATATCTTTTTGTGTTTTAGAAAAATGGCAATAAGAATTTTTTGGTGGACTTTGAGTAGAACTCAACAATAGAGCAGTTGCCTAGCAGGCATGAGGACTCAGTTCAATCCCCAGCATAGCCAAAGCATCTTTGTGATACAAATACATATCTTTTTCATAGTCAGTAGATATTTTAGAGCAATGCTGGAGAGGAACTTTGGATTTTATAAGTGTTTTTTGAGAAAAGATTATAAAATTTTAATCACAACTTTGGATATGTCTATTTTTAGATCTGAACAAATATAATAGAGGTCTCAGTTGAGGTGATTCTCTTCCTTGACTTAGTCATTAACACACAGTTATGAAGAGCGTGTGTACTCTATACTAGGCTCTAGGCATTGGGAGTTTAGTGCCTCTATTAAGCTTAAGGTTAGTAGAGCATACAGCAGGCAAGCACCAGGCCAGTGAGCCTAATACAGTGCCACGTTCCTATAATCCCAGTGATTTGGGAGGCTGAGACAGGAGGATTGAAAGTTAGAGGCCAGCCTCAGCAATTTAGTGAGAACCTATCTCAGAATAAAAAAAAAGGGGGCTGGGGTTCTGTTTCAGTGGTAGAGTTCTTGCCTAGCACATGTGAGGCATTGGGTTCTATCCTCAGCACCACATAACAAACAAACAAAAAACAGCTTGGGTGCTCAGTGGTGTAGCACCCTTGGGTTCAATCCCCAGTACCGCAGGGGGCTACGGGGACATTAGGCCAATAAACATGGAAACAAGTTCATAATTACAAATTGTAAACAACTCTCTGATAAATGAGAGGGTGAAATGAGAGTAATTCAGTTTAGGGAGTAATCAAGGAACATCTTGCTGGGGAAGTGAATTTGGAGCTGAGATGTTTTTTTTTCTTGGCGGGGGTAACTCCAGCCCTATTTTGTATTGAACTGGTAATCCTCCTGCCTCTGCCTCCTGAGCTGCTAGGATTACAGGTGTGCGCCACCACGCTGGGTCTGGAGTTGAGGTCTTAAGAATGAGTTAAATTTGGTGAAAGTGGGAGTGGAGAGAAGAAGGTTTCTAGATAGAGGGCTGGGGATATAAGCTCAGTTGGTAGAGCGCTTGCCTTGTATGCACAAGGCCATGGGTTTAATCTCAGCACCATATGACACCAGCACCACCTGCACACGCACACACACACAAAAAGATTTCTAGATAGAGATCTGAAAAATTTTTTTCAAGTATTTTTAGTTGTAGATGGACACCATAGCTTTATTTTTTACTTATTTTTTTGAGAGAGAGAAAGAGAATTTTAATATTTATTTTTTAATTTTCGGGGGACACAACATCTTTGTTTGTATGTGGTGCAAGGATCGAACCCAGGCCGCACGCATGCCAGGCAAGCGCGCTACCGCTTGAGCCACACCCCCAGCCCCCCCCATAGCTTTATTTTTATGTGATGCTAAGAATTAAACCCAGTGCCTCACAATCCCAGACCCGAAATTTATGTTTTAAAAGCAAAAACTAGGGGTCAGGGTTGTGGCTCAGTGGTAGAGCACTTGCCTAGCATGCATGAGGCACTGGGTTTGATCCCCGGCACACATAAAAATGAAAACAAATAAAATAAAGGTATTATGTCCATCTACAACTAAAAAGATATTTTAAAAATGTTTCTTAAAAAAAAAAAAAGCAAACCCCACAAAAGTATAAACCTTCACACTCCACCCCCAGGTTTCCCTCTTTTATTTTCTATTGTCGTATTTCAGTTCATGTTAATTTTTTTTTTAAACTGGGGATTGGACCCCAAGGATCCCACTGAGCTTCATCCCCAGCCCTTCTTTTTGAGGCAGGGTCTTACTAAGTTGCCCATGCTGGCCTTGAATTTGGATCTTCCTGCCTCAGCTACCCTAATTGCTGAGATTACAGGTAAGCTCCTCCATACCTGATTTATGTTAATTTAATATAAATGTGATTTTGTCTGTCACATACAGTCCCTCAACCTTACCACAGTCTTCCCTTCCAGGCTATACAGCCAAACACCCAAAATCTCAAGGAGGCTATATCAGAACATATGGATCTACTTTCTATATTTCTTGTAAAATAAAGATCAGAGTTTCACTTACCTTATACTTCTATGGTAAGATTATATATAACGAATGTCATTTAGAACACTATCTGGGGGAAGTGTAGTAGGGACACAATAAATGTCAATTTATTCTAGTGTATGTGTATGCTATCATTTTTCCTGAGTTTCATTTCTAGTCTCCAAGATTTTAAAAGACAGGGTCTCATTATATTGCTTATGGCCTCACTAAGTTGCTGAAGTTGGCCTTGAACTTTAGATCTTCCAGCCTCAGCGTCCCTAGTCACTGGGATTATAGGTGTGTGCCACCATGCTTGACAATGAATGTACTATTTCTTTTTTTTTTTTAAATAGAGAATTTTAATATTTATTTTTTAGTTATCGGCAGACACAACATCTTTGTTTTGTATGTGGTGCTGAGGATCGAACCCGGGCCGCACGCATACCAGGCAAGCGCGCTACCGCTTGAGCCACATCCCCAGCCCCGAATGTACTATTTCTTGATGTGTGTGTTGGTTACATGAGTGTGTTCAGTTATGAAAATTCATCAAGCTTTACACTTACATTTGCACTTTTCCTGAATGTATATTTTAATAAAAAGTAAATCAAACAAAATGTACAAAAGACCATATAGGGAAAAAAAAAATCTCCCTTTCATTTGTTTCCATCTCCCAGTTCCCCTCTTAAGAGAAAACCTCTATTACCTTTCTTATGTATTCTTCCAAAGTTTTTCTATGTATAAATGAATTTACAAATGAATATGTTGTTCTTTTTACAAGTGACAGCATATTTAAATTTTCTTTTAGTTGTCGATCGACCTTTATTTATTTACTTATATGTGGTGCTGAGAATCGAACCCAGAGCCTCACACATGCTAGGCAAGCACTCTACCACTGAGCCACAACCCCAGCCCTACAAGTGACAGCATATTATGCACATTTTTTGAGTTTGCCTTTTTATGTCATGATTCATTTTTCCCATGTCCTTCAACATGGAATAGACCACTGCAGTGCATAGCCCAGTACCTGGCATATAAATATACCTGTTAATAGACTGTTTTTGGAGGAGGGTTTGGTTTCAATACCCAAATTAGTTTCTATATGTGTTGATGAGCTCAACCTAGTCAGCCTTATTGGGGCAAAGAAGAAAATTTAGCTGGGGTAGAAAGAGATTCAAACACCAGGGTGTTTTTTTTTTTTTTTTCTTTTTCTTTCTGATGTTCACTAAGAGCAGCAGAAATTGCTACTACACTGTGGCAGAAATAAGGTGAGGCTAGGGGTAGTGGTGCTGCAGTCCCAGCTGCTTATGAGGGTCACGTGAGTCTAGCAGCCCAGCCTAGTCAACTGAGCCAAGTCCCTGTCTGGACAAAGTATTAGGAGAGCATTAGAACTTAGCACCTTCTTCAGTTGTCTGAAGACCCCCTCCTTTGGGTCTCTCTGGGAGGGCCCCAGAGACTAGTTCTTTGGGACTAGCTGTGGCACTCTGGTTCATTGGGTCCCTTTGGTTTGGAATGATACAAAAACAACAGACCCAGCCTTGCCTTCCTGTGTCCCCTACTCCACCAAATTAACACTGTACCCTGTAATCCGAATCCTGTGAAACCCCTAAGCTCTTTGCTGCACTTGCCTGAGTGAAAAATCAAAGGTTTGCAAAGACTGAGTGATTCCTGAATGAGGTTCGAAACCGGATGTCGTTTTTTTTCTTTCTTTTTTGGTGAAGGATTAAAATTAGCTACACTGATGACGATTTACAGGATATAGGCAACAAGGAAAGTGCGTACGTGCTAGATGGGGCCGCAATGAACTGCGTCTGTCCCGCGCACCTGGGCATCCTGGACCTCGCAGCATCTTTCCCCGGGCCTTTCCGTCTCCAAATGACAAGGAAAGAAATGAGGTGGCAGTGGCAAGTCAGCCCCAGGGGAGGTGCCCGCCAGCAGATAATTTTCCAACGAACGTATTCTCTTCCTTTTCCACAGAGTTTAGCCTCGTAAACTCACCCTTTCTTCCCTCTCTTCCCGCGGTGGAGTCGCCTTCCGCCCCCCGCAGCCCCTCCCCGCGGCCTCCCCTCCTCCCCGGGGCTCCTCTCTGTCTCCCCCTCCCGGACGGCTTCCTGGCTCGGCCGGGCCCTCCTCGCCGCTTGTTTGTGAATGAGACGCTCAGTTTCTCAATGGA
>NW_026000229.1:7261730-7279645 GCF_001458135.2 Marmota marmota marmota
CCTAGGCCTAGTCCGGCGGTGGCTTTCCGTGGCCGGGCTCTCCGCCTCCCAGGGCCCGCTGCGCCATGCTCCCGCGCGGGGCCTGCGAGCTGCCTCCCCTACAGATGACCGCGCCCGGGGCGATCATTCCCAAACCCAGGGCGCATTGGACTCCCTGCGCCTGCTCCTGGCCTCTTATGTCTTTGAGGTTTCTTGGCCTCATATAGCCCCCACCCCATTCCGATGGTAATTGAAGTTCCCCAAACTGGGAGGCCCCTCCACCCCTGTGTTTGCAGAACACCTATCTGCCCCCGTCCTTCTACCCCTCTTTAAATGTTTTGCTTCTTTTCCGTGAGGGTTTGGTTTTTCAAGGGCAGGAAAAGTCCATTTTGCGGGGTAGGGTTTCTACGGGCTTGACTCCCTTCCCCACAAGAGGGGTGTTCACACTGGGTACACAGATGCCCCAGATTTTCAGGTGAGCCCCTCAGGAGACTCCGACGGCCTTGGTAGGCCTATTTGGACAGATTCTGAAAGACCCAGCCCTCTTCGCTCCTACAGTCCCTGGACTTGACCTCCCTATTCTGCTCTCCCAGCCTGGGCGCATCCTCTCACCCTCTCTTCCCTACCCCCAACTCAGCTGATTATCTCCGTCTTTTCAAAGCTTACATTGAGCTCCATTGTCCCTTAAACCTTATGACCTTCACTTCCCAGAAGGAAGTGGTTTGCGGTGTCATTTGGGGGGCTTGGGTATGGGAAGAGCCCATTGGGCCATCCCCCCTCCCCCGCCCTTCCATCTTTGGAGACTTGGACCACTCCTGAGGAAAATGGAAAATCAGCTAGCTGAGATTGGGGGAACCCCAAAAGGTTTCACCATCTCTTGGCGTTGCCCATGCCCAGTCTTAGCTGTGCTCATACATAACCATAGTCTGGTTCTGTATTTAAAAAAAAAAAAAAAAGTGAAAAAAGAAAAAGGTGAGCCTTGCTGGTAACCCATTTCAAGCTCTCCAGCCTTTGTTCCCAAGGATCACATTTGCTAGCACAGTCTATAGTGTGAAGACAATTTGGTTTTACAAACTAATATTGGTTAATGGGCTTATTCAACACCTGATTTAAAAAAAAAAAAAAAAAGTCCTTGATGTTTCTCTTCCTTCATGGAGATGACGTTTTTCATATTTGGCCTCAGACTAAGGTTTTGCCTTTTGATGTCTTAAGATAATATAAGTATTGGAAGAAAATAAATTTTGTTTTCTACAAGCAGTGGTAACCTTCTGGTAACTGCAATTGGGTGTTACTAAAATGCTAGTATGACCCTAGTGCAAGCAGGAGACCAAGTAGCCTATCCTGCGAGAATTGGGGAAATATTAAGAAATAATATTAAGAAGTACTAAGATATGTTAGGTTGATTTTAAATGGGCAAATCTCTTTTCATCTCTATTTTCAGTCAGATTTGAAATTACCAGAGACTAAAGATATCAGGCCTAGTATGGTGGCCCACACCTATAATCGAAGCTACTTGGGAGGCTGAGGCAGGAAGATCACAAGTTCTAGGCCAGCCTGGGCAATTTAGGAGACTGTCTCAAAATAAAAAGAAACAGAGATGTAGCTCAGTGGGAGAGCAGCCCAAGGTTCAATCCCCAGTACTGTTAAAAAAAGAAAGGCTGGGGATATAGCTTGGTTAGTAGAGTGCTTGCCTCCCATGCACAATGCCCTGGGTTCGAGATCCCCAGCACCATAAAAAAAGAAAAAAAAGAAAGAAAGGAACGATGTCAGTATTTTATGAAAGTGGTATTAGATGGCAAATTAAAAAATTAAATCTGAAGAAAATAAATATTAAATTATCAAATATAAATAAATATTAAATTATTGCTTTTTATTATTTACACCGATTTTTCTTTTTTCTTCAAAATGCCACATTTTCTACAGGTATTTCAAATTATTGAAACAGACATAAAGGCATTTTCTAATTATGATAATACCTGAAATTCACATATTTTAGTTTAATATTGCATAAGAGTACTCTTTTTTAAAATTTCGTACTGTGAATTGAACCCATGGATGCTTCACCACCGAGCCATATCCCCAACCCTCTTTAATTTTTCCCTTTGAGGCAGGGCCTGACTAAATTGTTCAGGGCCTTGCTAAGTTGCTGAGAACTTCTGTTCTTCCTGCCTCAGCCTCCAAGTCACTAGATTACAGGCGTGTGCCACTGTGCCTGGGAAGAATACTCTTCAGTATTAAAGTTTTATTAAAAAAATATTTAAACAGTAGTAAGTGCATGTCAGCCTTATCAAAAGGATTGTCATCAGAAATCACACATTCCATAATGCTGCCCTATTGCTTAAACCAGTTGTAGAACTCATTTGGGGTTGATTTCAAAGCTTGTGGCAGAATCTCTGCAATATTTTGGTGTTGGAAAAGTTTTGTACTTTTGAGAGTCCATTTTAAAATAGTAAAAAATTCTTTTTTTGGGGAGTGGGGGTTAGTTGGCCACTGAACTACATCCCCAACCCTATTTTGTATTTTATTTAGAGACAGGGTCACACTGAATTGCTTAGCACCTCACTGTTGCTGAGGCTGGCTTCGAACTTGGATCCTCCTGTCTCAGCCTCCCAAGATTCTGAGATTACAGGCATGTGTGAGGGCTGTAAAAGATCTTTTGGAACCCTATTTCATAAGCAAATAGGGAATTGCACTGGATTAACACATTTTCAGGCAAAAGGAAAAGTGCCCCTTTTAGGGTGTGTGAACTGCCTACGGTTGTTTCTGGAACAGTTCCCTCCTGAATGTTGTCTCTCTTTATATAGTTGTGCCAATCAAAAGCCCAGACATCTTCTTGGACACTATTATGCCTCAATCTTTCTATATAGTATTCCTCATTTCTCTGTTTCTTGAATTTATCAACTTCTGCCACCACTGCCACCACCCACCTAGTTCAAATTTCTGTTTCTATCCTGACAGGAATTTTGTTTCTTACATGATCCATTTGTATTTCAGGAGCCAAAGTCATATTGCAAATCTGATTGCATCCCCTTCAGCCTGCCTGTCCATAAAATAAGCATTTACAAAATCTGTTCGTCATTTTTTTTTTTTTTTTAAATATTTGTTTCTTAGGTGTAGTTGGATACAATGCCTTTATTTTACTTATTTTTATGTGGTGCTGAGGATCGAACCCAGGGTCTCACACGTGCTGGGTGAGCGCTCTACCGCTGAGCCAGAACCCCAGCCCCTAGTCATGTTTTGATGTTTTTGTTTTTGGTGGTGCTGGGGATCAAACCAGAGCCTCATGCATGCTAGGCATACATTCTACCACTGAAACACCGGGAGCCCTCCTTTATGGTTTTTTATTGCTCTTGGGATCCTGTGCAGCCTGCAACCTTGCTAATTCTCATACTTCATCTCTACTCCAGGCACTCTGGTTTATAGTTCTGCATTCTTGACATGTTTCCTCTTACTATGGGATCTTCCTTTTTTTTTTTTTTTCTATATCAGGGATTGAACCCATGGGTGCTTACACTGAGACATATCCCCAGCCCTTTTTTACTTTTTATTTTGAGACAAGGTCTTACTAAGTTGCTGAGGTTGGCTTTGAACTTTGGATCCTCTGCTCCAGCCTCCCTGCTTCAGCTTCCCTGACTCAGCTGGGATTATAGGCCTGTGCCACCGTGTCTGATGCTACAGGGTTTTTTTTTCTTTTTCTTTTTCTTTTTTTTTTATTGGTTGTTCAAAACATTACAAAGCTCTTGACATATCATATTTTATACATTTGATTCAAGTGGGTTATGAACTCCCATTTTTACCCTGTATACAGATTGCAGAATCACATCGGTTACACATCCACGTTTTTACATATTGCCATACTAGTGACTGTTGTATTCTGCTGCCTTTCCTATCCTCTACTATCCCCCCTCCCCTCCCCTCCCATCTTCTCTCTCTACCCCATCTACTGTAATTCATTTCTCTCCCTTGATTTTTTTTCCCCTTTCCCCTCACATCCTCTTATATGTAATTTTGTATAACAATGAGGGTCTCCTTCCATTTCCATGTAATTTCCCTTCTCTCTCCCTTTTCCCTCCCACCTCTCATCCCTGTTTAATGTTAATCTTTTTCTCATGCTCTTCCTCCCTGCTCTGTTTTTAGTTGCTCTCCTTATATCAAAGAAGACATCTGGCATTTGTTTTTTAGGGATTGGCTAGCTTCACTTAGCATAATCTGCTCTAATGCCATCCATTTCCCTGCAAATTCCATGATTTGTCATTTTTTAGTGCTGAGTAATACTCCATTGTGTATAAATGCCACATTTTTTTAATCCATTCATCTATTGAAGGGCATCTAAGTTGGTTCCACAGTCTAGCTATTGTGAATTGTGCTGCTATGAACATCGATGTAGCAGTATCCCTATAGTATGCTCTTTTAAGGTCTTCAGGGAATAGTCCGAGAAGGGCAATAGCTGGGTCAAATGGTGGTTCCATTCCCAGCTTTCCCAGGAATCTCCATACTGCTTTCCAAATTGGCCGCACCAATTTGCAGTCCCACCAGCAATGTACAAGTGTACCCTTTTCCCCACATCCTCGCCAGCACTTGTTGTTGTTTGACTTCATAATGGCTGCCAATCTTACTGGAGTGAGATGGTATCTTAGGGTAGTTTTGATTTGTATTTCTCTGACTGCTAGAGATGGTGAGCATTTTTTCAGGTACTTGTTGATTGATTGTATATCCTCCTCTGAGAAGTGTCGCTACAGCGTTTTTGTACAAGCTGCTTTCCTCTGTCTGGAAATACCTCTACTGTGAACTCCTTCCTTATCCACTGCTCTCAGTTTTTATTTTCTTACAGAACCTTGATCTTTTTTTAATTGTTGTTGTTGTTACTGAAGGTTAAATCCAGGGGCACTTTACTACTGAGCCACATCCCCAGCCCTTTTTATTTTAAGAAAGGGTGTTGCCAAGTTGTGGAGGCTGGCCTTGAATTTGCTATCCTCCTGCCTCAGCCTTCTGAGTCACTGGGATTATAGGCATGTGCTATGGCTCCTAGCTTTACCTTGATCCTGATCTTTTGAGTTAGATTAAGTCCCTGCTCCTGGCTCTCATTTACTTGTTCTTCAGATCATTTATTACAAATTTGCACTTAATGTGATTTCATGACTATACACACTAGGAGGATTGGTACTTTTTGATTTTTTTCGCCATCTTGGCACATTGCTTAAACATAATGACTGGCATTTACTGGACATTCTGGAAATACTTGTGGAATGAATGAAGGGTAGTTCTGGTTTGTAAAGGCAGCAGCATCTCCTTTTAGAATGCCTTATAAAAATAAGAACATTGCTCATTTTACTATTTATTTTGGTGGTACTGGGGATTGGACCCCCAGGGACTAATCCAGTACCTTAGTACATGCTAGATAAGTACTCTATCACTGAGCTACCTGTTCATCCCTTTTAAATTTTTGAGATAGGATTTTGTTAAGTTCTCCAGGTTGGCCTTGAATTTGTCATCCTTCTATCAGCCTCCTGAGACATTGTTTTTATATATATATATAATTTTTTTGGGGGGGTACCAGGGATTGAACTCAGGGACACTCAACCATGAGGCACATCCCCAGCTTCATTTTTTAAAAAAAATATTTTTATTTATTTTTATGCGGTGCTGAGGATCAAACCCAGTGCCTTGCATGTGTGAGGCAAGTACTCTATTGCTGAGCTATAGCCCCAGCCTGCCAACTTCATTTTGTATTTTATTTAGAGACAGGGTTTCACTCAGTTGCTTAGTGTCTCGCCATTGCTGAGGCTGACTTTGAACTCTTCGATCCTCCTGCCTCAGCCTCCCAAGATGCTGGGATTATAGGCCTGTGCCACCACACCCGGCTTAATATGTATTTTTTTCCCTACATTACTAGGGATTAAACCCAGGGGCAGTCTATCACTGAACTACACCCCCAGCCATTTTTTAATTTTGATTGCCAAGGCTGTCCTTAAGTTTGTAATTCTTTTGCCTCAGCCTCCTGAGTCTCTGGGATTACTGGCTTGTGTACTGCACCTGGCTTATTGTGTATGTTAGTATACTTTTGGAAAGTCATTATTACTTCTTGTCATATTTCCTGTATATACATATGTTGCTAAAAAGTCTTCATTCGTAATTTTGGTATTTCTTCATTTTTCTTCAGTTCCTCCAGAAATAGAGCCTACAATGGCATAATAATAAAAATATGATTTGCCTCTAAGGAGATTACATGTATAATGACAAAGTAATAACAGTAACTTCCCTCAGCTCCTGCTTTGACTAAGGCTTTGTATTGGGCATTTAAGTTACTTAGGGCCTCGATAAATTGCCGAGGCTGGCCTTGAACTTGTAATTCTCCTGTCTCAGCCTCCCAAGCCATTGGGATTACAGGCATGTATACTGTGCCTGACAAATATTCTCATTTTGCAAACAAGAAAATTCAGACTGGGAGAAGGAAATTACCCAACATCACATAGCTAGCAAGTGATGGAACCATGATTTTCACCCAGGTCTAAATTATTCTACAAATACTGCCAATGTTTCCTCTATCGTATTACATTATTTCCCATGAAGTAATAAGCCTATTTACTCAGATGCCTAAGTGATTATATAATAGGTAATTTTCTGGATTTTGATATTGATATGTGTGCTTGGTTTCAATAATGCTTCTTAAAATGTGATGTAAAAGATGCAGAGGAAAATATTTGGAAAACCTTTACTCAGACTATATTGCCAGGATTGGGGCTGTGGCTCAGAGGTAGAGCACTTGCCTAGCACACGTGAGGCCCTGGGTTTGACCCTCAGAACCACATTAAAAAAAAAGGTATTGTGTCCATCTACAACTAAAAAATAAATTTAAAAAAAGCTATATTGCCAACAGAAACATTGAAAACTCTGTGCAAGAAATTGTGATGAAGCCAGGTGTAGTGGCGCATGCTTGTAATTCCTCCAATTTAGGAGACTGAGTCAGGAGGATAGAAAGTAGGAGGCCAGCCTCAACAACTTATGATCATCAGCAACTTAGTGAGACCTTGTCTCAAAACAGAAAAAAAGGTTTGGGGACATAGTTCAGTGGTAGAGTGCTTCTGAATCCCCCAGAACAAAAATAAAAATAAAAATAAATTACTCTTGGAAAATAATTTGTTGCTTAAGAAAGTGTTGGCAGTTCTCCACTTCGAGGTGTGGCCACAATCACAATAAAATTTTATTTTCTTTGTAGCTGCTGCTGCTTTTTTTCTTTTTCTTTTTTTGTACAAGAGAAGTAATTATTTTTGGAGACAAATACAGAATGTTATCGTTCTAAACTAAAAACCCAAATGCTTTTGTGTCACTAATTCATTGCTTTTTTAAAAAAATTATTTTTAGTATTTATTTTTTAGTTGTAGTTGAACACAATACCCTTATTTTATTTATTTATTTTTATGTGGTGTTGAGGATTGAATCCAGGGCCTCGCACTCGCTAGATGAGTGCTCTACCGCTGAGCCACAACCCCAGCCCCTAATATACATTGCTTTTTGACATGTTTATATGTACAGGTAAAAGCCTTTCTTAATGGCCTGGCAGTTGGCAATGTGAAGGATAATTTCTACATATCACTACTAATCTTCATTCTCAACGTTATTTTATTTTTTAATATACTAGAGATTGAATCTGGGGTCTCCTTCATGCTAGGCAAGCACTCTACCATTGAAGCATATCTGTAGCCCGTAACTTAGGTTATGCTATTTATTTATTTTTTTTGGTTCTGGGGCTCAAGCTCAGGACCTTGTGCATTGTAGACAAGTGATCTACCACTGAGTTATACCTCCAGCTCCTTTCTAAGGAGACTATTCGTAGAGTTCATATTTATTTAGAATTTATAGCATTGTAACAATTAATAAGGAAATGAATGTAGAGACTTAGTCCAATGGTTACATAGTAAGTACTGAGTAAAGTTAGCTACTATTATATTATTTTTTGGTGGTACTAGGGATTGAGCTACACTTCTAGGCTGCCTGCTCTATCTATCTATCTATCTGGCTATCGGTTTATCTACTTTTGAGACAGGGTCTCCCTAAGTTGCCCAGGCTGGCCTCACACTTGGAATCCTCCTGCCTCAGCCTACTGAGTCATCACTGGGATTATAGGCGTGCTGTATAAATTAACATCTTTATAATGCAGTTTTGACAAAGCAGTTTTAAAATCATGCTGTGGTTTTACTTTTATATATGTATGTATTTATTTTGTAGTATCAGGGATTGAATCCAGGGTCACTTTACCACCGAGTTATAGCCTCAGCCCCACCACCTTCTTCCTCTAAATTGCTAAGGCTGATCTTGAATTTGCCTTAGTCTCCCAAATCAGTCTCCCGCTGGGATTACAAGTATGCACCCCTGTGCCCTACTAAATTAATATCTTTGTAGTGTAGTTTTGAAAAGCAATTTTAATTCCATGTTGTGGTTTTCATTTTGTTTGTGTATGTATGTATATATTTTATAGTACTGGGGATTGAACCCAGGGGTGTTCTACCATTGAGATATATCTCTAGCCATTTGATTTTTTTGAGACAGAGTCTTCCTGATTTATGGATTTGCACAACTGTACCTGGCTGTGGTTTTTATTTTTATAATATAATTTTTTTTGAGAGAATTTTTTTAATGTTTATTTTTTAGTTTCCGGCTGACACAACATCTTTGTATGTGGTGCTGAGGATCGAACCCGGGCCGCACGCATGCCAGGCGAGCGCGCTACCGCTTGAGCCACATCCCCAGCCCATATAATATAATTTTTAAAGTTAACAATTTAACTGCTGTACAGTAGACTTCAGAGATTTTGGCACTTTTCCCAAGGGCCGGGTTTTGTCTTGTTTCTTGTGGCCAAGAACTTCCCTTTTCCCACAGTCTTACATGTCCTGTGCTAAATGTCATCTGTCCCCTGGAAGTAACCATATGTCAAAGACCAAATGATTCATGATGTTAAATTGAGGCCTTTGAAGGAGGGAAAGGAGCAAAGGGAAAGGCGAAAATTTCTCATTTTCATTACTGCTAGTAATTAATGATATTGTAATTGGCATTAGGTAAAATCTCATTTGGATATGAGAATTACTCTTACAATTTCCGAGTGTAGGTCTTAGACTTAGTAATTTGGGGTAAAAGGGCTCTGAAGGTTTTCTTCCTGAAACCTGACCTTCTAGTACTTATGAATTGAAAAGTAAAATAGTCCCTCCTTGAGAAAGGAGCTGAAATATTTTTAGGAGGTAAAAATTAAGACACAGTGTGGATTTGAATCTCATTTTCTGATTTGGATCATGTTGAGGTACTTCAATTTTTTCTAAATAGTGAAATTTAATTAATAAATGAATTGTGGACTGGGGATTGAACCCAGTGGAGCTCTCCCTCTAAACTATATCTCTGGTCCTTTTTTATTTTTTGAGATAGGATCTTGCTCAATTGCCCAGGTTGGCCTTGAATTTGGGATCCTCCTGCCTCAGTCTCTTGAGACCCTGGGATTATAGATGTGCACCGCTGCACCTGATTTAAGCCCCATTTTAGAGAAGAGTGACTGGTCTATTGCAGTGCCAGCACTAGAAATCTTAGCTCCTATCTTTGATTCACATACCTCCAGTGCAATTCCAGCCATTTTACCTTCAGCCCCTTTTGTTCTTTCCATCTTGCTTTGCTATCTCATGGTTGGGAGTACTTCCTTTCTCCAAATCAATTACTATAAGATTTTTCTCCTGTGTACACCACAGAAGAACTTCTTGGTTGCCTTCCCTGGCCACTAGAATAATCATCATTTTTAATTTCTGTTTCTCTGGAATAGGGGAAGGTATTTCTATAGCAAGTAGTTTAGGCTGTACTTCTCAGTGCTAGAGAATCTAGAATAAGCAATTTTTTTTTTTTTTTTTTTTTTTTTGGTGGTACTGGGAATTGAACCCAGGAGTATACTATCACTCCAGTTCTTTTTAAATTGATTTTGAAGAAACCTCCTAACCTAATTGGTGGGCTAAGGGCATAGTTCAGTGGCATAGCTCTTACCTAGCATAAATAAGGCTCTTCTATTCCCAGCACTGTAAAAAGGAAAAAAAAAAAAGCATAATATTGTGGGGGGGGGGAATGAGTATTGGGATTTTTTTTTTTTTTTTTTGGTACTAGTGATTGAACTCAGGGGCACTCAACCACTGAATCATAGCCCCAGCCCTATTTCCTGTTTTGAATTTTATTTAGAGACAGGGTTTCCCTAAGTTGCTTAGTGCCTCACCATTACTGAGGCTGGCTTTGAACTCATAATCCTCCTACCTCAGCCTTCTGAGCCTCTGGGATTACAGGCCTGTGCCATTTACAGGCCTGTGCCCAGCTTCTGTCTAGATTTTTTTTTAATTAAAAGTTTTTATTGTTGCATTATGATTATTTGTTATAATAGGATTCTTTGTGACATAGTTGTATATGCACATAACATATTTTGGTCATTTTTGTACCCTAGGCCTCTTCCCTTGGTCTTTACTGAGATTTAATGAGATCACTAATTTAATGAGATCACTCTCCCTTTTTTCTTTATCTTCCACATGAACATTAGAGTCTTATGTGGTGATGGGGCCAGGCTGAGAAGCTCTGTAACCCATGAAAAACATTATTTGTTTGGTATGAATTGTTATTTCCTAGGTCCAGATTAAAAAATGATGAGACCAAAACAATAGAGGTGACTTTCTTTAGTTTCTGTCTCAGATAGGGGGAAAGGTAGTTTCTGTAATATATACCAGTTTTCTTTGAAATATCAAGTCCATTCAAAACATAAACATAACAGTTTTTTTTTTTTTTTTTTTTAACGGGGGCAGTGTACCTGGATTGAATTCAGGGGCACTGGACCACTGAGCCACATCTCCAGCCCTATTTTTGTATTTTATTTAGAGATAGGGTCTCACTAAGTTGCTGAGAGCCTTGCTTTTGCTGAGGCTGGCTTTGAACTCCCAATTTTCCTGCCTGTACCTCCAGAGCCTCTGGGGTTACAGTCATGCACCAGACATTACAGTTTTTTTTTCAGGTTTAGGTAGTGCATATGAAACTAGGATTATAGGGGCTGGATGTATATCTCATTATTACAATCTTTTGTGTGCTTAGTTAGCATGAATTCTTTTTTTTTTTTTTTAATATTTTTTAGTTGTCAATGGACCTTTATTTTATTTATTTGTATGTGGTGCTGAGAATCGAACCTAGTGCCTCACACATGGTAGGCAAGCACTCTACCACTGAGCCACCACCCCAGCCCCAATTAGCATGAATTCTTAAATTTGATCTGTAAAACAACAACAACAAAAAGGTATAAGATTATGGAATTACTCTGAAACAAGAATTTATCCCCAGAATTGATGGGTATGTTTTAGGCAAAGTGTTCTACCACTGGGCTACATTTCCTTTTTTTTGGGGTACTGGGGATTGAACTCATAGAGAAGTGACCACTGAACCACACCCTCAGCCCTGTTTTGTATTATATTTAGAGACAGGGTCTCACTGAGTTGCTTAGTGCCTTGCTTTTTTGGCTTTGAACTTTCTTTTTTTTTTTAATATTTATTTTTTAGTTGTAGTTGGACACAATACTTTTATTTCACTTATTTATTTTTAATGTGGTGCTGAGGATCGATCCCAGGGTCTTGCACATGCGAGGCGAGCGTTCTACTGCTGAGCCACAACCCCAGCCCTGGCTTTGAACTTTCTTTTCTTTTCTTTTTTTTTTTTTTCGGTTGTTCAAAACATTACAAAGCTCTTGACATATCATATTTCATACATTAGATTCAAGTGGGTTATGAACTCCCATTTTTATCCCAAAGGCTTTGAACTTTCGATCCTCCTGTCTCAGCCTCCTGAGCAGCTGAGATTACAGGTATGTGCCACTGGGCCTGGCTGAGCTACATTTCTAACTTGATGGGCAGGTTCTAAAGAGATTCCTCTATGACTTTAGGACTGATGTGTCTGTAAATTACTTGTTCCTTGCTTAAACACCTAGCTAATCTATTTTTTTCCCTCCTCCTTCCTGTATTTGGAGATTGAACCCAGTGGTGCTCTACCACTGATCTCTTTGTTTTTTGAGATAGGGTCTTGCTGAATTGTCCAGGCTGGCCTCAAACTTGATATCTTCCTGCCTCAGCCTTTTCAGTAGCTGGGATTACAGGTGTCTGTGTGTCATGGCACCTGGGCCTGCATTTGTTTTGATACACATCATTATTATAAAAAATATATAGAGAGAGCCAGGGTTGTGGCTTAGAGATAGAGCGCTTGCCTAGCATGCTTGAGGCACTGGATTCAATCCTTGGCACCACATAAAAATAAACTAATATATTGTGCCTATCTACAACTGAAAAATATTTTAAAAATATATAATTATTCACAATATGATATGAATTAATAGTAAACATCATTATTAAAATCTTTCAAAAAAGGATCAAGATTCTCTACAATGATCATGTTTCTTTCAGAATTGATTAAAAACTGCATTTTGTGGAGCTTAAGTTGTAGCTCAGTGGTAGAGCACTTGCCTAGCATGTGTGAGGCACTGGGTTCGATTCTGAATACCTCATATAAATGAATAAGATAAAGGCCCATCAACAACTAAAGAAAATCAGACAAAAAACCGAAACCCCTGCATTTTGTAAAAAGTGGTGTATGCTCTAATACACATTTAGGATTATAGTATTAAGTGCCAGGATTCTTGTATTTAAGGTCAGTGAAAACCTGGCTTTTTTTTTGTACTGGAGATTGAACCCAGGGGTGCTGTGCCACTGAGCTACATCTGCAGGCTCCCCCCTCCCTGCCTCCCTGTTTAAAATATATTTTACTTGTAGATTAAACAGTATCTTTATTTATTTTTATGTGGTGCAAAGGATTGAACCCAGTGCCTGGCAAGTGCTCTATCACTGAGCCACAACCCCAACACCCTCAGCCTTTCTTTTTTTTTTTTTTTATATTTTTTTTAGCTGTAGATGGACACAATATCTTTATTTATTTATTATTTTTATGTGGTGCTGAGGATGGAACCCAGTGGTTCGAGGCAGGCGCTCTACCATTGAGCTCCAGCCCCACCCCCATCCCCAGCCTTTAAAAAAAAAAAATTTATTTGGAGACAGTGTCTCACTCAGTTGTCAAGGGTCTTGATAAGTTACTGAGACTGACCTCGAACTTTTTTTTTCCTTTGTAATATTTTTTTATTGATTTAAAAAAAATGACAGCAGAGTGCATCATAATTCTTATTACATGTATACAGCACAATTTTTCATATCTCTGGTTGTATATAAAGTATGTTGACACCAGTTCGTGTCTTCACACATGTACTTTGGATGATGATGTCCATCACATTCCACCATCTTTGTTAATCCCTTGCCCTCTCTCCCTTGCCCTCCCACCCCTCCGTCCTATCTAGAATTCATCTATTCCTCCCATGCTCCCCCTCCCTACCCCACTATGAGTCAGCCTCTTTATATCAGAGAAAACATTCAGCAGTTGGTTTTTTTTTTTTTTTGGATTGGCTAACTTAGCATTATCTTCTCCAACACCATCCATTTACCTGCAAATGCCATGGTTTTATTCTCTTTTATTGCTGAGTAAAATTCCATTGTGTATATGTGCCACATTTTTTTTTTTAATCCATTCTTCCTCCCACTGAAGGGCATCTAGGTTGGCTCCACAGTTTAGCTATTGTGAATTGTGCTGCTATAAACATTGACGCGGCTGTATCCCTGTAGTATGCTGTTTTTAAGTCTTTGGGGTATAAACCGAGGAGAGGGATAGCTGGGTCAAATGGTGGTTCCATTCCCAGTTTTGACCTGGAACTTGTGAACCTCCTGCCTCAGTCTCTTGAATTGCTTGGGATTGTAGGTGTACACCACTTGGTCCTGCAAACCTGGCACTCTTTTTTTTTTAAACAACAATTTACAAGTGAAACCTAGGCCTTTTGGTGTGTGATGGTGATGAGTCTTTAAGAGACATCAGGAATCTCCAGCTACCACTATAGCTCTAGGCATTTAATGTTTGAATCTGTTTTTTTCTTCTTAAGGAACTTTTGTTGTTAGGCCTGCTTAAAATAAAATACTCATAGCTATAAAATTTTCAGTAAAAAATAGTGAAAATAGTATTCTTGCTCTTTATTCTATAAGAAACTTCTTTTTTTTTTCAAATAAGGAAGAAAAATAATCTAGACTTTGTAGCATTGAAATGAAAGATTTCAAGATAGCCTAGGAATTCTAACAGTCACTGGGCTCATCAGTATAGTCCTTGCCTAGCACGTGGAAGGCTGTGGGAATTCAAACAGTTACCATGTATGAATAATATTCATAGAAAATAATAATGAGACTTGTCTGTAGCTCATTTTAAGCTGCTAATACTTTTTGCATCATCCAATGATTCATTAATTTCTTTATTTTTAGAGATAGGTTAGGGTACAGATTATCTTTAAGCACATTGGTGTTGGTGGTGGTCCACTTCAGTTTCTTTTGCTGCTGCTGCTTCTCAGAGAAAACATTTATTTATTCGTTCACTTATTTATTTATGTCATTTTGGGGATTAAACCCAGGGCCTTGTGTATGCTAAGGAAGTGTTCTGCACTGAACCGAGACTCCCAGACCCAGATGAAACTTGAAAAGGTCATCTGATGATCTAAATATGTCCCAGAGTACAAAAAATGGTAGTTTGTATCACCTTCTATATCTTATTAAGACAGCCTTTGTTAGGGGGAAAAATTCTTATCCTATTATTTATCTCAGTGGTTCCCAACTAGAGACACCTTTGGTTGTCTTCCCCTGGGAAGGGTTGGTAGGGGTGGGACGATACTTGTATCTTGCTGGTAGAAGTAAGGAATGCTGTTAAATTTCCTCTAAGGTACATGATAGTACCTGACAACAAAGAATTCTGGCTTAAATTATCAGTAGTATCAAGGTTGAGAAACCATGGTTTATCTCTGAAGAATTCTGTAGTTAGGAACAGTTTAAAAAATTCCTACTTTTAGCTGGGTATGGTGGCACATGCCTGTAATCCCAGTGATTCAGGAGGCTGAAACGGGAGGATTGCAAGTTCAAGGCCAGCCTCAGCACTTTAGTGAGATCCTGTCTCAAATAAAAAGGAAAAAAGCACTGGGGATGTAGCGCAGTAGTAAAGTTCCTACTTTTAAGTTAAAGATGGTTCTTTGCTTAACATATTTGTATATTCAAATATTTATCCCCAGGGCTGGGGGTGAAGCTTAGTGGTAGAATGCTTGCTAAACTCTGGAGCACCAGAACCACAAAACAAAACAAAATAAAAACAGATGGGTGCAATGGTAAAGGCCTGTCATCCCAGCTACGCGGGGAGCTGAGGCAGGAGGATCTAAGTTCACAGCCAACTGGGGCAAATTAGTGAAACCCTGTCTTATTTTTTAATTTTTTTTACTATGCTTTTCATTATTATTATTATTATTTATTTATTTTAATTAGTTACAATGATCTTGACATCATACATACATTTGAATCATTTTTCTGAGTATACAGGTTGCAGAATCACATTGGACATGCAGTTACATACATACCACATAGCATGAAACCCTGTCTTAAAATAAAAAAAAGAAAAGGGCTGGGAACATAGCTCAGTGGTAGAACACTTGCCTAGCATGTGTGAGGCCTTGGTGTTTTGTACCTAGTACTTGAAAAAAAAAAAATGTCCCCAAATACTGGTTTCAGGTATTCACATCACATACTGAAAAGAGTGCTTAACCCCTAAGCAACATCCCCAGCGCTTCTTTTTTTAAATTTCAAAACAGGGTCTTGCTAAGTTGTCTAGGGCCTTGCTAAATTGCTGAGGCTGGCTTTGAACTTGCAATCCTCTTGCCTCAACCTTCTAAATTGATGAGATTATAGGTGTGTGCTGTGGTGACTGACTGTTCCTTTTTGTGGTACTGGGGATTGAACCTATGCTGTACCACTTAACCACACCCCAAGTCTTTTTTATTTATTACTTTTTAATTTTTATATTGAGACAGGTCCTTGCTGTGTTGACCAGTTTGGTCTCAAACTTGGAATTCTGACTCAGCCTCCTGAGTTGCTAGAATTACAGGCGTGTGCCATGAAGCCTGACATTATGCTTCACATTGATATTTGACTGTGCCTTGCAGGATATAAGACTTGCTCTTTTTTTTTTTGTTGTTGTTGTTTGTTTTTTTTTTTTGGTACCAGGGATTGAACCCAGGGGCGATTTACCACTGAACTATATCACTAAGTTTACTTACCCAGGCTGCCTTGAACTTATGATTCTTCTGCCACAGCCTCCTGAGTCGTTGTGATCACGTCACAATGAGCAAGGCCTACCCTTTTTTGCCTTTATAAAAAACAGTTGTGGGTGGTGGCTCATGCTTGTAAGCCCAGTGGTTTGTGAGGGTGAGGCAGGAGGATCACAAGTTCAAAGCTAGCCTCAGCAGCTTATTGAGGCTGTAAGCAACTTAGCAAGACCCTGTCTCAAAATAAAAAAAAATAAAAAGGGCTGGGAATGTGGCCTTCAATCCCCTGGTACAAAAACAAAACAAAACAAAAAACCTAAACTGGTTGGACTGGTGGGGTAATTCAGTGCTAGAGCAAAGAGTATGTTTTTAGCATTCTTGAGGTGGGTGGGTTTGATCCCCAGTACCATAGAAACAAAAAATAACCACTCTAAAAACTACCAGTCTTTAGGGCTGGGGTTGTGGCTCAGTGGTAGAGCGCTTGCATGGCATGTGTGATGCCCTGGGTTTGATTCTCAGCACCGCATAAAAATAAATAAATAAAATAAAGATATTGTTCAACTACTACCAAAAAAAAACAAACAAACAAAAAAAAAAAAACTACCAGTCTTTAGTATTCTATATTTCTATATGTAGACTCTTTCAAATATTATGGTTTAGCATAATGGAAAATGTATATAGTACACTTATCTATTAGTATCTGGTATGAGATTTCTGCTTCTTAAATTGTTTTTACTGCTTCTTCATTTTACTCATGCTTTTGATTTTATTTAATCTAGAAGATTTTCAATTCTTGTCAAGTCTAAGAAGTTGAGTAAGCAAATTTTTCCCCCCAATTTTTTTTTCTGCTTGTTTTTACTTTCTTTAATTTCCAAAATATTTTCTTATAATCATAAAGAAAGAGGATCCTAGCTGGGTGCAGTGGCACATTCCTGTATTCCCAGCAGATCAGGAGACTGAGATAGGAGGCTGAGGCAGGAAGATTGTGAGTTCAAAGACAGTCTCAGCAAAAGCAAGGCCCTAAGGAACTCAGTGAGACTCTCTCTAAATAAAATACAAAATAGGTCTGGGGATGTGACTCAGTGGTTGAGTGCTCCTGAGTTCAATTCCTGGTACCAAAAAGGGATCCTGAGAGACCTAAAACCTTGAATCTAATAAAAGTTTTATTTGGAAATGTCCATTGCCTCACTGAGACTAGCTCTTCTATGTCTTGAAAGTCCCTAAAATGAAGAGAAAATGGTATTACTGGCTAGGTTGGAGACTTAAAAGTGATATAGTTGGCAAAATTAAAATGTATAGGATTAGCTGAGCAATATGGTACATGCCTGTAATTCCAGTGGCTGAGGAGGGTGAGTCAGGGGGATTGCAAGTTCAAGGCCAGCCTGGGCAATTTACCAACGCCATGTCTCAAAATAAAAAGTGTTGTGGGGATATGTGGCTCAGTGACTGAGCTCCCATAGATTTCCTAGTACTGCCATTAAAAGAAAAAAAAAAAATCACAGGATTTTCCAGTGTACTTTTGTTTTCAAAAATTAAAACTTTTTAGCTAGATGTGGTGGTGCATGCCTGTAATCCCAGTGACTTGGGAGACTGAAACAGAATTGCAAGTTCTAGGCCAGCCTCAGCAATTTAGCAAGGTCCTAAAGCAACTTAGTGAGACCCTTTCTCAAAATAAAAACCAAAAAGGGCTGGGTATATGTGGCTCTGTGGTAAAGCGCCTCCCCCCCCC
>NW_026000229.1:7280821-7344140 GCF_001458135.2 Marmota marmota marmota
CCCCGCCCCTTAAATCTCTAGTACTTTAAAAAAAAAAAAGTTTGAAAACTAGTGATCAAGAAAATACCTAGGGTGCTATTGTTGGCCAAAGAATCATCCAGAAGTGAGTTTAGACATTTAGAACCACTTTAGCCAAGGAACTTCTGTATTTACAAATTGGTTCTGGAACTTGGTATAAAGCTAGTCTGATCTGGATAAAAAGCTCCAGGAAACATTTTGTTCTAGACAAGGAGTGTTCAGTCCCTGGGAAAGAAACAGTAAGGTAAAGTTTTCAAAGACTAGCATTTGTCATTTCTCTCATCTATCCAGAGAAAGAGTAGAGTCTTTGTCCACTTGAGAAATAGAAATGGAACCAGGATGTCTACATGGTTGAAAAGAAGACATTGAGACACCTGATTTTCACTGCAGATGGTGTTCTCTGGAGATGTGCTTTGCTTCCAAGGGTATAGAATTAGACACCAGCTGTTATATTCAGGCAGGAAGACCTGCCAACTTTGACATGGCTTTCCATAGGAAAGCTCATGTTACTCTAGTGTCAGTTGTCTTGAGAATCTGGTCGTAGGAGTTATGGGATTTTACTACTGAGTCCTGCTAAGGAGCTGAGCCCAGTTCTAATTGGAATTGAAAATAGAGGACTGCAGTGAGAACATTCAGATTGTTGGCAGCTTTTTCAAGCTTCATTCTATGTATGTTTGAAAATGGCCTTTTAGGTGATCACTTGGTATAACAGCATGAGCATTGTAGGTTTGTTCCTGAGTCTATCTGTAAGCTTCCTTGGATTTGGAAGTATTGATTGATTTTAAAATGGCTGAGATCTAAGATTAGCTTCTGAGATGACTTGCTTTGCCTAATTGCAATCTTCTGGCCAGCTGTGTCCCTTTGAGGGCATAATAGAGCTGTGGTGAAAGGAGATGTTCAGGAATAGTTCTACTTTCTTGAGTAGGAGACTCAGAATAGGAGTCAGTTACCTAGAGCAGAGGGTTGGGGCTTAATCTCAGGAAGAAATCATGGGGCCAATTAGATTTAATGTAGATTAACAACAAGTCTTAATTTGCAGGCCACAAATAGATTAGCATCAAGTTTGATGTACCACCTCCTAGAATGTTGAACTGAATGTCATCAAGTCACTTCTGTCAGAGCCATTTGAGACTTAGGGTTTGCAAATTGAATCTGAGAGAGAGAGAGAATATCATGTTAGAGAGGATATATGAGAGTGAATGTGTTACTGGAGAATCAAGATGGAAGCAATCATCAAGTAGCTTCAGTTGTGTGGAGTAGAGGGATTATAGAACCAGGAAGAAGGGGCTAATTACTCTTTTCAGAATTCTTACCATTCTGGTTTTATATTGGGATGATTGTAATTTTCCAGTGACTTTCTTAGAAGTTTAGCACTCAGAACTGGGGATGTATCTCAGTGGTAAAGCATTTGCATAGCATGGGTAAGGCCCTTTATTTGATCTGCAGCATCAAAAATCAAATAAGTAACAATTGATTTTTTTTAACTTATCCTTCTTAAATTTCATTTTATTAGATGTAATGTTCACCAAAATTATTGAGCTTTATGTTCCAAGACCTTTACAAATAGTATGTTTTCTTCCCTGCCACATTGTGGGGTGTTCCTCCCATTTTGTAGATGTGGATGTTAAGACTCAAGTTAATTTGCTTAGCTTCTAAACAGTAAGTAATAGAACTTAATATTCAAACCTTTGTCTGTCTGACTCTAAACTTGTTTTGAAGATTGGGAGTGTAGCACTTGCCTCTTATCTGAGAGGCCCTGGGATCAGTCCCTAGCACCACCAAAACACAATAAAACACCACGTTGCTTTTGTATATCATTCTATTACTCATTGTCCCATTGCTCCATCCAGTTTGGATCTTTTGGAACTTGCTAAGTTGCGGAGGCTGACTTTGAGCTTGTGATCCTCCTGCCTTAGCATCCCAAGTTGCTAGGATTATAGGCATGCCACAGCACCCCACATTTATGGAACCGATTCTAATTCTAATCTCAAAATTCAACACTTATAACTGAAGAAAGTATTGCAACTCTGATAGATCTCCTTGTTTTGAACACCAGACTTCTGTAATATGCCTATTGCCATCCCTGGCAATGGGACTGCGACACAGATGGATGCAGAGTAAATCAATGGAGAGAGCATGGGGTCTACAGTCAGAACTGGTTTTGAACTCTAGTTGTATGATCATAAACAGTGAGACTCTGCAAGGCCTTTTTTTAAAAAATATTTTTTAGTTGTAGATGGACACAATATCTTTATTTATTTATTTTTATGTGGCACTGAGGATTGAACCCAGTATCTCACACATGCAAGGCAGGTGCTCTACCATTGAGCTACAGCCTCAGCCCTCTGCAAGGTCTTTAACTTCTTTGGGCTTCCATTTTCTCATACTTAAAATGTCTTAGTTATCTCTAAATATGTCTGTTGGAAGGGTTGAATAAAATATGGATATAAAGTACTTGACTCATGGCTCAGCACTCTGTATAGGCACTCAATAAATTTTCTCTCCTTTCAGGGTATTCCTTTAACACTCCTTTCCCCACCTAGTTACTATTGATTTTTTTTTTTTTTAAGGTTGTGTTTGGGTGGTTGGGTTTATGATTATTTATTGTTTCCAGCAGGGCCATTTTATGTCCCACTGTGGCAGCACACTTGCCCATAGAAAGTAGTGGTTAAGAACTGTACCTCAGCTGTGTGCCAGGGTTCAATCCCCAGTACTGCAAAAAAGAAAGAAAGAAAAGAAAAGAAAAGCGATACTACAGAATTCTCTGATTATGGGCGAATTGCTTAACCTCTTTCTGCTTCAGTTTCGTCTTCAGTAAAATCTGGATAAAACAGTACCTACCATGAAGGGTTGTCATATGAGTTAAATGTTATTCTAGGTAAAGTCCTTAGAATAGTGCCTGGCAGATAGTGCTATTTTAATCCTTGCTACTACAGGTTGAACTTCTCTAATCTGAAATTCCAAAATCTGAGATGCTCAGACTGGGGATGTTCAGTTGGTATAATCTATACAGGTATTCCAAAAAATCTAAAAAAAACTCTGAAATCTGAAACCATTCTTGTTTCAGGTAAGGTTTATTCAACCCGTGTTAATATCTATAAAATATGATAATAATGCCTAGTTTATAGGGTTATTATGTGAATTAAATAAGATAAATATGTCAACTGCTTCACAGTTTACCTAGCAAATTTTTATATAAAACTTTTAGATTAACAGAAATTTTACTGCCTACAAAGATAGGGAGCACTTTTTTTAAAACTGATTTACTGAAATAAATCTGTTTTATATATCAATGCTATTCAAACTTTATCATCTATAAGAATTACATGTGGCCCTCGCAGTAGTAGTGCATACTTATAATCCTAGCTGTTTGGGATTATAGGCAGGATGATGCAAATTCAAAGTTAGCCTGAGAAATTTAGTGAAACTGCAAAAATCCTGGGTATGTAGTTCTGTGGTAGGACATTCCCAGGGTCAGTCCCCAGTATTTATCAACTGTGAATCTTGTTAAAACACAGATTCTATCTATGCTGGTTTGCATAGTGAAGTCTGAGATTCTGTGTGTTTCTCATCAACTCCTGGGTAGTGTCAGTGTTGCTAGACTGAAGACTTTGAGTATTACTGCTGCGTATTATAGCTCTTTATTTCTCAGTATAGTTTTCTTTTTTTTTTCCTTTGTTTGATGCTGGAGATTGAACACAGGGGTGCTGTACCAGTCAACTATATCCCTAGCCCTTTTTTATTTTGAGACAGGGTCTCATTAAGTTGCTTAGGTTGGCCTCTAACTTTTGAATCTCTTGCCTCAGCCTCCTGAGTTACTGGAGTTAAAGTGTGTGCCAGTCACACATGCCCATCTTATTTTTCAGTGTAGTTGTGTGTGTTGTTAAAACCCTTGTTTTCAGTGAATCGTTTCTGATTATTACTACTCCTTTTCTAAAAGTTTAAAATTCACCTTTTAATAAAGAATCCAGGCCCTGTGTGATGGTGAATACTTGCAATCCTAAGGATTGAGGACACTGAGGCAGAAGAAGAATCAGAGTTTGAGATTAGCCTTGGCAATTTAGGGAATCACTGTGTCAAAAAAAAAAGGACTAGGGGTGTATCTCTGAGGTAGAGCATCCCTGGGTTCAATCCCCAGTACTTCATAGATAAATAAATAAATAAGAATCCAAAGTTTAATGCCTGAAGGATTATTATTAGAATTAAATAAGTATTAGCTACTTGGGAGATTGAGGCAGGTGGATTGCTTGAATCTAGAAGTTCTAGGTGAGCCTGAGCAACAGTAAGACCACCACTTCAAAAATCAAAAAAGAAAGTAAATAAAAATTAAAAAATAAAATATAATCCATTTTAGGGCTCAGTGTGTGTATGTATGTGAAAAAGAAATTGGTGTGTTTGCCAAGAATTAATGTGAAAGTTGCTAGGGACTTGGGAACTTTTTTAACACTCAGTAGATGCCCTCTTTCTCAAATTAGGATCACATTTGGTCAGCCCCAGACTTTGACACCTTGGTTATCAGCAAGATCTACAGTACAGCCAGTGTGGTATTGCAGCTACTTATGAGGCTGAGGCAGGAGTATTGCAAATTTGAGGCCAGCCTCAGAAATTTAAGCGAGATTTTGTGTCCAAAAAATTTTTTTAAATAAATAAATAAAAGGGATGGGGGTATGACTCAGTGGTAAAGTGCCCCAGTACCAAAAAGGGGAGGGGGAAAGATTTACAGCAGAGGTTCCCCTAGAATTCTCAGGATTATCAGGTTCTAGAAATCTGGAGCTTGAACTGATTTGGAATAGTTAGGGGGCTACACTGTTTTGAGCTTCAGTTCTCTTTCTACAAAGCATGCTTTCCCCCCTCTTGAAGTTCATACTTATTGATAATGAAATGGAAGAAATACAAATTGACCTAGATAGTTCTTACAAAACTCTGTTATCATTTGCTTTGTTAATAGTTGGCTTATTCTGGGCTATGACTTTTCTTTCACCACTTTTTTTTTTTTTTTAACTGTTCTTTGTGTATGTTTGTGAGTGTGCCTCCTACCCCTAGCCATGTGGGAGATGAAGCCCAGCGTCTCCTGCTGTTTGGGCTATACTCCTAACCTTTGAGTGCCCTTTTAACACCTGTACTCATTTTTGGAGAATGGTGTTCAGCCATATTAGTTTTTTCAGATTGTCTGCTTTTAAATTTGAAATTGGAATAACTTATAATTAATTGCATAATTGTCACAATCTCACTTTTGAGGATTTCTTTTAAAAACACCTGTATCTATCTTAGATTATGAGATTTTAATTCTGTTAATATGCATTTTAAAAGCATTATAATACAATGGATAAAAATGTAGGCTTTCTAGAGTTGAAGAACCTGGGTGTTTGTTTTTTTTTCCTCATACATGCTAGGTAAATCGCTCTACCACTGAGCTGTAGCCCTAGCCTCAGAACCTGGATTTTGATTCAGGCTCCATCACTTTCCTTTCCTTTCTTTTTTTTTTTTTTTTTCCTTTCTGGTACTGGGGATTTGACCCAGGGATGCTACACCACTGAGCTGCATTCCCAGCCCTTTTATTAAATTTTGAGACAGGATCTCACTAAGTTGCTGAAAGTCTTCTAAATTGCTGAGTCTGGTCTTGAACTTGCAATCCTCCTGTCTCATCCTCCAAAGCCCACAGGATTATAAGCATTGCATGACTTACTCTTTTTTGTATGAGGAAATTTGTGGTAGAGAGGGTTTTGACTTACCATAGGGTAAATGGACATGGGCAGAACTGGACCTTTAATCCAGGATCAGTGGTGCTGACTACCTCCTCCTCCTTTTTGGGGGAGGGGGTGGTACTAGATGTTGAACACAAGGGCTCTCTACCACTGAGCTACATCCCTAGCCCTTTTTATTTTTTGAGACAGAGTTTCACTGAATTGCTGTGGGTCTCTATAAGTTGCTGAGGCTGGCCTTGAGCCTGCTGGCCTTGAGCCTGCTGGTCTATTGCTTTAGCCTCCTGAGTAGCTGAGTAGCTGGGATTAGAGGCATGTACACTGTGCCAGACCTCCCCAACCCATTTTAAAGGAAATGTGATATGTAGCAAATGTGAAGGTGCTTGATGTTTCCAAACTCTATATTACGGCCAATTTGAGGATCTGAGTCAAGAAAATAGTCCATATTTTTCATTATTAAAGAGGTTGAGGGCATTCCTAATAGCTATATCGTGTCTGTTACTCTCTTTTATACTTTTCCAGAAATACTCTTGTGTAGTCTGTGGATTTCTTCTGGGAAATACATTTTAGGTTATGTGTCCCTTCTTCCCCTTTCTTCCCCCTTTTGTTTACCCTCTTCAGATTTGAATGAGATTTGCCTTCACATTGGCATATTGTTTTTTGTTTTGTTTGTGGTGCTGGGGATTGAACCCAGGGCCTTGTGTATGCGAACTAAGTGCTCTACCAACTGAGCTATATTCCCAGCCATAATTCACTAAACTGAGATTTTCATGGGTAAGGATCATATCTTTTATTTTATACAATTCATAAATTTACTTTAAATTATTTTAATTTGCATGTCTCATAGATTTCTGAAATCAAGATATTGGCAATTTAATTCCCAGATATTTTTTTCTGTGACTTAATGTTCACCTTTTCCATTGCTTTTCTTCTAATGTCATTTCTTGTATTCTCTTGTTCAGTTTTATACAGGGATTTTTTTGCTGTCTCATTTTCAATTTTAAGTTCTCATAATCAGATTGGCAAGTGTTCAGGCATGTTCTTCCTACTCTCTGTGAAGAGCACTCTTTCAGCAGGCCAAGAGCCCATCATTATTCACGCATTTACTTGTCAGAATAGTGTCAGACACTATGCCTAGTGTTGAGTTCATAATTGTGATCATGGGAGTCTTTTCTCCTTTTCCCTCCCCAAGCTTACAATCCATTGGAAGCAGGTTCTGTGTGGACACCATCTGACTGGAAAGTAGTAAAAAGTAGTAGGTAGAAGTAGAATTTAGGATGACCTGAGGGGTGAATAAGAGTAATCCAAGTTTGGCTGTAGGGGAAAAGGAGGAATGTTTCAGCATGATTTGGAAAACCAACTCCCAGTTTATTGACAGCCACTCACATTCCTCCTTTCTTTCCTAAAGTTTCAGCCATCAATTGCAAGAAGAGATAAAAATTTTTAAAGTGGGTGTGGTGGTGCATACCTGTAACCTCAATGGCTTGGGAGGTTGAAGCAGGAGGATTGCAAATTCAAAGCCAGCCTCAGCAATTTAGTGAAACCCTGTCTCAAAAATAAAAAGGGCTGGGATGTGGCTCAGTTGTTGAGTGTCCCTGGGTTCAATCCCTGATTACCAGAGCACCACCCCCGCTTTAAAAAAAAAAAGTTATTAAAGGCCTACCAAGTTGTTTGGATTTTTTTTTTCCCCCAGAAAGACTTTCTAGGTTTCTTCTGATTGTGTGATTCACCTCTTAGTAACTAGCTAGAGTGAATAGCAGTTGGCAGTCTGTCCTCAAGTTCTTCATGGAGAATGACCAACTACTTTTGTTTTCTCCTGGGAACCTAGATGATTTTGCTCTTGTTGATGAGTGAGGGGCTTCCTGTTTATTCTCCAGATTTTTGTTTTTTTTTCTGTTCTACCTCTATGTAATATTCTGCCCCTCAAACTTTTGGCATGAATTTGGATTGTTTACTTCCTTGTTTTCTTGTTGATGTTTTTCCTCTGTTGTTTCTGGGAGTTCTTCATTCTCTTTGATAACCTTCGCTGGAGAGTGGCTTTTAAGCCTGAGACTAGAGATGCCAGCTTGTTATTGGCCAATGCCTCCAACAGGAAGTGAGAATGGCACACTTCTGTAGTGCCTTGGAGAATCCCTGACTAGGTCTAGAGGTTCATAAAAGAAGCTATAAGCTGGACATGGTGGCATACACTTGTAATCCTAGCAACTCAGGAGGCTGAGGCAGGAAGATTGCAAGTTTGAGGCCAGCCTGGGCAATTGAGTAAGACCCTGTGAGGGGCTGGGGTGATGGTGGTCAGTGGTAAAACACTCCTGGATTCAATTCCCAGTATTGGTGGGGGATGCATGTATAATTCTTTACCCCTAACTCATTTCCTTTGATCTTAAATTAAGATCATCAACAAACATTATTTGATGGTATAATTTAAAATTCTTTTAAAAATGTTATGTTCAGAAATTCCTAGTATATATATTTTAGTTAAAGGCTTATAAAATGAATATATTGTGCCACTGTAGTGGTGCACACACACTGTGATCCCAGTGACTTGGAATGCTAAGGCAGGAGGATCACAAGTTGGAGGCCAGCCTCAGCAGTTTAGGGAGACTGTCTCAAAATAAAAATGGCTGGGGATGTAACTCAGTGGTAAAGTGCCCCTGGGTTCAATCCCCAGTACAGTAAACAAACAAAACATTGTATGTTTATTTCTGCATCTTGAGTAGATAATGTCATAGATATCAAACTTTAGAATGTACAGGATCCAAAGCCTTGGGTTCTAGCCCCAGCAACACACAAAAATGAGATATAGGAGCAAGAGCCTGTAATCCCAGCTATGGGGAACACTGAAGGAAGAAGATTCTTTGAGCTCGGGGAGTTCAAGGCCAGTCTGGGGAAGAACTCTACCTCAAAAAACAAACAAAACAGGAGGGAAAATACTCTTTCTTTCAGTGTCTCTAGTCACCCAGTTCTCCTCAGAGATGTTTCCAGTTTCTTGTGAATACTTTCTGAGTAATATTGTGCCTAGATAAACAAACATGTATTACTTGATGAGATGAATGATAAGGGTCTTACAATCTTTCCATTCCACAATTTGAAAACACTTGGATTTAAACCTCAGAACACCAGTTGTGCCCTTTATTAAACCGCCCTTGGACAGCTTGCCTAGGTTGTGTGAATCTTTGAGATAAAGAGAGAGAGACTGAGTGTGTGTGAATGTGAGTGAGAGAGAGATACTGGGCATTGAACTTAGAGGTACTTTACCACTGAGCTACATTGCCAGCCCTTTTAATTTTTTGTTTTGAGACATGGTCTTGTTCAGTTGCCCGGGCTGGCCTCAAACTTATGATTCCCCTGCTTTCGCCTCCAGAGTCACTGGGATGAACCTCAGTCACTGTGCCCTGCTGATTTCTTTATATGGTTAACAATACTTAGCTTGCCAGGGCTGTTGAATATAATATATGTTCCCTCTTTGGTGAGTCTTAAATGCTTCACAAATGGTTACTACTGTAGTTGTTTCGCTCTGGGTCATACTTTTTGGAGTGTGTTAGGGGAATCCTCTATCAATTATGGATTAAATTGCTTTCCTTCCTGATGCTTTCTTATGTATGGAAGAGACCCATGGGCCAAGGGAAACAGAAATAACATTTTGAAAAGAACAGAACATTTTCTGCACGTCAGATATTTGAGGTAGGCTGTTCCTGGTCTGGGGCCTTCATACTTGGTTAATGGAATGCTGAAAACCCTACTATACTTTTATTTATTTTTTTTTAACTCTTTTTTTTTTTTTTGAGGGACACAATATCTTAATTTATTTATTTTTTTATGTAGTGCTGAGGATCAAAACCAGTGCCTTATCCTTGGGAGGCAAGCACTCTACCACCGAGCTACAATCTCAGCCCCTACTCTGCATTTCTTTATGGTAGGAAGTCTTTGGCACTGAGGGGCTTTTAATGATTAATAGATCTGTTAACTCTGGTCCTTTGGTGTTGCCTGAAGCTTTGGACTTTTGGAGAGCTGGTTTCCTATTGTTCCTTTCTAGTGTGATGTTAATCCTTTAATAGCAATTAGTTTTTTCTTCTTTGATTCTTACATAGTGATTGCTGTAATACATAGAACAGTTTCCAGTTTTGGAACCATCCTCATTTGGTTTCTCAGGAGGTGGGTATTAGGTCTTTCTTCATGGGTATTTGGCCCTAGCATTTATTTTTGTTCCTTTCCTATTCTTTTGAGGAAACTCCAAACTGATTCTAATAGAGGCTGTGCTATTTTACAATCTTTCCAACAGTGTAAAAGTGTACCTTTTTCTTTATATCTTTTCCAGCATTTAAAAATTTATTTCCTTCCTTCCTTCCTTTCTTCCTTCCTTCCTTTCTACTGGGTTTAAACTCAGGGGTACTTTACCATTGAGCTACATCCCCTGTCCTTTTTATTTGGGACAGCTAAGTTGCAGAGGATCTCCCTGAGTTGCTGAGGCCAGCCTTGAACTTGCAATTCTCCTACCTCTACCTCCAAAATTGATGGGATTACAGGAATGAATCAATGCATCTGGCTTATTGTTTGTATTCTTGATGGGTGCCATTCTAACTGGAGTGAGATGAAATCCCAGTGTAATTTTGATTTGCATTTGGTTAATTGCTATAGATGTTGAACAGTTTTTAATAAAATATACTTATTGGCTGTTTGTATATCTTGTTTTGATAAGTGTCTGTTTATTTGCCCATTTATTAATTGTAGCCTTTTTTATTTTATTGCTAAGTTCCACCAGCTAGCCTGGAACTTGTGATCTTTCTGCCTTAGTTTCCCTAGTAGCTGGAATTACAGGTGTAGGAAGCTGCGACTGGTCAGAATGGAGTTTTTGTTGTTGTTGTTTTTAATGTTTATTTATTTATTTAGTTGTAGTTGGACACAATACCTTTATTTTATTTATTTGTTTTTATGTGGTGCTGAAGATCGAACCCAGGGCCTCCCACGTGCTAGGTGTGTATTCTACCGCGAGCCACAACCCCAGCCCCAGAATGGAGTTTTTATATTGTATCTTCTCCACAGCTTCTATAATCTTAGCATAGAATAGGCCCTTGGCAATACTTGTAAATTCTTGACTATGACTGCATCCCCGAAAGAGCTCTACTGTACTGTTGCTTTGAAGAGAAATATTACTGCTGCTAATCCTAGAGGGTTGTCAGAGAGGAAATTATTTTCTCAACTAAAACAGTAGATACCAGTAGAATCCTTTCTTCTATCCTTCCCTGAAGCTCTTCCCTTCCTTCAAGGCCCCGCCCCGCTGGGGATTGAATCCAGTGGTGCTCCGTAGAGCTGTATCTTCAGTCCTTTTTAAAGTTTTGGGATAGAGTCTTGCCAAATTTTCAGGCTGGACTTAAACTTTTGATTTTTCCTGCCTCCATTAGAGGTGTGCTTTATTGTGTCTGGCTTTTTTTTTTTTTTTTTTTTTTTTAATTTTCTCCCTTTCCCCTCACTTATTTTGTTGATTGTAGGAACTTAATTATAAAGTTATGTATTTATTAGCATTTTCTGTTGATTTTAGTTTTTAAATCATTAAGAGATGAGGGACTAGTGGTGTAATGTAGTGGTAGAGCAGTTACCTAGCATGTGAGGCCCTTGGATCCAATCACAATATGTCAAAACAAAACAGCAGCAAGCAAGCAGCTGTATGGATGGGATTATTCGCCCTCAAAGTTTCCATTATTGTTTCATAGCATCATAAAATCAGAAAAGTTTTTTAAACCCTCTTCCATCCCTAATAAAGTAAGGCACTATAAAACAGCATTGCTTCAGACAGGTGCCTATAATCCCAGCAACTCAGGAAGCTGAGACAAGAGGATATAGCAAGTTCGAGGCCAGCCTGGGCAATTTAGTGAGACGCTGTCTCATATAATATAAGGACTGGAGATGAAGCTCGATGGTAAAACGACCCTGGGTTTAATTCTTAACAGTGGGAAAAACAAAACAAACAAAAAACACCAGACACCATTGCCCAGTTTAAAAATCACATTTTAAGATAAGGCAGTATTTTCCTGATAAAAAGAAAATATTTGGGATAAACTAGTAAATATTAATTTAAAGAGACTAGGTTTATTTCCATGTTTGGTGCAGTAACAGTGCTAATGGAAAATTGTATTTTTAATTTAGAAATTCAGTAAACCTCTCCTTGCTGCCTTAACACAAACTAGTATGTGTTTGCTTAGATTCTGCTTCCTAGCTGATTGATGTGGACTGAGGGATTAATAGACACAAAAAGGCAGTAATTCACAATGAAGTAAGATGGGAAAACAGGCAAGAGGGGAAAGTAGTTTTACTAATGCATTTGTCAGAGAATAATGGGGAAGTAGCATATGTCTTGAAATAACGAAGGTAGCCTCAAATTTTTTAAAAAAACAGACATGGTGTATTCTATTCAATCATTTTCATTCTTTTTTTAGTTGTAGTTGGACACAATACATTTTATTTATTTATTTATTTATTTTTATGTGGTGCTGAGTATCGAACCCAGTGCCTTGCACGTGCTAGGCGAACGCTCTACTGCTGAGCCACAACCCCAGCCCCTCGTTTTCTTAAGTATTCAGTGCAAGATGAGTAACTGCTTTTTTCCTTTTTTTCTTTCTTTTTTTTCTCTCTCTTTCTTTCTTTTTTGGTACCAGGGATTGGAACCCAGGGGCGCTTATCTACTGAGCCACATTCCCAGCTCTTTTTAATATTTTATTTAGAGATAGGGTCTTGATGAGTTGCTTAGGGCCTTGCTGAATTGCTGAGACTGGCTTTTAACTTGTGATTCTCTTGCCTTCGCCTCCCAAGCTGAGTTTGCCATTGTGCTTGGCCTTTTTGTTTTGGGGTGGGTACCAGGGGTTGAACCCAAGGGTCTTAACCACTGGGCCACATCTCCAAATTTTATTTTTATTTTGAGACAGGGTCTCACTGAGTTGCTTAGGCCTCACTATAATTGCTAAGGCTGGCCTCAAATTTGTGACCTCCTGCCTCAACTTCATAAGCTGGTGGGTTTATAGGTGTGCTCCACCAAGCCCAGCCTAACTGTATTTTTTGCATTGTGTTTTTCTTTTATTATAATGTATATATTAAGTACTTCCTTTATTATAATGGCAGGTAATCATTAGTTTGATGATGTTAGAAAGAATTGTGTTCAGGATGGTCATGTTAATCCCTGGAGCTGCCACTGTAGTGGGATAATAGGGAGAAAAGGATTACTGGCTGCAGTTGTTTCTGTATGGCCACAGAGCATGAATGAGGAGGAATTGGTCCTTTAGAGACTGTGTGTGTGTGTGTGTGTGTGTGCGCGAGTGTAAGTGTGTAAGCCTAGGGGCATTCTACCACTGAGTTGCAGCCCAGCTGTTTTTTTGTTTTTTAAGTTGTCAATAGACATTTATTTTGTTTATTTATATGTGGTGTTGAGAATTGAACCCATGGTCTCACACATGCTAGGCAAGCATTCTACCGCTGAGCCACAATCGCAGCCCCCAGCTTTTGTTTTTTATTTTTTATTTTGTGACAGTCTCACTGAGTTGTCCAGGCTGGGATTTGGAATCCTGCTTCATTCTCTTGAATCTCTGGGGGATTACAGGTGTGTGCCACCATATCTGGCACCTTTAGAAACTTTTTTGGAGTTGAATACATATTGGAGTTTTCTAACTTTTAAGTACACACTTTTGTTAGAGAGATTGAATTATATAGGCTAAAGAAAGAGAGGGCATGTGATTCTAAGGAACTCTGTCTCTATTGAAAGAAATTTTAGTGTGACTGTTAGTGACTGGAGTAAAGAAGAAAGGGAATAAATAGTCTTCCATTTAGAGACTACCTTGTGCCAGATACAGTAGTGAATGCTTTCTCGTTCATTGTCTCATTCAGCCTTATCTTTCCAGATGAGGAAATTGATCCCCAGAAGGGTTAAATGACTTGTCCAAATAGCACACAAAAATGAGAAGGATGGGTTCTTTCTGATTCACAAACCCACACTAGATTAATTTTTTGATGGTTCATTAAGTGGCTAAAAACTCAGGAGAAAGTTTTTCATTTATTTCAGGAGCAGTTTTCTTAGTTCTGGCTTTTCACCTTCTCTCAAGGTTGTCTTGGAACATAGGATTTAGGTACAACTGTGAAAGTGAGAGTACCAACACATTCCTTGATCTTTTGGATAGTTAACCCTTTGCCTAAAACTCATCTCCAAATTGTAGCTATTTTTGGGAGTTTGATGTAACACAGAGACCATGTTGTCGGTTTTATTCTCTTTGAAATGATTATTTCAATATCAGTAGATGGTATCTGCCTGCTTAAACGTACTTCTCAACTGTTTTATAGCAGGTTCTCTAGTATTTTTAGCTCCATGATCTTAGTCAGAAAACTTGTTTTTACTTATTTACAGTACTGGGGATTGAACCCAGGGGTGTTCTACCACTGAGCTACACCCCAGCCCTTTTTATTTTAAGGTGGGGTCTCACTAAGTTGCTATGGCTGGCCTTGAACTTGTGGTCTTCCTGCCTCGCTTCGTGAGTGGCTAGGATTACTTCCTGAGTGTGCCACTGTGTCTGGCTGTTTTTTTTTTTTTTTTTAAATACGATTATAGGAGAAGTATGTAATTATAGAGAGCCTTTTGTCTATGCTGGGACAAATCTTACCTTTGTTGGAAGAGTTGGTTGGAGCAGGTTGTGGTAATATTAATTTTTTCTATATATGAATTCAGACCTTTTCTTTTTTTTTAATTTGCTTTTTTTTTTTAAGTTGTAGATGGACACAGTATCTTTATTTATTTATTTTTATGTGGTGCTGAGGATCAAACCCAGTGCCTTGCATATGTGAGGCAGGCACTCTACCACTGAGCTACACAGCCCCAGCCCCAGCCCTTTTTTTTTTAAAATTTTTTTTTTTATTGGTTGTTGAAAAACATTATAAAGCTCTTGACATATCATATTTCATACATTAGATTCAAGTTGGTTATGAACTCCCAATTTTACCCCAAATACAGATTGCAGAATCACATCGGTTACACATCCACATTTTTACATAATGCCCTATTAGTAACTGTTGTATTCTGCTACCTTTCCTATCCTCTACCATCCCCCCTCCCTCCTCTCCCATNTGTTGATTTTTGTTATCAACTTTTGTGCTATGGGTGTCCTATTAAGGAATTTGGAGCCCGACCCTACCCAGCCCTTTTCTTAAAGTAAGACCAAAGCTGTTTAAAACTGTGACCACTCCTTAATTGCCAGGTGTCAGCAACTCATGCTTATCATAAGCCTAGATAGACTGAAACCACTGACCTTGAGTTGAAATATTTTCTAAGTTGCAACTGATCTTTTGGCCCATTATTTCACCAGGAAAATCACAGAATATTAATTTGAAGAATTTTACTTATCCCTCCCAAAGAGTATGCTGTTCATTAAAGTTGCTAGGACTTTTTTTCTAGTAACCAGCTGGATTACAAATCCATCTGTATTCAGTGGTTATGATGTTGAATCCATGTGCAAACAGTGATGGAAATCTGATTAGTTTTCTAGAAAAAGGTTGTTAATGACTCCTTTCAAAGGTCCATCTCTTTCAGAGGGATAGGGATGCAGGAGAGTAACTCAAAGGCTGAAGAGAGCAGGTGGTGTGTGTATGTTTGTATCTGTAAATATCACATCAGTGTTTATAATACACTGGACTCTCTTCATGCAAGGCCTGGTCAGGCCAAACCAGGAGGAATTGTTCCCCTGCTTAAGGCCAAGAATAACATCCTGACCAGCAGGGGACAGAGGTCAGTTCAAGGCAACAGCTCTTGGAAGCTACAGGACATTTAGAACTTTTGAACAACTGAGTT
The DNA here is from genome assembly GCF_001458135.2 of Marmota marmota marmota. NCBI lineage: Eukaryota > Metazoa > Chordata > Mammalia > Rodentia > Sciuridae > Marmota > Marmota marmota. The sequence continues at coordinate 7,296,359 of NW_026000229.1, forward strand.
TATTAAAAAAGGAAGGCAAGATGTACTTTGAAGGAAGTATGTGAAACCTGTGTACCTTTTTCTTAGGGCATGGTTTATTTATGAAAAATGAAAAGTTCTCTACCACCCCTATCCTACCTAGGCTGGTGGCCATGTTCCCTTCATCCATGCTGGAGTAGCCAGAACTGGAGTCGGGTAGTGCCATTGCTGTCCCCTCTTGCTTACTCAGACCCCGGCCCTCTTTCTGTTCTTGCAGTGCTCTAATGAGCTTGGCACTGTGACAGAACATTTTTGTCCCATAACCTGAGTGAATCTTCCCAACAATCCTATGAGGTAGTGATGCGTGAACTGAACTATTAAGGGTTCTGAAGTCAAAACTTGTAAGATTGGGGCTGGGGATGTGGCTCAAGTGGTAGCATGCTTGCCTAGCATGTGTGAGGCACTGGGTTCAATTCTCAGCACCATATAAAAATAAAATAAAGATATTGTGTCCACCTAAAACTAAAAAATAAATATTAAAAAAAAACTTGTAAGATTAACTGGCAGGAAAATCATTGCTTTTTAAAGTAATTCTACTGGGAGATGTGGAGGTGGGAAGAGTTCCCCATGAACAGATATAAAACTAATAAGCTTAATGCCCAGCTCTTCCATACAATAGGTGTGGAATTTTTAAACCAAGATTTTGAGGTGGGTGAACATTTTGTTACCATGCAGATTTAAGACACAGCTGGTCAAGAGCCATTTGGAAGCCCAAGAATACCATTTTACAGAGGTTCTAGCTGTTGCCTGCTTACTTTTAATGTTGATGATTCACAGAGCTTCCAGAAATTAAATAACTGGAAGAAAGAATTCATATTTTCTATTCCATTTTATCAATAAAGCTTGATTTAACAAACAAACAAACAAAAAATTCATATTTTCTGCAGATGTAAAAGAGCTGGGAAAAGCTTTCCATTTGTGATTTTGGGCAACAGGATCAACATAAGTGAATGGCAGGTATCTATAGAAGAAGCCCAAGTCAGGTGCAGGGACAGTGGCCACCATGTTTACTTTGTAACAAGTACAGAAGATGCCACCAATGTCAGATCACCTGATTCAGACAGACTAGATCAGTATTCACCGGAAGACCAAGCCAAGCTTGTTGTTGATTGTTAGATTGTTGGTGTGTTCTAACCACCTCACATGTCACAAAGTAAACATTAGTGTGGATAAGAGTTTGTAGCAGTGTGTCATCTAATAATAAACTCAGACTAAATGTTTATTACTGCTTCATTAATTGGTGAGAGAAGGGACACATCTATCCTCTTTGGAGGGATCTGTTTACTCAATAATGGCACCTTACATTCATAAATTGTAGCAGTTATCTAATAATGTTTCTTTAAATATGTAAGTTAGAGCTAATAAATGGGACGATCACAGTTTAATATAGTTAAAACAAAAAACTTGACTGTTCTAGAAGTTATACTTGGATTGTTTTCCTCCTCTCCCCACCAGAAAATGGAGAACTACTTTTATATTTATGTATTTTTATGTAATTAGTACTCTGTTGTTGATTTGAGAAAATGAATTCCTAAAGTAATAATATTAAATATTAAAGCTTAAAATCCAGCTGTGTGTAGGAGTGCACACCTGTAATCCCAGTGAATCAGGAGGCTGAGGAAGGAGGATTACAAATTCGAGACTGGCTTTAGCAATTTAGTGATACCCTAAGCAATTTAGCAACACCCTGTCTCAAAATAAAAAGGGCTAGAGATGTGGTTCAGTGGTAATCTATCCCAGGGTTCAATCTTCAGTATCCAAAAAAAGAAAAAGAAAAAAAGAAAAATAATGCATGCCTGTAATCCTAGCAACTCGAGAGACTGAGTCAGGAGGATCAGGAGTTTGAGGGCAGCCTCAGCAACTTAGTGAGGCCCTAAGCAGCTTAGGGAGGTCTTGTCTGAAAATGAAAAATAAAAGGGATGGAGATGTAGCTCAGTGGTTAAAAAAAAACAAAACATAACCCTCTCCATTCAATCCCTTGTACCCTTCCCCCCAAGAAAAAGAACGAAAAAAAAAAATCTAATACCAAAACCCCCCCAGTAATTATCTTAACAGTTGGGTATATGATGAGCTCATCTCACCTCCTGGTCATTTAGGTGTTCTGCTTCAACCTGTATACTGATTTATCCCTCCCTTCCTTTCTTCCAGTGAAAAGGATTGACTTTAAGGTCTTGCACATGCTAGGCAAGCACTCTACCATTGAGCCATACCCCAACTTAATTTGTCAATTATTTTTATTAAAGATATTGTATACTTAGCTAAGCAGTGGGGAAAGTATGTTTTATTATTCTGGTACTTTATCCTACAAGCAACATCAGATAAGCCCAGTAGAGGACTGGGTTTAAAAGATAATATGTTTATTTGCTATGCACAGTGGTACATTACTGTAATCCCTGGTCCTTGGGAGACTGAGGCAGAAGTTTTTAGGCCAGTGTTGGCAATTTAGTGAGATCCTGTCTCAGATTATAGCTCAGTGGGAGAGTACTCTGGGGTTCAGACCCATTATAGCCCCAAACATAAAACCCTTTACAAAGTCTTCTGGGAAGCTTTCTGAGGAGTTTTTTTTCCCCTTGGGGTGGGGGTGGCGTGGGGGTGGTTTACCAAGGATTGAACCCAGGGGTATTTAACCACTGAATCACATCCCCAGCCCTTTTTATTTTTTATTTTTAGACAAAGTCTCACTAAGTTGCTTAGGGCTTCACTAAATTGCTGAGGCTGGCCTTAAACTTTTGATCCTCTGATGAGTTTTGTTACTGGGATCTTTCTGTGCCCACTTCTTTTCCCTTTGGTCTTTCCTCATTCTAATGCTGGGCACTCATCCACGGAGGCATCTTAGATGTTTTCTTGGACAAGATCTAAGTTTGCCCTGTTGTCTTCTCTGGGACTCGTTTCTTTCGTCTGACTTCAACTGACTCTGAGCCAAAATGATCTTCTGAAAGCTTTGCTTCATGACCTTTATTTCTTGACTATTTTCATGTACTTTGCCTGATTGTCTTTGCTGGTTCTTTCCATTTCCAGTGATGTAAATTATATTGTCTTAGTTGTAAGGCTTTAAAGCTTAGGTGCAGCTTCAGGCCTCTTAGACTTTTCCCTAGTTTATAAAGTTTCTTTGTCCTTTCCTAGAAATTGAGGGAAGAGTCAGGTGCTCTGTTAGAGGTATTGCTGACTCTCCTGGAATTTTGGTTTGTTAGTTGTTTAAATAATATGTAGCAATTTGGATTGTATTTGCAAGGTAGGACTTATTGCCAAGACTCTGAAGTAGGTCATTGCCATTACCCTTTCTCCCCTTATTTTTCAACTCAAAAATTTTGTGAAGAGAGATTGACCTTGCCCATGATCATGTAGTTAAATTTTTTGTTTTGTTTGGTGGTCCTGGGGATTGAACCTTGGGCCTTGCAAATCACTGAGTAACATCCCCAGCTACTTTAGGTTAATTAAATTAAATTATTTGATTTATTTATTTTGGGGGAAGTACTGGGATTGAATCCAGGGCTGCTGGACCACTGAGCTATGTCCCCAGCCCTTTATTTTTTATTTTGAACAGGATCTTGCTAAGTTGTCCAGAGTGGCCTTGAACTTGTGATCTTCCTGCCTCAGTCTCCGGAGTAGTTGGAATTGCAGACATGTGCCATTGTACCTGACTCGGTTTTAAAATGAAATTCTGAAGCAAACCTCATTTTTGTATTACTTATACTACCCACCCCCCAAAAAAAAACTTGGGATTGAACCCAGGTATACTCTATCTCTGAGCTACATCTCCAGCCCTTTTTAATTTTATTTGAGACAGGGTCTTGTTAAGTTTACCAGGCTGGCCTTGAACTCAGAATCTTCCTGCCTAATCCTCCTGAAAAGCTGGGATTACAGGTGTGCAGTAGTGCACCCAGCTATTACTTATACGTCTGAGCATTGATATAGCTTAACAAATAGTAGATGCTTAATAACGAATGTTAAATAATAACATCTTAACTTTCAGTTGATTGATAATAGGGATATGGTTAAAATTCAGAATTCTCATCAGGTTGATCACATTGTGGATTAATAGCTGAAAAAAGTTTCTAGTGTGAAGGGGCATAATAGCTATGTAGAAAGTCTTTAGCAATTCAGAGAATACATGCTCAAAATCTTGATTCAAATCATTCTAAAATGAAGGAGTAGAAGAGCAGTTTGGCTAGAATGAAAATCAGTTATAATGTAAGGAGAAATAGGACTAAGATCAATTCTAGAAACAGACATATTTCCTGCTTGAGGTCAGACAGCAAAAATGAAACATCCCTACCCCCCCATTAGTTGCTTTCCCCAAAATCACTACCCAGAGAGGCTAGAGGCTACTAATTATTCTTTGCATCCTAGTGCCCAGTCTTTAGGCTGCAGTGTAAAGCTTGGAAGGTCTTATGGGGTCAGCACAAAGAATAGTTTGGCCTTTTTTTTTTCTCAAATATTTTTAGTTGTAGATGGACACGATGCCTTTATTTTATTTATTTTTATGTGGTGCTTGGGATCAAACCCAGTGCCTCATATGTGCTAGGCAAGCACTCTTCTACTTAGCCACAACCCAGCCCAGTTTGGCCTTTTAATTTAAATTCTTAATAGTTTTGCTGCTGTCAAATAGTTCTGTTAATTCCAAAGCCCAAATCATTTTCTGATTGTTTTGCTGTGTCCAGTTGGCTTGTGGGACCAAAATAGCCTCCAAGACTGCTATACTACACTGCATTTTATAATATAATCCCTCAGAGGACCCAGCTACTTTTTTTCCCCCTTAAAAAACAACACAGCCAGGCATGGTGGCACATACCTGTAATCCTAGAAACTATGGAGGATGTTGCAGGAGGATTGCAAGTTCAAAGCCAGTCTCAACAATTTGGAGAGACCCTCAGCAACTTAAAAGGACCCTATCTAGAATATAAAGTACTGGGCATATTGCTCACTGGTATAGCACCCCTGTTTTCAGTCCCCACCAAAACTAAAAAGCAACAACAACAAAAAAATTGTGATATCTTCTCCGTTCTACCCCACCCTTTGAGACCAATTATTTATATCTCATTTGGGAGCTCTGATCTCCCCTCATGACTTTTCCATATGCTAAGAAGTCCTGTTCTCTGAACCTAATTCTAGCTTCTTTGTGTTGCATAAATTTTAACTTTATTTGGTTTCAGACCTGATTCTATCTTGTGTCTTTTCCTGCTCTCTGTAGTAAACTTTGGATATAGTCTTACTTGGGAAAAGAATGATAGCTTTTGCCTATTTGTTTGTTTTTTGGTTCCTTAAATGCTTTTTATTAATTGTTATCACTTTCTTTGTCAAACAGGCCACCAAGCAGTTTTTGGAAGAGATTAACAAGTGGACAGTTCAGTACAACGTTTCCCCACTCTCTTGGAATGTGGCTGTCAAGTTCCTCATGGCCAGGAAGTTTGACGTGCTCCGCGCTGTGGAGTTGTTCCACTCCTACAGAGTATGTGGCTTGGAGTAGACACCTCTATGGTTGGGCTTTGGGCTTTTTCAGTGTTGTTTTCTTTTAAGTATACTGCACACACATTGCTTCTTTAATTGCCCCCTTTTCCTGCCATGAAAAGTCGATCAATATCCAAGAAGAGAGATACTGTGAGAGCTGACGCTGGGCAGAGCAGCTCCTGGAAACACCACTTATATGCCTAGTTTGTTGTAGAACCGGATGGTGCTTTTAATGACTGAAGCTAAGGAGGTAACCTGATATCATCCTGGTGGTGGGATAGTTGTTCACACTTGTTGGAGTTTGAGTCATAGCTCTTCACTTTGGCTACCTGCCCCATTTATTCCACTGGTTTTCATGATCTCTGGGAGTTTGAAAACCTGTCATTCAGATGAATGCTGAGCTTAATTTAGGAAGGTAGCCCTAGTCCTGGAAAAGAAGAGTAACTATATTACCTAGGTCTATATCTTAACAGTACCTTTATACAAATCAACCAACATTTTCACTTTTTAAAATTTTTATATATTTTTTATTTTTTTTTGTAGTTGTAGAAGGACAGCATACCTTTATATTTATTTTTATATGGTGCTGAGTATCAAACCCAGTGCCTCATAGAGCTAGGCAAATGCTCTGCCACTGAGCTACAGCCCCAGCCCGTATTTTTTTGTTTTTAAAAGGGCTCAGTCTTTGATTCTGTATTTTTTCATTTTTAAAATTTATTCTAACTAGTTATACATGACAGTGGAATGCATTTTGACACATTGTACACAAATGGAACATAACTTCTGATTCCCGATTCTGTGTTTTTATTTGCTTCCTCAGCAGTGTCCTTTAAAGCAATCTATATTTAGGGGCCAGAAAATTGTTCTGAAAAGATATAAAATCTCTATAAATTAAAATATTTGGGATAACAATACTAGAATTAGCTTAGGACTGAAGCTCACTTATACCTATCGTGTGGGTCATTCAGTATATTCAATATTTATAAATTTATTCATTGTATACCTACTATGTTCCAGTTGCAAAGATGACCTTTTTTTTCCCCACTGTAATGCTAGGGATTGATTGATCCCAGGGCCTTGTTCAAGTGCTCCACTGCTGAGCTACATCCCCAGCCCAAAGATTACTATTTAGAAGGAGAGAGTAAACAATTATAGCAATGTCATGAGAAAGCAGCACTGGGTTCCCTGGGAGCACATTTAGTTAGGTGAGTCAGAAAAGCTTTCCTAACTGAAAGGATTTGTAAACTAAGATCTGAAAGATGAATAGGAATCAAGCAGATGGAAGAGTGTGGCAGAGAACAGCAAGTTCAAATGTTCAATGGAAAGAAAGAAATTCAGCTGAATCAGAATGTTAAGTAGAAATTGGGGGGCATGGAAAGAGATTGAGTAGCAGAGATAATTAGGGCCAGATTAGAGAGTGTCTGATTTCTGAAGGGCAGAGAAGTTCACTAAAGGTATAAGCAGTGAAATGAATTAGTCATATTGGTATTCTGGAAAGATTTTTTCCTCACTGTGCTTTGGAAAATGGATAAAAGGGCTGCACTGTATTAGAGACAGACCAATTGAAAGGCTATTGCATTTACAAGGGCAGATGATTGCAGTATTAATAAGGATAATGTAAGAGGAGGTGGAGAGAAGTGGGAAGACTTATAAGTTACTCAAACTGGTATGAGGAAAGAAGAATCAAGAATTTCAGAGTTTTGACTTGCATGTTGGGGTAAATGGTGGAGGTATTTATTTTATACTGAAGTGGGTATAGGTGTGTGGAGAGAAGGAGATTTTGAGTTTAGTTTTTCTGTGTTAAGTTTGAAGTGCCTTTGAGATATCCAAATAGACATATCTTTTAGTGGTTGGAATATGAATCTAGGCTTAAGAAAAGAAGTCCATACTAGAAATAGAGATCACAGTATGACCAAAGTAGAACTGAATATTGGAGCCTTGGGAATGGATGGAGGTCATATTGGGAAGGTGTGAGGAATGGGAAGATTTATAGGGTTAGAATCTAACCATAGACTTTTTCTTCTTTCTTTGGTACAGTATTATTTTGAAAATTGAGAATGCCTTGGGTAGGTTATAGGTCATGCACTCTCCTGTGATGTCACCACAAATATTGTCTTTACTTGCTGCTTTGTCTCTAAAGGTACTTGAATTTGACTTTAGGGAGAGAGAGGAGAAGAACACAAACAAAACATACTTATTTTTATTTGCCAGGCACTGAGCTAAATTAAAGCACATAATAATTGCTTTATAAAAATTGGCAAAATGAATAAACCAGTGAATGAGTAAATTAATGAACAAATGCTCATATAGCTGGGTATGGTGACACACAGAATCCTGGCTATAATCCTGGCTACTTGGAAGGCTGAGGTAGGAGGATTGCTAATTTGATGCCAGCCTCAGCAACTTAGACCCTGTCTCAAGATAAAAAGAGCTGGGGTGTAGCTCAGATGTAGAGCACTTGTCCAACATGTGCCAGACGCTAGGTTCAATTCCCAGTACAAAAGAAAGAAAAGCCCACAGAAGGAACTGATAATTGAGTACTTGTCATCATAGTGTGACAAGCTTAGTGAGACACCATTTTAAAATTAAAAAAAAAAAATTTAGAAAAAGGGCTGGGGGTGCTGGGGTTGTGGCTCAGAGGTAGAGTGCTTGCTTAGCATGCATGAGGCACTGGGTTTGATCCTCAGCATCACATAAAAATAAAATAAAAGTACTGTGTCCACTTACAGAAAAGAAAAAGGGCTGGGGATGTAACTCAGTGATAAAGTGCTCTGGGTTCAATCCCCAGTACTGGGGGGAAAAATGGTTTTCAAGTGGAGGGAAGGCTCCTATTTAAGATAGGAGAGGCCTAATCCTGGAAGATGTTTGAGAATGTATGCATCCAGACAATTTCTGGGTCTGTATTTCCATGTCTTTGTGTAATGTCAGTGCTGCTGCACTTGATCCTGTATCCTAATGTTATAGATTGTTTGGGCTTAGGGAGAGGATTTTTACTGATTGAGAGAAAAATATACTATCTCAGGGAATAATAAGGTAGATTTGGACAGAAGTTCTGATAATGCTAGCTGGCCTGAAAGAAGTGACAAAGGAGTTCATAATTTAGTTTACTTCTGACTTCCCTTAGCTCTAAAATTTGTTGGTTTCATGAAGCTGTTCTGTATGTAAAATATTTTCATATTCATCTTGTTGTGTTTCCTATTTAGGAAACCCGAAGGAAGGAAGGTATTGTGAAGCTGAAACCTCATGAGGAACCTCTCCGTTCTGAGATCCTCAGTGGAAAATTCACCATTTTAGTGAGTCTGTGGACCTACCTTATATTGCCTTGTGACTTCCTTTTATAGCTGTTGACCATTTTGGACTTTGTTCCTAGAAGCTTATCCACAGTCAGGAGCAGATTGTGGAGTAGACATGCTGTTTGGCACAAAATTATTATAGTAATTGAATCACTAATAAGTATTTACTAGAATTACTTATAGTAGTTGAATCATTGAATTATGGAGAATTGGATGTATAGTAAGACTTACAAAAGTTTTTTCATTGGTATGTCAAGGTTAGTCAAGGCCTTGAGATGGGTATATAATACATCAGAACACATCCTCCCTTATTTATTGGAAGCTCCCTACTTATAAGAGACCTCTTGGCCTCTTGGATAAGTATATGATGGTACTTTGAAGGAAGTGTGGAAACCATGGTCCTGTTTTATGATTCTCTCCTTCTGATTGTTTGTTTTGTTATCCTACTTGGGAAATCAGTTACAAAGTAATGCAGAATTATCCTTTGATCACTCTACAGTTGAAGATCAAAGAAAATGTGTTTTATTTTCTTACTACAAGAATGTGGTTCAGCAAGTGCTGAGAGAATCAGGCATGGAATGATACTAACATTCTTCCCTCTCCAGAGTGATTGGTGCAAGTCAAGGAAGTATTGCCAGCATCTTTTTTTTTATGTATTAACATCTTTTATCTGTATAAGTCTTAGTGATTATTGTGATTTTTCTGTTTGAGTTTTAAGTATTTCTTGTTTCATTTGCTTTAGAATGTTCGGGACCCAACAGGAGCTTCCATTGCCCTCTTTACTGCCAGATTGCATCACCCCCACAAGTCGGTCCAGCATGTGGTACTTCAGGCTCTGTTTTATTTGTTAGACAGAGCTGTGGATAGGTAAGCATTGAAATTTTCTTTTAGGTGGTCTACATCCAGAAGGAAAGTGACAGTTATTGACCTGATTATTCACAGTGCCTTCATCATGTTCCTAGGATGTACTCAGGGCAGTACTATGAATATAAAACAACCTATGTTTTTGAGGGTATGGCATGTTTTCAGGTAGTATCAGGATTTTAGGTATTATAATTCTATAATATATAATTCTATCACCTTAGCTCTATTTCAGGGTAACAGAAGCTGAGATAGCCAATTATTAGCAATTGCCAGTATATTGAAAATTACTTATTATAAGAGAGAGGGAGGAGGTAATGACTTGTGTTGGTTTTTTTTTTTTTTTTTTTCTCGTATCAAAACCCTTTGTGGGGCTGGGGATGTGGCTCAAGCAGTAACACGCTCGCCTGGCATGCGCGGGGTGCTGGGTTCGTTCGATCCTCAGCACCACATAAAAATAAAGATGTTGTGTCCACCGAAAACTAAAAAATAAAATATTAAAAAATTTTCTCTCTCTCTCTCTTTAAAAAAATAAATAATAAATAAAATAAAACCTTTGGGGCCTCAGTTTTTTTGTCTGTAAAAGACGAATGATACCATTTAGTTCAGGGGATTTTGAGAATAAACATTCAGGAAGAAGAACCCAAAAGTATAAAGTTAAGCAGAATCATTGTTGTAATAAAAATAGACACATAGGCAAAAAAGAACCGGCTCAGGCCATCTCTCCTTCCCTCTCTAAAATAAATGAGATTCAAGTTCTATAGACAGAGAAACTGAAGTACAAAGAAATTATATGACTTTTATTTGTTTAATTATATAAACATAATTAAACTTTGCATTCATCATGTTTATCCTTTTATTAAAAAGTTCATTGGCTTTTTATTATTCAGAAGTTGAGTATAAGCTAAATAAATGTGAACCCTCTTTCCAAATGTGAACCCAGGGCCTTGAGCATGCTAGGTATGCTGTCTACTGTTGTGATGACAATTAAAAAAAAAAAGTCACATGTGTTGGTTCAACTAGGTCCAAGATCTTACTTTCTTTGCCCTTGGCCAGAGCTGTTTGTACTGTGCTGTACTGTTTTCCTGCCTTACTTCCTTTTTTCCCTTGTGCTTGCCATTTACAATTTATTACTGCTTTTGACATCTTTGGTCCTTTGTTAAAAGTGCTGTATTGTGGACTGACACCTCAGAATAGAGATAGCTACTTTAGTCAGTCTGTGAACTTATAGGCTGGAAATAGCCATGGGTGGGGTTGTCTGTCTACTTCACTTGTTACTGCCTTTTTATGTTGCTTTCATATTTATTAGCTTATCCTGTTGATGCTGAGCTGGAGATATATCCAAACACCACACACAACATTATCTTGAATTAGAGAAGTTGTCAAGTGAGGACCAGTAGTCTCAGTGGCCCTATACCCTGCCCCCAACAGAAATGTGGAATTTCTCAGCTCTACTTCCTTTTGACCAGTCATTAGGCATAATTTCTAGGATGTGATTCTTTTTAAGAGTTTCTTTAGCTCAGGAAATGTATAAAAGACTCTCTTCCTAAAATGCACTATCAGCCTTCCTCCCTGAGAGCCTTAGAGAGTTGGAGCTCTCACATAGGCATGGCAGGATGTTTGGCAGTGGTTAGATCTTGATTTTTCTAGTGTGAATATTGGATCCCACAGGAGGACCACAAATATAAACATAATTAAACTTTGCATTCATCATGTTTATCCTTCTATTAAAAAGTTCATTGGCTTTTTATTATTCAGAAGTTGAGTATAAGCTAAATAAATGTGAACCCTCTTTCCAAGCAAAATATTCCCCCCAATGAGTAGAAAATCCTGTTTTCCTTTGTTTCCTTGAGCCAGAATGGTTTTCCCTCTCCCCTTCTCTTCACTTTGAGGCCTAACTTTCATCACTGGCTTCTTCACCATTCCAACCTGTTAGAAATAAAATTTTTTATTAGTACATTATAGTTGTGGATAACATTGGGGTTCATTTTGATGTCATTATATAAGCGTAGAATATAATTTTGTTCCAATTCAGTCCTCAGTACTTCCCCTTTCTCTCCCCTCCTCCCTCCCTCTGTTCCCTTTCCTCGACTGGTTTGCTTTCTATTTACTTTTATATTTTTTAAAATTAGTGCCCCCCCCACACACACACACGGTGTTCATATATGCACACAGTATATTTTGGTCAGTTTCATTTCACCATTCCTCCTTATCCCTGTCCCTCCTCCCTCCCCCTCAGTTTCCTTCCTTTACTCCACTGATTTCTCTTCTGTTTTTGTGGGATTCCCCCAACACCACTTTTTCCCCCCTTTCTTTTTTTGCTCTTCCACATAAAAGAAAATATTGAGCCTTTGACAGAAAATTTCTGAGTCTGGCTTATTTCACTTAGAATGGTGTTCTCCAGTTCTATCCATTTACCAGCAAATGCAAAAATTTCACTCTTCTTTATGACTGAGTAAAGCTTCACTGTGTGTATATATCACATTTTCTTTACCTATTCATCTGTTAGTATCTGGGCTATTGTGAATTATACTGCTATAAATATTGAAGTGGCTGTATCACTATAAGTCTGCTGATTTTAGTTCTTTTGGATAAATAACTGAGGAATGGGATAGCTGGCTCAAGTGGTGGTTCCATTCCTAGTTTTTTGAGGAGTTTCTGTACTGCTTTCTAGAGTAGTTGTACTAATTTTTTTTTCAGTTCCACCAATAATGTATGATAGTAATAACAATGAGATAATTTTTTTACTCTGAATTTAATAGCAGTTATTACCAATACCTGTCATTATGTATTTAATTATACATGGCCTCAGTGTGTCATTTATCTTATTTTTCATCTACCACAGAATGTTAGCTCCTTGAGGGTAGGGAACTTTTCTTTTTAATACTACATAGTGGAAACTTCTAAATCCTTGTAGGGAATGGTATCATGAATATCCACATACCCATCATCCATCTTCTTCAAAGCAATTCATAATCAATATTGTTTCATTGATTGCCTCTCATGTATGCTATATCCTCGATTCTTTGAAACAAATGTCAGGGACTGTTTTCAACTTTTGTTTTTCCCTGTGGCATGTAGCTCAGGAATCAAAATCAGTAGGGGAGCAGTCAGCTATCACTGTAAACCTCATATTTTGTACCCAGAAAAGCAAGAATCTTATTGCATTTGTACTTATTTCATATATGCCTTCATAGGATAATCAGTTTCATCTAGGAATATAGAATATAGAATATTCATCTAGGAATATATTATTTTGTAGCATAGCTTCTTTTTATTAAATTCTCTTTCTCTTGTCTCTGACTTAAGTTTTAGTCCCTGAAGCCTAGAGGGGAAATCCCATAATTCTTTTAGTTGGCCCTAAATGAATTCATGGAGAAATGGAAATTCTTCAGACTTGTATACAGGTCTACTCAATAATTGTGTCTCACATTTTTTTTAATATTTTATTTTTTATTTGGACACAATACCTTTATTTTATTTATTTTTATGTGGTGCTGAGGATTGAACCCAGGGTCTCGCACGTGCGAGTTGATGGACCTTTATTTTACTCATTTATTTATATGTGGTGCTGAGAATTGAATCCAGTGCCTCACACATACTAGACAAGGGCTCCACCACTGAACCACAACCCCAGCCCAGTCCCCAGTTTTTTGTTTTTTTTTTTTGTAACTGGACACAATACCCTCATTCATTTATTTTTATGTGGTGCTGAGATTTGAACCCAGGACCCCGCACATGCTAGGCAGATGCTCTACTGCTGAGCCACAACCCCGCCCCATCCCCAATCTTTTTTGAGACAAGGTCCTGATAAGTTGCTGAGGCTATTCTTGGGATCTTCCTGTCTCAGCCTCCTGAGTCACTTGGGATTATAGGCATGTGCCACCATGCCCCACTGCCTTTCAGGGTTTATGGAAAAGTAGTCAAGATTCAGCAGTAAAAACAAGGTTTGCTGGAAAAACTTGCACATGCCTCAGAATTAGAGATTTTTTGAAATGTCATCTACTAGATGGATGCTTCCATCTTGGATCTTGTTAAAAGAATGAAGGTTTGGAGGGTTCTAGAAGATAATACAAAAAATCAGGATACAGATTAACATTGAGAATACTGATTTTTGAGGAATGTGTTTTCTCAATTCTAAATAAATGTAAAAACTTGCTATTAATAGTTTAAATAATTTATTCCCTATAATATTTTGGGAATATAAATCAAATAAAAAAACAAGGTCTGGCTTACTTTGAATGAAATATTTTCATTAAATACATATTTTTGTTCAATGATTGGTTTGCAGCTTTGAAACTCAAAGGAATGGACTGGTGTTTATCTATGACATGTGTGGTTCTAATTATGCCAACTTTGAGCTGGATCTTGGCAAGAAAGTCCTAAACCTGTTGAAGGTAAGGCGTGGGAGGATTCTCTCAACTCCCCTTCAATGCTTAGTATTTTTTTCTCCCTATTATTTGGGAAAAGATTTAGGAATGATGTAAACTTTAGATACTAAGTTTAATTTAAAGGTCATCTGTAAATGATGACTAATATTTGCTTCCTCAGAAAAAAAAATGGTCTTTTTTTTTTTTTTTTGGTGTTACTGGTGATTGATCCCAGGGCCTCAGACATGGCAGGCAAGTGCTGCATCACTGGATGTCACTCTCAGCCCTTGCTAAATTGCCCAGGCTGGATTTGAATTTGTAATCCTCTTGCTTTAGTCTCCTGACTTGATGGAATTATACATGAACCCCATCACGCCAAGCTTGTTTTTAATTTTTTCAACTTTTTTTTAAAACATTTTTTAGCTGTAGATGGACACAATACCTTTGTTTTATGTATTTATTATATTTTTATGTGGTGCTGAGAATTAAACCCAGGGCTTTGCACGTGCTAGGTGAGTGCTCTACCAATGAGCCACAACCCCAGCCCTATTTTTTTTAAGAGAGAGAGAGAGAGAATTTTTTTTTAATATATATATATATTTTTTTTTTCATTATCGGCGGACACAACATCTTTGTATATGGTGCTGAGGATCGAACCCAGGCTACACGCACGCCAGGCGAGTGAGCTACTGCTTGAGCTACATCCTCAGCACCCCCAGCCCTATTTTTTGAATTTTAAAAGGTAATGTGGGGGCTGGGGATGTGGCTCAAGCGATAGCGTGCTTGCCTGGCATGCATGCGGCCCGGGTTGGATCCTCAGCACCACATACAACAAAGATGTTGTGTCGCCGAAAACTAAAAATAAATATTAAACATTCTCTCATCTCTCTCTACTCATTTTAAAAAAAAAAAAAAAAAAAAGGTAATGTGGTTTATATGCCACTCTAAAATCACAAAGCTTCACCAGAGAAACTACACCCTTACTTTGTGTAATGACTTTGATTATTCTATTTCTTTTTTCCTTTTTTTTCCTCTGGTGTTGGGAATGTGACCTATGGACATCCTACCACGGAGCTACACCCCAGCCCTTTATTTTTATTTTTTATTTTTTTGCTACCAGGATTGAACTCAGGGGCACTTGGCCACTGTCCACATCCCCAGACTTATTTTGTGTTGTATATTGAGACAGGGTCTCACTGAGTTGCTTAGTGCCTTGCTTTTGCTGAGGCTGGCCTTGAAGTCACGATCTTTTTGCCTCAGTCTCTTGAACCACTGGGATTATAGGCATGCTCCACTGCACCTGGCTACAGCCCTTTATTTTTATTCTGAAACAAGGTCTGGCTAAGTTACTGAGGCTGGCCTTGAATTTGTGATCCTCCTACCTCAACCTCCCAAATTTCTGGAATTACAGGCATGCATCACCATGCCCGGCTTTCTGTTTCACATTTTTAAAATAGTTAGTCATGACCAACTAAATTGATTTCTGGACTTACTGAGTCATAGCTTGCTGTTGGAAAAGCATTGGTGTAGGAGTCTGTTCCAGGACCTCACTTAGAAGTATTATTGAACTAGACTTTTAGAAGTATTTATTTATTATTACAGCTTCATAACAGAAATCATAGAAAGAGAATGTATACTGTATGCTATTTTCAAGGACTTGTTTCTTTCACTCAGCATTATGTGTTTAAAATTCTTATTTTGGTAAGTAGCTATGATATATTCCTTTTCATTGATCAAAGGATTGATTTCTTTGCATTCTTCATTCGTTGATGAATATACCACTGTTTTATATATTCTTATTGATAGCTCCTCAGGTTATTTCCTATTTTTTGTTCTTGTGGACAGTACTGCTATAAACTAACTTTCTTTATCTCTTTCACTGCTTTTTTTGTTTTGGGTGTGTGGAACCATAGATTGAACCAGGGATACTTCAAATCTGGCCCATATTCCTAACCCTTTTTACTTTTTATTTAGAGATGGGGTCTGACTAAATTGGTTATAGCCTCACTGAGTTGATGAAGCTGGCTTAGAATTTGTGATCTTCCTGTTTTAGCCTCCTGAATCCCTGGGATTAAAGGCGTGTACCACCATACCCAGCTGTCTTTCTTTTTGAAATGAACATTTTTATACATGTTTTTTGGTGAAGTTTGCAAGAGAGTGTCTTGAGCAATATTTCTCAATCTTTTGTTTTTCCTCCATTTTTTCATGATTGCCTCACTAAAGAGGCTTTTCTTCCCCTCCTTCCTTCCACCCCCTCCTTCCCTTCATTCCTCTGCTTCCTTCTTTCTTTTTTTAATTTTGAGACAGAGTCTCAACTAAGCTGTTGAGGCTGGCCCCAAACTTGGGATTCTCCTACTCCGAGTCATTTGGATTACAGGTGCCACATTACCAGGGCTAAGGAGTCTTTTTAGACCTTTTTTCCCTAGTAATTTCTCTTCTTCCTCCTCCTCTTTTTTATTTTTTTAAATTGTGGTGCTTGGATTTGATCTGGGGGCCCTTGAAAATGCTAGGCAGGTTGTTATTACTGAGCTTAATCTTCAGCAATGTTTATTTTATTTTGTAATAGGGTCTGACTATATTTGTTCAGGCTGGCCTTGAATCTGGCAATCCTCCTGCCTCAGCCTCCCCAGTTGCTGGGATTAGAGGCATGTGTCACCATGACTGGCTCATTTAGACCATTTTAAGATCATTGGCTTTAAATACATTCATATTGCAACCATAAGCACTATCCATTTTCAGAACCTTTTCATCATCATGAACAGAAACTCTGTATCCATTAAATAGTAACTTTTTCTTCTTTTTGTTGGTACCATGGATTGAACTCAAGGGTACTGAACCTTTTTATTTTTTGAGAGAGGATCTCGCTAACTTGCTTAAGGCCTAAGTTGCTAAGGCTGGTTTTGAACTTGTGATCCTCCTACTGCAGCCTCCCAAGTCGCTGGGATTACAAGTGTGCACCACTGTACCCAGCCTAAATAATATCTTTTTATTTTCTTTTTTTCTGGTCCTGATTAATCTCTATTCTGCTTTCTATGAATTCACCAAGTATAGGTGCTTATATAAGTGGAATTATTAGAATACTTTTCTTTTGTCTCTGGTTTATTTTAGCATAATGATCTATAGCATGATTAGAATTTCATTGCTTTCTAAGGCGAATAATATTTTGTGTATGTACAATTTACTTCTCTATTCATTTGGCTATTGTGAACATTAGCTATAAATATCTGGTTGAGTCCCTTCTTAGTTTCGAGAAGTGGAATTACTATTTTATGGTGCTATAGATTGAACCCAAATCTCAAGCATGAGTTTATTTATTTATTTTTGCCATACTGAGGATAAAACATTGATACAAGCATGTTAGACTCGTGCTCTGACATTGAACTACATTTCTAGACCTGGAAGTGAAATTTGTTGGGTTATATGGTAATTCTATTTTTAACTTTTTAAGGCACAAGTGTGTTACTGGGATTGAACTCAGAGGCATTCTAACACTGAGGTACATATGCAGCCCTTTTTAAAATTTTTTATTTTGAGACAGGATCTCTCTGAGTTGCTCAGGCTGATGTTGAATTTGCAATCCTCCTGCCTCAGCCTCCTGAATTGGTGGAATTACATGGTGGCATCGCCAAGCCTGGAGAGATTTTGCTTTTATAATTTAAGAATTTTATCTTAACCTGGGAGGTGGTACATGCCTGTAATCTCAGTGACTTGGGAGGCTGAGGCAGGAGGATGGCAAGTTAGAGGCTAGTCGCAGCAAATTAGCAAGACCCTAAACAACTTAGTGAAACCCTGTCTCAAAATAAAAAAGGGTTGGGGATGTGGCTTAGTGTTAAAGTGCCCCTGGGTTCAATCCCCAGTACAAAAAACAATAACAATAAAATGCTGAGACCTTTTTTTTAAGTATGATTTGTAGGGATCTGACTTTTTTCCTATATCAATCACTTTTTCTCCTGGTTTTACATATTTAAATAGTCCCCATCCTCAATTTTTTTTTTTTTTGAGCCACAATGTGTATTTTATTTAGATAAGGGGTCTTGCTGAGTTGCTTAGGGCGCTGCTAAATTGCTGAGGCTGGCTTTGAACTCAGGATCCTCCTGCCTTAGTCTTTGAACTGATTGGATTGCAGGAGTGTGCCACTGTGCCCAGCCAATTTTGTGTTTTTTTTTTTAAAGATGCTTGGAATTGAACTCATAGCCTCCTGTGCTAAGCATGTGTTCTACCACTGAGTAAATGTCCCAGCCCTTTTCCCCAGTTTAGACTTTCTCTTTGTAAGCTTTAACAAAATCATAATATCTTGGTAATTTAATATACCTTTGATAATTTAGTTAACTGTCTAACCATATTTCTCCTTTATTCACCTTGTCCTCAGGATTAAATAATACCATTATGATCAGTTTAGTTTCTCCTTTTAAATTATTTTTAACTTTTTAATTTTTACATTTATTTATTTTTATAGCACTGGGGATTGAACTCAGGGCCTTAAAATGTACTAGATAAGCACTTTTATCATAGAGCTATATCCCTAGTCCTTTATTTTAATTTTTTGAGATAGGGTCTCCTTAAATTGCCCAGAACTTGAACTTGTGATCCTGCCTCAGTCTCCCAAGTATATGGGACTAGAGGCATGTGCCACCACTTCCTGATGGGAATTGAAAATAAAATTATAATTTTACTTATTTATGTGTGCATGTGTGTATGTATGCTAGCAGTGGGATTGAACCAGGGGCGCTTTCCCAATGAGCCACATACATAGCAACAGCACCCCTCCCACCCCCTGCCTCTGTTTTTTGTTTATTTTTTGGTAGCAGGGATTAAAACCACTGAACCATGTCACCAACACTTTTTATTTTGAGACAGGGTCTTGCTGAGTTATTTAGAGCCTTGCTAAGTTGCTGAGACTAGCCTTGAACTTGTAGTCCTCCTTCCTCAGCTTCTTGAGTCGCTCAGATTACAGTAGGCATGTGTCACTGTGCCTGACTTTAAAATTATAGTTTTGATCCTCTTTAATTTAAAATTATGTTGTGAGAGGGGCTGGGTTGTGGCTCAGTGGTAGAGCACTTTCCTAACACAGGTGAGGTCCTGGGTTCGATCCTCAGCAGCACATAATAATTAATTAATTATTTAAAGGTTAAATTTTAAAAATATTTATTGTGAGAAATTCTTTGAAATCTTCATTGTAAAGTTATATGACATTCTATTGTAAGATACACCATTTAGTTAATCACTACTAATTTTGGACATATATGTTCTGTTCAGTTTTGAAATGGTATTCTATTTATTTATTTAGGGACTGGGGATTGAACTCAGGGGCACTTGACCACTGAGCCACATCCCCCACCTTCTTTTGTGTTTTATTTTATTTTATTTTTTAATTTTAATATTTATTTATTAGTTTTCGGCAGACACAACATCTTTGTTGGTATGTGGTGCTGAGGATCGAACCCGGGCCGCACGCATGCCAGGCGAGTGCGCTACCGCTTGAGCCACATCCCCAGCCCCTCTTTTGTGTTTTATTGAGAGACAGGGTCTCACTGAATTCCTTAGTGCCTCACTGTTGCTGAGGCTGGCTTTGAACTCTGGATCTTCTGCCTCAGCCCACTGAGCTGCTGGGATTGTAGGCATGCGCCACTGTGCCCAGCTTCAAGTGTTATTTTTAACCATCAAAGTAAATGTTTAGGGATTGGGGACATAGCTTAGTGGTAGAGCATATGCTTATCATGTGTGAAGCCTTGAGTTCAATCCCCATTTACCATTTTAAAAAAAGGGTAATAAATGTATTTTTAAAAATAAATCTGTGTTTCTGGTTATTTCCTTAGGATAGAGGGTCAGAAATTGATGATCGAAGAGCATGCACAATTTTAAGGACTTATAATGTCAGATGCTTTCTTTCTTTCTTTCTTTCTTTTTTTTTTTAAAGAGAGAGAATTTTTTTTTTTTAATATTTATTTTTTAGTTTTCGGTGGACACAACATCTTTGTTTGTATGTGGTGCTGAGGATCGAACCCGGGCCGCACGCATGCCAGGCGAGCGCACTACCGCTTGAGCCACATCCCCAGCCCCCTTTCTTTCTTTTTTTAAAAAATATTTTTTAGTTGTAGGAGGACACACTATATATTTATTTTTAACATAGTGCTGAGGATTGAACTCAGTGCCTTACGGGTGATAGGTGAGCACTCTACCACTGAGCCACAACCTTAGCCCACCACATGCCTTTCTAAAGGTGTTATCCATTCACAATTCTACCAGTAGTATATGAGGGTGCCATAAAGTCATTTAAATGAACAGGTAGCAATTTGCGGTGATGAAGAAGACAATGGCTCCTATTTTCTATAAATCATTCTGTGGAAGCGCAGGTATTTTTCCAGACTGTTTTTTAAATTTGGCAGTTTAAGGGGCTATTAGTATGAATCATTGCATCTTTGAAGAAAAATATGAATTTAGTGGCCTTTGGAATATTTTGTTGTGGATGCTGTCTACTCTCCATAGGGAATATTTAGATTCTCTAAATTAGCTCACTGAACAGTGACTGAAAAGAATAGAATAACATATCAAATCGAGATTTAGCCTTTTTTTCCCCCCTGTAACTGGCAATTGAATCCAGGGAACTTTAAAAGTGAGTTACATCTCAAGCCCTTTTTATTTTTATTTTGTGACAGGGTCTTCCTAAGTTGCACAGGCTGGCCTGGAGCTTGTGATCCTCTTGTTTTAGCCTCTAGTAGCTGGGATTACAGGTGTGTGCCACTGTACCTGATTGAGAATTAGTCTTGTGTGTGCATGTATGTAGTACTGGGAATTGAACTTTGTCTCTTAACTGTCTCCCCAGTCTTTTTTATTTTTGAGACAGGGGCTTGTTAGGTTTCCCAGGCTGGCCTAGAACTTTTGCTCTTCCTGCCTCTATCTCCCAAGTAGCAGAGATTTTCTATGGTGCCAGTGCGCTTGGCTGAGAATTAGTCTGTCTCTCTCTCTTTAATTTTTTTTTTGTTTTAGTTATACATGGACACAATATCTTTATTTTGTTTGTTTATTTTTATATGGTGCTGAGGATCTAACCCAGTGCCTCACATGTTCAAGGCATGTACTCTGCCTTTGAGCCACAACTCCAGCTTGAGAATTAATCTTTTGAAAGTGTTAGAATACAGACAAAAAAAAAAAAAAAATAAGGTAAAAGATTTGTAGTTACAGTTTCCTCTTTTTAGGATGTTTTGGAAATAATTTCTTCACAGTTAGAATGCTAATATTACATCAATCCTGCATCCGAGAAGGGCCAAAATATTGAAAAACTGAATTAAACCAAGCATTGTGAATGATTTGTCATTCTTAAGCTTTGTATAGGCCATTTGCCTTTGTGCATAGTAGGTCATTTGTGTTTTATTTTATTTATTTTTTGGTGTCGGGGGTCAAACCCAAAGTGTTCTGCATGCTAAAGATATTCTGAATCCCTGAGCTACCCCAGCCTCTATAGATTGAATAAATAAATTTACAGATGAAGAAATGGGTAAAAAAAAAAAAATGATGATACGGGGCGGGCTGAGGTTGTGGCTCAGGTAGAGCACTTGCCTAGCACGTGCAGGGCCCTGGGTTTGATCCTCAGCACCACATAAAAATAAATAAACAAAATAAAGGTATTTGTCCATCTACAACTAAAAAAAAATATTTAAAAAATGATGATACATACACAGATACCAAATTAGATGCAAATTATGAAAAGAGATGTTTCTTTTATATTCAGTTTTTCCTCATGCTAACTTTTCTTATAATTTTAATACATAGAATTTTTGGGGGATACAATATGTGTGTTGATGTGCTATGTAAATGTATAGGATAACTCCTGATAAGAGAACTCAGAATACTCTTTCATCCATAAAGCTATGGTAAACATGAAGTTAATATTATTAATTTAAATAGTAAATCATCTTCTAATTTCTTTGTTGTTTGTATTTTTGCTGAACTGGGGATTGAACCAGGGCTAGTCTAGTATTGAGCTACATCTTCAGCCCTTTTTAGTTTGTATTTTTTAAGTATTTATTTATTTACTTACTAGGAATTGAACCCCGGGGTGCTTTACCACTGATCTATATCTCTAGTCCTTTTTATTTTTCATTTTGAGAAAGGATCTTGCTAAATTCCTACTGGTCTTGAGCTCCTGAGTAGGTGGGATTACAGATATGGGCCACCATGTCTGGTTTAATTTTTATTTTCAGACAGGGTCTGCTAAATTGCTTGAATTTAGGGTCTTGAATTTAGGATCCTGCTGCCTTATCCTATACAGTTGTTGGGCTCATAGGCATCACCACCTCACTTGATTTCTTTTAACTACTTTTCCTCTAGCTATTGAGAAAAAACTAGAATTAGTCGGTACACTCCCCCTGCTGGGTAAGAATGGAGAGAAGTATAGAAAATCTAACCTTGGGGCTTGAACAGTTATGGGTCCCATTAGGCTTAAATCCTCATACGTTTTTCTCTACAGGGAGCATTTCCAGCTCGTTTGAAGAAGGTGCTTATTGTGGGAGCACCAATATGGTTCCGAGTGCCCTATTCCATCATCAGCCTCCTTCTGAAGGACAAAGTCAGGGAGAGGGTAAGACAAGTTAGCTTTTTCTTATTTGGAGGTGGATAAATTCCCATTTGTACTATTGGAATCCTGTCAATTAATTTGCTGCTGTCAAAAAATTCTCCTGGCTTGTTTCCTGAATTCTTCTCTACTTCTGTCAGTGTATTCTCTCCTATCCTCTCTTTGATTCATTCATCAGCTTGGAACACACTGCCTTCCTCACTATTCTGTAATCTCCTTGTATTAGGAACTGGCCATAGTTTATCTGGCTCTTGCATAAGATAGTACTGAAAGGAAAAAAAAAAAAAAGATGGTATTGAAGGAATGTGTCCTGGAGGTAATTTAAAGATGGCTACTATTTCCGAAATTTTAGGGCAGAGGTGTAGCTCAATGGCAGGGTATGTACTTAGCATGCATGAGGCCCTGGGTTCAATCCTTACTATCCAAATAAAAACAAAGACAAAAAAAACCTAAGAATTGAAAATCAGCATATAATTTAATTACACTAGTTGAGCTGGTGTTAGACTTTGTTCACCTGGATGTACCATTCGGCAGGATGGAGAGGGAGAGTCCCTCACTGTATCTCTTCCTATTTTTATTCCTGGTACTTACTCTTAAAACAACTTGTTACTTCCAGTTTCACAAGAATGGTTGCAAATTACTTTAATTCTATTTTAATTTCAGGAGTGCTTCAGGACTAAAAGATGATAGTCTTAGTCAGTGATTGTAACCCTTGAAAGAAAGGGCATATGAAACACTGGCATTATAGGGTAAAAATAATAAACTTTTTTTTTAAGGGTTTTTTATTGTCGTCGTGTTTTTTGTTTTTTTTTTTTTGTTTTTTGAGACAAGGTCTCACTAAGTTGCCATATTGGCTTCCAATCTTTGCTGTCTTCCTGCATTAGCCTCCCAAGTCACTGGTATTTCAGGCATATATTACCAATCCTGGCTCTCTTTTTAGAAATATTATCAGAGATTTTTGCGGCAAGGAATTATTAAGTTAAATGAATAATGCAGATCTTTATAGCTGAGGTGACTTGGGTCAGAGAGGGGAAAGTGGTGGTGTTTCGTACTCCAGAAATTACATAGAGACCTAATGAGTCAAAGCAAGAGAGATCTTTCTTTTTCTTTTTCTTTTTCTTTTTTTTTTAAGATATTTATTCGTAAGTTTTAGGTGGACACTATATCTTACATTTATGTGGTGCTGAGGATTGAACCCAGTGCCTCATGCATGCTAGGTGAGCACTCTACCACTTAGCCCCAGCCCCAGCCCGAGATCTTTCTTAAAAGAACTCTGTGAGAATACTCCTTAGTTATGTTCTTGCATATGAATTATACATGCATGTATAAACTCAAAATATATTGAGTGTCCTATGTAGTCCAGGCATTCGACCCTGGGGATTAAACAATGAGTGAGATATTCCTTACTTCAAGGAGCTCACAGTCATCATAGAGGCCATAGAGGTATACATTGGAGAAGACTTGGACTTTGAAGGAGCATAGAAGAAAACATTGCCTCAGGAGGTCAAGAAGGGCTTCACAGAGGAGGTGAACAATGAGCAGGTCCTCAAAGAGGTAGAGGAGGAAAGAGGGTGGTCTAAGAAGAGGCAATAGCAAGAAAGAGAAGCTTTTAGGAAGAAGAGCATTCCTGCTCCAGAGAAGTTGACTAAGGAGAACCAGCTAGGCTATCTTGGTCCAGCAGGCCATGCCAAGCAGAGAGCAGATTTAAGTATTATGATGACTTATCTAACATTTTTCCTGGTCTACCCTGTCTGTGGGTGGTTGGTTTCGTCTTGATTTCATAGAAATCTGTTTTTGAGAATACCCATACCAAGCTATGAGTAAAATATAAAGTAATAGGCTTAGAATTGGTAGCCTCAGTATAGGGTTGAAAAAAATAACCACTACCTATGCATTGTTAGTGGTCAAAAAGAATACCAGCATGAGATAGTACAGAGAAGCATTGTTAATAGTACATATAAAGCCTTTGTTCTCTATACCTTCCTTTCAGAAGGTATATAGCAAAGCCTCTAATTCCAGAAGTGAATTTGATACACATTCTCAAAATTCAAACTTGTAGCTGAGAAATTCATTGGACTTAATCCCAGGCAGATGAAATGCATTCTACTTCTTTTATAAATATACCTGGTTTTTCAAGCAAATGTCAACCCATTTCCCAAATTCAAATAAGCACATTTGTTCTTTATCTTCATTATCTGTGCCCCTTTCCTGCCCCAGTACTCACATGGTTCTTTCTGGCCTTCTAGATTCAGATTTTAAAGACTTCTGAGGTTACCCAGCATCTGCCCAGGGAGTGCCTTCCAGAAAACCTGGGTGGGTACGTCAAAATTGACCTCGCCACTTGGAATTTCCAGTTCCTACCCCAGGTGAACGGCCACCCAGATCCCTTCGATGAGATCATCCTGTTCTCCCTCCCTCCTGCCTTAGACTGGGACTCAGTACATGTTCCAGGTCCCCACGCCATGACTATCCAAGAGTTGGTAGACTATGTTAACACCAGGCAAAAGCGGGGGATATATGAGGAGTATGAAGACATCCGTCGTGAGAACCCTGTTGGCACTTTCCACTGTTCAATGTAAGTAGGAAAGTTTTGGGACAGCAATTAGTTATCAAGATGCCTCTGGTGGTGCTGACAGCAGCTCTTCCTTATGTGAAGGAGCATCATTCTCACATAATAGTTTTCTCTCATTCAGAAAGAGGTTATCTCCTTTTTTGGTGCTTGCTGCCAATGTCCTGTGCTTTGAAATTTCAGAAGGTCTTTGATACCAATAGAGGATCCTTGTAATAATGGACATGACTTTGGATATTTTCCTGAAATGCAAGTGGTTTGGTTTTTTTTTGTTGTTGTTGTTTGTTTTTTAAACTCAAATGTGATGTTTTCTATTCTTGTCCTCAGTGTGAGCTCTGGTCTGTTCAGTTTTTCCCTAGAGCATTTATTGTGAATCTCTACATCTTGAAACAATGGATGCTGGTGCATTTAAAAGAATGCATAGTCAAAAAGAGAAGAGTTGCCTCATATGAATTTAACTTCTTGAAACTTTCCTTCTACATAAATCCTACCACAAAACCAACTGGCTAGTTTATAACTCTGGTTCATAACTTGGTAATGTTGTTGACAATAGAACATCAATCATCTCTATTACCATATTGCTTTCATTTCTCTTGCCATGTTTTTGTTGTTGTTGTTTTTCGTACTGGGGATTGAACCCAGGCAGGACCTTGTGCATGCTATGCAAACCCTCCACCATTGACATACATTCTCCAACGCTTATTTATTCATTTAATTTTGTGGTACTGTGATTGAACCCAGGGATGCTCTACCTCTGAGACAGGGTCTTGCTAAGTTGCTAATGCTAGCTTCAAATTTGCAATCCTACCTCACCTTCCAAGTAGCTAGAATTACAGGCATGTACCACCATATCCAGTTATTTTTTATTTGGGGGCAGGTCTCATTAAATTGCCCAGGATGACCTTGAACTTGTTATTCTTCTGTCTTAGCCTCCTGAGTTACTAGGATTACTCTCACCAGATTCTTGACATGTTTTAAATGGCTACAAAAGAAATCCTCTTTATTACTATTGAACTGTCTTTTGAAAATTAAGGAATCTAGGGGGAGGGAAAAGGGAGATCATGAACTGAAATCGAATTCCATGCATGTATGTGTTTTTGGGATGACCCCAACCACTATATGTATAACTATAAAGCTCTAATAATAATTAAAAAGAAAATTAAGGAATCTGTTTCAGTGGGTCTCAGGCTCAAGTTCCACTTACTGAAAGTCTTCTGAAGATTTTTATTTCCCATTTATGTACCTTAGTTTTCCTGTGTGTGATATGTGACTGTATGAGTTTTAAATGTTTCACCTACCTTAAAGCTTTAGGAATCCATGATTTTGTGAGTACCTATACTCCCTCAGAATTCTGCCCAGATTAGTCAGGGTGTAAAGAAGAAAATGTAAAGGAATAAGGGGAAATAATTAGGAAACTGTGATGAGGGCAATAAGAGAGAATTGGCAATTGAGAAGCCAATAAGCAGAACAAGAATGAAAGGAGGGGTGTGTGGGCGGGTATAGCTCAGTGGTAAAGTGCTTGCCTAGTAAGCATAAGGCCCTGGGTTCGAACTCCAGCACTCCCCTACCTCCCTCCCCGCAAAAAAAAAAAAAAAAAAAAGGAAAAGGAAAGAAAAAGAAAAAAGAATGTAAATGTAGAGAAGTAAATGTAGAGAGCGTACTATAGGGATACTGCTACATTGATGTTCATAGCAGCACAATTCACAATAGCTAGACTGTGGAACCAACTTAGATGCCCTTCAATAGGTGAATAGATTTAAAAAATGTGGCATTTATACACAATGGAGTATTACTCAGCACTAAAAAATGACAAAATCATGGAATTTGCAGGGAAATGGATGGCATTAGAGCAGATTATGCTAAGTGAAGCTAGCCAATCCCTAAAAAACAAATGCCAAATGTCGTCTTTGATATAAGGAGAGCAACTAAAAACAGAGCAGGGAGGAAGAGCATAAGAAAAAGATTAACATTAAATAGGGATGAGAGGTGGGAGGGAAAGGGAGAGAGAAGGGAAATTGCATGGAAATGGAAGGAGACCCTCATTGTTATACAGAATTACATATAAGAGGATGTGAGGGGAAAGGGAAAAAAAATCAAGGGAGAGAAATGAATTACAGTAGATGGGGTAGAGAGAGAAGATGGGAGGGGAGGGGANTCTACAACTAATTATCAAGAGGGGGGGATAGTAGAGGATAGGAAAGATAGCAGAATACAACAGTCACTAGTATGGCAATATGTAAAAACGTGGATGTGTAACCGATGTGATTCTGTAATCTGTATACGGGGTAAAAATGGGAGTTCATAACCCACTTGAATCAAATGTATGAAATATGATATGTCAAGAGCTTTGTAATGTTTTGAACATCCAATAAAAAAAAATAAAGTAAATGTAGAAAAAGGGAAGCAGAGTATATGTCACGAGGGGAGAGTATTCTTTTTGTTTTCTCCCTACGAGTGCAAATCACTGTTTACATTTCTGTTTACATTCAATTTCTTTCCCAACCAACTCCCCCCGCCCATAGTCTTGAAGAAGGCAGTACCTTGCCGAAGGGAGGAGTACTTGGCAATAGTGAATATTCTGATATTTACTTCATAATCCAGAATTCCAAGGGAGACATAGTCTTTTGGGGTAGTAGATCTATAAGGACTTGGTATAAGACAGAGTTGGAGTTGCTGAAGATTCTGAGTTCTAGAACTGAAATAGGGCTCCATCTTTCAATAAAGAGGCAAGACTGTAAAGTGTTCTCATCAGACTATGACATATTCTCTGATTGGCAGATGGCCAAACAGACACCCAAACCTGCTCTTCTAATACAGTTACCTATCAGCAGTGAAAAATTGCAGAAACCTCTGGAACAAGGTGAGGAAGCCTCAACACAAATGTTGCATAAACAGGATCATACCATATGATGATGAGATGGCTTTTTTACTAGGTGTAATTCTGTGAAGATTCATCTGAATTGTTCATTCTTTTTATTGCTGAGCAGTATTCTGTGCTGTGGATATACCAGTTTGTTTAACCCTCACCTGTTGAAGGACATCTGGATTATTTTGGCTATTGCAAGTAAAGCTGTTACAAACATTTGTTTCTAGATTTTGTGTGAACATGTTTCTACTTCTGGCATAAGTGTCCAGGAATTCAATTGCTAGGTCATATGGTAATTCTGTGTTTAGCTTTTATGAGAAACTGCCTGTTTTCCAGAGTGTCTATACTGTATTCCCACCAGCAATGTATGAGTAATCAAGTTTCTTCACTTCCTTACCAGCATTTAGTGGTGTCACTATTTTTTATTTTAGCTGTTTTGGTAGATGTGTAATCTACCAGAATTATTTAATTTGAATTTCCCTAATAGCTAATGGTGTTGAATCTTTTTTAAAAAAACATCCATTCCTTTTTATTTTTTATTTAAGACAAGGTCTTTCTAAGTGGCCAAGGCTAACCCCAAATATGTTATCCTTTTTGGCTCAGCTTCATGAGAGCTGGGATTATAAGCGTGTGACACATTACTCAGCCAGGTTGAATTTTTGTATAAATTGTAAGATTTAGTTTGATATTCATTTATTTTGTTATTGGACATCTAATTTGTTGCAGGTCCCTGTGTTGACAAGGAAATCCTTCCCATTGAATTGTCTTTGCAACTTTTTGATTTTAAAAAATTGGCTAGGGCCAGATGTGGTGGTCCACACGTGTAATCCCAGCTAATTAGGCAGCTGAGGCAGTAGGATCCCAAATTTGAGGTTAGTTTGGGCAACTGAGCAGTTGCCCAGACTTCTATCAAAATAAAAATTAAGAAAAAAAATCTGGGGGTGTAGTTCAGTGGTAGAGTGCATACCTAGCATGTGCAAGTCCGTAGATTTAATCTCTGGTACTGGAGGGAAAAAAATCAGGTAGGCACAAGGGGAAATTTTTAAGATATAGAAAACTACAGAGAATGACCTAACAAACTCCATGCATATCACCTGAACTGACGACACATTGACACGATTATTAATCTTTTTTGTCATGATTATGTAAGTCTTTTTTATTTTGAGACAGAGTCTCACTAAATTGCTGAGGGCCTTACTGAGTTGCTGAGGCTGGCCTTCAACTTGCAATCCTCCTGCCTCAGCCTCCCAAGTTGCTAGAATTACAGGCATGTGCACCACATCTGGCTACTTCACATCTTTTTTTTTTTAATTATATAAAAGGAA
Organism: Marmota marmota marmota; assembly: GCF_001458135.2. NCBI lineage: Eukaryota > Metazoa > Chordata > Mammalia > Rodentia > Sciuridae > Marmota > Marmota marmota. Next base: position 7,325,681 of record NW_026000229.1, read on the forward strand.
GAATTCATTATGAATCTGAAATCTCTTCCAATCATCACCCTCAGTTCTTTGCACTTCCCACATGCAGCTACTGGTACAAATATGATATATTTCTTTCCATTTAATTTTGTACACATACCCTTAGAATAATATGGAATATTATTTTATGTGGGTGACCTTTGTAAATTTTTCATTTCAATCAATAAGCAGTATTTTTTTTTTTTTTCAAAAACCAAGTAATACCAAGGGGCGAAAAAAGCAGAAGCAAAATAAGCAATCTTTTGCTTTACTCTCAATTCTACTGTTGATAACCGTCCGTTTTCAGCTTCTTTTTTTCCTCTTAAGACTGGATGTCACTATACCTGCCTGGCCGGTTTCTAACTTGTAGTTTCAAGCCATTGTCCTGCCTCAGCCTCCCAAGTAGCCGGGAGTACAGGCATGTGCTATCATGCCCAGCTTATTTTCAGTTTTTAACAACTGTTTCTCCTGGTATTGTTTCTAAATTAAAATGATTATGATTCTCTTTATTGGTTTTTGTTATAGGTGAGCATTTGATTCTTATACCATGTCACCATTTCTTTCTTGGCTATTTTCCAATATATTTCATAAATTTTAATTGAATCAGTAGTCACTGTTTACATTTTTATGACTGATTTTTTTAAACTGCAGAGGTAAGTGTGCTACTATAAAATGAATAAACATTAAATAATTAACTAAATCCATTTTTTGTTTTTTCTGGAGTTATCTAATTTTTAAACTGTCTTTTAGTTTTTTCTGTACCTATCCTGATTATTTTTCTGTATGCTTAATCTGATTTATTTTACCCTGTCATTATTGTTTCCCAAGTAATCAAATAGATAGTCATTTGATTTCATTTTTTTAAAAAATTTTTTTAAAGTTGTTGATGGACTTTTATTTGCTTATATGCGGTTCTGAAAATTGAATCCAGTGCCTCACACGTGGTAGTTGTGGCACAGCCACAACCGTGATTCCATTTTTATACCTGGAGACCTCACTTTCAGAATTTTTTGTTCTTTTGCTCCAACCTAAACTAATTGTTGGTTATACTTTAGGCCTGGTCTTTGTTTTTCATCCTGTAATTTTTGCTCTTTATTTTGTTAATCCTATTTCCTCACTTATATTGCGTTTGGCAAAGTACAGAATTCTTGGTTAGAAATAATTTTACCTTAGAATTTTTGTAGCCATAACTTCCTTCCTTCTTTCTTTCTTTCTTTGTTAATTTTTTTATTTGTTCTACTTAGTTGTACATGACAGTAGAATGCATTTCAATTCATCGTTCACAAATGGAGCGCAAATTTTAATTTTCTGGTTTTACACGGTTTAGAGATGCACAATTCATGCAATCTATCTATGTATCTAGGGTAATGATGTCCATCTCATTCCACCATCTTTCCTATCCTGTCTTCTTTCTTTTTTATTTTTATTTACCAGGGATTAAACTCAGCTTAACCACTGACCCACATCCCCAGCCCTTTTTGTGTTTTTAGAGACAGGGTCTCACTAAGTTGCTTAGGGCCTCGATAAATTGCTCAGGGACTCACTGAGTTGCTGAAGTTGGCTTAGAACTTGGAATTCTCCTGCCTCAGCCTCCCAAGCAGCTGGGATTACACAGCTGCACCATCACGCTCAGCTGGCAATACCTTTCTAATTGCTGGCAATGGTACTAGTAGTCTGTTGTTTCTGTTCCTTCTTAATCTTTTCATTTGTAGTTAACCTCCTTTAATGTTTAAAAATCTCATCATGCTATGTCTTGGTTTAATCCTTTTGTTTCATTCATTATACTGGGTGCTTGATAAGTCTTTTGATCTTAAAGCCTTTGAACTTGGAATGTTTTGTTTTGTTTGTGCTAGGGATCTCACCCAGGGCCTTGTGCATTCTAGGGAAACTGTACCACTGAAGCTGCAGCCCCATATAAGACATTTATTTATTTATTTTTTCTTTTTTAGTACCAGGGATTGAACTGAAGTCCTGGTGCATGCTAGGCAAGCACTCTACTATGGCTGTGTTACATCTGCAGCCTTAGAACTTTTTAAAAAATTGTTTTTTCATGCTTCCTTCCTGACATGTTTGTTTTCTCCCTGTCTTTATCTCATATTCCTATTAGTCTGATTGGAACTCCTAAAAGTAAGAATTGATATTTTTCTTTTTGTAAAGGGCAAGATAGTAGTTATTTTACATTGTGGATCTTTGTTGCAAGTACTCATCACTGTGGGTATTAACATATAAACAGGTTGGCTTTGCCATTTTCAAAAAAACTTTATTAACAAAAGCAGTTGTCCTGACCATAGTTTGCTGATTTCTGCCCTAGAATGATTTTTTTTATTTTCTTAATTTTTTTCTTTTTTTAAAAAATATTTTATTAGTTGTTGATGGACCTTTATTTATTTTTATGCGGTGCTGAGAATCAAACCCAGTGCTTCACACATGCTAGGCAAGCGCTCTACCACTGAGCCATAACCTCCGCCCCTTAAAAATTCTTATATTTTTTCATTTGTTTCGTGTTCTTGGTAATTTCCTGATCTCTTACCTATTAAAGTTCCTATTTTGGCTATCTTTTTTCCTTTTTTTAATTTTGCTGTGGTGGGATTGAAACATGCCTCACATGCAAAGCAGGTGCTCCACTACTGAGCTAAACATCACAACCCTGCATACAATTTTTAATTTGCAAGAGCTTTTCACTGATTTTTCCTTTTTCAAAGCATCCTCTACTTGTTTTCTGTACAATGATATTATCTTTTTTCTCTTGCAGGATATTATTTATAGCCTTTTAGCAGTCTTTTTCTCTTTTTTTTTTTTTTTTTTTAATATTTATTTCTTTTTTAGTTCTTGGCAGACACAACATCTTTGTTTGTATGTGGTGCTGAGGATCGAACCCGGGCCGCACACATGCCAGGAGAGCGTGCTACCGCTTGAGCCACATCCCCAGCCCAGTCTTTTTCTCTTATTGAAAAACTATTTTGTCCTTTTTCTCCCATGTATATTTAAACTAGTTCCCTTTGTTTAGGGGATTTCTTCATAATCTTGAGATCCAAGGCTGTTAGTTCACACTTAGTACTGGGATCCTTAAGTTGCTTAGTAGAAGTTCTGTTTGTATGGGTGAACTTCAAATTAAAATGATCAGTTTATTTTTAGTGTACTCCAATTGAGTTTTCTTGCTAGTGGCTATTTACTCATCCCAATCAGAGTTCTGCTGGGTCCAATTTTACACGCCTTAATCCCAGCAACTTCAGAAACTGAGGCAGGAGAATCTCAAATTGGAAGCCAGCCTCACCAACTTAGTGAGGCCCCTAAGCAACTTAATGATATGCTGGGGATGTGGCTTAGTGCTTAAGCACCCCTGCCTGGATTCAATCCCTGGTACAAAAAAAAAGTTCTTCTGCTTGGGCAAATAAGAGTGACTATGTCTCTAAATAAATAAATAAAATAAAATAGGGGCTGGGGATGTAGCTCAAGCGGTAGCGTGCTCGCCTGGCAGGCATGCGGCCCGGCCCGAGATCGATCCTCAGCACCATGTACAAACAAAGATGTTGTGTCCGCCAATAACTGAAAAATAAATGTTAAAGTTCTCTCTCTCTCCCTCTCTCTAAAAAATAAATAAAATAAAATAAAATAAAAAGGAAAAAGGCTAGGAATGTAGTTCAGTTATAGAGTGCCCCTGGGTTCAATCCCCAATACTGAAAGGGTCAGGGGAGAGTTCTCCAATCTCCAGTGTCTTGCCTGGTGGGGATCCAAGCTTGGATATTACTGTAGGATACAACAGGGAGAATTGGGCAGGGGTTCTGATTGTATGCCATTTGGATTTTCATTTATTGCTGTTTTTAGATTTTAGATTTTGCCTTCCAGGGTGAGAGACTTGAGGGTATCATTTTGTCTCTGTGTAGATCCCAGCTTCCTGAATTTGGCCAAGCCAATTAACATCTTCCCATCTGCTTTTTCTGCCAAAACAGGTTGAAATCTGTTTGATGTTTTCACTGCTGGTTGGTTTTGTACTGAATAGTTCCTTTATCTCATTCTAGTAAAGCTGCTGGATAGAATAGAGTCAGTATGGGTTATCAGTCCACCAGGGCAAACTGGGATTCAGCAAATTAATTTTGAACATCTTTTGAGAAATGAGTAGTAGAAATTTTTGTCTGCAGTTAGATTTTTTTTATGTGTGCTGTATCTTATTTTTTCTCTCTACCCCTTCTTCCTCTTTATTACATATTCCTCATTTCTGTCTGAGACATCATCAGAATTGCCTTTACAGTACATATTTCTACTAAGATTCTTATCACAATCTCTTAGGTAATCTCCAAGAATGATTGAGGCTTTCTGCAAGGCCTCTTCTTCTGAACCCTCACTAGAATCACCCTTCATACTTCGTATTTGGCAGTTTAGGCTTTTTCTAGCTTATACTTCCAGATTTCCAGATTCTTCCAAACTTTGCCTGTTATTCAGTTCTAAAGCTGCTTTCACATTTTTAAGTGTTTGTGATAGCAGTATTCCACTTACCAGTACCACTTTCTGTTGTAGTCCATGTGGGACTCCCCTTTTCTTTTGAAAGGAAAGATCTTTATTTCTATAAGTAATATATATACTTTAAAATGCTAAATGAATACTTGAGGGTGTAGGTCATTGGTAGATAACATGCCCAGCCTGCATGCATCCCTGGGTTCAATTGCCAACACCCCAAAATCTCCCCCAAAGAAACAAAAACCCGATTAAATGACATTGAACTATATAGACTCGAGAATGAAAAGCTGAACACCAGTGGTAATTGACACTCAGCTTTGCATTGCCGACTTTAAACATATTTACATACTACCCCTATTTTTTCTTTATTCTAGCTTGTCTATTTCATTTCCTTCAGGTCTCCAGGAAACTTAGAAAAGAACCGCTACGGAGATGTACCCTGTCTCGACCAAACTAGAGTGAAACTAACAAAACGAAGTGGCCACACTCAGGTATGCAGATAAATGCCATCTCTTTTGGATAACTGGGGGAAATTAAACCTCACCCAAAGTGAAACATTAATATTTTAGTAGAATGAAAATGGATACTGAAGGTAGATAAGGTTCAAGTTCTGATTTTGCTACATAGTAATCTGTTATAATAGACAAGTGCCTAAATGCCCATTTCATAGTACTGAGTGGGAAGTAAATTAAATTATTTATGTGAATGTTATACAAGATCTGGTTTATTGTAGTTTCTTTTATTGTTAAATTATTTCTCCTTTTACTTCTTAGTTGTAAAGGCATGGCTATATAGTTCCAATTTGATGAATATATGTGTAGCAATACAGGGCAACTTTGATTATATGTGATGAATTTTCCCATCTATATCTGAAAAAAGTTGTGGATAACTACTGTATACATAAATGTCTAGAGATAGAGATGAAATGGCCAGATGACTATTACTTATGTATTAATTTGTTCATATTTGTACATATTAATAAAAACCTCATATGTAAAATATTGAGATATGTAGTAAACATTTTACTCACCCTCACCTTTTTTTTTTTTTTTAAAGATAGAAGAGAGAGAGAATTTTTTTAATATTTATTTTTCAGTTTTCGGTGGACACAACATCTTTATTTTATTTTTATGTGGTGCTGAGGATCGAACCCAGCGCCCCGCGCATGCCAGGCGAGCACGTCACTGCTTGAGCCACATCCCCAGCCCTCACCCTCACCTTTTACATGCACCTTTAAAAAAAATTTTTTTTTTGTAATTGTAGATAGACAATATGCCTTTATTTTATTTGTTTATTTTTATGAGGTGCTAAGGATAGAATCCAGTGCTGCATGCATGCTAGGAAAGTGCTCTGCCACTGAGCTACAGCCTCAGCCCCCACATGCACCTTTGTCTTTACTTGTATTTGAGCCATTTTTAAAATTAGTCTCACATGGTTTTGCAGAATACATCAACTTTATTTCCTTTTAAGTGCATGATATTGTCATTGGCAAGTTTATTCTGAACCAGAATAATCTACTAGGATAATATTAGGATAGTTTTTAATTTTAATTCATCTCATACATTCTATATATTATAATCATTTACTTATTTCTTTTTTTATATAATATATATTTAGTTGCCGATGAACCTTTATTTAATTTATTTATATGTAGTGCTGAGAATCGAACCCAGTGCCTCACATATGCCAGGCAAGCACTATACTAAGTCACAACTCCAGCTCTTCTTATTCTTTTTTTTGTTGTTGTTGTTGTTGATACGAGGATTGAACCCAAGAATGCTTAAACACCGAGTCACATCCCCAGCTCTTTCTGCCTCAGTCTCCTGAGTCGCTGGAATTAGAGGCATGTGTCACCATACCCAGCTACTTATTCCTTTTTTAAGTAACATCTAACCTTAGAATTTTAGATTAACAACTAACTAGGTATTATATATGTATATATTTTTTCTTTCTGATATACCAAGTTTTTTCTGGTGACCCTTATCAAAAAAATAGCATTGAGCTAGGTGCAGTGGTGCACACTTGTGATTCCAGGGACTCAGGAAGCTGAGGTAAAAGAAGTAAAAGAATTGCAAGTTGAAGGTCATCCTGGGCAACTTAGCAAGACCCTGTTTCTAAATAAAACTAAAATTGGCTGGGGATGTAGCTCAGTGGTAGAGAACCCACCTCCCATCCCCATTCAATCTCCAGTATTGGTGGGGGAGAAAAAAAATTGACTGCAATTGCTGTTTCAAAAGAAAGTTATTTAAATAGAATCTCTTCAGCATTACATATATTTAAAGACTTCTTATAACCAAGGGCAATGGTGTGCACTTGTAATTTCAGCAACATAAGAGGGTGAGGCAGGAGAATCACAAGTTCACGGCTTTGTTTTGCTAAATTGCCAAGACTGGTCTCAAACTTGGAATTCTCCTGCCTTAATCTCTTGAGTTTCTGTGATTATGGGTTTGTGCCACTATGTCCAACTCTGGGGGCTAAATATTGGAAAAATCAGTGCTTTGTATTTGAGCATGTATGATATGTGATTCAGGACCCTAGGGTCATAGTTTCAATCTCTCTTGACCGTACTCTTTCAGGCACATGAACTGAACTCACAGCCCTGCCCAGGAGTCTTGCAATTTTCTCCTGTGAAGTATTGCTTAGTGTATCTGGCTACCTGAGGGTAAATTAATCAGTATGCTGAGATCCTCATAGTCATAGTACATGCTCTGAAGGAATGAAGTAGAATGGTTAACTTGGGGCTATGGAGTCAGATATCTTTATCTGTTTTGTTGAGCGCTGTCTCCAGTTTGTAGAACAGTGCTTAACTGCACTTATTAGACAGGAAGTATGTGAATAAGTGAAAACCTGGAAACTATCCTAGTTCATTCTATAATTAATCTGAAAATCATTGCCTGACTTTTAGTCTTACTACTGAAAACATCGGCAGTGGCTTTATTTGTGCAGTAAATGAGACATCAGGTTTTTTGTTTGTTTGTCTTTAGCTTTTTGGACATTATTTCTTTATTTAGTTTCAGGGATATTGTATACTCATGGATTTTCTACTTTCAGGATTATTCTTATTTTGTTTCTTGACATTTATTTTCAATAACAAAATCTGTATATTTATAATGTACAACACAATATTTTGAAATATGTATACAAAAACAATAATTAGTATACATTGTCAAATGGCTAAATCAAGCTAGTTAATATTTGCATTGCCTTACATACTTACTTGGAGCTTTTCTTTCTTTCTTTCTTTTTAATATTTATTTTTTTAGTTGTAGTTGGACACAATACCTTTATTCCACTCATTTTTATTTTTATGTGGTGCTGAGGATTGAATGCAGGGCCCCGCGCATGCTAGGCTTGCACTCTACCACTGAGCCACAATCCCTGTCCTGGAGCTTTTCTTTTTTATTTTATTTATCTATTTGTTTTGGGGACTGGGGATTGAACCAAAAGGCCCTCTACCACTGAGCTATACCCTCCCCTCCCACAACCCTTTTTGTTTTAAGATAGGATCTCACTAAGTTGCTGAGACTGATCTTGAACTTACTATCCTCGTGCCTAAACTTCCCAAGTTGTTGGGAATGCAGGTGTGTGCCACCACCCTGGACAACTCTTTTCTTTTATAAGAGTACTAAGTGCCAGGGTGGCACACCCCTATAATCCCAGCAGCTTGGGATGCTAAGGCAGGAGAATTGCGAGTTAAAAGCCAGCCTCAGCAATTTAGGCCCTAAGCAACTTGGAGAGACCCTGTCTCTAAATATAAAAATATAAAACAGGTCTAGAGATGTGGGTCAGTTGTTAATTACCCCTGGTTTCAATCCCTGGTACCAAAAAAAAAAGTACTGAGGGTTCTACTTTGGTGGTCCTCCTGATATAATTACCTCACAAAACTCATAAAGGTTCTGACCCCTAATGCCATCACATTGGCTGTTAGGATTAAAACATGAATTTTGGAAGTGGACACAAGCATTCAATCCATATAAACTTAACTATGTGTTGTGTTTGGTTTGGCTCATCCTCCTATTTTAGTTTGCTCCCAGTCCTATGCTTTGTCTCTGACATCATTTTTAGTTGTAACATCTGATGCTTCTTCTGAATTTGCCAATATTCCCGGAGACAAGTGATCTCAGAGACAAAGATGTTAAAAGCTAATATCCTTAGTTATAAAGAAATAATAGGAGTTGGATGCATTAGCACACACCTGTAATCCCATTGACCTGGGAGGCTGAGACAGTAAGATTCCAAGTTCAAGTCCACCCTCAGCAATTTATTGAGACCCCGTCTCAAAAAAAAAAAAAAAGCGCTGGGGATGTAGCTCAGTGGTAAAGCTCCCTGGGTTCATTTCTAGTACCAAAAATAAAAAATAAAGAAATAATAGGTCTCCTTTAGAGGTAATATATTTCTTCAAAATATCAAGACAGATCCTGGCATAACTGCTTATTTATTACTTAGGTATGTAGTAATGTTGATTCCTATATCAGGAAAATCTTATGTACTTTTCTGTCTCTTTCCTTGGATCCTCAAAGGTATACCACTTGAATGTACCGGGCTGAGAAGAGGTCGAGTAGGTTTTTGCTAACTGTAGGTCTACCTTAACTGAGAAGCCTGGTTGGGAGTGAGTAAGGCTTTTAGCTTGCTGATCTCCTGCAGGTAGTCTGTTAGCTCAGTGGAGTTGTCTATGTCAGGCTAGAATACTAGTAATGTGGGTACTAACTCCTTAGGAGGGGGAAAGAACAGAAAACCCCTAACTAAATAAATAGGAGAGTGAAAAGTTGATAGACTGTTTGGCTAATGGACACATATCCAAATTTCATGAGTTTGAACATGAGGTGGAGATGTAGCCATGGAGTGCTGACACTTCAGATTCCTTTCCATGTGATAGGACCCAGTAGAGTAATGGTAATAGATTAAAAGAGGAATCACTGACTTCTGTAGAATGGAATAGTGCATGTATGGGTTTTCCCTGGTTTGCTATTGCAACTTTTTTCTTTTTGGTGATGCTGAGGATTGACCCCAGGGCTGGTGTATCACTGAACTACATTCCCTACTTCTTTTTTTTTTGAGGGGTTAGGTACTAGGGATTTAACCCAGAGCCAGTTTACCACTGAGCTACACTTCCAGCCCTTTTTTAGTTTTTATTTTGTGAGAAAGGGTCTCACTCAGTTGCTGAAGCTGACCTCAGGCTTGTGATCCTCCTGCCTCAGCCTCCCTAGTAACAAGGATTACAGGCTTGTGCCACTGTGTCTAGCTGAAACTTTTTTTCTTTTATTTTCCTAAACTCTCAACTCTTTTGTCTATCCATCCAACTGTCAACTAGTTATAGTATGACTTGAAAGGATAGATGTATCAGTCTTTCTTTTTTTTTTTTTTATTAGCCTGGATTAAAGGCAGTTGGCATAGATCTTGTAAATTTAATATAAAATGATATTGCAACCAGGTATGAGGTGAATGCCTGTTATCTCAGTTACTCAGGAGGCTGAGGCAAGAGAAAGATTGCAAGTTCAAGGCCAACCTGGGTAACTTAGTGAGACCATATCTCAAAATCAAAATAAAAAGGTCTAGGGATATAGCTTGGTGGCATAGGGCTTGCCTAGCATTCACTGGGTCTTGGTTTTGATTCCTAGTATGGCAAAAGAAAAAATAAATAAATAAAATATGTTGAAGTAAATAAGACTGAAGATGTTGGGAACTGGAAAAAGACCCTGGAAGAGAGCGAGTCAGGAGCTATTTAGAGAGACTCCTTTTTTTTTTTTAAATTTTTTATTGTTGGTTGTTCAAAACATTACAAATTTCTTGATATATCATATTTCACACTTTGATTCAAGTGGGTTATGTAGAGAGACTCCTTTGAATTTGGCTAGAAGTTGCTCTGCTCAGGCAGTAATGGAGTCTGGTTATTGGCCCATCCTCTTGATAATCTCAGATATGAGATATAGTTTTCTTCCTTTTTCAGTCCTTGGCCTTTGTGTGTGGTGGGATGGATGGGATGTTCCTACCTAGGTTGTTGACTTGCCTTGGGTTTGGTTCTATGCTATAGTGCTGCAAGCCCCAGTGGACTCTGTTGTTTGGTAAATAATAGATTTAGATATAATTCACATACTACGGGTCCATCCATTTGTAGCTTATGTCAGTTTAATATATTCACAGAGTTGTGCAACCATCACTACAATCAACTTCAGAACATTTTTATCATTCCTAAAAGAAACCCCGTACCCTTGGCAGTCATTGCCCTTTTCCCACTAACTAAAAAAAATTTAAAAACAAAAACAATTTTAATGTGGTTCTGGGCATTGAACTCAAGGCTTTATGCATACTAGGCAAGTGCTCTATCACAGAAATATATTTCTCTTCCTTTATAAAATTTAACTATAAGCTGGGACATTGATGCATGCCTGTAATCCCATCTACTTAGGAGGGTGAGACAGGAGGATTGAAAGTTTGAGGCCAGCCTCAGCAATTTAGTGAGGCCCTAAGCAACTTTGCAAGGCCCTTCTCAAAATTTAAAAACGGGCTGGGGCTATAGCTGAGTTGTAGAGGCCCCCTGGATTCTATGCCCTACTACCTCAAAAAAAAAAAAGAGAGAGAGAGTTTTAAATTTCTTTTTATTTTGAGGTATGGTCTTGCTAAATTGCCTAGGCTGGCCTTGAACTTGAGATCTTCCTGCAAGCAGCCTCCCAAGCAGATGGTTACAGGCCTGACTCACTGTGCCCAGCTTCTTCTTTTCTTTCTCTTTTTCTTTTATGAAGTGCTGTGGATTGAACCCAGGGCCTTATTGCATGCTAGGCAAGCACTGTACCATTGAACTATACCACCAGCCCCTAATTTTGTTTAATTATAGAGATAGGTAATCTTTTTCGTTCAAAGTATTTCATATAAATAAAATCATATAGTATGTGACCATTTGTGTCTGGCTTTTTTCACTTTGCATGAAGTATTTTCATAGTTCATCCGTGTTATACCCATATATCAGCACTTTACTCCTTGTTATTGCCAAATAATATTCCATTGTATGGACATATTATACTTTGTCCTCATATATCATATATAGTTAGATAGATAGATAGATAGATAGGGAAAGACCAAGTTACTTCCTAAAAGAAATAACTTGGCTATTATAGATAATGCCACCATGAATATTTATGTACACATTTTTGTGTGGATGTAGTCATTTTCCTTAGAAGTGAAATTGCTTGGGTCATGTGGCAATTCTGTTTAATCTTTGGAGGAACTGACCATTTTTATTTTATGTTACCACTAGTGTGTATAGAGGTTCCAATTTCTCCACATCCTTTTTCTTTGTTTTTCTTTCTTTCTTTTTTTTTTTTTGTAGTTCTGGGCATTAAACCCAGGGCCTTATGCATGCAAGGCAAGCACTCTACCAACTGAGCTATATCCCCAGCCTCTGTTTTTTTTTTCTTTTTGTACTGAGGATTCAGTCAAGTGTGCTTTATCACTGAGTAGCTGAGTACATCCTCAGTCATTTTTATTTTATTTTATTTTATTTTTTCGGACAGAAACAAAATAAACTTATTAAAAGAAATATCACACATCTTACACTTTCATGATAATTACATCTATGTTAGCATGTCATGTCTTGATAGTGCTTGGTACAATATAATGTGCTCTTTATAAAAAATGAGGTCACTTAACTAATGTAGTTAAAATTAGTGAGCTACTCAGTATGTTATGGGTTTAGCAAAACTCCAACCTGGGTCAGAGGATTCCTTTTTATTTTTGAGACAGGGTCTCACTGAGTTGCTGAGGGTCTTGCTAAGTTGCTTAAACTGGCTTCGAATTTGTTGATCCTTCTGCCTTAGTCTCCTGAATTTCTGGTATTAATGGAGTGTGCCACCATGCCCAACTTTCTTTAAATCCTTACCAACACTTCTCATTTATCTTTTTTAATCTGTAGCCATCCAACTGGGTGTGAAGTGGTATCTTATGGTAGTTTTGTCCATTTCTGTGATGACTAATAATGTTGAGCATCTTTTCATGTGCTATTGGCTATCTGTATATTTTCTTTGGAAAAATGCCTATCTCTTCTTCAGCTTTAAAATAGGTTGTCTTTTTATTATTTGAATTGTATGGTTCTATATGTATTCTAGATACAAGATATAATTCTCTTGTCAAATGTGCATTCCATGTATTGATGATTTTTTAACTTTTTTGGAGGGGGAGCATTGAGGATTAACCCAGGGTCTCACTTGTCTAAGTTAGCACTCTACCATGAAGCTACATCCCTAGCTTTTTAAAAAAAAAAATTTTTTTTCTTGAGATGGTGTCTCACTGAGTTGATCAGTCTGGCCTTGAGCTTGGATCCTCCTGCCTTGAAGCACAAAAGTTGTTGTTTTTTTTTTTAACCAGCACATTTATTGGGTGGGCTAATCATTGAAACTCTCAAGATGAACTGGATGCTGCAACAGATGCATCTTTGGTTTAGGAGTCATTCCGTCACAGCATCCATGCCCAAATCTGCAGTATACAACTTTCAGGTGCCTCATTTGACCAGACCCAGTGTTATTCAGTCTTTTGGCCTTGGCACTCCAGTTATCCAGTGCTTGTCAGGATAGCCACATTTGCCACAGGTTGACTTCTAAAGATGGTAGGGCTTAGAGCCATAAAGGCAGCACAATGTGTACATCTTATTACAGTGTTTTCCAGATGATGATGTTCCTTTTTGTTATCTTGTTTCTGCTGCTGAGACCAAAGAGTGAAGCACAAACGTTTTTAATTTTTTTCTCCCTGTGGTACAGGGGGTCGCACCTAAGCCACTCTACCACTGAGCCACATCCCCAGCTTTTTTTTATTTTTTTACTCTGAGACAGGGTCTTGCTAAGTTGTTGAAGTTGACCTTGAATTTTTGATCCTCCTGCCTCAGCCTCCTGAGTTTCTGGGATTACAAGCATGTGCCACTGCGCCTGGCTAAAAATTTTTGATTCTTAATATAGTCAGGTTTGTCTCTTTCCTTTTGCTTGTGACTTTGGTGTCATATCTAAGAAGCCTTTGTCTGGCCCAAGATCACAAAGACTTACTCATACATTTCCTTCCAAAAGTTTTATAGATTTAATCTCTTGGATTAGGTCTTTGATCCATTCTAAGTTAATTTTTGTGTATGGTTTGAAGGGGTCATCTTCATTTTCTGCATGTATACATCCTTCAATTGTCTTAGCACCATTTTTAATATGAATCAACTCTTTAATTCCTCATTTTGGGGGGGTTATACTTTCCCTGCACATTATTTTCTAATTCAAATGCTATATTCCATGTACCTGCAGTAATGTCTCCTTTTTTATCATTAGACAGATTACATCAATGCCAGTTTCATGGATGGTTACAAGCAGAAGAATGCTTACATTGGTACACAAGGTAAGCTGGTCCAGCCCCATGCTTGTGCCATCTATCTGTGATTCCTTGTGTCAGATGATGCCATAATTTTTAAATATAACTTAAGTTGATATAAAGGTTGGTGGTGGTTGAGGAAGGCAGATGAGAGATACAGGATGTTTGCACTAGGTATGCCTGGAAACTCAATGCACAGAGGTTAACTACAGATTTAAACCCACAATACTACTCCCCCCCTGCAAGTTTTTAGATTGTGCCTTAACAGCCAATCCAAGGGAGTAAGGCATGTTCTTCATGTTCAGAAAGAGCCCAGGAAAGTCAGTGGTGCTTGCAGAGTTCAATTTAGGAATGAGTGTTTGTGTCCTACAAGAACTTTGCTGGTTGGTCCCTGAACCATCATACAACATTCAAGCAAATGTTCTGATGGGATAGTCTATGTTAAGTCTGACAGTCAAGTAATAGGAGGCTAAGAGGATTTCAGATGGAGTTTTGATATATGCTTCTACGGGTCCGGTACTCCTGTCTTGGCCTTTGCCTATCTTAACAATACCATATCACATTCAAAGAAGGCTGGAGGAAGCCAGGTGCAGTGGTGCACACCCATAATACCAACCTCTCAAGGAGGCTGAGGCAGGAAAATCAAAGTTCAATGCTAGCCTGGGTAACTTAGGAAGACTTTGCCTCAAAATAAAAAGGAATGGTGGTGTAGCCCAGTGGTAGAGTGCTTGTGCAAAAGTTCAATCCCCAGTACCACAAAAGAAAAAAGGCAAAAAGAAGATAGGAGGAGTCTAGGGATGTAATTTAGTGATAGTAGAATGTGCGTGTGAGGTATGGAGTTCAATCCCTAGCACTAAAAAAAAAAAAAGAAAAGAAAGAAAGAAAATCTAGCAGATAACTCAACCAAGTGATCAAACTGAGTATCTCCAATAAAATTAATATTTAACACAGGGATTGTATATGCCTCCTGACGTGATGCAATGAGAAATGCATATCACCTATGTTGTCAGTCTGGGATTACAGGTGTGGCTCAGTGGCAGAGCATGCATTAGGCTCTGGGTTCCATCATTCTCCAGCATGGGAGATGGAGATAGGGGACCTGAATCTAATCATGAGAAAACAGACAGATCCAGATTATGGAACATAATATATGAAAACTGACTCAGACCTTTGAAGTTAATACCATTTAAAAAAAAAAGGACAGAGAACTCCTTTAGATTAAAGGAGACTAATAAAGTAATCAAAGTCAATGTATGATTTGGTATTGGATCTTCAATAGGCAGAAAAAAGTATTAAGGACAAACTCCTAAGACAGTCTTTATTTCAGCTAACGTTGTATCAGTGTTTATTTAATTGGGTCAGTGTGATAGTGCTACTTTTCTACAAGGGGGATGCCTTTGTTCTAATATGTACTCAAGTATTTAGGAGTGAAATGTCTAATGTCTGGAAGTTTTAAATTTATTTATTTTTTATTATGAGAAAAAACATTTAAGATGAACTCTAACCTTTTAAAACTGTAAAAGCACAGTGAAATATTAAGTATAGTCTGCAACTTGAGCCAGGCATGGTGGCATATACTTACAATCCCAGTTACTTGGGAGGCTAAGGTAGGAGGATTGCAAGTGAGAAGCCCTGGGCAACTTAGTGAGACTCTGTCTCAAAATCAGAAATAAAAAGAGCTGGGGATGTAGCTCAGTGGTAGAGCATTTGCCTAGGATGTGTGAGATCCTGGGTTCAATCCTCAGTCCTGAAGAAAAAAAAAAAGTATAGTCAGCCACTTAATTTTTTTGAGAATGAATCTATCTATGTTGCCCAAGCTGCCCTCCAAGTCATGGGCTCAAGTGTTCCTCTCTCCTCAGCCTCTTGGGTAGCTTAGAGTATAGCCATGCACCACTACCCCCAGCTTAGTCTGCAACTTATAAATAGTTCAGAGAAAAGAAAAATAGGGGTGTCTGTGTGCACAGAGAAGCAGGTCTTGCAAAATGATAGTTTTCTAGCTAAAGAATATATGGGTGCATTGTACTATTTTCTGTAGGTTTGAAATTTTTCAAAATGAAAATTGGAGGGGAAAAAAAGGGATAAAGGCCTTTGGATTCTTAGAATGTTGTTAATTGATCTGATGGTCACAATTTCAGATTTTTTTTTTTTTTTTTTAAAGGATGACTGTTCCCAAAAGGAGTTCTTTTGGAACCTTAAAAATTGAGAACTATCAGAAAAGACCTGTGGTCTGCCTGAGAGTAGATAGAGGCTTTACTTAGGATTTCCTTGGTGTGGATGGGCATATTGAGCCTTAGGGTTGGCTTTGGGGGACCTCAGAATGTTCCTTTCTCTAGGTTTAGAAGGAGGGGTGTGCCTAAATTTGCTAATTACCTAAGGGTTGAATCCTTTAAACTGACTCAGAAGGTCCTGTGCAGGAGAAAGTACTCCTCTAGGTGTGTGGGAATTCCTCCCCACCCCCCAGTACTGGAGATTGGACCCAGGGGTGTTCTACCACAGAGCTACATCCTTAACTCTTTTTTGAATTATTTAGAGACAGGATCTCATTGAGTTGCTTAGGGCTTTGCTAAGTTGCTGAGGCTGGCTTTGAACTCAAGATACTTCCTGCCTCATCCTCCTGAGCCACTGGGATTATAGGCATGCACCACTGCACCCAGACTTCAGTCCTTTTTGTCATCAACCTTAATTAGGTTGACTCAATGTTCAGGTCTCTACCAACTTGACATACATATGCTCACCATAATTGGATGAAAGCACATAAACATGGGCTTGGCTCTTGTCCAAGGCTTTTGGCTTACTAATTCCACATACAAGGCCACCATGGATGAGGATCAGTCTTCAGTGCCTCTTATAAAACAGTATTAACACCCATTCCACCTCCAGCAGCAGTACCTTTCTTGGCCATGCCAGTAGGTTACAGGTGAATGCACGTTTGAATATACTGGAGCCTCTTACCCCTGCATAACTTGGGGACAGAAAAAGAGTTGATATTTTTGAGTCAAGCAATGATCACTTTTAGAAGGCTTCAGCATTCTATGAGGACAGAAGATGGGTCCTGGAATGTTGAGAGGGTTAGTTTGATTGTGTGGCTAACCTTTTTGGCTATTATATTTAGTAGTGTGATTATTATATAAAAAGAATATAATAATATTCCTACTAATAATAACATCTGTTGAGAACACCTGTTATATCATGTTCATGCTCTCTATCTAATCATTAAAGAAACTCTGCAAGGAAGACTTATTTTTTAAAAAAATTTATACACAAGCATACTGAAGCCCAAAAAGTTAGGTGACCTTGGATCATATAGTTAGTAAGTGGCAGAACCAGGACTTGAATCCCTGTCTGCTTGTTTGGTTCAGGCCTCCTTGCAAACAAACTCAATGAATTGTTTCACCTATGTTGGTATAAACCACTAACTTTATTTATTCAGAGAAGTCCACTATTAAAGGGCCTAACCTAAAGACCAGGGGAGGGATATACCCTAGAGGTAGAGCATGTGCTTAGTATGTATAGGCCCTGAGTTGAGTCCCCAGCTCCAACAAAAGTGGGAGAGGGTCTAACCTGGGAAGTATAACTTTGTCCTCTTTTTTTTTTTTTTTTTTTGGTAGGGGTGGGGTACCAGCAATTGAACTCAGGGGAACTTAACTACTGAGCCACATCCCCAGCCCTATTTTGTATTTTATTTAGAGATAGGGTCTCATTGAGTTGCTTAGCACCTCACTTTTGCTGAGGCTAGCTTTGAACTTGAAATCCTCCTGCCTCAGCCTCCTGAGCTGCTGGGATTACAGGTCTGTGCCACAATGCCTGGCATAACTTTGTCCTCTTAAATCTCTCTCATACCTTCGAGGAAGTTATGACCCTTTATACCCACTGAGTGTGGTGTCTGGTTTTCCAGGTGCTCTGGCTGCTCTAACCTCAGTTCTGCCAATGATTTGACTGGAAAATAAAGTGTAGGAGAGGGGGATGCAGCTTAGTGATAGAGCACTTGCCTAATATATGTGAGGTCCTGGGTTTCATCCCTAGTACTGCAGCTATACCAACAACAGCAAAGCTATGTGACATAGGAAGGGATGTGGATGAGGTTGGAAGTCAGAAATGTGAAAAAGGTGCTCTCATTTTCTTCTTTTTATTCAGGGCCTTACGTTTGCTAGTCAAGTGCTTTATCACTGAGCTAACCCCCAACACTTTTTATTTTATTTTGAGACAGTGTCTCACTAAGTTGCCCAGCTGGCTTTGAACTTGTGATCCTCCTGCCTCAGTTTCCTGAGTAGCTGGGATTACAGGCATGGCTAAAGCATCTGGTTTCTTATTATCTTCTTGATATGCATACAAGGGTAATGAATATCCACTGTAGAACACTTAGGAATCTACAATAAAAATCACTTACAACCCCAAGATTCAGAGATACTGTTAGCATTTTGCAACACCTCCTCCTATCTATATCTTTTCCAATGCATACATATAGATAATATTTGATAGAATTGGCTTTTTCTACACATCAGCTCAGTTTTTCATGTAATTTTTTTTTCCAATCTAGTGGTATCATAAACACCTGTTTGTGGCAAAAAAAATACACTTTTTTTTTTTTTTGATACTGGGGATTGAACCCAGGGTGTTTAACCACTGAGCCATGTCTTTTTTTCCTTTCTTTCTTTTTTTTTTTTTTTTTTTTTTT
>NW_026000229.1:7344165-7355050 GCF_001458135.2 Marmota marmota marmota
TTTTTTTTTTTTTTTTATTTAGTTTTTTATTTGTTACTTTTTTAATTGGAAGGGAGTTGGTATTCCACATGTGTCTTTGATAGTTGCTGAGCATTCATCCCTAGAAGGTTCTAACTATGAAAGGAAAACTTGACAATATGGCCCTTGCTCTAAAGACCATGCTTACCGAGGCATGAATTACCACAAAATAAAATGTCTAATATATGATCATATAAATTGAATGTTTATGCTGTTTAGACCCAAATGTGCCATCAAGAATTTAGAAGCTGGACACAGTGGTACACAACCATAATCCCAACAATTGGGAGGCTGAGGCAGAAGGATTTCAAGTTCAATGCCAGCCTCAGAAGTTTAGTGAAACTCTATCTTATAAAAATGAGTACATATGGGCTGAGATTGTGGCTCAGAGGTAGAGTGCTTACCTACCATGGGTGAGGCACTGGGTTCGATCCTCAGTACCACATAAAAATAAAGATATTGTGTCCAACTATAACTAAAAAATAAATATTAAAAAATGAATACATATATACAATAAATAAATAAAAAGAGTAGTTGGGTACAGTGGCACATGGCCTGTAATCTCAGCAACTCTGGAGGCAAAGGCAGGAGGATCACAAGTTTAAGGTGAGACCCTTTCTCAAAATAAAAAATGTAGAGGGCTGGGAATATAGCTCAGTTGTAAAGTGCTCTGGGTTAAATCAATTTAAAAATAAGTAAATAAATAGATCAGAGAAGAATAAGCCCTCAAGGAGTGTGGGAGTCAGAGAAAGCTTTGAGGTAGAGGCCATACTTGAAAATGGATAGTAAGTGAATGGCACTGGAGATGAGGGTGGCAGCTTGAGCAAAGGAATATAGGCAAAAGTGCCATGGTGTGTCTGTATTGTGATAGAGCAATTTTTAAACTGTTGCTGTTATTCAGAACAGATTGGAATGGAAAGAGACCTATTTAGAAAAGTAAACTTATATGGTTTTCATTAACTCAAACAAAAAAAGATGTGGTCCTTATTGCCATAAAATTGGTCAGGAAGAGTAGGAGGAAGGTGAGGGCAAAACTATAAAAGCCAAAATACTTTAAAGGCAGAAATCTAGGATTTGATAACTGCTTCTGCAAGATGAAGGCAATGGATAAGTCAGATTTGACTTCAGCTTTTTATGACTGAATCCTTTAAGGATGATAGAATTGTTAATAGAAATGAAAGTGTTGGAAGATAATACTAATTTTGAAGGAGACCCTTGAAAACATAAGGGAATCTGAGAGATCAGGGAGCACAGGAGAATGGCTTGCTTTTTTTTTTTTTTTTTTTTGGTCGTGGTGCTGGAGATTGAACCCAGGGCCTTGTGCATGCAAGGCAAGCACTCTACCAGCTGAGCTAGATCCCCAGCGCTGAGAATGGCTTCTTAAGCAGCCAGTTATTATAAGGCTATAAAGCTTAGGTTATAAAGTCACCAAGCTTAGGTGAGATGGAAAGAGCCCGAGACACATACCCAGGTGGGACTGTCATCCTGGTAGTGATGACGGCTGAAGCTCTGATGGCTAAGGCACTGAGAAGGTATCTAACATTGCTTCCACACAGTACCTGTGCACATCTTATCCAAACATTTTGCTAATGTGCACATTCTGCATTTATTTTCTTCCTTCCTTCCTTTTTTTTGTACCAGGGATTGAATCCAGGGGTGCTTAACCACTGAGATGCATCACCAGCCCTTTTTATTTTTTGAGGCAAGGTCTCAGTAAGTTGCTTAGAGCCTCGCTAAGTTGCTGAAGCTGGCTTTGAACTTGTGATCCTCCTGCCTCAGCCTCCAATGCTGCTGGGATCACTGTGGGTACCACTGTTCCCAGCATATTCTGCATTTGTAACATTTTCCCACACACTGCTGGTGTGGTTTGAAGGACCACAGTGAATAGCAAGTATGGAGCAAGAGCAGGGAGCTAACATATGTGCTTTGGAGTTCTATTTGGAAGAAAAGCAAAAGAACCTGTGAAGGAATATAGTGCTTCCAAGGATCATGTTCCTTATCTTCTTGTATTCTAGGCCCTCTGGAGAATACTTATCGTGATTTCTGGCTCATGGTTTGGGAGCAAAAAGTCTTGGTGATTGTCATGACCACCCGGTGAGTTCATCTTCTTTTTCCTAAAGCTCTCTACCCTCACCCAGACCCCAAGCATGGGTGATTTAAGAAGAAAGTTTAGGGGCTGGGGATGTGGCTCAAGCGGTAGCGTGCTCACCTGGCATGCGTGCGGCGCTGGGTTCGATCCTTAGCACCACATACAAAAAAAAAAAAAAAGATGTTGTGTCCGCCAAAAACTAAAAAATAAATATTAAAATTCTCCCTTTCTCTCTCTCTCTCTTAAAAAAAAAAAAAAGAAGGAAGTTTAGGAGCTGGGGTTGTGGCTCAGTGGTACAGCACTTGTCTAGCATGTGTGAGGTATTGGATTCGGTTCTCAGCACCACAACAAATAAATTGACAAAATAAAGGTCCATTGACAATTTAAAAAATATTTAAAAAGAAAAGGAAGTTTAGCTCCTAGAAACTGAAGTGTTGGAATGTGACGGCAAAGAGTTAGCAATACTTGGGGCTGGGGAATGTAGCTCAGTGGTAGAGTGTTTGCCTAGCATATGTAAGGCCCTGGGTTTGATTCCCAGCACAACACATGTGCGTGCACATAAACACACAAAACAAAACAACAAAATACCAAATAAAAGTTAGCTACCTTAGCTTTTTCTTAACTGATGTAGAGTTAACAAACCAGGTTATGGTAGAGATAGATAGATATTTTTTATGTGGTGCTGAAGATTGAACCCAGGGTCTCACATGTGCTAGGCGAGCCACCCAGAGATCTTACTTTTTAATGCTTATAATTCATAGCTCTTGTGACCCTGGGCCTGTGATAGCCTCTGAGGTCCTGGCCTTGTCCACTAAAGGAAATACTAGGAAACTCGGGACAATTCATCTTGAATCTGACCTGTTTCCAGATAGGCTCTGTCTTCCTGGGTACTAAATCGGTTCCCTTTTGCTGTCCATTTCCTGTGTGTGTGTGTGTGTGTGTGTATGCATATTATAAGGGATTGAACCCAGCATTGCTTTATCACTGAGCTACATCCTCCGCTCTTTGACAGAGTATTGCTAAGTTGTTGAGGCTAGTCTCAAATTTGCAATCCTCCTGCCTCTCAGCCTCTTGAATCACCAGGATTACTTGTGTGTGTACTTCAGCTACTTTTGACCATTTTCTTGCTCATCCATATTTCCACCTATGGGGGAAGAGAAAAAAAGGAGGTAAAACAGTGGGTCAAGCAGGAAGCTCGAAATAAAGGAAGGTTTTGGAAATTTTTGTGTGCAAATCTGCCAAATTTAAAGAATTAACTTAATTAATATTATCATTGCCATTATGATAATTATAACCTATTTCAGATGAGGAGGAAGGAAATGTTTGCTCAGTTGCCTTCTTGAAGGCACTGTTTGGAGAGGTAATAGTGGGAGAAGTCTCACCTTGGAGTAAATTAGGACCACTGAATAATGATAATGTGGATTTAATGCCTTTTCATAAACCTGCCTCTAGCATCCAAGACCTATGTCTTTCTCACTCGTTTGTTAGGCAAGGGTCTTAATTGGAGAAGAATAAATAAACAGTGGCTAAGGTAATAGGCCAGAGAGTTCTGTCTGACCCACCATATTTCTCTGCTGTCTATTTGTGTACTAGAGTTTATCCCAGATATGTGATATGTACCATAAAGTATTAGAAAAGACACCAAATGAAACATTAAGTGCACAAAAAGTGTCTGCTAAATGAGCACATGTAGAAACTTTACCTGCTTTTACATCTGCTTAAAATTAAGAGGTTTTTATTTTCTGCCAAGAATCAATGTGTAAGTTAGAGGCAAAGCAGGACATGACATTTCTGTCTATGGGTACAATAGGTCATTGGGGGAGTGGGCTTGTTGCTTTGAAGAGGAAGGATGGAGGTTTACCTTGCTCTGTGTGTGTTCAGCTTTGAGGAGGGCGGCAGAAGAAAGTGTGGCCAGTACTGGCCTTTAGAAAAAGACTCTCGGATTCGATTTGGCTTCCTCACGGTGACCAATCTAGGTGTGGAGAACATGAACCATTATAAGAAAACAACACTAGAAATTCACAACACAGAGGTAAATCTGGGTTTCTCTTTATTCCTTTAAAGCTGGGGATAGAACTCTTTCTGTAAAGAAAATTTCTAGAGGTAATAGATAAAGTTCCAGGCAGGTTATATGCTGCTGTTTATCTGGTACAAAATGAGAATATTCAACTCAGAGCCAATATAGTAATATTATTTCAACATAACAGTGGTGTTACAAAAGAGTAAAACTTTCAGGATAAGAAATGTGGATCCTGCAATGCAGCAATTCTACCCTTTCCAAACATTTAATCCTTCCTTTAGATTTGCAGTAGAGAAGCAATTGTGGTAGAAGGGAGCCCTTGGCAGAGTGTTGAGAATCTAACAAAACCCAAGGTAGTCAGGGGCAGATAGAAATTACCTCCTTAACTTTTGCATCATTTTTTCATCTAAGGAGCGGCAGAAACGCCAGGTGACCCACTTCCAGTTTCTGAGCTGGCCAGATTATGGTGTCCCTTCTTCAGCAGCTTCCCTCATTGACTTCTTGAGAGTGGTCAGAAGCCAGCAGAGCCTTGCTGTCAGCAGTATGGGAGCACGCTCCAAAGGACAGTGTCCTGAGCCACCCATTGTGGTACATTGCAGTGCAGGCATTGGCAGGACAGGTAATATACTTAATGCACCTCTTGGTATATCCCGAGGTGTTAGGGGTTGGGAGGAAGAACAAAGCTGTTCAACCACATTTGTGATTGCAATAAAGAACTCATTTGATCCCTTGGTGGTAAATTGCTATGAAAATTGCTCTTTAATATCCTTTTGGTTATCCCTAATGCTAGGTGCTGGCCACAATGTACACTTCATAAACCAAGCCCACTAGGGATTGAAGTTTTATACTTTCCATTGCCATGGTTATCTTCTGACCCTGACGCTTTATCTTCATCACTCTGGGTGTCCAGAGAGCTTAGCTGAGTTGCTGCTTCCTTCCCTTCCTTCCCTTTTTCCAGCTGGGTTCCCACCCTGTTGGATTCTGTAGTCTGGAAGTCAGGTAGTAGCTTTTGCCTTAAGGGAATGTACACAGCAAGAACTCCTGGCCTTTCTAGTTCACAGGTCCCTTTGGGAGAAAGTTATGAAGGATAGATTTGTGTTAGGCCTCTGTGGAGAAGATACAGAGTGTCTGGAAATTGGGTGTGGGAGTACTGTCACTCTGTCCTAGATTGAAGATACATTCCTCTTTGTTACCTACCTTACTTATCCTGTTGACCCCATGTATGTCCTGAGAGACAGGAGGCTTTTGCTTTTCTCTGGCCTTCAGTACTCTGTGACCTCCTTCCTGATTCCTCCGGCCTGAGGATATCTGGCCTCCTGCCAAGAGGCATCTTGCCTTTGATTTCACTCATCCAGTCCTGCCTGGGTTATTTAGTGAAGGGAGGGAGATAAGGGAGGTAAGCCAGACATGACCTTTTGACCTTTTCTTTCTTTCTTCAGGTACCTTCTGCTCGCTGGACATCTGCCTGGCACAGCTGGAGGAGCTTGGCACCCTTAATGTATTCCAGACAGTATCACGCATGAGGACCCAGAGGGCCTTCAGCATCCAGACCCCTGAGCAGTACTATTTTTGCTACAAAGCCATCCTGGAGTTTGCAGAGAAGGAGGGAATGGTGCCCTCTGGCCACAGTCTACTGGCCATGGAGGGGCAGTAACTGTCCTACAAGTCTTCTTCCTGCTGGCCAGCCTTCCTTAAACTACCCTGGACACCGCTGAGCCTATAGGTTGCCATCAGTTATGCTGAAGCCATGGATCAACCTCTTTCTCGTGTCTCCTGGCGCACGTTTTGCACGCAAGGCAGCCTTTCCCTTTGGCTAGATAGATGTGGTGAAATTGCCACTAGAAAGGGCCAACAATGTGTTCTTAATTCCTAGCACCTGCTATCGAACTGTGCCTTATTAAAACCAAATTGTGGCTATTGATTTTTGCCAGGGGCCCTGAGGTAAGTGGGGAAGGAAACTCCCTCCCCCTTTCCCAATGCCATTCTTTTTCTGGAGGTCTCCTCTCTTCCACTCCTTCCCTTTGCTAGGATTTGATGGGGAGGTTTGTGCTCAGAGAGCTTGACCAAGTTACATAATCTAGAGATTGTCCCGAGTGCCAAGCACGTTTATACATAGGGCGTATATTCCAGTCCTTTCTGTCATTCTGTGTGTGTGCGCCTGTGCATATGTGCACTTATGTGTATGGGTCCATATGTATGTGTGTATATAATATATATTGTATGTGATAATATGGTCATATCCTATAAATACATATATACACAGATACTCTTTGTAGACATTTCTGGGGCTCTGTGTTATGGTTCAGAACTCCTTGCTTCTTAGACCTTGCTGTTTATCCTGGACTATCAGGGGTTGGGGATCATGGCTCCTGTTGTCAGACATCAGAGTGATGGAAGAGGACACACATCTCCTCCCTTCTCCTTCCACAGGCCCTAATCCTTAAATAATGACTTCTTTCCTTTTGGGTTCTGCCTGTTGGAGCCAAGAATACTGGTTTATGGTGACACTGATTTAATTCAGCATGAATTGTCCTTATCTAACAGTTTTGCTGTTTACTTTGACGATTTTGAGAACAGACCTCCACTGTGATTCCAGACCCTGTCTTTTCTTTCACTCCCCCAAGTGGAGGACCGCAGGTAGAAATGAATTCACTTAGCATTCAGAGCCAAAAGCAATCGGTACGAAGCCTACGAGGAAAAAAAAGGGAGCCCAGTGTGTGAGAGAGGAATCTGTGAGAATCCCTTCTTGGGAAAACAAGTTTGGGTCCCTTTTTCTTTTGTTTGAAGGTTCCTTTTCTTATACAACGTGGCCCTATCTACTGAGATGCTCATCTCTCCATGCCTGCTAGCTTGCCAGACCCTAGAGCTCAAACTGGGTGGGTCCTGTGCCAATAAAAAGCTTAACCCCTGGCTGGGTGAGATGGTCCCTTGCAATCAGTCAAATCCTTCCTACCCAACCTGTTCCTGCCTGCTCCTAGCCTACGCAACCTGATGTGCCAGGGATGGAATCAAGAGCCCCCAACATTCTACATTCCCAAGAACACCCTGGAACCTCCAATCCTTCATCCCCCATTACAGAAGATGAGGTTGGCAGCTGATCAAACCTCAATATTTTATACTGTCATAAGCTCTTTGAATGTGTATATTCTTATTTTTTACAATCATTTCATTTTGTATTTAACATCAATGAACTGAGTCAGATTCAGAAAATAATTGTAATGTTCATATTCAATATCTTCAGTGATACAGTTTTGTATTTACATATAAATATACCAACATGATCAAACCCTTTTAGCTTCATCAATTTAGTGGGCTGGGAAGGTGAGGAGGGGATCCAGGAACTGGTCTGGGATGGATGGGGAGGTAGCCAGATACCCAAGACTTCAGTATCTGAGACTCAATTCTGACAACCACCCACCTGTCTTTAGGCTAACACTTTAGCTTTAGGCAGAGGGACCAGCACCAATTGAGTGCTTGCTGTGTGCTAAGCTCAGTGTTAAATGCTTTGTCCCCCATGACCTGACTGAAACTTTACAGCATTCCAGTGAGATATTATCCTCCCTCCCTTCTCCTATCCACCCCTCTCCTATTTCTGTATAAATGAAGAAGGTGAGGTCCAGAGGGAAACAGTGATTTACAGTGATTTGCTCTAGAACTAGAGCTCAAGTTGTTCTGCTTTACAAAGACTTTGGTCTTTCCACTGTGTCAGAGAAGCTCTCCTTTCAGAATATAAGCAATTTTAAAAATCTAGGTAGATAATCTTGTACCCATCCTCCTTATAGTGGGTTAGAAGGATGACAGGGTTGTTGTCTCCCAGACAAGAACTCTTGGCATGTTCTTTATTTGCAGAATACCAAAAGGGTTATTCTCCCAGGAAAACTGGTCTTTGTGGGAAAATCTGGAGTCATTTACATTGCACCTATCTCAGAATGGAACCAAAAGTTTTGTCCCTGTAGGAACTCTTCCATATCTTGTAGCTACTTCCTGTTGGACAGTGACAACATACCAAGTCGGGCAGTTCTAGCCTAGAGAGTGCAAATACTGGAGTAATAATGATAATAATCATAATAACCACTAACATTTACAGGTTGCTTACTCCATTCCAGGCACTGTTCAGAGTACTTTCTAGATATTCTGCTCTCCACAACCATTTGAAGTACGTATTGACAAAAGAATTGAAACAGGAAAATTAATTGGTTACAGTTAAGAACCTGCACTCCCAAGTACCTATTCCTCTAGATGCCCTCAAAGAATCCTTCTCCTGATCTGCCAACAAATTTTTCTTGATTTTCTTACTTTAATCAAGAGTTAAAAGAATAGAGCAGATTAAACCAGTTCTTGCCCTGGATGAGCCTCTAGTCTTTTTTTTTTTTTTTTTTTTTTTTAATATATATACTTTTTTTTTTTTATTGGTGAGCGTTCATTTTTGGGGGGCAAGCTAGTGTAAGAAGTGAACATAGGTTCTTTGAAATCTGTTAGAAAGTCAGGGGAATACGCAGAATTGGTGGAATATATATGAAACAGCATTCATGATAAAAAGTTTGGAGCGGGTAATCTCAAACTATCATTTGTTTGAAGAGGCTATAATCCAGCTGCTCTATAAATTCAGTTCCTCGTTGCTGATTCCTGGGCTTACCCGGTAGATGGTTTGAGTGACAGAATGATCCAGGTTTGGGAACAGCTGACTTAGTTCACATTTCCTGGCTCTGGAGTATTTGCCAATTGATGTCTACGAGAATGTTCAGTAAAATCCTGAAAAAAAGTTCAGTAGTGTCCCTGTCACTCCCATTTTTTATTTATAGTGAGATTTTTGTTTGTTTTATTTTGTTTGTGATCCTGGGCTTTACATATGCTAGGCAAGTGCCCTACCACAGAGCTACACCCCCAGCCACCTCACCTTTGAAAATTTTATTTGGACAAAGGGTGTCCTTGACTTGCCCAGGCTGGTCTCCAACTTCAGATCTTCCTGCCTCAGCTTCTTGAGTACAGGTATTACAGGCATGCACCAATTATATCCAACTGTCTTTTTTTTTTTAAGTCAATGTCTTGCTATGTTGCCAGATAACTGGGACTATAGATGCACACCAACACCCCTCGCTGTAGCTTTTGCCAGCTTGAATCTATTTATGCTAGGAGGCACTAAAGAAGGAGAAGCCACAGGAACCCTAGAATCTGTTCAGGAAGTCAAGGTTCTCACACAGGTGACTTAGTGAACAAAGCATGAGGAAAATGTTCAGAGGAGACAAGTAAACTTCTGATTTGATTGTTTTCCTGACTTATTCTGACTAAATTCTGACTTATTTTAACGTTCTCATGGTTTTTAATTCTTTAAGCACAAGAGAGATTCCCACTATCCTCTCTTTTTGTATTGCTGTCTTCATCCTGCCCTTCCCTCTTAAAAAGGATGGAACTACTAAGATGAAGGATGTCCCAATATTTTAAGCCTAGGAGGCTCACCACTGTCAGTCTTTATGTGACAATATGCAGGCAAATGACATGAATATTTTATTTAGCAACATGGTCTTATGGACACGTGGTTTCTGTCCTCAAGGATGCTTCCCATCTTTAGAGACAACCAGAAACACATAGAGAAACGCTTGTTACAAGTTGAAGAACTGAAAAGTGATGAGCTAAGACACACAAGCTAGGGAGAAAAGTCTTCCTAGAGTGACAACTTTTCTGTGGCTTTGAGTCTTAACCACTCAACCCAGCCAAGTCCTAGTGTCCTAGCTTCTCTTCTATCAAAGAAGGGGGCTGCACTGGATGGTCCTATTAGGGGACTAGTTCTTTGTGAGATGTAGCAAATACTCATGGAAGAACTATCAGGCCCTCCCTCTCGATGAATCAGCTCCCACTTGCACTCTCCTGTTTTAGCTTGCTTTCCAAATCCCCATTTTGAAGTTGTTGTCACTTCTTTATATTCCCTCAGTTCTCTTCCCTTTTGCCCCCAACTTAAATAGAAAATAGGCTAGGTCTCTTCTATAATCTCTAAGACTAGCCCCTAAGCATTTATGGTTTTTCTGTTGCTTCTTATGGGACAGAGGGTATTTCAAAGCCAAGGAATGAACTGATCAAGGGTCCCAGAGCGTCTCACCTAGGTCTTAGATTTGTCTCAGGCTTTGGTCACTTCTCATGGGCTATTGATAGCTTACCAAGGGCAGGAATTAATGCTCCCACCAACTTGGGTGCTATCTGCCCCATCGTTAATAATCACACAACACTTGTGAATATCCAGTATTTGGGACTATACTGCTGCTCTTAATTGACTACAGAGAAGACAGGTCTTTTCCACGAATAGAAACGTAGCACTCAAACCTGTTTACTCTCCACCACTCTTTCTCCATAGCTGTCATATTCTTCCTTCTGTTTCAGATAAATCTGACATGCAGCAGTGTGAAAACCCCACATTTTTCAGGCCCCGTGGGGGGCATAGCTAAGTACACTAGAATCCTAACTAGGGGGTGTTGCATAAGGGCTAGGAACTGTGGTGCCTTTTCACCATTTTGTGTAATATGTTCCTCTTAGCTGTTAGAACTATGATAATTAAATTAGGAAAGCAAGACAGGGAGATGTAGAGAGAAGGTAGTCACCACAGGTCTAGCACAGCTCATTCCTTCTACTATTCCCCTGCATCAGAATCTAGCAACTTGTCCTAAGTAATCTCAAGACTGGCCAGAAGCACAGCAGAGCTAAGGGGTGGAGTCATCTTGTGCGATCATTGTTTTATTTTGTCTTTTTTTTTTTTTTTTTTTTTTTTT